>NW_025333611.1:28862500-29485000 GCF_019186645.2 Phyllostomus hastatus | reverse complement strand
CAGTCGTCTGTAGGAAGAAAGGTAGGTAGACTGTTTGTTTGTTTTTTTAAAGATTATTTATTTTAGAGAGAGAAGGAAAGAAGGGAGTAAGGGAGGGAGAGAAACATCAATCGGTTGTCTCTCACATATCCCAAAATGGGGAACTGGCCAGCAACCCAGGCATGTGCCCTGACCGGGAAGCAGACCAGTAACCTTCTGGTCCACAGGCTGGCACTCAATCCACTGAGCCACACCAGTCAGGACCAGACTGGGTTTTTAATCTGATACTTAAAAAAATTCTGATCAATATTAGAAATCAGTGCCTTTTGTCTCCCCCAACCATCTGACATCTCTGGTAAGTACCTGTATTTTTCCTGGGTTTCCTTTATCACTTTCTTTAGTTCCTCAACCCGTTCAGCAGTCAGTTTCCGAACAATGACATCTTCAACAGTTTCCACCACTTCTCCCTTTTCACCCCGTTTCCGTCTGTGGAAAATTAAAACACATATAATATTTGAATAAAAAAACACTTGTTTCCACTCCCACTTCCTTTCTTTTAGCCTTCTCCACCACCAAACCACAGGTAACTTCTCCCATACTTTTATTACCCAGTCATTTACGTAGATATAAACCAGACTTCCTCAGTAAACACTCTCTGCTAAAGAGATTTAGCTTAAGTGCCTGGCTTTGTACTCACTTTGGGGTCTCAGTGGTTTCTAGAAGCTCAGAGTACTGAGAAGCACAATGCTATGGAAAAAAAGTGAAAATATGATGAGCAGGTTAGAAAAGGAATGACTTCAATGTTTCAACTTATTAAATTAAGGCTTAGAGAGGAGAGACGTGAATGGTTTCTAGGAGAGCAAATTACTTACCATCAACTCAAAATAATCAATACCAAGAAACAGAAAAGAAAGTCTTTTGGCCTGGAGTTTGAGTATTTGGAAAAAGACAACCTAACAAGCAGTATTTATAGCCAATATCTACTGAGTAGTTACCATGTGCAAGGCACTATGTTAAATACTTTATAAGTATTACCTCAACTAAATCTTCATAATAATCCTGAAGCAACATTTACCTATTTTTACAAATAAGAAAACTACGACCATTGTCCAAAGTTTTTAAGTGGAGTTGTATTAAACCTAGATCTATTTACTTACCAAGCATGGGCCCTGTTATGCCACACTGACTGTAACAATTTGTAAAATGAGCATACTGGATGGATTAGTGAACAGCAGATAAGGAAAAAGGTGAATACTACTTTCCCTCTTGGTAGTATAAAAGCCTTATGGTTAAAAGGCAGTGAACCCATTTCACATCTCATCTTAAGACTGCTCTAAAAAAGCACTTGCTTGAGAACTTACTTTTTGAGAGAACCAGTCTGGAGGGCGGCCAGGTTCTGCAAAGGGCTTGATTGCTCTGCTAACTGATACCCTACAAAATGAGGAAAGCCTTATTACACACCAAATTGGGGGTGAGTAGGAGACAGAAAAAGTATGCCGAGAGTTCAATGTTTGGAGTACAAACTTTGGAATAAAAAACTGCCACTGGGAACTATACTGCAATATGTGATTATAGAAAATGACATAAACTTGAAAGTCATTTAGAAGGAAAGAGTCATTGCTAAACAGTTTTCCTAGGTAGTATATTTCCTGGGTAAAGGGAAGATATTAGAACCTAATAAAGTTAATAAAGTATTTGGGAAAATTTTTATGTTGATTTTGTTTTTTTTAAGAACAGATCTGCCTTTTGAAAAGTAATTTGTAATATATTAGACACCCCCAAAACTGGATCTTTTGATCCACTAACATAGGTCCTAGTAATGTAAAAGAGTAATTTAACAAAAGAAGCATGCACCAAGAAGAAAGTACCAGATATACTTGATCAGACTGATGAACACTTAGATTTTTCCTAAATGCCTGCAAGAGGATGTTTAACTTATGGCACATCAACTCTGTGAAATATAAACAGACCATAAAAATAACTATGAAATATATGTGGTGATATGAAATAATATTAACTAAAAAAAGATGACAATTTTCTTACTATTATGCAATTACACAACCTTTTAAAAAGTTCTAGATATAAAGACAAAGAAACATGCAAAAATGAAAACGACTGGAATGGGACCAAGGAAAGTGTAAGGGGGCTTCAACTGTGTCTGTTATTTCTTTAAGAAGAAAACATGACAAAATATTAAGATTTGTTATGTCCAGATACCAAGTACATGGGCAATCTATATCACCATCCACACTTCCCTGTGAGATTGAAATATTTCATTACTTTAAAAAGTTTGTAAATTTTGTGTAGGGATAACTTTTTTAAAGAAAAAGCTTACTTTAACATAGTTATATCAATAGCTACAACCAAAAAATAAAGTTTGAGCCATAATTTACAACTTATACTAAGAAAAGTCCCAAACAGACCAAAGATTTAAATGTTCAAAAAAATCTAACCACAAAAGGGCTAGAAGAAATCATGAAACAATTACTTTATATCTCAGACTAGGGAAGAACTTTCTGTGTATGACACAAAACCCTGAAGATGGAAAAGAGAATTATTAATAAGCTACATTTCAAAACCCTTGAAGTAAAAAGATCATTAGAAAGCCAAACAGCATACTGGCTTCAAAAACTGCATCTCACGCTTCCCCTAGCTAATTTCCCCAATGTAAGGAGCCCCTGAAGTTGAAAGGACTAATAATCAAATAGAAAAAGAAGTTTATAGAAAAGGAAATACAACTGACTCTTTACCACATGAAAATATTCAACCTGAATCACTGTAGGATACATGCAAATGAAAAACCAGAATTATTCTCACCTTTTATAATACTGTCAAAGATCAAAAACACCTTCCACAATCTACAAACCAGGGCACAGAGAAGATACTGAGATATTATCAATGGGAATATAAATTGAAACAATCTCTGAGCAGGGCAATCTGAAATACGTATCAGATTTTATAAATTCATGGATTCTTTGATCCAATCATTCTACTTTCAGTTTATTTTAGCTATAACTTATACATAACTATGCAAGATTGTATTAGTAAACATTTATCAAGAATCAGTTTATTGTACATCCAAAAACAATACAATGCAGCTGTTAAAAAGGAATGAGATCCTCATATACAGATATACAATAATTTGTAAGATATAATACTAAAATAATTTAGAGGTTAAAACCCCCCCACTATGTATAATAAATAACTGTATGTATTTAAAAAGAGTGGGGGAAACTCCTTTAGTTTTTTCTTGTCTGGGAAGCTCTTTATCTGTCCATTGATTCTAAATGATAGCTTGCTGGGTAATCTTAGTTGTATGTCCTTGCTTTTCATCATTTTGAATATTTCCTGCAGATCCCTTTTAGCCTGCAAAGTTTGAGAAATCATCTGAGAGTCTTATGGGAGATCCTCTGTAGGTAACTATCTGGTTTTCTCTTGCTGCTTTTAAGACTATCTTGGTCTTTAACCTTTTGCACTTTCATTACGTGTCTTGGTGGGCCCTCTTTGGGTTCACCTCCTTTGGTATTCTCTGCGCTTCCTGGACTGGTATGTCTACTTCCTTCACCAAGTTAGGGAAGTTTCCTGTCATCATTTTTTTAAATAGATTTCCAATTTCTTGCTCTCTCTCTTCTCCTTCCAACATCCCTATGATATGAATGGTGGGATGCTTGAAGTTGTTTCAGAGGCTCCTTACATTATCCTCATTTTTTTGGATTCTTTGTTTTTGCTGTTATGATTGGTTGATTTTTGCTTCCTTATATTCCAAATTGCTAATTTGATGGTCAGCTTCATCTCAACTAAACCAGTATTATATGAAATGTTAAAGTCACCTTTTTAAGAAGATCAAAAATATGAATAAAATGGCAATACATATTTATCAACAATTGATTCTAAAAAAACAAACAATTGAAACAGAATCATAGATATAGAGAATGTTTTGATAATTACCAGATGGGAGGAGGTTTGGGGGGATGAGCAAAAAAGGTGAACAGATTAAGCAGCACAAATTGGTAGTTAAAGAAATCATGGTGAGGTAAAGTACAACATAAGGAATTGAGTAGCCAAAGAACATATATTCATGACCCATGAACATGGACAATGGTGTGGGAACTGCCTGAGGGAGTGGGGGACACTAGGTGCAGGGGAGAGGGAGGGTGACAAACTGGGACAACTGTAAAGACATAAACAATAAAATATAGCTAAAAAAATAATTAAAAGGAGGGGAGAAAGAAAACATGTTTGCTCATATATACAAAATTCATGCTGGAGAAACACACAAGAAACTGCTAACACTGGGAGATGTGGTATAGTGATGCCATTGTGATTTTTGAACTTTATATATTAGTACTTCCTAAAAGAATATTTAAAATTTCAAAGTGTTTTAATACTTTCTAATAAAAATGTGAGCAAATATACAGATTGGGTTGTATTCTAAACCAGTTTACTTGGCCGTTTATTTAAAAATGAGCCCTGGCCCAGGGCTCAGTTGGAGCATCATCCCATATATCAAAAAGGTTGTGGGGCTTCCATCCCTAGTAGGGGTACATATGGGAGGAAGCCAACTAGTATTTTTCTTTTTCTTCCTCCCTCCACAAATCAATAAACATATCCTCCTCATATCAGGATTAAAAAAAAATGAATTCAATTTATATTTGAGTTGAATTATACTTAATGATTTTATTTATTTATTTTTAGAGAGAGGGAAAGGGAGGGAGAAACGGAGAGAAACATCAATGTGTGAGAGAAATATCAATCGGATGCCTCTCACATGCCCTCAACTGGAGACCTGGCTTGCAACCCAGGCATGTGCCCTCATCAGGAATCAAACTGGGCGACTTTTTGGTTTGTAGGACGACATCCAATCCATTGAGCTACACCAATCAGGGCTGAATTATATATAAGTTCAACATGACATTAAATTAATGTGGCTCATTTTGTCTTGGGGTTTACCATATTTTGCTGAGTACAATGAACACTTTCTAGCCCAAATTTTTGACGGAAAAATAAGGATGCACATTATACATAAATATATCTATGTACCTGAAATACCTTGTATCTGCTCTTGTGGGCTTTTAAAAAAATATTTTATTTATTTATATGTATGTATATATTTATTTATATTTTTATTTATTTATTTTTAATCATTGTTCAAATACAGTTTTCTCCCTTTTGCTCCCAATCCAGCCCACCCACATTTTATTTATTTTTAGAGAAAGGGGAAGAGAAGGAAAAAGGAGAGAAACACCAATGTGTGCTTGCCTCTAACACGCCCCCTACTGGGGACCTGGACCACAACTTAGGCCTGTGCCAGAACTGGGAATCAACCCGCAACCCTTTGGTTTGTAGGCTGGCACTCAATCCACTGAGCCACACCAGCCAGGCTGTTCTTGCATTTTTCAATTATTTGTTACATAAAATTTCTTGTACCATAGTATGTCCAAAAAAAAAATGCTAAAATTTCTTTATAATGCAAAAACAAGTATCTAAATATAAGTTAATAAAAAATCAAATTAAAAAATTAAAATGAAAGATTTTTTTTCCTGCAAGTTTGGGCCAAAAATGTGGGTGCACATTATACACAGCAAAATATGGTAATCTGGTGCAAGAACAGCTGCTACATAGAATATCCCACTTATATCTTTGAAAAGTTACTTTTAAAATAGCATGGGCAAATCAATACAAGAGAGCACTTCATATACTCTAGTACAGCTATAATAAAAAAAGACAGTGCCCTGGCTGGTGTGGCTCAGTGGATTAAGTCCCAGCCTGCAAACCAAAAGGTCACAGGTTTCTTTCCCCATCAGGGCACATGCCTGGATTGCAGGCCAGTGTTTCTCTCCCTCTTTCCCCTCTCTAGAAAAAAGACAGTAAGTGTTATTGAATAAGCAGAGAAATTTGGGCTCTTGTTTATTGCTGGTAGGATTAAAAACAGAGGGACAACTGTTTAAAAATCACTTTGCAGTTCCTCAAAAAGTTAAACAGAGTTATCACATGACTTAGCAATTTCACTCTTTGAAGAGAACTGAAAACAAATGTCAACACAAAACTCTGTACACACATAGAAGCATTAATTATAATAGTCAAAAAAAGTGGAAATGACACAAATGTTCATCAGTTAATGATAAAGAAAATGTGGCATACCCATACAGACTGTTAATCATAAAAAAGAATAAAGTACTGACACATTATGAACCTTGAAAGTATGCTAAGTGAGAAAACCCAGACACAGAAAACCACAAATTAATATTATTTAATTTACATAAAATGACAAGGAGAGGAAATCTATAGAAACAAAGTAGATGAATTTTTGGGTGAAGTGGAGAGAAAAATCATAGAATGACTGATGGATGCACAACTCTGTGTGAATATACTAAATTCTGTGAACACACTGAGTTAATTTAACGGCATGTAAATTATATCTCAATAAAGCTGGCTAAAAAAGAAATACCACATAGTTCACTATGACTGACTATAGGAATCACTAATGTAAAAAAAAAAACCAAAAAACGTTTCAAAGACCCAAGAAACCAAATAGCCTAGATACCTTACCAATTTTGATCTCCACTCCTCATGACAGAAGACGCTAAACACAGCTTCTCTCGGATGGACCATGGTTCTGTAGGGCCAGTACTCAACAGCTTGTGTTCTGAAAGGAGTGAAAGTTTAGAGCAACCACTGAGTCACTAGTTCTAAGCCCCAGAGGGAAGACTAAAAGCCTAATACAAAATATTCCAAATCGTAAAGACAAGGTGAGCTCCTATCACCACATACTGATTTTCACGTCGACCGTAAAATATCACCATTGGGAGCGTGGTACCTATTCACTGCGTGCGAATTACACTGAGTATCTGGTAAAATATTTTGTTTCTTCATGACTACCTACACTGCTTTATAAAAAAAAAATTAAAATGTCAGATTAAGATAAAGCAGTTCCCTCAAAAAGTCCAGTTATAAAAATACACTTTCTCCCAATTTGAACTCCCGGGCTCATTTCCCAGGATTCCGAGCAGCCACCGCCCCCTACCGTCCCGCCTCCTCCTTAGCATAAACTTGTTTACTGCTTTCACTAACCCCCTCCCCCCTTCAGTTGTCGGGCCTAAAACTTTTTCAGTCCAAGAAACAGAGGAAAATGGCTGAGGTGCAAGAAACGCAATCCCCCAGTGGTAGAAAAGCTCCCGGTTAAAATATCCCATTTCTCTGTGAGAGAGGGAGTACGGGCCCAGAAACGTGAATGGCGTGAGAAGCCAGCCACTCGGCACGGCTCACAACAGGTCTTCGTCTGCGCGCCACAGTCTCTCAACCACCTTCATGGCTCACCCTACCCAGCTCTCAAATATACAATGATCCACTCAATGGTTTCTTTCAAATCTCCGTGGCCTCCCTGGGACACGAAACCCTACACTTCACGACCCGCACACGCTGGCCTTCAACAACACCGTTAAGTGAAAGTCTCTGAAGACTCTGGGCTTTCAGTCAAATCATTGCTCCAACTCCCCAAACGTGTGATAGAAATCTGGTGCTGTCACACGTTTAGGGACTACAAAGACTTCCCACGCAAAAGGAACGCAAATACTTACTGCCTGTGCCGGTCGCCATCTTGCCCCCGTAGTCTCCAACCTCCTAGGAAAGACCGCTTGGTGGGGCCGAAACCCGGGGAACTCTGGGAAATAGTCTGGGCGTTTGGACACGGTGCCTGCTGGGAAATGTAGTGTTCCACTCCAAGAAGAACAAGGGCCCTAAACTAGTTCTTTTCTTCTCTTGGGAAGGAACGTGCTAAAGGACAAAGGATAGCAGCTGACGCCTAAGGATTTCCTTTAGAGTTCCTTGAAGAGAAACGCTTAGGGTTCAAGAAAAAGGATCAAGCGGGAAAAATTCCACAGTACTCAACTCTGAACTCCGACAGTTGGTAACCCGGACCCACATTAGAGTGGGCAGGTCAAACCGGAACAAACCGTCTCCCGTCTCCCCTTCCCCCTTCCCTGGCGCTGATTGGTACCTGCAGGCTTTTCTATCTGATTGGCGGAACGAACGCAGCGCGTAGTTTAAAACATTGTATCAGTAAAAGAAGTGCACGTCGCGGGCGGAGTTGTGCTCTGTAAAAAGCCCAAGTCGGGGTTCGCCCGCGGAAATCTGAGTGGACCGGTACCAGAGGAGAAATAAGTGTCTTGTTTTCGGGTGAGTATACGGCTGTGCTGGAGCCCAGCTTGGGTACCAGCTCTTTCCTTCGCGGAATAGGCTGTCAGAAAGCGGAGCTTGCTGCCATCACTTTTTCCTTAATACCTCTCTCCTCACTGTGGGCCTGGGGGTGAAGTTGGAGAAGGTTCCTAGGGCTGCTGACACCACCCGTGGGCGAGGCACCTTACTTCCAGCGATACCCTCTTTTTTTTTTTTTAATTGGATATCTGTTCATTCCAGTTAGCGGTCGGAAATGCCTCAAACTGATTTCAGTGATTAATTCTTCTAAATCCCTTCCCCTCTGCTGGCCCTTGAAGGGAAAAGGGGAATAGGAATTCAGGTAGCGAGCGCAGAGTGTCCTGGGATAAGGGAATTGTTTCTTATCCAGAATCTGCAGCCCCTTCTGTTCTTAAGGTTCTCCTCCCTCCCAACTTTTGTCTCCTTTTAGACCTAAGCTGCCTAGGCTATTATGTCGCAAGGTATCCTGTCTCCACCAGCCGGCTTGCTGTCCGATGAGGAGGTCGTAGTCTCCCCCATGTTTGAGTCCACAGCTGCAGATTTGGGGTCTGTGGTTCGCAAGGACCTGCTGTCAGATTGCTCTGTCATCTCCACCTCCTTGGAGGACAAGCAGCAGGTAAAGGAGTTGGAGAGTGGTGGGAGCAGAAAGTTAGTATCCTCAGCCTGCAGAGTAACAGGTCAGAGACCAGCAATCCTCAGATTCTGAGAATTCAATTCAAAATTAAGAGTATGACAAGTAAAAAAAACCTGTAGAGTTGTGTGTTCATAAGACCTATAGTTTACATTGCATTAATGAAATACCAAGCTCTATGCATACTATCAGTTAATCCTATGAAGGAAGGATAATAGTTATCTCTCCTTCAACTTGAAGCCCAGAGGCCTCAAAGAATTTGCGCAAGATTATACTGCCGTTAAGTAGGTCGAATGTATGTTCAAGTTTTAATATCAACCATGACTTCAGTTTATGGAGCTTTTCTTTCTGTGAGGCTGGAATTTCTCATTGACATTTAGGACCAGACAATTCTTTGTTGTGTGGGTCTGTCCTGTGCATTAGAAGGTGTTTAGCAGCATTTCTGGCCTTTACCCACTGTGTTAGTAGCACCTTCCCACTTGTGACAACCTAGAAACCTCTCCTGACACTGCTAACTGTTCCTTGGGAGGGAAGTGGTCCTGGCTGAAAACAAATCTACTCAGAAGTCTCCCTTTTTTTTTTGAGAGAGAGAGAGAGTACATTTTTTAAAGCTGGGGATAGTAAAACAAGGAAGGGCCTATGAAAGAAGAAGCAACAGGAGAGACTAGGCGGGGCTGCTGTCTGCTCGCTGGAGAGTCAGAAAAAAAGGGGGCCTTGGAGAAAGGTTCAGGGGGTTAGCCCGAGATGAGCTGATACTTCCCACTGCTCCCCTGGTTGCAAATCTCGTGGGGCCCTTTAGAGTTCAGGAAATGCATGCCTGTGAGGGAAATAGAGGGGGTAGGGAAAGGCACAGGTGTGCTTCCAGGAGGGATAGTGTGCCAGAAGTCTCCTCTTTTATAGAGAAAATTTTATCAGAGCATAGAGTCCTGAACTCTAATTCCTTTTAGAGTTCTTGGGCTATAATAGGAACATCTGTAAATATCTATTGAAAGAATGAAATGGTACTATTATTAACCCCAGTTTACAGATGAGGAAAGTGAGGCAAAGAGAATTTAAAGAACTTGTTCAAGGTTTCAGTTACTAAATGATGGAATTGGGACTCATGATTCAGGTGTGTCTGCCTCCAAGGTGCTTAACTAGTGTGCTTTACTGTAATATCACATGCTAATTTTCATATCTGTCATCTAGATCTAACCTGGGTTTGGCAAGCCAGGTTTACAGGATACTGAAAAGACGGGGAAGGTGATAAAATATTGAAAAAGTCGATGTGAGTTGGGATGTTTATGGAACCAAAGAGTAGCTTCAGGGAGACGTTTGAGATAGAATGAGGGTATTGTTAGCATGATTCCCAGGAACTGTGCTATGCTTGCCCATCTGCTCAGATAACTGCTGAGATTAATCTGTAGTTACGGCCTGGAATTCCGCCACAGGTTCCATCTGAGGATAGTACTGAGAAGGTGAAAGTATACCTGAGGGTCAGGCCCTTGTTGCCTTCAGAGTTGGAACGGCAGGAGGACCAGGTGAGTTTCTGAGGAGGGAGGATTCAAGGTGGGAATGATGTAGTACAGAAGAGGTTTTCAGGAATGTTTCCTTCTGTGTCAACTGTTTTCCTCCCTCTCAGGGTTGTATCCATATTGAGAATGTGGAGACACTTGTTCTACAGGCACCCAAAGACTCCTTTGCCCAGAAGAGCAATGAGCGGGGAATTGGCCAAGCCTCTCACAGGTTCACCTTTTCCCAGGTATGGAGGTACTAGTCTGTGAACAAGACCAACGTGTAGGGAGAACTTCATTCCCTCTTTAGAGGGAAAGCTTTTTACTTGGTGAGTTTTGTTTTTTTTTTAAGATTTTATTTATTTATTTTTAGAGAGGGAAGGGAGGAAGAGAGAGAGGGCGAGAAACATGAATGTGCAGTTGCTGGGGGCCATGGCCTGCAATCCTGGCATGTGCCCTGGCTGGGAATCGAACCTGTGATACTTTGGTTCGCAGCCCGCACTCAGTCCACTGAGCTACGCCAGCCAGGGCTTCAGTTTCTTATATAGGTGGGGCAAAAGTACTGTTACAGTTGTGAATAATGAAACACAGTTTACTCTTGTATTATTATTAATTAGTTAGTGTATTATTTGCCATATGAACAACTGGAAACCTATTTTTTCCCTCATCCTGTATATGCATGTCTACAACTTTGGGACCCTTGTTATGAGCTAGCCAATGTGTCAAGTAGTTTATGTTCATTAATTCCCAACAAATCTATTATAATTATCATAAATGTCCCTGATTTCCTGACAAGGATACTGGCTCAGTGAAGCTACTATTCAGTGGTAGAGTTATGACTTGACACTAGATCCATCCATCTCCAAACACCATGCTTGTGACCATTATGTTGCCCCACTGTGTGTGCAGCAGCTATCCTTAATGGATAGCATTCCTTAGAGATTTGTTAATCTGGATGAAAGATGGACTGGCAGAGAGTGGTTGAGTCCTCAGTGTTTAGGAAGAAGCTGTAGCACTGCAGGAAGAAGTCGCTTGAGTATGGTCCATAGCCAACCACCCAGAGATGCATTGGCTAGCTCTGCACAGAAAGCAAGTGGGAGATGAAAGATGGACCTCTGAGAACTGGATCTGTCTCTAGATCTTTGGGCCAGAAGTGGGACAAGCATCCTTCTTCAATCTGACTGTGAAGGACATGGTAAAAGACGTACTCAAGGGACAGAACTGGCTTATCTATACATACGGAGTTACCAATTCAGGGAAAACCCACACGATTCAAGGTAAGTAGTAGGCCTCACAGGATTGCTGATGGGCCTATAATGGTAGTGTCTTTGCCTTTTGATGCTCTTGATTGGAGGAGAAAGGCACTCGCATCAGGTATCCATCTTTCACATTCTTCCAGGTACTAACAAAGATGGAGGGATCCTGCCCCGGTCCCTGGCTCTGATCTTCAATAGTCTCCAAGGCCAACTTAATCCTATACCTGATCTGAAGCCCTTGTTCTCTAATGAGGTAATCTGGCTTGACAGCAGGCAGATCCGGCAGGAGGGAATGAAGAAACTGGCCCTCCTAAATGGAAGCCTCCAAGAGGTGAAGTGTTGGTGTCCACAGAGGTGGGGATAGAGGGACAAATCTCTGGGAAGTTTTATACTTATTTTCTCCCTGGGCCCCTCTAGGAGGAGCTGTCTACGTCCTTGAAGAGGAGTGTCTACATTGAAAATCGGATTGGTACCAGCACCAGTTTTGACAGTGGCATTGCTGGGCTCTCCTCCACCAGTCAGTTTACCAGCAGTAGCCAGCTAGATGGTGAGTATGACTGGGCTTAGTGTCAAGTAATAGTAAGAACTCATTCTCTACTCCCAGCAACTGCCAGGGATAGAGACCAGAGGTTGTAAGCTGAGCTCTGACTTCCAAGGATCCCTAGGCCAAAGAGGGGTGGACTACTCTAGGATTGATGCCCTGTACATTTGCTTCTTCCCCAGAAACAAGTCACCGCTGGGCACAGCCAGACACTGCCCCAATAAGCGTTCCTGCAGACACTCGCTTCTCCATCTGGGTCTCCTTCTTTGAGATCTACAATGAACTGCTTTATGACTTGTTAGAACCACCTAGCCAGCAGCGCAAGAGGCAGGTTCTGCGACTGTGTGAGGATCAGAATGGCAATCCCTATGTGAAAGGTATGGGAAAGCAAGGAGGCTGGCATGAAACCTAGAGAGGACTTGGGGAGAGACCAGGAAGAGTTAGGTATTCCCATCTTATGTATGCCCTTTTCTTGGCCTCAGATCTCAATTGGATTCATGTTCAGGATGCTGAGGAAGCCTGGAAACTCCTGAAAGTGGGTCGTAAAAACCAGAGCTTTGCCAGCACACACCTGAACCAGAACTCCAGCCGCAGGTGAGTGGGTTGTGGGTTGCATTCTGGGAAATGTTAGTCCTCCATCTGGTCATGGAAGATGTACAATGACGCTTTTTTTTTTTTAACTTCTAGTCACAGCATCTTCTCCATTCGGATCCTCCACCTTCAAGGAGAAGGGGATATGGTCCCTAAGATCAGCGAGTAAGATTATCCATTTAGAAATCCAAACTTCTTGGCCATATATTGTAGTAGGGGGAGGGGAGTGAGGGAGATCCTCAGAGGAATTACTTGTTACATTCTTGTTCTCCTCCCTTGGGTAGATTCTTGATAGGTCTTCTCTTCCTCAAAACTATATGAAGAGCTGCAAGTTTCATAACATGTGGGATCCTTATGTCTGATCCTGTCCATCTTTCAAGGTTGTCACTCTGTGATCTGGCTGGCTCAGAACGCTGCAAAGATCAGAAGAGTGGTGAGCGGCTGAAGGAAGCCGGAAACATTAACACTTCTCTGCATGCCTTGGGCCGCTGTATTGCTGCCCTGCGCCAAAACCAGCAGAACCGGTGAGCATTTTGCTGCAGTTCATGGGCTAGGATGGCCTGGAGCTCTGCAATTTACTAGAAAACTTCTGGTCACCACTGGGGATGGTGGTACAATGCCTCAAGGGCCGGAGTTCTGCTCACAGCTGTACTCTTCTGATTCCCTGGCAGGTCAAAGCAGAACCTGGTTCCATTCCGCGACAGCAAGTTGACTCGAGTGTTTCAAGGCTTCTTCACAGGCCGAGGCCGCTCCTGTATGATTGTCAATGTGAATCCCTGTGCATCTACCTATGATGAAACCCTTCATGTGGCCAAATTCTCAGCTATTGCCAGCCAGGTGAGAAGCTGGTACCTTTGGAATGGTACCTTAATTTAAGAAAGTTACTAGGGCTAGTAATGGATTCCATTAAGATATTTTTTCCCCTGCTAGCTTGTGCATGCACCACCTGTACAACTAGGGTTCCCATCACTACATTCATTCATCAAGGAACACAGTCGGCAGGCATCTCCCAGCTTAGAGACAGAAACTAAGACAGACCCAAGCCTTCATGATGACATTGAAAATGAAGTTGATATCTCCATGTATGGCAAAGAGGTGAGAATATAAGAGAGTTTTGATGCAAGAGCTTGATGGCTACACATTTTCCATGCTGCCTTTCAGGTAGGCCTGTGCCTTTTAGGGGGCATAGCTGTCTGATGACCTCTGACCTGTATGTCCCCTGTAGGAGCTCCTACAGGTGGTAGAAGCCATGAAAGCACTGCTTTTGAAAGAACGGCAGGAAAAGTTGCAGCTGGAGATGCAGCTCCGTGACGAAATTTGTAGTGAGATGGTGGAACAGATGCAACAGCGTGAACAGTGGTGCAGGTATCAGCTGAGTGACCCCTCTTTGTCACCTGGACAAGTGGTGGGAAGTAGGGACTAGGATGGCATTGTGCCTCAAGATGTCCTCCATGCTCACTATTCAGAATCTTCACTCCTTTTTTCTTCCCTTTCTGACAGTGAACATTTGGATACCCAAAAGGAACTATTAGAGGAAATGTATGAGGAGAAACTAAAGATCCTCCAGGAGTCACTGACAAGTTTTTACCAAGAAGAGCTTCAGGTGAGTTGCCCTGAACCAGCTGCAACTGGCTACTCAGATTCCCATCACTAGCTTGCCTGAGGTAGACAGATTTTATCAACTCCAATGGGGGTGGAGTGCGTAACTCAGTTTTCTCTAATATCCTTAGTGCTATCCCAGTCTGTTTGATGAACTGATTAAAGATCTAGTTAGTCAGGAAATGGTATACATGCTAACAAACAGGCTTTTGAGGTTTCAGTAACAAGGAAGGTTTTGTTCATTATTCAGCTGTCTATTCCTGCAATATTTGTCTGACTGTGGATGGAACTGTGCTCTCTGCTTCCCTCTAAGGATCGGGATGAGAAGATTCAAGAGCTAGAAGCTCTCTTGCAGGAAGCCAGACAACAGCCAGTGGCCCATCAACAACCAGGGTCTGAATTGTCCTTACGGCGGTCCCAAAGGTTGGCAGCTTCTGCCTCCACCCAGCAGCTCCAGGAGGTTAAAGCTAAACTAGATCAATGCAGAGCAGAGCTAAATACCACCACTGAAGGTGAGAAAGGAGAGAGGGCAAGACCTCTTAACAGTGGCTCAAAAAAGAACTATTCTCCAAACTTCAACCTTCTGGCACCAACTTGGAGCTATGTCCCCAACCATTCACTCTAAGATGCACAGGGACTTTTTATATTTGCTGCAAGCTGTTAACTCAGAGATAAGTCTAAGATTAGAAAGGCTATGTATTGAAGTTTGTTGTTTCTGTCCCTCAGAGCTACAGAAGTATCAGAAAATGTTAGAACCACCACCCTCAGCCAAGCCCTTCACCACTGATGTAGACAAGAAGTTAGAGGAGGGCCAGAAGGTAATTACCTTTCTGTTACCAAAGCTCTTACCTAAGGCAATTTCCAATACTATATCCCTGGTGCATGTAAGGATAAGATGTTTTTGGGTTCTGTGCTGGAGAGTGGCTTCTTTATTCAGCTGACAAGGCTTTCTGATTTTACTTCTCTTCAAATGGCTATCTGTCTCCTCCAGATCATTATCATGGTTGATCTTGGCCACAATTTGTTACCATTCCTCCTTTTTCAGAATATAAGGTTGCTGCGGACAGAGCTTCAGAAACTTGGTGAGTCTCTCCAGTCAGCAGAAAGAGCCTGTTGCCATAGCACTGGGGCAGGAAAACTTCGCCAAGCCTTGACCGCTTGTGATGACATCTTAATCAAACAGGTTAGGACAGCCTAATTATCCCCCCTTCTCCCACCAGCCCACTCCAGAGTTAGGTGAGAAGAGAAATGAGGAGCCAAAGAGAAAGGTAAAGAATGTAAACATTTTTAGGTTATTCTTACAGTGAGGGGAATTTTTCTTCCTTACAAAATAAAAAGAACCATTCACTAAGTACAGGTACTGTACTAATTTATGGAATTTTCTGTGTTATAACAACCCTAGGTAGATAGATAGTACCACATTTCATCCTAGATGCTTAGATTGTAAGAAACCATTATTTTATGTACCACTAAGACAAAATAGTAACAAACTATGACATATCTTCAGAAAATGCATCCTGATTGTAATTAAAATGTAAAAAAAAAAAAATACATCTTAGACTAAACATAGCACTTAATTTTAATACCTAGGAACTGAAGAGGTAAAGGAACCTTATTCAAGCTTCTATCATCTTACGTGTTAGAAAATGACCATATATCCAGTGCTGTTTGAGTTTTAAAGAAAATACCTCCATTCACTTATAAGGTCTGACTCTAAAGGGTTGATCTTTATAAGAACAATTGTAACTAGTAGTAGATGGCACATACTGCCTTGTCTTCTTGTTTCTCTAGTATATGTAAATGTTTTCTGTAACTTGATTGCTCTTCCTTAGGATCAGACCCTAGCTGAGCTGCAAAATAACATGATGTTAGTAAAACTGGATCTTCGGAAGAAGGCAGCATGCATTGCAGAGCAGTACCATACTGTGCTGAAACTCCAAGGCCAGGCTTCTACCAAAAAGCGTGTTGGGGCCAACCAGGAAAACCAGCAACCGAACCAACAGCCCCCAGGAAAGAAACCATTTCTTCGAAATTTACTTCCCCAAACACCTACCTACCAAAGCTCAAGAGACTGCAGCCCTTATGCACGGATCCTGCGCTCCCGGCGCTCCCCTCTACTCAAATCTGGGCCTTTCAGCAAAAAATACTAAGGTTGTGGGGAGGAAGAGAGCAGCCCTTGTCCTGAGGTGGGTCAGCTGCTCAGCTTAAGAAATAGGTCTCTTTTAAGCTTCACCATATACCTGGAACTTGATACAAAATGCAGTGTTCTGACACTAGTTGTTTCCCCCTCCTTTTGTAATATAATCACCTATGTAATTTCATACTTTTTTACTTATATGGTTTCTATGCATACACAAAAAGCTATATTAAATATATCATTCACATTTGTTTTACATTTTTTAATTTGAATGCCAAATTTAGCAAAATCATTCAAATTACAAGACAATAGAAAAACTGAAAATCAAACATCATTCAGGCCTATGGAAACTTTGCACGGGAATGGCAGTAGATACCTAATAAAGCTTGGTAAGAAGTGAATCCATGGGACATTAGATACTCTAGCCCTTCCTTAATATAAAATGAAGTGTCATAATAGGAGGTGACTGGGTAACAAACTTGCTCTAGAAACATAAACATAGGAAGGCTGGGTTCTGAACTCAAAATAATACATATCACCTACTATACGAATTCATCACAGCATACATAGTCATAGCATATTACCTCCTACTGAATGCACATGCACAGGCTGAAACCCCTCTAGGAGCACACTGACAGTGATTACCCTTACCTTGTCTAATCCTGTTAAGCCTGAAAAAAAATTCTGTTGGAGTTAGAGGGAAAAACTGACAATTACATCAAAAATATGAAAACAGACCGGCTTGAAACAAGTTTATTCCCAAATGTCCACGAAATTA
This sequence comes from Phyllostomus hastatus, assembly GCF_019186645.2. Taxonomy (NCBI): domain Eukaryota; kingdom Metazoa; phylum Chordata; class Mammalia; order Chiroptera; family Phyllostomidae; genus Phyllostomus; species Phyllostomus hastatus. The sequence continues at coordinate 29,467,802 of NW_025333611.1, read as the reverse complement.
TCTGTAATCTCGTCTCCTTACTTTGCTTTAGTGAGAAATATAGATAACTCTGTAAGACATCTTTTGCCCTCAGAAGGGGCCTTCATGCTCACTGAGATTCTTTTGTCCCTTCTTTTATTCAACTCTAGTAAGTTACTTCCAATTTGAAAGCATCTAGGAGACTTCAAAACTGTTTTGGAAGAATCTCTCTAGAATAAGAACAAATGTACAGCTTTACTCCATTTAGACTTAACATCTGATACCAGAATAGTCATGCTCAATAAATTCAAGGACCACAAAGTCATGTCTATTCAGTGCCCTGACCTTGCTAGGGTATCCAGTGACCCTATTGTCAGCAGAGGGTAGAATCACAGACTTCTCCCTTCCTTACCTCAAGAAATCATCCACTCCCAGCAGCATTAAAACTGTTCCTGTAGCCTTGCAGGGACTAAAGTGCTATTACAGAGAATTTGGGGGACAGGGCTGAGAGAAACGGAAGACGGCCAAGATCTGTAGCTACTCTCTGGACATAAGGAAGATAGAAGTACTTCTAACTGGCAAAAGACAATGTCTTTCCCTGCCAGGGTTCTTCTGTCAGTCTACTCTGAAGGTGATTCTGTAAACTCTGCCCAAGGAGTTTCCATCTGTACACACCAAAAGAACTAAGGTCCTTAGAAGAACAGACATGGACATTTTTTATGTGGACGTAAGGCTTAATTTGGGTCTAGCAATGTGCTAGCTTGAAAGTAGCCAACTACGGTGTGACTGAAGACAGGTTGAGCGGAGAAACTCTGCGCGTAGGAGTGTTGTTAGCAGAGAGTGAAGCAGGGAGGAAAAAGGGAGCAGGCATCTCGGTGGAAGGAGTCTCTCCTTGGTTCCGAAGCTGCAGGATTTGCCGGAGCAAGGCCTTACCTTCTTCCCGGGTCTGAAACAAAGTCAGGCAACTATTTCAAAATATGTCCAAGGATATCCTCAAAAACGGGTTCTAAAATACTCATATATAAGTTCCATAAATCAAGGTAGCTTTTATTCCTCTTACCTACTTTCCACCCCGTTAAAGATCATATGTTCAAGCCTAAAGTCCACTCTTTATTAAAGAACTAAAACTCACATCATTGAATGCACAGCACTTTTGGGCACAAGTTGAAGCTTCATCCCACAGCTTGCACTTAAAATAGTATTGGGCCAGATAGCGGAAAGCTGTGCTCTCCTCCAAGTGTTCCACTATTTCCTAGACAGGGAAAACAGAGATGACTGAGATCAGAGACTTGGCCCTGTACCTCAGCCAGTAGAGAGTAGACCTGATACACCAAGGTTGCAGGTTCAATTCCCAGTCAGGGCATATACAACAATCAACTAATGAGTGCAGAACTAAGTGGAACAACAAATTGATCGATTAAAAATACTGATAAAAAGAATAAGATCAGCAACCGCGTTGTCATGCTCATGACACATACCCCACAGGAATAGATATCTTGGATATATTTGATGTAACACTGGGCAGCCTGTTCTGACTCAGTCAACTGTTCATGAAGCCTACGAAAGAAATTGGTCTTTAAGTACAAATCATATCTCAAAGTCAAACTAGTGATAAAAAGTAAAAGCACATGATTAAGACCAAAAAAAAAGACAATATATAGACACGTACAAATTTTGACATAAACGACAAAAACTGAGACCCAGAACAGTATTACTGCCCAGATGTGATGGTTATTTTATCAAAGCTGAAAATCATTACTCTGCTACTGGTTATGGAGGGAGAGTTAATAAATTCTTATGCTGGGTAAGACACCTTTGCAAAAACTTGCTATTAATACCCTGAATAAGATTTTAAAAAGATACCAAGTAGTTCAGACTTTTTTTTAAGAAACCAGAAAAGAACTTGCAAGAATAAAACTGCATTCAAGAACCTGTTTGTCTATCATTTCTGAGTTATTTCTTATTTTCCTAGTCCTTATTAGGAGGAGATCAGTACTCAGTTTTCCTAGATTGCTCTGATGTGGAAATTTCATTTCAATTCATTCTTGATCGCTTGCCTAATAGGAAAGCAATTTCCCCTTCAAAGAGTAGTGGCATTCTTTCAAGTCAAGATGGCTAAATTTCCAGACAAGTACTTGTGCACCATGCTACATTACCACTCATGCAGGATGATGGATAGGAGGCTCTGGAGCATGCAAGACACACCATACCAGAGAAGCCAACAGAAATATCAATAGCAGCCCTTGCTGGTGGGGCTCAGTGGATTGAGCATTGAACTGCAAACCAAAGGGTGGCCAGTTTGATTCTCAGTCAGGGCACATGCCTGGGTTGTGGGCCAGATCCCCAAGTAAGGGGGACACTTGAGAGGCAACCACACACTGATGTTTCTCTCCCTCTCTTTCTCCCCCCTTTCCCTTCTCTCTAAAAATAAATAAAATCATAAAAAAAATATCAATAGCATTTTACTCCATTCACTCACTTTGCCAGTTTCACCAGAGCCATTTTCTCCACATCTCCCACGGCGTAAGCTCTCCAATAACACTGTCAAAAAAATAAACCAGTCAATTTGATGATTGCCACATGTGCCAAATCTAATCACGTAAAGGCTCAGGTCCTACAAACTTCCCAAAATTTCAGATTTGCAGGATACAAGGTCTTTTTATTAAATCTCATAGGTCCAGGCTACATAATGCCATTCCCACTGATGATGTCACCCCAGCTTTGCTTTTAAGGCTATGTACTTTTTCAGACTTCCCTATGTAGAGATACTAGAATGAAGGAAAGTTAAAGAGCACAGATAGCCCAACTCTTCATCCAAACAGCAAATTTCCATTCAAATTCTCAAGGAGTCAATTTCAGGTACCTTTTTGGCTTCCACGAGTTGATTGAGTTTCTCATAACATTCTCCTAAAGCAACCAGCATGCGAGAATCATTGGGCCTGAGAGAAAACGGGAATAGCAGTCTGAGCAAAGACTACAGAGAACTAAAAGTCCTCCCTTGAGGAACCACCACCACTCCTACAGTGCCTGCCACCGCAACTTATTCACAGTTTCACTGTCCACAGTTTCAGTTACTGTAGTCTTAAACTATTACATAGAAAATTTCAGAAATGAACAATTCATAACTTTAAAATTGCACATCATTCTTAGTGGCATGATGAAATCTCAGGCCATCTTGCTTTCTCCCATCTGGGACATGAATCATCCCTTTGTCCAGTATATCTGCACTCCATACACCACCTGCCAGTTAGTCACCTAGTAGCTGTCAAAAGAAAAGAAAAGTAGCAGCCCTTCCTACAACAAACACATTGTCAAGTGGCCAGACTTACCGAAGCTGGTGGGCCCGTCTGTAATAATAAAGGCAGTAAAATGGCATCTTTAGGATTTCATAGGTCTGCCCAAGGCCATACCAAGCTCTGTAGTCCCGTTTATTAACCTCAATGGCATGTCTAAGAAATGGAAGATAGACCGGTAAAAGAGCAGAATCAAGGTTAGCAACCTGCAGGCTCAGCAGAGGCTCCTAGTATCACGGCAATCTGTTCCACCCAACCCTGCAACTAGGAGCTCACCTATAAGCCTGAATAGCAGCAGATGTGTTTTTCATTTCCATGTACTCATGTCCCATCAGTGTCCAGGCCCCAAGATACCGGGGATTCAATTTCAAGGCTCTCTGGAAATACAAGGCTGCTTTTTCATGCTGAGAACGCAAACTGTAATAATTGCCTGATTGAAAAGCAAACAAAATATGAACAATTAGAAAGGTAAAAATACAAGTCCTCTAAAATGGACAGCATTTCATAGAGTGAGCATGAAAGCACAACCCACTCCCTCCAAAGTTCTTGCAGAAAAGCCAAATTGTACACAATATCATCGTTCCCCTGGGAAATATGTATCATCTATCATACATTCTAGTTAACAAAAAAGTGTTCCCTAACGCTCCAAGTTTTTCCTCATTTTATTTCATCTGGATATAGTCTTTATACACATATTTTCTTATAGGGTAGGAAATTTCTAGAGTAAGCTTTAGATTGGTGGTTTTCCAACTATATTCCTAGGGTTCTAAGGAGGTATCTCAAGGGTGAAAAATGTAGAACTCTGAGCTCCCTCTCCCTCAGGAATCAAAGCAGTTATATTATCATTGGTCTTTAAAAAAGCAAGTCAAAGATATTAGGATTCTGTGGAAGATTTTATCTAAAGACAGGGTACAAAAGCCATGTCTTATGTCAACTGGTAAATGGATAAACAAAATGTGGAATGCATATATAAACAATATATGCAAACAATGGAATACTAGTCAGCAATAAAAAGGAAATAACTACTGATACATGCTACAACATGGATGAACCTCAAAAACCTGTTAGGTGAGAGAAGCCAGACAATAAGGCTAAACACTGCAAGACTTGACTTATATGACGCTTCTAGAAGAGATTCAGAAGGCGGATCTGTGCCTGCTAGGTGATGAGAGTGAGGCTGACTGCAAATAGACCCAAAGAAACTTTCTGGGGAGATAGAGTATCCAAAAATGGATTATGGCTATGGTTACACAGCTGTATAAATTCATAAAAACTCATGAACTATAAATATAAAGATAAAGTGGGTAAATTTTATGATATGTAAATTATACCTCAATAAAGTTAATTTTTTAAAAACAGGATGAATTACAGCTATACCAACACTTGGAGGAATTTTTATGAGATCTTGTTGAATGAAAAAAGAAGATTTAAAGATTTAAAGATTTAAAGATTTTTAAAGATTTTATTTATTTTTAGAGAGAGGGGAAGGGAGGGAGAGAGGGAAACATCAACAGCTACCTGGCATGCACCCCCAACTGGGGACCTGGACTGCAACCCGGACAGGTGCCCTGACCAGGAATCAAGCAGGCAACCTTTCAGGTTACGGGATGATGCTCCACCCAACCGAGCCATACCAGCCAGGGCTAATGTGATCTATCTTCTGTAAAGCAAATAGCCCATTAAACCCTGTATATGTGTATATACATTTTTCTGTGGTATGGAACATCCTAACACATGTATCTTAAAGGGGAAAGAAAGCAGCAAGCAAAATAAAAACCACCACCAAAAAAAAACCCCTACACTTAAAAAAACATCTCCTTTATGTATAAGTTGTATATGCACAAATAAACTAAATAAAAAGATAGGTTTTGATACACACACACACACACACTAACTTGAAGAGATTATGATACACTGTCAAGTGGAAAAAGCAAACTGCAGCGAAATTATATATGATTCCATTTTGGCAAAAAACAAAAAACTTCCATATTTTTTTTAACTCTCTCTAGACCCAGCTGTTAGTTCAATTTAGGAGAAATTATTTATAACAATTGTCTGCACACTATATCTGATTGTTGTTTTTAAAAGATTATTTATTTATTTGTTTTTAGAGAGAGGGGAACATCAATGTATGGTTGCCTCTCACATGGCCCCCACTGGGGACCTGGCCTGCAACCCAGGCATGTGCTCTGCCTGGGAATCAAACTGGAAACCCTTTGGTTCACAGCCTGCGCTCAATCTACTGAGCTACACCAGCCAGGGCTCTATACCTGATCGTTTAAGCACAAATTCAAGTTCATATTTATCTGGAAAAAAAAAAATGGAGAACTTTGTCTTGCACAAAGATATCTCTGCTTCTGCTCCTGACTCAGAGACAGAGACTCTAGGCAGAATATCCAAAGGTTAGCTTTTGTAACAGAACAGGAGAAAATGGCGTGGGTAGTGGTAGCAAGGGTGTAAGCCCTAACTGCTAACGGAGTCAGGATGACAAAGGAGATGTTAAGAAGTTAGAATCATTAAGTTCTGGGCAAAGATTAAGTAGATGAGGTTTTCTGACCAGTTGGAACAGCTAAAAAGTACTGAATGATTACAATGTGCTGAGCAACTTACATTGTTGTTGTTGTTTTTTTAAAGATTTTATTTACTCATTTCTAGAGAAAAGGGAAGGGAGGGAGGGAGGAAGAGAGGGAGAGAAACATTGATGTATGAGAGAAACATCCACTGGTTGCCTCTCACACGCTCCCTACCAGGGACATGGCCTGCAACCAGGCACGTGCCCTGACTAGGAACCAAACCAGCAACCCTTTGGCTTGCAGGCTGGCACTCAATCCACTGAGCCACACCAGCTAGGGCTAATGTTCCTTATCCTTAAATTTTAAGGTAGGTGGGCTGAATTCAACAAACTTATTAACCATATCCCAAGAACTTTGCTGGTCATTACAGATATGCTAAGGAAAAAAACAGAGTTCACTGAAGGGTTCACCTGAAGTGATTAATATAAAAACCAAGAAACTCCTGAATCATCCCTCTTCATATATATGTCACCTTTTCTTTTAATTGGCTTTAAGTCAATAGGTTTAAAAAAAGAACTGTTCGTTATCTTCCCTACTTCTGTTTCCTTTCTTCATGTATAAGGCACTGTTATCAGTCTGGCTATCCAGTTACCAATTCCTATTTGTTCTAGTTCCTAAATTCTTCTCTCCATTCCTCCTGCCAATACATCCTCATCTTAGATTCTCATCATCCCTAGACTGGATTATTGCAAAAGCCTCCTAGCTGGTCTCGGTGCCCCTAGTCTTGGCCTTTTTCCAATCCTCCCAGCACATTGTCCCCAATCATCATTTGAAAATGAAAACCTGAAAACTTTCATCACTGTGGTTTAAAATCCTTCAGAGGACTCCTACTGCTTTAAGAATAAAATCTAAACTTTTAGCAAGACAAAAAGACTCTTCAAGATCTAGCCCCCTTTTGTACATTCTTACCTCCCACACCATGCTTCAGGATGTTGAACTATTTCCAGCACAACATCTGTTCCACACTTAAATGCCTCTGCACTGAAATGCCCTTCCCCAGTGCATCCTTCTCCCTTACTGAACTCTTTCATTCCTGACTGTTCTTTAGGGATAGCATTACTTTCCTTAATCTCACACTGGATCTGATGCGTTTACTCTCTTAGCATCCTATGTTTGCCTCAATCATAACACTCAGCCCATAGTATTATAGTTGTTTTATTATTGGCCTTCCTAAAGAGGCAATCAGGGTAGGTGCTACAATACAAAGCACAGTGCCTGGCACTCAGAAAATACATGAAGATGTTTTTTGAATAAATTGAGAGTTCCACCCTCACCTTAATGGACTTGATTCATAATGTTCTGATATTGAAAAGATTACTTGTTCTTACCTATGTTCCCATAGGACTCACTATGTCTTTTTTAATACTTATTTCCCATGCCAGACTACCATTTCCGCAACGGCTGGAAATATTTTTATTGAATAATTAATGAATTGAAATCCTACTGGTTTATTATCAACATCTTGAGCTTGAGAGATACAAATGCATGATCTCAATGCAGTGTCACCAAAGACTCGGGGACACATATATCTCTTTCATCTAGTGAACCTAGAGAGGAAAGAGATATATGATATGCCTTCAATCACAACCAAACAGCTTACTTTTATCCAGGAGTGGTCATTCATCTCTTTCTATCAACTGATTATCCGGCCACACTAGCATGGCCAAGTACATAGGACCATAGTTCTTAAACAGGGATGATTCTGACCCCAAGAGGTTATTTGGCAATACCTGTAAACATGTATGATCACATAACTGGGGGAAGGGAGCACAAGGTAGAGGTTAGGAATACTGCTAACACCCTACATTGCACAGAACAGCCCACACACAAAAAGGCTGTCAGCCCAGAATGTCATTAGTGCCAAAACTGAGACAACCTAATACAGAGAAACAGGTATAGTACTCTCATCTCTTGTCATAGGACTGGAAATTCTTACCAACTTTTCAGTAATACTAAAGTTTATAATATACACACTTTTCATTCAGTCTTTCACTGCTTATCACACAGAAATAATTGCATAAACATGCAAAAATAAATGTACACAAAGATGTTTCCTAAAGCAATGTTTGTATTAACACTAGTCATAACTTATATAATAGAAAACAATTAAATAAAAATGATGGCACATCTATATAATAAAATACTAAACAGCCATCAAAAATAATAAAAATCTAGATGTACTAAAATTAAAAACATGGAAAGGATACATTAAGTTTAAAAAAGGAAGTTACAAAGCAGTGTGTATAATGGTATAATGATACCATTTTTGCGAGCAAACTATACACACACAAGTGCATGAACATATGTTTTCAGTGTTCACACAGAGAAACATTCTGGAGCCATGTTCAACAAACAACCCTGGGGACAGGGTTACAGTGAGCTTTCCCATTCTACTGTATATAATTTTGTTACCTTTAACACTTTTATATTGTTGTAATTTTTACATTTGAAATACTTACAATAAAGATAAAACTTAAAAGAAAAAGAATGATGACTCTTACCAATTACACAGCACGTTTCTACACGATATTTATCAATTTCACAGAGGTTGTGAGCCAAATAACTCAACTCAGATTTCATGCTCTAGAAGAAAAAAGGATGGTCTAAGCATGAAAAAGGAACCCCCTAAATTATTTTTCTTGTAGCTAATGCAACTGAGTGGCAATCCAACCCAGATGAAAGCACAAAAGAGCTAATCAAGTCCAAGTAAAGGAAGCAGCTCACCCTGACATAAAGAAGGTTGGAGAATGTGTCCATATTCTCAATCCTATAAGGGTCTTGTTTCCTTAGCTCATTAAAAATAGAAAGGGCTTTGTCAATATCTGCAGAAAGAAGATAGTTCAGAAAACACTACAATGCTACTTTCAGGGTTTGATGGATTTCATTGTCTTCATTCACTTACCTCTGATATTGTGATAGGCAACTGCAATTTGGGAAACAATATATGAGCTCTTAGAGAAGCCTACATCAATGAGATTCTGATACTTTTGCAGTGCCTCCTCTATCAACTGCAACTCTGTGTATATGTGAGCCAGAAAAAACTCTTTCATCCAGGTGTCCGGCAAAGACAGGAACTTCAGCTGACAGCAGGAGAGAGAGGAACATATTTAATATACTTTGACCTCTCTCCAAATGAACATTAAGGAACTATTTTTATTGTCTACAGCAACAATTTTCAATCAGTGTGCCACAAGGATTTTTAAAACATGCAATACCTGACTATTTAGTCAGGGGCACTGACCTCTTTTCCCTTAGATTGTCAAATTAAAAAGAAAAAATGACAACAGCCAATACAACAATAGCCGCCCAATATGAATGAATCAAAGTTATACCTATTTTTTTGTCAGATCGGTAAAAAATACATTTTTGGTGTGCCGCAGAATTTTAGTAATTAGTTTATGTGTGCCATGAAATGAAAAACATTGAAAATCGCTGGTCTAAAGGACTTTATCACCAAAAGTTTATTACAGCACTTAATAATGAACACAGGGCAGTTCAATTATGATAGGACTTACAAGCATAGTACAGAGAAAAGGGGAAGGCTTTAAAATATAGATAGGATCTGAGGTATCTTGGAGGATGGGTAAATTTGAATAGAAAAAAGGGAGGGGAGAGGAAAAAAAGATAATGTTCCACGTGAGGGCAACATAAACAGAGGGAAAACAGTCCCAATGAGTGTGGTAAAGAAGCTGAGCAAACGTTGTTGAGTAAGACTGAGCTGGTAGGGTGGGCCCTATGGTGCAACAAGAAATGGGATGCAAATAGGAAACCACTGCAGTTGTTTTGCAAGAGAATGATATGATGACATGGGTGTTTTAAGAATAAGTTTGGAAATAGTATGCAGGATGGCTTGGAAATGGGAGCGTAAAGATGGGAAAGCTAGTTAAAAGGGTCTATTACTTATAAGAAATCCAAATTGGAGACAAAAACCAAGATGGCAAAGGAAGCTGAGAGAAAGAGGTGCATACATGAAGAAAACCATGGCAGTATTTGGTGACTGAATAGGTAAAGGAAATAAGAGAAAGGGAAGAGACTAATATGATTCTGAGACATTAAGAATGGGTGTCTTGAGAAATAGTGCCACTAATGAGAGTCTATTGAGTTGGGAGAAAGAATTTGGTAAATAAGATGAGAAATCTGGTTTTGTATATTTTAAGATAAAGTCTAGTAGGCAGTTAGAGATGGATGAATACAAGTAAACCAAGGTTAAGATTTCAGACACAGATTTAGTAGCATATATCATTAGGGGGGAAATCAATCAGCCTTTGGCTCTTTAGAGCAAGCAGATGGAAATGTGTTGTCATTTCCATTAACTACTGAAGGACAGCAAAATAAACTCTGTAGACAATGTCCTCTAATGACTAATAAAATTACTACAGTGTATAAAGCAATTTCATATACATTATTTCATTAATTAACAAGTCTCTATGTCTTCACAGAGTCCTATGAGCTCTCAGGAGACACTTAACATATTTTAAATATAATCCTTGATATCAGATGAACCCTTTCTGCAGCATCTTTGGAATCAGGAGAGATACTGTAACAGCATTTAGTCTATAAAACAAGTTGCAGTAAAATTTGAATGTGAAAATATGAACATGAAAAGATATTCTAATACGGCTACATGCAAATCCAATAGCAACTGCCAAACAAGAGCTAGACATCTGTCTTTCAAATGAAGACCTTAAGACCAAAATCCCAACAGTGAAAGAGACTAGAGAAGGAGCAAAGAGCTAGCTATAGTCAAAGGCTTAGCAAACTTCTCTCCCTCCACCCTGTTATTACGGAATTACATAAGACTTGAAGCACAGGGTTTTCACATATCTCATCTTAATTTACCATCTCTTTGTCTGTAATCAAGTTACAGAGTTCTAGCCAGGCTCCCCAATGCAAAGGCAAAACATGAGTAGCCTCCACAAATACATCAATGGCCTCTTTCACCAAATCCAGTTTTCGAAGCACAACACCATACCTAGCAAAGAAGGAAACAATCACAAATGTTAATGCTCTGTAACATCTCTTCTGCTCAGGACAACATTATAGGAAGTTCCAAGTTACACTAACACTTACAGATAGAGGCCAAATCCATCGAGTTCCCGAGCCTGGTGCTTTTTGCTGAGCTCTACTCTCAATTCTCTAAGGGCCTCATTTTTCACTTGTCCTTTTTCGAGAGGACCTAGGAAAGAAAAAAAGTCTCTGATCTAAGAGAACATGCTGTTCTTCATTTACAGACCTAGATATTCCCTTTGGCATCAAGCAGCTACACCTGAAACTTCCAGCAAGCACTCACAAGTGGCTGATATCTTACACAACTTGTTTATTTTCTTCCAAAAATCACAACTTTTAATGGTCTGCAGTCACAGTTTTTTAGGTCCACAAAAGTGTTTAAATTTTTGAACTAGTAACATTTAAAAATCAGAAGCCTCAACTGAAAATCTGGATTTCCGGCTTCAGGTTGCAGTGACAGGGTAGGGGCTAGGGAAGAAAGCCCTAACAACCCCAGGCCACAAAGCAGCCCTCAGCTGGAGCTGGGTGACAATCAGCCAGTTATGCAATCTAATTCGCAACAGCCCTCCTTAGATTACTTCATACACGTGTGTTATCTGCCTGGCTCCTATAGGCATTTGTGTGTGCAAGCCCTGCCTTATCTAAAAGGTAAGAAAAAGAAATTCATACCTAGGCTATCAACTGTTTCATCATCCTTCTTCTTTTCTCCAGACTGTAAGAGAAAATCCACACACAGGTCTTTTTACCAATTTATTCTGAACCTATTCTAAAATGAGCAGCCTGATTCTAATATCTCAAGGGCTCAAGATCAACCAAAACAGTGTTGACTACTGGTCACTACTTTTAAGTAACTATTCAGGAGCTACCACTGATCAAATCTGGAGTAATGTGAGTACCAAAATAATTAAGTACAGTATTAAATTATAAACAATTAAAAATAAAAATTCTTGAACCCACAGTGATAACAGATAGATAGATCAATGGAAAAGGGAGGAAAGGCTCTTGCTTTGACTAAAATGCCAACTGGTGAGTGGTACATGTAGAGACTGCTGGAGGGGAAAATCATCATTTTGCAACATCCAAGTAAAAAATACTTTAGGCAAGAAATAACAGTGAATTTCTTAACTAATGGATATTTAGGTTGTTGACATTTTGCGGGTGTTACAAAAAATACCTCAGTGAACAGCCCTGTACATATAACCTTGTGCATATATTAAGGTATCTGCAGTGGACAAGTTACTTAAAGTAGAATTGTTTGGTCATAGTATTTCAAATTAGCATAATCAACCAAAACTGACTTCCAAAATGGCTGTATGAACTTTTAACTCCTAAAACGAGATCTACTGGCCCACACCTTTATCAATATTATCAATATTTTAAATATTTTATTTCATATCATTTTTTACTTTATTTATGTCGATAATAACTCCTTTATTATTGTCAAGTTTTTATAAAGTACATTCACCAAGTAGACTACTGCTAAGCTATTTAAAAGATTTAACTCTTTCCACATGGTTCTAAATATGGATGCTTCACTGAAGGTAGAATGACATGTTAAAATGGCCCTCACCAGATATCTAGAATACATGTACAGGAAATAGGCTTTCTTGCTATTGCAGCCATGCAGGAAATGTGCTGCCCGATCATACTCTTTAACATCAAAGTAGGCCTTGGCCAGGGTGTAAGCGTCCATATCCTGGGCATCCTCCTAGAAAAGAGACAAGTTTTTATAAGTGGTCGGGAATAGGAAAACAGCAATTCAAATCCATGATGTATATTCATTAATTTCAATATATAAGAAAAATTTTTCCTCTGCCCAAAAAACCTGAAATACATGTAAAATATATATATTTCTACTATGAAACAAGGTCAGAAAACTCCCTCCCCAAATAAAACATTGGGGGGAAAATTAATTTATCAAGATTTTATTTATTTATCTTTAGAGAGAGGGTAATGGAGAAAGAGAGGGAGGGAAACATCAATGTGTGGTTGCCCCTCACACACCCTCTACTGGGGACCTGGCCTGAAACCCAGGCATGTGCCCTGACTGGAACTGAACCAGTGACCTTTTGCTTTGCAGCCCAGCACTCAATCCACTGAGCCACACCAGCCAGGGCAAAACAAACAAACAAACAAAAATCTTAAACAAACACACTCAGAAATTTGTATTGTTTCTGCAAATGTAGTACAAGTTGCATATAAGCTTTAGTATTAGGGAACTGTATTCAAATTTTAACTCTTTGATTTCTTGGTTTCGTGACATTAGTGGGGAAGCTACATTGCTTCTCTTGAGTATTCAGGTCTTTATCTGTAAAATGGAGCCAAGAATATAGATTTGACATGAGGAAAAAGTACAAAAGTCATGGAAAATGTCTGGCATTAATATTTGACATCCCCTTCCTTCTTCAGGCTTTTAAATCCCTACATAAATGTAATACATTGTACAATTACTTATACTTTTTGTACTTCAAGAGCGTTTTGAAAAGCCCCAGCCGGGTAGCTCAGTTGGTTGGAGCATCGTTGGATACGCCTAGGTTGGCCAAGGTTGTGCTTCAATACTCAGTCAGGGCACAAACAAAAACAATCAATGAATGCATAAACAAGTAGAACAGCAAATCAATGTTTCTCTCTCTCCCCTTCTCTCTCTAGAAATTGGTAAAGTAAAATAAGGTTTTGACATGTTAATATTACAAAAAGTATAGAATACTGCTATAATTCTCTATGTAAAAAATGAAATTATGCATATTTAAGTTAAAAACATACAACCCTCCCAACCAAATTCTAGGAATAAGTTGATTGAAACTTTAATAATTTCATTCTTCTTGTCCCAAAACAGGAACCAAAACATATTTGAAGTGTTCTTCACTAGTAAAAATGTCTTAAATGTGGCTATTCGGCTTAGGATGCTGGTGGCTTTTTTCACATCCACTTGCCATTTGCTTATTTCTTCCCCTACCCACTTTCACTTGCATTACACCTTTTGGGCTAAAGAACAGTCACTGTTTTTAAGTGGGGGGAGGAGGAGTTGGAATCATGTAACAAATGGATTATGATAAAAGCATTCAGACTACACAAACTATGTAAACATATGTACTATAGATGACACATGATACATATTCATATCTCATTTAATTCTCTCAATACTCCATAAAGTAAATACTAGTATCCACATTTCACAGATGAGGAAACTATGGTTCAGGAGGGTAAGCTGCCAAAAGTCACTAGGGTGGCTGAGATTTGAACCCATAGCTGTTTGCATCCAAAGCCAGTTTCGTACTGTTGTAAAAACCTTTAATTCTGCTCATCGTTATGAGTATTGACTATGCGGGGCTACAAAACCCAAAGGGCTGAAATCTTAAGCAAGGAGTGTTTACTTATTCTCTCCAGCTTAAGTAAAAGCACCACCAGATCTTTCAAAGCTCAAAACAACCACCCAGCTCTTTAAATGCTTGAATTCCCTCTACAAATATTCCTGCTAAGTAGTCTGCGCCCCTCCAGGGACAGGTCACTCGGTACCTCTTCGGTGGATGGGGAGCTCGGGCTGTGAAGTCCTTACCTCTGTAATAGGCGGAGGAGGCTGAAGCTCGGCCAGAGGCAACGCCGGAAGGGAGAAGGCTAATTCCGCGGACCTGGAACACCGCGGCAAACCGAATCAGCTTCACAAGCCCCCCAAGGCCAGGGATTAAGCCGGGTCCCTTCCCGCCCTGACATCTTACCATTTGCTACTGTGCAGTAGGCCCCGCTCCCGGGTAAGGCCGGCGATAAGTAGCAGCTGCTTTTTAATTTCCCGCAAATTTGAGAAATCGCCACTTGCTGACAAGACAGGTACCACTGGAGCCGTGAGGGCCACAGGGACTACAGAGGGACTCACAGCCATTTTTCTGTCTCAGCCACTCCAGCCAATCACCAGAGACAATACTAGCTGAGCGCCTGCACCAAAAAAGTTTGCCTGTTACTGGTGAACTCTTGCTCCTGGGAAACCAATCAGATATCTCATATCCCGTAACGTCACCAAGAGGCCGGGAAAGATGAAACAATTACATTTCTGATTGGCCAAGATCTACTGGGGCGGGAAAGTTAGAAACAGGAAAGGGAGGGGGGGAAAGCCACTATCTCTGGGCGTGACAGAGAGGAATGAGCGACTGGGAAATGTGCCTTGGGAAGCTGGGGGTGGGAGTAGGAGCTAGAAGGAGTGCAAGGAAGAGAGTCCTGCACCTTGGTGATGTGATTGGATGTAGTTTGTGGGCGCATCCTGTGCCACCGGACAATCAAGTGATGCCCGTGTCTGGCGAATCCTTTCAGAACAAATTACATCTTTCTCCTTCTACTTGGTGAATAAAAAGACTTGCAAAACTCTGGGATGACATGTCGTCTTTCCTACCTAGTCAAGCTGCCGGGTTGAGACGGTATGCTCCAAGACTGGTCTTATTTTTTTGTTAGTCAGGGTCTAATAAATCCTTTATTTTGATCAACGCTTTCAGTCTTGGAAGTTAAAACTTTTTATTTAACAATGGCATTATAGGTAGTGAAATGATGCTTTTATGATTTTATTTATTTTTAGAGAGATTTAGAGAGGGGGGAAAGGAGGGAGAGAGAAAGGGACAGAAATATCGATGGAAGAGAGAAACCTCCACCCGTTGCCTCTAATTCCCACCGACCAGGGACTGACCCTGCAACCCAGGCGTGTAACCTGAATGGGAATCTCTTACTGGTGACTTCTGGGTTTGTGGGAAGACACCCAACCAACTGAGGCACACCGGTCAGGGCCAATAATGCTTTTATGACTTGTTTAGAATTCTTACATTTTGCCTTTTATCAAACTGTTTATTTTTATAATTGTATATAATTTTTGTTGTTTTTCAATAACAAGAAAATAGAGATGATTTCAAGATGGTTTGGCAAGTACTACTCTTCAAACAACACATTTTTGGTGTAGCCAGTGTTTCCCCCAAGGAATGAAAAGGTAAATTGGATATAATTGTCACATAAAATTTGTTTTACAATTTTCAAAATCATAGCTGTTCTGATAGTATCACTACTCTGTATTATGTTTTTTTTAATCTAATGTTATATAATATTTTTTCCTTCACCATCCCTTCCACTCCCTGCTACAACATGGACTTTATAGCTTTCTATTTTATCATACATGTTTTCTATCACAAAATAATGTATGATCAATACAAAAAACTTGAATACAGTAACCAAAAAGAAAAATAAATATACCACTATACGTGAATTAGAATGGCCAAAATCCAGAACACTGATAACATCAACTTGCTGGCAAAGCTGTGGAGAAACAAGAAGTCTCATTCAGCCCTGGCTTGTGTGGCTCAGTTGGTGGGGGAGGCATCTCGCAAAATGAAAGGTCACAGGTTCGATTCCAGTCAGGGCACCTGCCTAGGTTTCAGTAGGGGCATGTACGAAAAGCAGCCCATTGATGCTTCTCACACCAATATTTCTCTCCCTCTCCTTCTTCCTTTCTCCCCTTTCTTCTCTCCCTAAAAACAAACAAACAAACCCTGTCATTCATTGCTGGTGGGAATACAAAATGTACAACCACTTTGGAAGATAGTTTGAGTTTCTTGCAAAACTAAACAGTCCCTTACCATATGACCCAGCAACTGTGCTCCTTGGTACTTACCCAAGGGACTTGACCATCCAAAAATAAATAAATAATACACACAGATGTTTATAGCAGCTTTATCCACAATTGCCAAAACATGGACATAAGATGTCCTTCAGTAGGTGAATGGATAAATAAACTGGTATATCCAGACAACAGAATATTGTTTAGCTCTAAAACCAAATGAGCTATTAAACCATAAAAAGACATGGAGCAAACTTCAATGCATTTTACTCAGTGAAAGAAGTCAACGTGAAAAGATTACATACTGTATGATTCCAACTATGTGACATTCTGGAAAAGTAAAAAGACCAGCAGCTGTCAGAGGTAAGGGGGGAAGATGGGATGAATGACAGAGCACAGAGGATTTCTAAGACAGTGAAACGACTATGTATGATCCTAGTATCTTCACCTCCGTTTTATAGATGGAAACATTTAGTGACTTGCATTAAGCCACTGGTGATATATAACAGAGCCACAATTTGAACCCACATCTCCAAAGTTCGTGCTTATTTCCGTTATACCACAGAGTTCTTCTGTTAGAGAAGAAATAATTTAAAAATAATAGTAAATGGGGGGAGTAGTGGGTAGGGTGAAAGAGAGTATAGTGGAAATAAGTGATAATGGAGACGCTGGCCAATGTGGCTCAGTTGGTTGGAGCATAGAGCCCTCAGTTGGTTACGGGCTTGATTCCTGGTCAGGGAACATGCCTGGGTTGCAGGTCTTGTCAGGGAGAGTATGGGAGGCAAACAGACAATGCTTTTCTCTCACATTAATGTTTCTTTCTCTTCCTTCCTCTCTCCCTTCCTCTCTCTCTAAAAGCAATGAAAAATTGTCCTTGGGTGAGGATTTTTTAAAAAGGAAATTAAATAAGAAAATAAAAAAGGAAAAAGGAATTAAGTAAATAAATTTAATTCTAGAAAAAAATAATAATAATGAAAACACAAACAGTTCCTATTTATTGACTTGCAACTATATGCCAAGGTTTGTATTAAACTTTTACATGAACTACCTCACTTTAACTGTTACACAAACATTATCTCATTAAATCTCACAACAAGCCAGCAAGGTAGATATCATTCTTATTGTAACTGAAAACAAGTGTAGCTGCCTGCCACTACAGAAGCTAATACTCTACAGGTGGGTGCTGATGTAAAGGAAAGTGGCTTATTTTCAGGTGCCTGCCATGTGGAAGATGAGGGACTTATGTCACAAAGCCCATCTACTGGGAAGATGGGGGACTCCTGTCTCAAAGCCCATCTCTACCTCTCATTGGAGGGAGAGGTTTTTGTTAAGGATGGAGAGGGGAACAGAACAAAGAGATCAAGGGAGAGGGTTGCAAAATTCCCTATGTGCAGACTAGCACAGTCCATTCTGTTAAGACAAGTGATGAACTGGTATGCATCATCCGGGTTTAGTCATCCTGGCTTCATGGATGTAGGTCAGCAAATCTCCCGAAATTGGGATGTTTGAAGGTGGAGTCTCTATTTTTGAAACTAGTTTCTAGGATTCTTATACACACATGCTGTTCATCTACAAGCCATGTATTAGTCAGAGTGAGCACTTATAGCATCAATGTCAAAAGAATGGTGGATGGGTTACAAATTCCCACTATTACATTATTATTGCATTTTACAGATAAGGTTGCTGAAGTCCATAAGAATTAAGTATCTAGCTTTAGGTTTCACGGTTATAAAATAGTGGAGTGCAGAAAGAAAAAAAAAGGAATTCTTTAAAAGGAACAGAATGGAAGAAAGAATGTAAAACAGAAGAGGAAAGGGGAAAAAGAAGGGGGAAAGGAGGGAAGGAGGAAGCAAAGAGATTGACAATGTGTCTCATGGGGGCTTCTAAAGATCTGGTAGTGATCTATTTTTTAATCTGCATAGTGGGTTGTCGGGAGCTGACCAACAGCCGACCCTTGACACATTCGGGACAGATGAGATGCATCTGCACAGCAGAGGCAACTGTGGTCGGATCTCCTGTCTATCTCTTCCTGTATGCCTGTCCCTGCTAGCAATAGGTGGTGGGATTTTTAGATATCTGTGTATTATAACAAAAAATCTGCATGATGCCTCTGATTCTGCGTGAAATGACTTGCTGACCACAGAACAGAAATCCCTAACAACCCTAATGTTGCCTAGTTCCCCCACCTGGGAAGTTAAGGACACAATTAAATGGGCAGACCAGCTGCCAGAACGCTCAAGGAAGCTGTTGCTAGGAATGTCCCCTTAAGGAGTCACCACTTAAAAGCTCAAGATTTATTAGAGCCACTACCCCTCCCATACCCTGGACAGGAATGTTTATTAATGGGACCAGGTGGATAAAAAAGCAAGGAGTTCTAGTTGAATATAATAATCTCAATACATGGAAATGAATACAAAATATGCCCCCCTCAAGATGTGTAAATCAAAAGACCTAGGCAGGAAACCAGTTACCTAACCTGGACAAATCTAACCTCAATGGACAATAGCTAACTTCTATATAACCTATAAATCACCCCTTGCACCCTTTTAACTTAGACCAATCCCTAGAATCTTAATAGACACCTAGTTACTAATTGGCACCTGAAAGTTTGTGCCCATATAGCTTTGTTGGCTAGCTGATTGATAACCCTCTTGGTCCAAATAACCTTTGTTTAACATGGTTGATCTGTGGGACCTCCTGGACTTTTCAGTTATTTCTTTGTTTAATATGATTGATCTGTAAAACCTTCTGTACTTTTCGAAGTTATTTCTATGGTAACCATTTCTGTTTTAATAATCACACTATCACCTGCTCCATTGAATATTGTATAACCTCCCCTATAAAAATAAAGATTGATTCTTCTCAGGGAGTCAGTCAGGCCTAAAGAGCCTGTCCTCTGGCACCCCACTGGGTGTCTCGCTCCATTTTCTTCGCCTGAGCTGTTCCTCCTTCGGGGACCCTGAGACCCGCTGAGGCTGCACCCCGGCAGTGGGTCATGGGTGTTTCTTTTAATATTATTCTTCAAAAGGTACTTAGATACTATATGGCAGTGGTCCTCAATCTTTTTAGCACCAGGGACCCATTCAATGGGGGTGGGGGGGGCATGAAACAGGAGAAGGAGCTCAGGCAGTAAAGCTTTGCTCACTCGCCTGCCGCTTACCTCCTGCTGTGCCGCCTGGTTCATAACAGGCCAAGAACCAGTACCAGCCCATAGCCCAGGGGTTGGGGACCCCTGCTGTATGCTATGTATCAGCACACTTACATACTGTATATGATATAATGTATCATATATTTCACAATTTATTTTATTTATTTATTCTTAGAAAGGAGGGAGAGAGATAGGGAGAGAAACATGGATGTATGAGAGAAACATTGATCAATTGCCTCTTTCACACCCCCAAATGTGGATTTGGCTTGCAAGCCAAGCATGTGCCATGACTGGGAATCCAACCGGCGACCCTTCAGTTATGGAATGACACTCCAATCAACTGAGCCATATCCACCAGGGCTGTTGCACAATTAAAAAATAATAATAATAGAAAACAAGAAGAAAAGCATTCCAAGAAGAATTAGAAATTGCTAAATACAACTCTAGGCCCTAACCCCAAGCTTATTATGCACAACAGCTTCGGTAACAGCTTTATCCAGGCATGTCCTATCTCACCTAACATCTTCCAGCAGCTCTTGGGGTATGTAGCACAGTTAACATACCTGAGACCTTTCTTGGAAAGAATTTCATTGCCTTCTCCTGCTGTAATCCTGCTCTGGCCAACAGAGAGAGTCGTTCCCTCCCTCCCTACTCTTCAAACTGCTTAAGCAGAAAAGCTGTTGCTTAAAAGCTATGTGGTCCACAGATGGGAGGACTGTGGCCACTACCACACTAGAGGCCAAAGAAGGGCAAGGACTGACTACTACCAGGAAGAATTTATTACATATAAACCCAGTGAGTACTGAAAGAACAGTCAGTTCCCAGCAGGGTTTTGGCATTTTTAGTGTTTGGGGCTGGTTAATTCTTTGTTGGGGGCTGGGGAGAGGCCTGTCCATTTTAAGATGTTTAGCATCCTTTGGCCTCTACCCACTAGATGTCAGTAGCATGCCCCTTCCCTAAGCTGTAACAACAGAAAATGTCTCAGACGTTGCCAAATGTCTGGGAAAGGGGTGGGGGGAAGAATCACTCCTTTTTGAGAACCACTGGTTTGCAGCCACTAATGGTGTTGAGGCAGTGGTCTACACGTGGGGTGCGACAGAAGTTAACACCTGCTTGAGTGTGGCTGGTAGGATAATAATATGGGTGTAATAATTTAGTTTTAATTTGAATATTTCACCTAATGTGTCATATGGTGTTCTTGAGTGTGATACGATGTTACCAAATTACATGCTTATGATTTTGTAATAAAAGATTTTGTAATTAAAAAGGGGGCATTATTTGTGCTGGACCCAGTAGAATAGGGGGTGTACTCTGAGGGCCACTTGCCCCAAAAGCCTCATATCCAATGCTTGGGAGTTGTGGGAAGACCCTTAAAACAAGGAAACTAGCTCCCTTCACCTGATAGATAGAAAAAGCTAAGAGGATCACAAAGAAAAGGGGAGAGAGCAAATGTGGAGTTGAAACCCTCGCAGTTAGGAACTTACCTAAGGTCAAACAGCTAGGAAATGATAGAATTGGGATTCCAGGATTATCTCCAAAGCCTTGTGCTGCAATGTGGGGGTTCCTGGAACCTTATTTTTCACTTATTCATTCATTCATCCACCCATCCATTTATTTAACATCTACTTACTTGGCTTCCACTAAGTGTCAAGCTCTAGGAATAGAGTGATGAATAAGACAGTCAATCCCTACATTCATGGGCTTTGTTGACTGTTTAGTGGGGGATAAAAACAATAACCAAACAATTACACAAGGAATTATTTAATAACAGTTATGACAAGAGCAGTGAAGAAAAAGTTTAGGGAACTACATGTGCTAGGATGTGGGCAGAATTAAAAAGTTGAAAATACAGATGGACATTAACCTGCCTCTCTGAAGCTTGGGAAAGGTTGAGTCATATTCTTCTGGGGACGAACATTGTGAAGATGATAGGCAGCCTGAGCACAGGGAAAAATGTATTTTTAATAGCTGTGATGACCATCTCAGCTATTATGGCCCCATCTTCACTGATCTAAGCTCATACTTAAATGGAAATTTACTTGAAAAGCCCTTTCTTTGCATAATGGAAAGGCAGGCTTGTCCACTTCCTTCTCCCCAAGGTAATAGCCCCAGGATATAATGGGAGGCCTTGCTACCAGCACTGCTCATCAGGGGCTTGCAGCCTGGGTACCCCCCTTCTCAGTGTCCTTCATCTCTATTAATAAGTGAGGTCCTCCTAAGGATGCCTCACCTCCAAGGTCACTGTTGAGAACTGTTAGGAAGAAGGAGAATTGATCAGGCTGACATCATTGTGTTGCTCAGCCTCTTTGTCTCAGGAAGATGAGCCAGAAGGGCTTCCTCTGCAGGGGCAGCAGGCTGAGCCTGATCACAGCAGGCTTCCCATCAGGCAGGCCAGAATGGTGGCTTCCCCCACGACGGCCACAGGACCCCACCCACACAAGGCTGCCCATGATGTCAAGCTGGGTGTAGTTCTATCCTTAACCAACCTAGCAACTTCTGCTTTCTCTCCTGGTGTAAAATTTTTTAACTTCTAAAGTGAATATTTAGTTAGATAATAAAAGAAGTCACAACAAAGATACAATTAAAAAAACTGACAAATGCCACAAACATTACGAAATCCAGGAGGGAGGAAACTCTATTTTTATATTAATTAACTCCTTATCACATATCAATAATACATTTTCCCGTATGTTTGAGGCTACAAACTTCTTTTTATTTAAAAAAAAAGTTGAACATTTCATTTTCACTTTATCAATGTTGACTGACAAGAGCTTCCTTTTGTTTTTCTTGTTTTTTGGTTAATGCATACAATAAAATGAGAAAAGTACACTGATCTTAACTGTACAGTTAGATGATTTTGCTACATATTCATATACTCATATAACTACCACTCAGATCAAGACATACATTTTTTTATTATTACATTTTACAGAAAGGGGATGTGTGCAAGAAATATCCATCAGTTGCCTCTTCAACAGTTTCCAGTTGGGGATCCCAAACCCCAGCCTGTGCCCTGACTGGGAATAGAACCAGCAACCCTTTGGTTCACAGGCCAGCACTCAATCCAGTAAGCCATACCAGCCAGGGCAAGAGATAGGTATTTTTGATCTGTAGTTGGGACTACATGTATGTGGACAGCTGACCTAAATTGTAGGTAGATTTTTTATTTCATGGTGGATCAGTGCCCCTAATCCCATACTCCCTTTGTTCCAGGATCAACTGTAGAACATTTCTGACAAGTGTTTACTCTTAGCCCAGTTTTATTACTAATAACACCATTTTTAACCATTAATTCAGGTCCAGGCATTAGGCTAAGTGCTTTATTTGCATGCTATCATTTGATCCTCGAAACACAGGACTACTACCATCTCAATTTTACAGAGAAAGAAAGAGAGTCTTG
Source organism: Phyllostomus hastatus (assembly GCF_019186645.2). NCBI lineage: Eukaryota > Metazoa > Chordata > Mammalia > Chiroptera > Phyllostomidae > Phyllostomus > Phyllostomus hastatus. The sequence continues at coordinate 29,444,836 of NW_025333611.1, read as the reverse complement.
AGAACTTTAATGCTGTACCAAAGTTTACACAGAGAAGCAGGTGCCAGGGTGGCACTCGAACCCAGGTCTACCAGACTCCAAGGCCCACATGCCTAACCACTGCCATAGTAAGAGGCACCTGTGGGTACCTACTGCCTCCCCCATTTTCATTTTATTTTGCTTGTGTTCTCCAGGAACTTCTGGGCTCCCTTTTAAAACTAGGACAGAATAATCTCCACTCTCCTGCAATTTCAAGGCCTGGTTCCTGCTATTGAGGGAAACATGAGAGGACCTTGTAGCAGCCACATTTCTGGAGGCCACAGTGGCCACTGTGGTGGGCTTGTGGGCCCTCCCTGAGAAAACAGCAGAGCTCTCATTCTTGCCCAGGGTCCACGGGAGTAGAAAGTGCAGCCCAGCCCTGAGAATGCTCTTTATTTGGAGTCAGAGTGTAGAAGTCAAGGCTTTGGAGCCAGTCTTTGATTTGAGTCCTGTTTCAGCCAATTTCTAGCCAAGTGACCATGAGCAGTTAGTCTCTTAGAATGAGAGAGTTCCTTCAACTGGAATAGGAGGATATTAAGAAAAGTTTGCACCCTGGCTGGTGTGGCTCAGTGGATTGAGTGTCGGCCCATGAACTAAAAGGTCACTGGTTTGATTCTCAATCAAGGCACATGCCTGGGTTGCAGGCCAGGTCTGGCAGCCCATTTGGGGGTGTGCAAGAGGCAACTAGTAGATGTTTCTCTCCCTCTCTTTCTCCGTCTCCCCTCTCTCTCTAAAAAATAAATAAATAAATAAAATATTTTCAAAAAAGGTTTTTTAAAAAAGAAAAGGTTGCTCATAGGGTTGTTTTGAGGATGAGATGAAATTGTGCTGTGCATACAGTAGGTACAAAGATTGTTGTGTTTCCAACAGCCACAGGGGGACAGTGTCCTTCCACATTGGCCAGATTACCAACTGGTCTAGGTCAGCAGAGAATCAACCACAACAAATTTAGGGTCAGTGGCAAATAAAAACAAGGGTGAAGGAGAGGAAGGGAGGCAGGAGGATGAAACATCTGGGCAGAGAGAGACTGAAGTACAAGCTGGGAATCCTAAGCAGGCACCACAGGCTCAGGACCCAGTCTTTGCTGGGGTATCCTGCCTGCTGAGTGTGAGACAGCTCATGGCTGGCTCCTGCCTGCTCCAAGTTTTCTCTGCTTGTTGGAGGCTAATGAAATCCCCCTTTCCTCCTTCCCCCCTGCTCTGCCCTCCAAACTGAGTCTGGTCCCAAGCGGATCCAAGTTCAGTAAACATATCTCCACGTTATTGACCTCATGCTGAGGTGGCATGTAGCTCAGTCCAGGCTCCTTCTGCCAGGGGACACACAAAGATATGCACCCCACCCACCAGCCCCACTCCCAACCCTCAAGCCCTGAGCAAGAAAAAGTGCATCTTCTCTCCTTCCTCTCTAACTGGGGAGGCTGACAAGGAGGCTGAACCAAATCCCCATCCATACTGACCTAAGATAAAGAAAACTCATGAGTTCCCATGTATTGAGCCACCCTGGGGTTGCGCGTGAGGGTGTGCAATGAGTTAAGTACTAACTGCTTTACCTAGTTTTCCGAACAACCCTGGGAGAGCAGTGTCATTTCTGCCTTTTCACATGTGAGGAGACTGAGGCTCTGAGAAGTTAACAGCCATGGCACAAAGCCAGTGCACAGCCACGGCAGAATCCAAACCCAGGTTCATACCTAAAAACCTTGTTTTAACTAGTACCTTTCCATTGAAATTAACCTTTAACTCAGAGACAAAGAAACCAAGGCTCAGAGAAATTCAGCAATCTACTTGCGATCACACAATTATTCCTTTGCTTCATTAAGTCTGCTAATCTCCCACATCCCTGTGAACTGCCTTCATGGAACCTGTCATGTGGTACCTCAGATTGGAGCTGGTTGGGTAAGTGTCCCACCTCCCTGTTTGCTCCTTCCCATAGTGCCTAGTATGTGCCTGGCCATTGGCTTCCATGCATAGTCAGTACTTACTAATTGAAACTAGTGATTCCAAATGGCTGCCAGAGCCTCTCCTCAGCCCCTGCCTCTACAGGTCCCTTGGGCCCAAAGAAGTGTGATGACCTCAGATTGGGCCAAAGGCAATACTTGAAAGCTGCAGGCATCCAGCCTCAGGGTAGCAGCCAGAAGGCCCCAAAGCAAGTCTGATTTAATCCCATAATGGAAGGTGACTCAGATAAGGCTTTTATCAATCCTTCCTCAGCTGTGAAAGAAAAGACCTTCCCAGCATCTAGAGCAGTGGTCCCCAGCCTTTCTGAAACCAGGGACAGGTTTTTCCATGAATGGTGGGAGAAGGGATGGAGAGAACAGCAGACAGAGCTCAGGTGAGCTTCCCTCACAGCCTGGTTCCTAACAGGCCATGGACTGGTACTGGCCTGTGGCCCAGGGGGTTGGGGACCCCTGTCATAGAGGGATGCTTTGCATTGTCCTTGAGCTGCCGGGGGGTCTCCAAAGGAAGACCTGCCCCCCCTGGGAGGCCTAGAGGAAAGCAGAGGTATCAAGGGACACTCAGGGGTATTTGACTCCAGTTTTCATGACCAAGGGAATAGGAACAGAGGACATAAAATTCTTAATTATACTTAACAGTATAACAATAAAAATAATAACAACTATTATTCATTGGGCACAGTACTACGCTTTTTAATGCATTAAGCCCTCACAAAATGCCTGTACAGTCAGTACCATTGTCATCCTTATTACAGAAGTGAACCTCAGACTCAGGCAGGTAAGTTGCCTGCCCAAGGTCTCACAGTTGATGAAAAGGAAGAGCTGGGATCTGCATCTAAATTGTCCTGACTCCAATGTCCTGACTCCTCTTCAGCCTGCTGGTTGCCCATATTGCTCATACTCAATCATTCTTCCTCACACACTCCTTCACAACACCCCCCCACCCCGCCCCATCTTTGTTTGCCAGCACCTCATTTGCTTCCCCTCTTCCTGGAAGATTTCCAGGAAGCTTTATGTAACCACAAGCTGCCACCTCCCCATCACCCCAAAAGGGAAGAAATAAAGGATACAATAAGGTGAGCTGACCAATCAGGAGCAGAAGGGCTATACACCACCCTCCCAAACCCTAGGGGCTGCCACGCCAAAGGCAAAGTGAAGTCTGGCCTTCAGCCAACTGCTCTCTGTCCCTCCCCCACTCCTCAGCCCCAGCCTTCCCACCCTCACTTTTAATTTTTTCTAGATCAACTTTCCTTTCCAGCCCCTACCCCACTGGTCTTGTCATCCAAGAACACTTCTAAGTACCCACTGTTAGCAATAGACTAGGGATTTACCTCCCTTGCCAGAGAGGAACATGTACAATGCAATATTAATAGTTAGACTAGACAACACTGAGCACTTACTATGCGCCAGACACTTTTTCATTCTGAGCTTGAAAATGCAAGCAGAACACGTAGTAACTTTTATGTCAATTACAATGAGACTAACTCAAACAAGGGGAGGGATTCCGAGCACAGCCCCCCCAAGATGTGCGTATGTGATGTGCAGATTATTTTGAGCTAAAGGTAACCAAAACCTGCAGGCTCAAGAGAAACTTTTCCTCCTCTCTTAACTATCCAGAAGAATTTAAATTAGAATATAAGAGTTAAAACCAGAAACGACTTTTTATCTTACCTAGGTGGCAGGGCAAACTACTAATTACTAAACATGTGCTCTCCCTGCAATTACCTTGGGAAGCCCCTCATCCCTGCCTCAGACAGTTTTCTTTTATTTTATTGTATTTTTAAAATATTTTATTTATTTATATATTTTTCAAAAGATTTATTTATTTATTTATTTATTTATTTATTTATTTTCAAATAGAGGGGAGGGGAAGGAGAAAGCGAGGAAGAGAAAAATCAATGTGTGAGGCATGCTCCTCAATTGGGGATCTAGCCCTCAACCCAGGCATGTGCCTTGACAGGGAATCGAACCAGCAACCTTTCAGTTCACAGGCACTCAATCCAGTGAGCCACACTACCAGGACTTATTTATTTATTTTTACAGAGAGAGGAAGGGAGGGAGGAAGAGAGGGATATAAACATCAGTGTGTGGTTGCCTCTCACAGGCTCCCAACTGGGGACGAGGCCCACAAGCCAGAGCACATGCCCTGACTGGGAATCGAACTGGTGACCTTTAAATTCACAGGCTGGCACTCAATCCAGTGAGCCACACCTGCCTGGGCTCAGAAGGTTTTATATATCCATTTTCCCTGTCTCTGAACTTCTTATGAATGTGGGGTCTCTGACTCTCTCTTATATATGAGGCTCCCATACATATGTATGTATTAAATTTGGTTATTTCTCTTATTAATCTGTCTCATGTGTATTTGACTATTAAACCAGCAGGAAGAACCTTGAAGGTGGGGGAAATTTTCTTCCCCCACATAATATTCTACAAGCTTCTGTATGTACTAGGCCCAGTACTCTCTCAGGAGACAGAGGAGTATGGGACCAAAGAATGTGGACTCTGGACTCAGGCCAACTCACATCTGAGGTCAGCTCCATTACTGACTAGCTGTGCATTTATAGAGAATCTAATTCTAAGTCTTAGGTTGTTCATTGTTGGGAACTGCCCTGCCTGGTTTCAGAAGCTGTAATCCCCCGTGGCTAAAGCTGAGTAAAGGACCTTGGGACCATAAGCCACTTAGGAGACAAAGCTTAAATTCCTTATAGGGGCACCACCTCTGCCCCCTTTCTCTTCACCCTGCTTGGCCCTGGGTGGATGACTGGTTAGCCAATGATGGGTAAGATTCCGCAAAAGAGGAATGACCTAAGACAGGCATGGTCATGAAGGGGCCCTCAAGGAAGGACTTGGGGGCTATAGAAAAAGGGGGTGAGGACACTCGCCCCTTGGCTTTGACATAGCCTGGGTCCTCATTCTGTCTGCAAGAAGTCTCCTAATCTCTTGGCTGCCTTACTTCCCTTACCTGACTTTAGCCTGAAATAATGCCTTAAGCCTGAAACAATGCTGGAGGTGGGTTCAGCCCTGTGCTGGAAAGGGCAGGTCCCCTGGGGCAATCAGGCCTAAGAAAGAATTAATAAAATCCTATAAAACCTACTTTGCTAATACCCTCAATTCAAATGATAAGGGTCCAAGCAGGAAATGAGTTTGTTCCCCAAAGTTTTGTGGCCCTTTAACTATCTGACCCTGACTTAGAATAAGCCCTCAGAAGTTCTTTGAAGTTATCTCTTGTTTAATCATTTCTGACTGACAATGATTGATGAGCTTTACATATACACCCTGTATTCCTGTGCAAATTGAACCCAATAAAAGCTTGTCAAGGTAAGGGTCTAGGCGCCCTCCTCTTGAGAGAGTCACCGAGGTGCTCTAAGGTGCTGTCCCCCTGAGAGAGAAGCCGCACTGTCCCTTTTCCTCCACAGGACTTGGTAGTCTGTGTGAATTTGTCTTATCTCATCCATAACGCTGCGGACCCCAGGAGCCGGGATCCGAGTCAGTTCATCTATAAAAAGTATATAATAACAGTTCTTATTTATGAAGGTTGTTGAGAGGAGTAAAGAAATGATGTACATAAAGTGCTTAGCAAACTCCCTCACCCCTAATGATCAATCAAAGTATGGCAATTATGATTACTTATTACTATAATGCTAAGGTGAAATAGCTAAATAATTCCAAACATTTTTTAAGCTCTTCAGACCTAAGCAAGATTTTTTTTTTTAATTACATGGTTGTAGCTGATTAGACTTAAAACTACTGTGCTCCTTGGGATTAATAGGTCAAGGGCGTTCCACATCATTCTTCGTGCTGCTTAGAAGGGACCTTGTTTGGAGCTGTTATAACAAATGGTTGATGGTGAGCACATATAGATCTCAGTACCTGAGCCTGGGCATGAATTAGCACAGGGAGAGCCAGAGGGGCAGCCTTTCTGGATTTTTTTGGCTCATATACTAGTTTGCTAGGGTTGCTGAAACAGTATCACCGTGGCATCAACAACAGAAATGTATAGTCTCCAGTTCTGGAGGCTGGATATTCAAAATCAAGGTGTCAGTAGGGTTGTTTCCTTCAGAGGACTGTAAGGGAGAATCTGCTCTAGGCCTCTCCACTGGCTGGTGGTTTACTGGCAATCTTTGGCCTTCCTTGGCTTGTAGAAGCACTATCTTGATTGCTGCCTTCATCTTTACATGACATTCTCCCTGTGTGCTCCTCTATATCCAATTATCCCCTTTTTGTAAGGATACCTGATGTATTGGATTAGAGACCCACCCTACCCCTGTATGAACTCAACTAACTGTATCTGAACTGACCCTATTTCAAGATACAATCACATTCTCAGGAAATGGGTGTTAGGACATCAACATATGAATTTGGGGGGACACAATTCATGTTAGCACTTCTTGACTAAACTCATGTTTGTATATTTAAAATTTTGTCCCTTTATTCCTGTGGTCATGCTGAGCTTCTAAGCCCATGAACCCTTACTCTCCACTCTTCTCATCTACCTGCTTTTCAATATTTCTACACCATTAGCATCCTCTTAAAAATTACCATTTTACTTTCCATAGCTTTCAAACTGCTTTTCAACCCTGGGATAACCATACTGAAGGCTCGATGTTTATTCAAAAACTTGACTAGGCACTAGGCTCTGAGAAAACCACAACAACCAAGACCCAGTCCCTACCAGGTTAAAGTGGATACTAGAGCATTTACTTTAATTTTAATTTAATTTTAGAGCATTTCCCTTTAATATCTGGCTCCAGCAGCAAGCCTTGTCATATCTTTATGATCATAGCCACCAATAAAACACTTACAGATTTTAATCTGCATACATGCCAGGCACTGGATAAAGAATTTTGTATGCACTATTTCATTTAATATTCAGATTGATGATATGATGTGGGTACATTGTTATACCCATTTTACTGATGGGAATAATAGACATTTAGAAATATACACTCTCAGATGGCCTTGCCTCCTTTATCCTGCTTCTTTATCTCAGTTTAAGTCCTCTAACACCGCCTATCCTAAGGTCCTCAACATCCTTTTAAAAATTGTGTGATCATGTAATGCAATTTTTGAGAACCTCCAGGTGCTGTCACTATAATGACAATATATCCAAGGTACATGGGTAAAAAATGTTTCTCACCTTGGCTGGTGTGGCTCAGTGGATTAAGCACTGGCCTGTGAACTGAAAGGTTGCTGGTTCAACTCTGGTCAGGGCACATGCCTGGGTTGTGGGCCAGGTCCCCAGTTAAGGGTGTGGAAGAGGCAACCTGTTGATGTATCACATCGATGTTTCCCTCCCTCTCTTTCTCCTTCCCTTCCCCTCTCTCTAAAAATAAATAAATAAAATCTTTAAAAAAATGTTTCTCAACTAGTTGTGGTTAAGACTGCTTTAATAACTGCCGGCTTATGTTGAATGTTCACCCCTGGTTCCCATGTGGCCAAGGGGACAGGATCACATGGTACATACTTGGCCATCCATGTCTAGCTTTTTGGCAAGACTATGAGTGGGAACAATTCCTGGGATGACAAAACAAAGCATGTATACTCAACAATTCTGGAGACAATAATGACCTAGTTGACCAGGCTCCTTACATTGTTCCAAAACATTAGCTAGCAGATAAATTTGTGAACAGTTTTAATAATGGCTTCCATTTCTTAAGTTCTCATTCTAGTATCTAATTTAATCTTCACAACAACCCTTCCTGATAGGCATTATCGTTCCTGTCTTACAGATGAAGAACCTGGGGATCAGAAAGGTTAAGTGAGAAGTAGGCAAGTCACAATGAGCTAGGATTGAAATCTGTGTCTATTTGACTCCAAGCCTTGTGCTCCTAATGTCCAGTGGGAGGAGGCTTATACTGTCACAGTGAAAAGCACGTTCCAGCTGCTGCTCTCTAGCAGCAATCTCAAATACAGGGTCTGGCACAAATAACACCCTTTTTTAATTACACAATCTTTTATTACAAAATCATAAGCATGTAATTCAGTAACATAACAATATCACACTCAAGCACACCATATGACATTTTAGGTGAAATGTTCAAATTAAAACTATAAGTTATTATACACATGTTATTACCCTAACAACCACACTCAAGCAGGCCTTACTTCTGCTGTACCCTGAATGTTTGTAAGGTCTACAAACCTTCTTCAAATTTCATTTACATCAATGGCTCATATGAGCCTCCAGCCACCTCTGCAGTAGTCAAGGCAGGTTCAGATGAAGTGCATTGTCCACAGGTGGGACTCCCAGCCCCAGGCTCCAGGTTGTGGTGGTTGAAAACCTGATCTGCGATCTGCAACAGTTCAGTCATCAGGGGCAGTGTCTGTCTGGGTCTCCCGGTTCTCCAGAATTATAGGAGATTGTGTAAATTAAGCAGCTCCTCTCTCCAACTCCCACCCCCACTGTGAAACACCCACCCCCAGTAAATTTTGGCCTCTGTAGCCCCTTTGTAAGTAATAGAAGATGGTACCCACCCTCCACACCCACCTCTCTTCCACCAAGTTCAGAAAGGAAAGCACAACAAGGATTTCTGGTTCAGGGAGAAAGCTACCTCCTTTATACTTGGCTTCTTTTCCATTAAGATTGAAAGTTGCAAATCAATCAGGAGAAAATTGCCCTCGGGACTGTTGAGCAGACATCTTCGCTCAAATCAGACCCTGCATGCATGTGTCAAAAGCACCTCACACTCTTCATTCATTGCCAGCCAAGTCTCTGGGGCAGTGCAATTGATTTAGGAGCATTCACTCAGATCTAACATTCACTGCACACATCTTTTGTGTATTGTAGCTGCCAAGCAAGCCATCTGATTACTACTTCTCACTCACTGGTCCGATGGACAAGGTGAATCTATATTGTGATAAGGAGAATACTAGAGAATGAAGGACAAAGCTGATGTTCCCCACATTTCAGGATTACCAAACTGAGAAAGCAGAGTTAATAAAAATCCTCCAGATTTGAAAAGAGTGAGGGAAGAAGCTATCACTGAATTTCTACCACATGCCAGGTATTCGGCATACATTAGTGCATTTAATCTTCACAAGTCTAGTAGGTTGATGCTATTAATACATTTACAGGTATAAACAGTATTTTAACTATCGAAAGTAGAATTTCTTAAACATAATAATAAATTATGAATAGGTTTTATGAGTGGAACATAATCTTTAAAACTAATTTCTCTCACAGAAGAAGGGACCTGGGAAGAGCTCCCTAAGCAGAGTGGTTAAATGGTCATCACTCTCTTACTGCTTTGCCTCACTGTCATCTTCTATAAGAAACTTAAAGTGCACTTCTGTGGTCAGGGGAAAATCTGGATTTCAATCATGGCTCTTCTGGTAATCAGGAAAATGAATTCCCTGTAAGTATTCCAACAGAAGGAATTCAACACAGGGTATATAACACTGTGGCCAGTCAGGTGATGGAAGAACTGAGAAGCCAAACAGGGGAAAGTGAGGTAACCCAGCGATTAGCAAGAGCAGGAAACCACCACCATTCCTGGTCTGCAGGCCAAAGGAAGGAGCTGCTTCAGGGGTTCAGAACAAGGCCCCTCCAGATGTGCCTCTGTGGTATGCAGACTGTTTTGAGCTAAAGGCAACCAAGACTCTGTAGGCTCAAGAGAAACTCACCCACCCCTTAACTACCTAGAAGAATTTAAATTAGAGGTCTGGCTAATGATAAGAGCTATCACCAGAAATAACTTTTTATGACTTCTCTATATGGCAGGGAAAACTACTAATTACTGAACGTGTACTCTCCCTGAAATTACCTTCTGAAGCCCCAAGGTACCTTACCTCATACACCTCTTGTGTATGTGGGGTCTCTGATTCTCTCATGTATGTGGGTTGCCCATACATACAGTTTAGTTATGCAAACTCAGCCAAAACCCAGGAGACAAGGAAGCTTGGGAAATGCAGCCTGCTGGAAGGAGGGATGGGGTAGAGGAGTGGGGGTGGCCCACCTGTGACACAGTATCAGAAGGGGAGCAATGGATCTGAGGCCAAACAGGCAAATGATGGGCCCAGGTCTTGCTAACTGCAAATTTCTTCTTTATAAAATAGTTCTATTTCACCAGGTTGTTGTGAGAATTAAAGGAGCAAATCTAAATAAATATTAGCACAGTCCCTGGCAGGTACTACAGAGGCAGCTAAAAGTAATTTTTCTCTAGATGGGAAAACCAAGATTCAGAGAGATTAGGAGATTTGCTCATCTTGGACAGGCCACTTCATTTCTCTGAGCCTCAGTTTCCTCACTCTACCAACTCACTGGGCCGCTGAGGGGCTTCATTCTTCCTGTAAATATTTACTGAGCCCCTTCATCTTTGGGGCTCTGTGGGTACAAGGCAGGCCTACCCAGTCCTTGCTCTCCTGGAGTTTACAGCCTGCTCGGGAGAAAGACATTGACCAGAAAGCTGTACAGATGACACTGTGATTAAGTTCATGAAGAAGAAGTAAGTACTGGGAGGGTGGGTTACACTGTGGCCTGGCCTCATCTGGGGAAGTCAGGAAGGCTTTCCTGTGCCAAAGTCACTGGACTCAGGATGAGTGGGAAGGGGCTTTCCTGAGGAGGCGGGTCAGAGTGTGCCAGGGAACAGCACAAGGAGCAGTTTGGAACGTTTCACATCGCCCCCAGCCTTTCCCGGGTCGGGCTGCAATGCTGACTCACGAGGACCTCTTGCACCCCACCTGGCATCCCGCCCTTCACAGGGGCCCCCGGGCAGCTCAGGCAGGATTGCCTTAGGCAGCACCTGCCCCGCCTGGCTGTGCACAGTGTCCCGCTGGAGCCGCCAGACCCAGGCTCAGCTCCCGCGCTTCGCAGCCTCACAGCCCCTCGCCCAGGGCAGCCGTTGATAGTCCGCTAATGCATATCGAATTTTTGTTGAATTCGGCTCAAGGCTCGTGCAGAAAGCGCTGCGGCGGCACTGCCAGATCCTTTTAATTCCCTTTGCATCGATCCCGCCGTTAATGACATAACCTTCTACCTTAATTAACGGACAACTGCATTAGGCGGCACACCTCCTCCGCACGCGCCCCGCGGCTTCCCCACCACGCGTGCCAGGTGTGGAACGCTGCCGTCACTGCCCCAGCTACACCCAGGGTGCTGCTCCGGGGCAGGAGAGGGGGACAGTGTTTCAGGGTTTGGGTGCCCCTGCCATCCGTCTCAGTCAAAAACCATTTACCGTCCTGTTGTTGCTATGTACCAACACTGGGCAAAGCACTTAATACACTTTAGCTCACAGATTCATTACCAAGACTCAAGGGGCAGAGAGGAAACTGGGGCTCACAGGTGGAGAAACACACCATAGTCAAGGACATGCAGCAAGCTACTGAGGGAGGCGGGGCTCCCGCCTGTCTTACCCTAGATGGTGCCCTTAGCTCCCAGGCTACCTATCCTCCAACATACAATTGAGACTATACTACATAGGAAATATATTCTGAGTGTGAAGTGCTTAGCGGACTACCTGGCGCATAAACACACTCTATAAATTTTTGTGTGGCAGGATACTTATTGAAATATTCATGCAGGTTTACTCTTCTTTGGCTCTCCTCTCTTGCTGCCTGTGACTTCTTGCCAAACATGAACACAGGTGTCCTAAAGTTTGTATAATTTACAAAGTTCTCCTTCTCCTTCTCTCACACACATACACACACACACACACACACACACACACACTGCATACTGGATTCAGGGCAGGACTTGCCCCCGGTTTCATTTATAAAATAGAAATATTACCTTTAGTTCTGTTTAAGATATATCTTCTAACCCCTACTCCCCACAAGCATGATATACTAGGGATTTTGTGGCAATGGTACTAGTTTGGGCAGGACCTTTCCACATGCATTACAGATTACTGAAATGATTTGGCTGTTCACTCTGATTCTCCTCATCCTGGTTTGTATGCCTTTATTTTCATTTTGTTGTATTGTGTATGTTTTATAAGACACTTAAAATCTCTCCTGGGATAAGGAAAAATATGAAAAAGTATATTTAAAAGTAAAACAGATGAGCCCTGCCTGGTGTGGCTCAGTGGATTGAGTGCCAGCCTGAGAACCAAAAGGTGGTCAGTTTGATTCCCAGTCAGAGCACCTGCTTGGGTTGTGGGCCAGGTCCCCACTATGGGGGTGTGTAAGTGGCAACCACACACTGATGTTGCACCCCCTTTCTTTCTCCCTCCCTTCCCCTCTCTAAAAATAAGTAAATAAAATATTTTAAAAAATAAAAGTAAAACAGATGAAATAGCAAGTCAAGTGTCTGGTCAATATATACGAAATTGAAATGGCATTTGGTGGTGAGGAAACTGAGGCTGGGAGAGGTTCATGGACTTGTTCCAGCATGGCAACGAGACTTCAGGACTGGACATGCTCTGTCCATGCTTTGTCCACCACCTCCTCTCTTCCCTTCTGCTTGCTGGGAGTCATCTTCCCACCCAAGTCCTAAGGCCTTGTACTGTCCACTTCCTGCAGGAGAAACCCAGATTTGACAAGTTGCTAACGCCCAACACTGAAGTAGATATTAGGTCAACAGATCTCCAGCCAACCATTTCCTCTTCTTCTGACAAACCTATTAGATGACATTTTTTAACAATAGGGCCCATCATTTTCAAGATCAAGAGACTGAAGCCTGGCAAGATTAAGCAATTAGCTTGAATTCACCCAGCTGATGAGGTACAGTTTACCCTTGAATAACACAGGTTTGAACTGCATGGGTCCACTTACGCATGTTTTCTTTTTTCAATAAATACCCATTGGAGTTGCAGATGTTAAGGGGAAGCAGCATGCATTGATCTACACCATTTATATAGGGGACTTGAGCAGCTGCTGATTTGGGTATGGGGAGGGGTCTTAGAACCAATTCTCCTGTGGATACAGACAACTTAAGTTTATGGGAAATCAAAAGTCATATCTGAATTTTCCACTGCGTGGGGATGGGGAGGGGGTGTCAGCTTCCCTTACCCCCATATCATTCAAGGGTCAATTGTGGTTTTGCTAAGATTCATACCCAGCTCAAGGTGGATTCACTTTCCATAGTTGTCTTCTCACTACAATATGCTTTCACTGAACCAGAGAGCTGCATTCCCTAAGATCTGCCATGTAATTCCTGAGGAATTAAGAGTATTTGATTTGGCAGAGGAAGGGGTTTATTTCTGGGCTCCTTTACCACAGAGTTCCCCGATAGGGAAGGGGGTTGGATGGGGAGCCAGTCTGAATCAGATTGTCTCTTTCAGAAGACACAAGGAGGCATTGTGGTAGAGGCTGTTTAAAGGGCAGGCAGAATCTGCCTGGGGCAATTGGGAAATGAGGCAGACCTCCTAAATGCCACTGAGAGGGAGGAAAGACATGGCCTCCCTCTGACACCCCACTATAGGATACGATCATCTCTCAGGTTTCCTTCCCTTCCTAAGAAACACTTCTATGCTGATCTCCATCAGTTGAGCTTCTCTATCCTTTCTGATCTTACTCACATGTTGCCTCCTTCTGAAGCCTCCACCCTGGATTAACTGCCCCTCCCCCAGGGTCTCATAGGCCTTGGGTCACAGGCACTTTCACAGCTTGCACAGAGCCTGCTTCAAATCCACTTGCCAGCGATTAGCTCTGTGAATTTAGGCCAGTTTACCTTCTAGACAGCTGTTTCTTCATCTGTAAAATGGGAATAGCATCTTCCCCTAGAGGGCCGTGAAGAAGTTTAAACTGAAATATGCATGCAGGATGAAAAAATTCATGGCCTAACTCTCTCCTCTGAGGAGCATGGAGAGGGCGAGGAGTCTGGCCAGGTGGCTGCTTGTGTATACGATAAAGACAGACAGATGGGGAAAGAGAATTTTAAGTCTTGCTATGTTGAGCAAAAAGGAAAAAAGACTCATGGACATGGACAACAATTGTAGAGGGGGGGGGTGGGTATAAAGGGACTAAATGGTAAGGGGAAAAAATACAACCAAAAAATTTTTTTAAAAAGGACTCAGTCAGTGCCTCCTAAAGGCCCTTCACCTTCACCTCCACTGTATTAGCCCAGAAATCTGAGAATAAGTCCCCCGAACTCCAACCCCCACCCTCACCAATTTAGACGTGAGCTTATGTCAACATGCACAATAGAACAAAAATATTAAGATTATGGGCTCTGAAGTGATATAAAATGAAGTTCAGATCCAAGGTGGATGACCTTGGATGAGTGATTTAAATTCTTTAAAATGCACTTACATCATGAAGTGGACACCATAGTACACTCTGGAGATCCCTCTTCAAGGACAGCTTTTGAGCCCCAGACTTTGGGAGTGGTATTGGCAGCAAGCCTTCCTCTCTCCACCCCTTCTTGTGGGCCTTGCTGCAGAGGATCACCTGGTCTAAGACACTCCCCTTCCTGTGACAGCCCTTATTAACAATTAATTGATGCAGGAATACAAAAGCTTGGCTGTATTGACCCAGGTTGGAATAACTCTGAAGGGTTCCTCTCCAGGCAGAGTCCCTGTGGGGGGATAGTCCTTAGATCTGCATTACAGCTCAAACTCCACCTCTGCTCATACCTGCTTCTATCATCTTCCTTCCACGTGTGTTGATCCTAAAGGCAGGCACTCCTTAATAAACATTGAGCACATTAAAAAAAAGTTTTGTCCCTGGCTTGTGTGGGTCAGTGGATTGAACACATGCCTGCAAACCAAAGTGTTGTCAGTTGGATTCTCAGTCAGGGCACATGCCTGGGTTGTGAGCCAGGTTCACAGTTGAGGGTGTGTGAGAGGCAACCACACATTGATGTTTCTCTCCCTCTCTTTCTCCTTCCCTTTCCCTCTAAAAATAAATAAATTCTTTAAAAAAAAGTTTTCCTGTGTATTTTTTAAAAGACTATGCAAAAATTATTTAAAGTTTTTACAAACATTGTGGATATAAGATTGATACCATGTGGAGATGAGACCATGAGGCAGCTCAGCTTTTAAAAGGGTACACAAGTAAAGCTCTTAGTGCATGTTTGACACATACCGAATACTCCAATAATGATGTCTCTCACTATTATTTGTCTGTCTCCACCACGAAACTTCTCATTTCTGTGCCAACCTACTGTCTGCCCTACCCAGCCCACGGTGAATACTTAGCAGGAAGAAGCCTCCATGGGAAACTGAAAGCCAACCAAAGTCTAGGAAGATCAGACTCTTGGAACAAATGTCCTGACACTTTGGCTGACCACAGCAACTGGGACAGGGGTCAGCACCCGGAAGGGGCAATTTGCTGCTATTCCTCTGTGGAGGATGGGTCCGCCCTTTCTTTTTGTCACTGTTTCCAGGCCAGACACAGCCTTGCTTTATCTTCTCACCCACACACACTGACCTCTGTGCCCTGGGATGTCATCGAGAGGGTGAGGGGTCATGTGGCTCCCCATGGTTAGAGATATCAAGAGTGCAAGGCCAGATTTCTGCATATCAGTTCCCCAAGATTTCACCGCAGCAGCTCTGCAATTCAGTGTGCTCAGAGGAGAACCCCTGCCCCCAAACTGAGGAGAGATGAGTGAAAGGAAGACCTGAGAGCACCTTCTATCATAGAACTTCGGTCAGAGAAGACTGCTCATTATCCCCCACAAACTGTCTGCTTTTTTCAGTCTTTGCACATGCTCACACTGATCTCTAGGGTGCCCTTTCCCCATGTCTGCATAATAAACCCTATTCATTCTTCCAGGCCCAACCCCAAGAGCTTCTCTTCCAAGAAACCATCTCTGCAGCCTGAAAGAGCTCCCTCTGACCCCTCATCATGGCCTCTGTTGTAATGTAGGAAGTGGGGTTCTCACCCCAACATTGGAGAAATATTGTGTGGATCAAAGATGGTGGCTGAGAGTCAGGAAGGCTGCAGTTCGATTTCTGGATCAGCTACTTGTTAGTCCTATAACCTTGGACAAGTAGTCTGCCTCCCTAAGACCCCTTGTGAAACAAGGAAAATAAAATAGGGTAGTTCTGTAAAGTAAATGAAATAATGTTCATTAAGTCATTAGCATGGTGCTTTACACACATTAAACTCTTAATAAGTGTTAGCTATTATAATTGTCTGTCTCTCTTCCACCCTCACACCCACCCATGGTATATCAGATGAGGCTGTGACCAGCTCAATATCTGAAGTGGAATTTTATTGTAAGGAGTCTCCCAGGTTCCAGATGTGAATAGGATTCCTCCTGAGAGAAGCAGAGATGTTGAAAAGAGATTGGAATTTCCAAGGATTCCAAGAGATTGAGGGAGATCAAAGATTCCAAGAGAGGAATGAGGGTGAGAGCCTATTACTGTAGGTCAGAGGGAATATAGAGGCAAAGACGGAGGGTTATCACACAAGGATATTGTCAACTTTTTGTCGGGGAAGAAAAACTTTTCCTCTACCCTGTTAGAACTGGAGGCCTGTGAATGAAGCTAATAAAAGACAAATTAATGTGGGTAAAGGCAAAATTTTTATTAATATTTACCTGCAGAAAAGAAGTAAACCCAAGTCTTGGGGTTAGACTCAGGGCATTATAGATCCCCCCTTTTTTAAATTTAATTTTTAGAAAGAGAGAGAAACTGATTTGTTCTCCCACTTATTTATGCATTGATTGGTTGATTCTTGTATGTGACCTGACTGGGGATCAAATCCACAACCCTGGTGTATGATGATGCTCTATCCAACCTAGCTACCTGGCCAGGGCCTTACATACCCTTTTAACAAAGGAAAGAGGCTTTGGGCTCAAAAGGACAATAAATTGTGGGGAAGTGACTAGGAAATATATGGGGGAAACTAATGGAAGGTAAGGGCTATTTGAGTAATGTCCATTTATGCCAATTCATCTTGGTGTTGACTCCCTGTCTTTAGTTATGCCCTGCTTTCAGGGAGATAAGAGGCATGCAGAGAGCTCTTCCTGCCTCTGTTGATTCTTTTTTTTGTTGTTGTTATTATTATAGATTTAATTCATTTATTTTTAGAGAGAGGGGAAGGGAGGGAGAAAGAGAGGGAGGGAAACATCAATATGTGGTTGCTTCTCAAGTGCCTCTTACTGGGGACATGGCCCACAGCTCAGGCATGTGCCCAGAGTGGGAATCAAACTGGAGACCCCTTTGTTTGTAGTCCGGCACTCAATTCACTGAGCCACACCAGCCAAAGCTGCCTCTGTTGATTCTTAATTGCCTTCAAGTAATAATAATCCTCATGCCAAAATGGCATACTTTGGGGTGGCATATTCTGATCCTCTTCATTTTGCCTTCCTCTTCAACTGCAAGGACCAGAGTCTAGCAAGCCCCATAGTAACAAAGCCTCCTTCTGCAGCTATAATGAACACCTCAGATCTAGCTCCCAGAGCAGTTCTCAGATGCAAAGAAGCTGCAGTACCTGGCCTGTGTTCCTATGTTCCCATCCCTTCAGGGCATCTAAGAAGGAATCTCAGAGAAGACACTCCTAGGCCAGGGAGGAAGCCATAAAAGAAGCATATCTGGACCTCAGGTGATTAAGATTTACCCCAATTTTCTGACAAGAGTCTCTGCCTTTGGGAGTTCTGGTGAGCCACACTGACTTCTCTGAGAACTGCCCTCCACTAATAGGCCTGGGATCCTGTTATTCTTTTAGAAGAATGTGCATATGCTTTCTTTACCCAGCTGACAGGCCTAGGATAGATCCTCAATCCAGAAAAGCCAATTTAGAACCTGTGCACAAACAATCAGATTTTCCATCAATTTGGAATTGGGATTGGAGATCATTTAGCTGAAGTCACAGGACCTAGAAGGTCATGCAGAGGACACAGGCCTGAAAAGAGAATGAAGTAGATAGTCTGTGATGTCTAGGTCTTCAAGAGATAGGGCTCAAACCCTGGCTGGTGTGGCTCAGTGGATTAAGTGCCAGCCCAAGAGCCAAATGGTCACCAGTTGGAAGTCAGGGCACATGACTGGGTTGCCAATCAGGTCCCCAGTGGTGGGGCACACAAGAGGCCACTACACATTTATGTTTCTCTCCCTCTCTTTCTCCTTTCCCCTCTCCCTAAAAATAAAATTTAAAAATCTTTAAAAAAAGAGATAGGACTCAAAACTGGTTCCTGACTGGCCAGTTCCAGCTCTCCTATGGCCTGGCTGAACTTCCTGGGATTGAGCTGCATGACGCTCTCTTTTTTACTAAGTAATTCCAATGTTTCTGTTACTTGAAGCTTAGAGACCCTTGGCTAAGGCACGTTCTTTGACCCCATGGCTTGTACAAGGTCCCTCAGGGCCTGAGCTTCCGACCCAAAGCTCTGGCTTCCATCCTGGAGTTCAGACCTTGAATAGTGAGTCTCCCAGGGGCAACATGCCCAGATAGAATTCAGCCCACATTTGGAGGGAGAGCCAGCACCATCACCCACCACTGTTCCAGGGCAGGGAGTGGAATACATGGTACCCACAGGTCCTCTCCCAGAAATAACAATAGTAATAGCTGACACTGATGGCACCATGCTGTTATATTCTCTCCAGTCCTCAAAACAACCCTGACTGGTTTTAAATGTTTTTACTATTATCTAACTTAAAATATACACAGAGATCAAAACAAGCATAAATTCCTCATGCTTATAAGCTTTTATGGAAATAGGAAGCCAAAAGATTGCCAACCAAAACCACTAAAACTAATATAAACATTAGTTGATATTGTCAATTACTTTTTAACTGCAATTAAATTGCTGATGTTCTATGTATTAAAAATAAAGCAAACAAAAATTGTAACTCTTTAAGTTAGGTATTCCTGTGGGCATCTGTGCTGTAGATGAGGAAATGGTGGCTCAGAGGGGTAAAGAATATCTCCCAAGGTCAAACAGCTGGGCATTATAATCAACCAAGATAACTATAGAGTCCTAACTGCCCAAACTTGAGGCCCAGCTGCCAGTGTCCTGGGCTGCCCCTTCATTGAAATGGAGCTCATGAATGGGTAGGGATAGATCTTGAAAAATACAGCCTGGAACAGAGCAAGTGCTTGTTAAAGGTTTGTTGACTGACTGAAAGATTGAATGAGTGAATTTGAAGATATGCAGTTGTTTAAAAGACAGTCTGCTTCACCCTGACCATGCAGAGGCTTACAATTCAGTACTCTTTACTTATCGCTGTTGCCAGCAGCCCTTCCCACCTCATTACCCAGAAGCTAGTCTAATGGCATTAACCATCCTGGCCAGCCAGGATACCATTAAGAATTTCAGCCCAGCCTCTGTGCCCCCACCCTTGATCTTGGCTCTGGGCCCTGGGCTGGGAGAGTGGTCTGGTTGTTTACCAGGAATTTGGACCTTCTTCAGAGAAAAGCACAGATGACCTATTAGTCTAATTCAAGCACTTAGCAAGGAATGACTGTACCATTCACACCCCAGCCCTAGACTAATGGAGCCAAAGAGCCAAAGCAAATGGAGAGGTCTTGACAGCTCAGAGATCTTCCTGAGAGGGGAAGAATGGGAAGTTCCAGCCAGTGCCCCACTGGACTTTGCAGGGAGGCAGGTTTTGGGGGCATTTCCTGGGGCAGGGTGGGCTATGGGGATACAAAAATGTGTAGGGAGAGGCTTCCCTATTTCACCCATCACTCTGGCAGCTACTCTTCACATCCTACCACTAGTCACCTCCTCATTGCCTTAAAACTTAGCTGGAGAAAAATAGAAAAACAAGCAAATATCCATCAGTGCAGAATGGGTTAAATAAAATGTGTATGTAGAAATATGCATTCATACAAGTCCATGTTATACAGGTGATAAAAAGGATGATGTAGCCCAAGGTCTATTCATGGATGCTGAAAGATGCTAAGACTTAGAGTTTGATGTGTAGCATCTGCCTCCGCTTATGTAAAAATTATACATACCCATAAATTCTCGTGTGCACAGATGCACAGGGAGTAGGTTTGGAAGTTTGAGAGTAAGATTTTAAAGATTTTTTAATTTCTTCTTGAAAATTACCTATATCATCCAAATTCTCTACAAAAACCTTATACTATAATTGTTAACTTATTTGAGTTCTTACTACCTATCAGTCACAGTGCTTTTACATCGATTATCTCATTTCTTATAAAGTAGGTTCTAGGCTCCTTCTGTGTTGCAGGTATGGATAGTAAGGCCCAAAGGGGTTAAGCCCAAGGTCACATAGCTAATGACTGACAAAGTCAAGTGTTGTTGGAGGATTAAAAGAATTAATCCTCATGTACTTGCATACAGTAGGGGCTCAATAACTGAGGGTTATCATTATGATAATTGCATAGCACTTATCACTCTGTATTTTAAATTTTACTATCTTGTTTCTTCCTCTGCCCTGGTGTGTGAAAGCCTTTAAAACTGCATTCGAGTATTATTACCTTGGAATCTCCTACACTTAGCACAGCGCCTTGTACCCAGCACTCATCAGGTGCTTATGGAAAGAGTGAGTGAATGAGTTGTCAGACAAATGTCCACAGCTTTGTAAATATATTCTTCTGACTACGTTGCATAGGTGGCTATTTCCTTATCCCGACGGGATTTCCAATTAGATCAAGAACCAGTCTCCCCTTTCCTCTGGCCCCCACCATAGTGTAGAACAAACCAATAACATAAGCTGGTACTCAATAAATGTTATGGCTGACTAAGGACCACCCCCCTTCTAAGCTGCTGTGGCAGATCCCAGGCACTATCCCAGAAATGGTTGGAGCTTGGACAGATACAGGTCCACAGCCTCACATAAACTATTTTTTCCCTTCCAACTCCATGTCGAAAGCCACACAGAGAGGCTGAGACTTGCCTGAGGTCACATAGCACTTGGTGGCAGAGTTGATGTGTCTTCTGATCACCTGGTCTGTGCTCATCTATCTGTAAAATCTCTAGTTCTGTATAAATTCATAATGTGAGAAAGTGGAAAGAGAGGAAGATTTTAAGTCAAAATGTTTAATTATGATCCAAGAGATAGGGAGAACTTTGGGACAATAGCAGGAAGAAAGCAAAGTTTAAATGCTCCAGCTTCTGAGCTCAAATGTTCTGTAGAATCCCAGAGCAGGACATGCAGCAGGTTCCCACTCTCCATTCAGAGAAGGAGACAAGGGGAGAGGAGTCTAGGCTGCCTCAGAACACTCAGCCCTGACTACCTGTTGAATGCAATAGAGAATGACTGATTTGTTAGAACCTGGTGATCCTGATGGGAAGGGACCAGGAAAGAGTTTAGTAGAACTGGCCACCACCAGAAGATATGGCTAAACCATGGGGTCCAATTCCTAAGAAGTGGAGGGAATGAGAACTGAGCCAGTCAGCTTCCATTGTGTGAATGTGGGGTGGGAGGTGGGGGCGGGTCAGGGCTGTCATGTTGTCATGCACCTCCTTCATGATGCCATTCTTTCCTCACTTCTTGTAGGTGGCAGGTCAGACTGGGTGTAGTAGAGGGGAAGAGGGCCCCAGGGAAGTCCAGTTACCAGGAACTTGGGAGCAGAATCAAGGTAAAAGTGCAGGAGAAAAAAGAGAGCATCCACGGCTGTGGCCTCAGAGCAAGGATTTTGTTCTGTGGAAGAAATGCAATGGAGTCAGCTCCACTCCCTTCATCACCTCAGCCTCAGTCATTTCCCCTTCCCCTATAGTGCCCATAAGAGGTCAAAAGTATTCATGACAACAACGAGGTCACCCCCTCCATCCCCTTGTCTGCTTTACCTGGGTTTTCCCCAGATGGTTTGGTAAAGGTATGAGGAGTGTAATAGATGAGGCCCTACCTGGAGTTCCTTCCCGGGTGAGGTAGAGCCCTGGGAGAAGAGTTTGCTGTGTGAATGCATCTGATCTGCAATGGCCGTCGCTGAAAAGAAAAGAGAAGGGAGGTTGGAAGCGGACAGATGATGGAGATTTCTCAGGCTCCCAAGGCAGAATAAGGAATGTCTCAGGAACCCTGGGATGCACAAGGGTAGATAGGTGGCAGGTGGGAATGGGAAATTGTCTTGTTCTGCTTGGTTATTCCTTGAGCTGAATAGTGCTGAGTGTCCCTGGGCCCAGATAGGTTTAACAGGCAGCTTGGGGGTCATTTAGGGAGCAGGAGAAGGAAGAAAGGCCCAGGCTAAGGGATGTAAACCTATTCTGAGGAGGGGGCTGATCTGGCAGCAAGAGATGGATGGAGCTGGCCCTTTTCCTTCTCCCTGGGTCCAGCTGACCTGACCACTATGCAGGGAGCAGATGGAGCACACTCACTGAGACAGTGGTTCTGGGAAAAAAACTGTTCCAGCCGCTCACACTCCTCCTGCAGGTTGCCACTGCCTCGGCAGGTACAGCTTAAGGCAACACTGGCATTGACGTTGCTGATAAAGTTGGGGGTCATGGCAGTCCCTGTGAGGTGAAAAAGGAACTGTCAGGACTTAGGCCAATGCCAGCTTCAGCTCCCACCCTCCTTCACCCTTCCCAGGAACACTCCACCTGGGTTCAGTAGCCACAGCATTCTTACCCCAAGGCCAACCTGTGGGCTCCCTACACACATCCTCTAGCCTCACCAATCAGCCCCATGTATGCTTGCAGACATCTGGACTGCTCTGTAGCACAGGTCCCTAGGATGTCCATGGGATGGCAATGGGTCTGAAAATCGGCCAGGCGTGATCTGAAAGAAAAAATTCAAGAGCTTTCTTTAAGGGTCTGGCCTGCAGCCTTCACCTTTCCTGGCCCTGTAGTTGACAGGCCCATCTTCATGCCAAATCCTCCTCTACTTTCAGAGCTGGGCCCAGTGAGGTCTGCTGCAGTCACAGTGAAATGCACAATCATCCCAGTCCCCACAGCATAGCACTGTGAATTTGGGCTCCACGATCCTGAGTTAGGAAATCTCAGACAGCTTCTTTAACCTCAGTCTCCTCAACTGTAAATAAAGATTGTGGGTTTTTGTGAGAATGAAATATGAGAATGTATGTATAGCACTTAGCATGGTGTCTGGTACTTTTGAAGTGTTTAATGAACATTAGATATTGTTATTATTAACATTCATCCTACAATAGGTAAAGTCAGTTATTTTTGGATAAGAGAATTCTGAGTATGTTTCTCTGTATAAATTTCTGTAGTTTTCCTTATATTTTGCTTTGTGTTAGATTGGTGGTTTACTTCTCTGCCACCCCCACTCAAATGCAACCTCCTTGAAGGAAGGAACAACACCTTTACATCTAGTCCAGCACTTGTTATGTTATAGTACTAGCTAGCAGCACAATAATAGGTAGTGTGGCAGAGAGGTTAGCAGCACTGACTCTAGGCCAGACTTCATTCCAAACCTTATTCACAAATTTGACTTACTACTTGGATTTTTTTTAAGATTTTATTTACTTATTTTTAGAGGGGGAAGGGAGGAAGATAGAGAGAGAGAGACAGAGAGAGAGACAGAGAGCGAAACATCAATGTGCGGTTGCTGGGGGTTATGGCCTGCAACCCAGGAATGTACCCTAGCTGGGAATCAAACCTGGGACACTTTGGTTCCCAGCCCGAGCTCAATCCACTGAGCTACGCCAGCCAGGGCTACTACTTGGATTTTTAACCTTTCTCTTCTGTGGCTTCTTCATTTGTAAACTGAGGATGACAAAAAAAAAAAATAAAAACAGCATCTCCTACAGGGTTCTTGTAAGTGAGGTTTAGATGAGTTAATTAATACACGGTAAGTATTAAAACAGTACCTAGACCATAGTAAGTACTTAGTAAGTATTAGTGTTGTGATTATTGAGAGCTCTAACTATATAATATTTTGCAGAAGAGGAAAGTGGGACTCAGAGGTTAAATAACTTGCCCAAGGTACAGAGAAGTAAGTGGTAGAACCAGACTGCAAAACAAGGTTGGTATGACTCCATTGCCAACAAATGTCACTTGAATGGATGACAACTTCAATTTGGTGAGTGTTTTGTCCTGAGAAGGCAGAGGAAAGCCAGGTCAGAATTTGGCTGGAGAATATGCAGCAAACACCTTGCAAATCTTCATGCCCTTTGATTTGGTATTGGTACTTAAAGCAACACATCCTAATCAATAATTACATTTGTGCATAAAGATTAACAAACAAGAGTGATATCTATGCAGCATTATTTAGAAAACAACCTAAATATCCAACAATAGAGAATAATTAAATAAAGTATGGGACATCCATAAAATGAAGTACAATGTAGGCTCTTAAAAATCAAGTTGTTAACCTGGCTGGTGTGGCTCAGTGGATTGAGCGCTGGCCTGCAAACCAAAGGGTTGCCAATTCAATTCCCAGTCAGGGCACATGCCTGGGTTGTGGGCCAGGTCCCTATAAGGGGGCATGCAAGAGGCAACCACAAAAAAAAAATCAAACTTCTGGCCAAGTTGGAGGTGTGGGTAGACACACTGTGCCTCCTCACACAACCAAAATAAGGACAACAACAATTTAGAAATAAAATAACAACCAAAACTGACAGAAAATTGAACTGTATGGAAGTCCGACAACAAAGGAGTTAAAATAGACACATTCATTCAGACCAGTAGGAGGGGTGGAGTCGGGCCTCGGGTAAGAGAGGGGTCATGGCAAAAAAAAGCAGTGGTACCAGGCACACAGGCAGCAGTTGACAAACCCCGGGCGTGCAAGATGGCAGTGGGTGGACCCTGGGCGCACAGGCAGTGGCTGGCAGACCCCGAGCACAGGGTAACAACGGGAAGACTCAGCAAGGTGGCGATTGTGAAGCAGGGCACGGTGCCCAAGGTGGCTGGCTGACCAGTCAGTCCCACATTCTCATGCAGATAAACCAGGCGAAACTGGGGAGAGAGACAGACTGCACAACCCAGGGCCCCAGTATGGGAAAATAAAGCCGCAAAACAACAATTGAAAACACCTGTGGAGGTTGAGGTGCCTGCAGAGACTCCTACCTTCACAGGAGAGTTTGTTGGGGAGACCCACAGGGTGCTAGGACATATACAAGCCACCACCTGGGAATCAGCACCAGAAAGGCCCAGTTTGCTTGGGGGAAACCGTGGAAGGGACTGAAATACAATGGAGAGAGGAGCAAGTGCCATTATTCCCCCTCAGACCCCACCCCCACATATAGCATCACAATCCAGCAACTGGGTTGCCCAGCCCTAGTGAACATCTAAGGCTCTGCCCCTCATACCTTACAGGCGTAACAAGACCAAAAAAAAATGGCGCAAATGGAAGAACAGCTCAAAAGCTCCACAGCAAATACAACTAAGCGACCAAGAGATAGCCAACCTATCAGATGCACAGTTCAAAGCACTGGTGATCAGGATGCTCACAGAATTGGTTGAATTTGGTCACAAATTAGATGAAAAAAGGAAGGCTACACTAAGTGAAATGAAGGAAAATGCACAGGAAACCAATAGGGATAGGAAGAAAACTGTGACTCAAATCAATGGAGTGGACCAGAAGAAAGAAAGAAACAACCAAAAAGAAAAGAATGAAGAAACATGAATTCAAAAAAATGAGGAGAGACTTAGGAACTTCCAAGACATCTTGAAACATTCCAACATCCGAATTATAGGGGTACCAGAAGGGGAAGAGGAAGAACAACAAGTGGAAAAGTTATTTCAACAAATAATAGAGAACTTCCCCAATCTGGCAAAAGAAATAGGCTTCCAGGAAGTCCAGGAAGCTCAGAGAGTCCCAAAGAAGTTGGACCCAAGAAGGAACACACCAAGGCACATCATAATTACATTACCCAAGGTAAAAAAGAAGGAGAGAATCCTAGAAGCAGCAAGAGATAAGAAGACAGTAACCTACAAAGGAGTTCCCATCAGACTGTCAGCTGATTTCTCAAAAGAGACCTTACAGGCAAGAAGGGGCTGGAAAGAAGTATTCCAATTTATGAAAGGCAAGGATCTACATCCCAGATTGCTCTATCCAGCAAAGCTTTCCTTTAGAATGGAAGGGCAAGATAAAGTGCTTCTCAGATAAGGTCAAGTTAAAGGAGTTCATCATCACCGAGCCCTTATTATATGAAATGTTAAAGGGACTTACCTAAGAAAAAGAAGATAAAAAAAATGTATAGTTAAATGACAGCAAATTCACAATCATTAACAACCACACCTAAAACAAAAACAAAAAGCAAACTAAGCAAACAACTAGAACAGGAACAGAAATGGAGATTACAGAAATGGAGATTACATGGAGGGTTATCAATAAGGGGAGTGGGAGGAGGAGAGAGGGGGAAAAGGTACAGAGAATAAGTAGCATAGATGGTAGGTAGCAAACAGACAGTGGGAGGGTAAGAATAGTATGGGAAATGTAGAAGCTAAAGAAATTATGACACATGGATATGAACTAAAGGGGGGGGAATGTGGGTGGGAAAGGGTGTGCAGTGTGGAGGCGAATGAAGGGAGGAAAATGGGACAACTGTAATAGCATAATCGATAAAATGTATTTTTAAAAAATCATTAAAAAATCATGTTGTCAAAGGATAGTAAATGACGAAATAAGCAACACCATTTACTGGGCACTTACTTTGTACCAGCAGATTAAGCACTGTCCATAAGTTATGTACTTCGACTCTCACCAAAATCCTATGAAGTCTGTATTATTATCTCAGTTTGTACAAAGGACTAAGTGGAAAGCTGGGTGAAGTGATGGAATAGGTTAAGTGATGGGCCCAAGGTCACACAGACCCAGGACAAATTCAGATCAGTCTGACTTCAGAGCCTGTCTTCACCACTGTTCCATACTGCCTCCACCAGAAAGTGCTCATGAGGTACCCACCGTAAATGCAAAAAAAAAAAAAAAGATACAATATAAGATGCAAATATATTCCTCGAATATCAAATTTTTTTTCTATATATACAAAAAGGACTAAAAGGATTTGCTCCCCCAAAGTATGGCAGATTATCTTTAGGTGATGGATTTTTAAAGATTTTATTTATTTATTTATTTTTAAAGAAAGGGGAAGGGAGGGAGAAAGAGAGGGAGAGAAACATCTGTCAGTTGCCTTTAGCTTGCCTCCAGCCAGGGACCTGGCCTGCAGCCCAGACATATGCCCTAACCAGGAATCGAACTGGCGACATTTTGGGTCACAGGCAGCGCTCAATCCACTGAACTGATTTTGTGTGATATTTTTATATTTTCTGAAGTTTTTACACAAAGAAAATACTATATGTTCTTTTTGAGAAATGAGTTTCATAAAATATCGGAAGATAGATACATCGTTAAGTCAGTCCACGGACCCTGGGGAGTTGGACCCTGCCTCCCACTGAGGGTGCCTGGAGGGAGTGGTGTGCACTGTGCCCTGCCCTTGCCTACCTGGCCCACCCTCACCCACCTCCCCAACCCCATACCTGCACAGTGGGTCTGAGAGACAGAGGCGCCGCAGCTCCAGGCAGTTGGGGGTCCCAGATGGCAGCGCGCAGCTGGGGGCAATGGTGTTGCGCCGTCGCTGCCCACAGCTCAGGTCAGAAGGTGCACACGGGCACAACAGCAGACCCTGTGCGTGGGATGCCCCAGCATTGTCAAAGAAGGCACGCAGCTGCCGGAGGCAGGTGTGACGCTGGCAGTGGGGCCTCGAACACGCCTCCCCATAGGCTTTGCGCAGGCGGTCACACTTGTCATTAAGAGTGCACAGCATGGCGAACTTGAGGCAGAGGTCCGAGTCTGTGTAAGAAGCAACACCAAGTCACCAATCCTCTGCAAAACCAGGTTCCCTTTGGAACCAAACACCCTCCACACCTCTCCTCAACTCTCTGATTTAACAGGTATTGGTAGTGAGGGTAGGAAGAAAAGGGAGGACTGCCCTGCGTAAGCCACTTCTCTACACACAAACTACGTCTGGTATTCGTGAGCCTCCGTCATGCTACTCCTCAGCCTGACTAGGTTTAAAAAAAAAAAAAAAAAAGAAAAGCCACATACACCTAAGGCTCATTTATCTAGAATTCAAGCAGCCAGAGGCTCAGCCAAAACCCTTTCCTTAGTCCTATGCATTGAATGAGATCTCATGGTGGAAATAAGCTAGAGGCCCTATAACAATCTAAAACTTTCTGAACTGTCCAACAAATGCAACAAAATTCTACTTAGGATTTTTGTTTTGTTTTACGTCTGTCTATTCTGCTCAGTATTAATATCACCTGCCTGTCTTTCATTGACTCATATATGCATAAAAGTTTCTCATACTCTTGAATCTCGGGAAATTATGGTGATATTTCTATTAAGAGAATATTCCAACAGTCAGAACAATGGAGTAACTGAAACAGGCAAATTCCTGGATTCCTTGTAGTAACTAAGAGTTTATGTATAAATCTCTACGTTTTTCTCTCAAAATTCTAATGTAACAGACTATATAACACTCACATCTTTCTCACAGACAGTAGTGCATGTGCACATGTGTTCCCTTCCAATTAACGCAAGAGCTCCACTTTCCTGAAAAACATGCATTGTAGTCCTTGCCAGACAGATGGCTCCCCACCCTGAGACATCCCTGAAGCGTCACACTCTCTCTAACCATTTTCCCTGCCCAGCACCTCGCCCATCCCATTAAAATGGTTGAA
Organism: Phyllostomus hastatus; assembly: GCF_019186645.2. Classification (NCBI taxonomy): domain Eukaryota; kingdom Metazoa; phylum Chordata; class Mammalia; order Chiroptera; family Phyllostomidae; genus Phyllostomus; species Phyllostomus hastatus. Next base: position 29,416,496 of record NW_025333611.1, on the reverse strand, counting down.
AACAATCATTTCTTAGTCTTCAGGGACAAAAAGAAAAAACAAAACAAAACAAAACAAAACAAAAAACTACTTTTGTGGCTGCCTTGAATGAGGGTAAAGACTCCATTTCAGCACATTTTCCTGGGACTGCTGCCACTCCCACCAAACCTCTACAGAGAGACCCACCTTCTGGAACTAGGGAGCCCTAATGGGCTCTCTTCGAATGCTTCACTAATGACAATCACTCCTGAATGATTCTTATGAGACCAGACCATGCCCCACAACTCAGACTCCCACCCTATGCAATCCTGCTTTAGTTACCTGGCAGGTGCACACTCTTCCCCCACAGGCCCTCCAGTTTGTGTTCCCCAAGTGGAGCTCATGCCCAGCCCCCACACCACGGTTTCCACTTGCCCTCCACACCTGGTTTGAGCATGCTCAGTTCTCTGAGATTCATTTCCAAGGGTTTTCTGGTCACTGTGTCTTCATAGGGGGAGACATCCAGCTCATAGTCACCTAGAGAGGAGGTGGAGAGCACCAGAGTCCTGAGGAAGGTTCTGGGGGCAGGTGCAGGAGGGCCTGAGGCTGCTGAGTCAGACCTCAAAGCCCATTAAGAGAAAAGGAAAATACAGTCTCTTGCTAACTAGCTGCAAGCTCTGCAGAAGTGAGAAAAAAATCAGGGCCATAAAGTATAGGCTGGGTGCAATGAATAACCTAGGTTTAATGATGAGAATACTCATAATGATGAGTAAAGGTGCCATGCTGAGCACACTGTGTGGTGGACACAATGGTGTAAATGAAAACAATTTTATATATATTGTGTATAAAATGATCTCATTAAATATATATTCAATCTCATTTAATCCTCCTGAGAAGGCTTTGGGTAGGTAAGAAGAAACAGGATGAGAGAAGTTAAGTTACTCACTTAGGCTCACATAAGCTAAGAAATGGAGCTGGGATTTGAAATCTCGACTATCTGATTGCAGAATCTTGGTTCCTAACTACTAGACATATTGCCTATGGGTCCATGAGCAGGCAAAGGGACTCTGTCTTGTTTTCTCTTCCTACTGGAGAGGGGACACTGATAGAGTCTGTTCCAGGCCTGACCATTTGGCTATGGCAAAGCATTACATGCTGTGGAGGTGGAAGTGAGACCAGGTTCCAAACTGAACCTGAGGGAGAAGAGCAAAGAAGGGAGAAGTAATGATCTTGAAGGAAACACATTTTCTCAGTCACCTCCAAGAGGTTGTGGACTCCTTAAGGGGCTTACTGGGTCTTATATAATCACTACATAGTTCATATATTGTACATGGTAGATATTCAATAAATGTTGGTTAATCTTGTTGGAAGAGAGAGGTGAGAGAGGTGAGCTTGCAGGGTTTTCACACAATAAGACTCTGAACACATCTTTTGGAGGAAAGGAATATGGATGATGTTAGACAAGCAGGAGAGGATAGTTTGGGTAGTTGGGAATACCTGATGCTCCCAAGGGAAAAGGTGGTGGGAGGAGAAGATTCAAGGAAAAGTCTCAGGGGAAGTTCTGAAACAGAAGGGATTAAGATGAGGAGTGGAAAGCAGGAAACAAGGAGTGTGGTAAATTGTACCAATTTACTGTTGCTGTTTCCAATTATTTCCTATCCATCCTGTGGGAAAATGACACCTTCCTACCTCTTGCAATGTGATTTTCAGGCCCCCACCCACTGTCAGGCTCAGCCATTTGATTTGCTTTGGCCTGTGCATTGTGAGTGAAGTTGTGTAAATCACATCTGAGAAGAACTATCACCTGGTTCTGCTGTTGATCTTCTCCCTCTACCAGCCTGGATCCCTGAATGAAAAAGCCAGGTAGAGCAAAGACAAAGTCAGCTCATAGAAGCCTGCAGCAGATGTATAACATGAGTAAGAAATAAATTTTTGTTGAAAGACAGAAATTGTGGGCTTGGTTGGTTGTTAGTGCGGCATGTCCTAGCACATTCTTACTAAAAATGTGGAGTGCTGCAAGAACAAAAAAATAGTCTAAAATATATGGTATTTGGGACTGAGCAGTGGGTTGTGAACTTGGAAGAAAGGTAATGTACTGAATGAGCTTGTGCTTTAACATGAGAAGCTGAGAAGCAGAAGTTTACTAGTATGTCTTAACTGCTAGTAGTTGCATTTGGCAAAGTACTCCAAGGAAGACAAAAGTTCAGAGAAGAACTGGCCAGTCTACAAAAAGAGAAGAAATGGAAAAGGGAGAATCCAGAAATTTTGGGACGTACAGGATTAAGAAAAGTTGCAATTGCTTCTCATATTCAAATGGTAAAAGATAAAATTAAAAAATGCTTTGAGTAATAAGGTCTATTACAACTCATCCTTGGAGCAAGACCAAAACAAGTTTGTAGTTATCATTCCCTTCGTGGGGATCTCTCATTAACTAAAGCGGTATCCAGTAAATCCTGCCAGTTGGACAAATGAGGTCAGGGGAAAAAGACTAAGGTAATGACCCTCTCACAGAAGTCCGATAAGGGTAATTCTAATTCAGTCTAGAAAGAGACACATGCCTTGAAAAGAACGATACGAAAGGCCATCACTGGCACAGGAGGTGATGAAAACCAAAGTATAAAAAGAAATTATGTTTTGAGAGAGTGAACTGCTAAGAGCCACCAGTTTGGATTAAAAGATACTGTGACTATTTGAGACTTAAAATGCCCTAATATTCTTCAGATAGAAAACAAGCTGAAAATAGTGCTCAGTTCCCAAGGAGGTCAGAGTCTCCACGCCCTGCTCAGATGTGACCAAAGAAAACACAGCCAGTCTGAATTATGTCTTCTATGTTGTTTTGTTATAACATTGATGAGGGGAAAAAATTGATTCCCAGCAAAGAAACTGTCTGTATGGAGTTGGAGGTCTCTCCATGTCTACATGAATTTTCTCTGGGTACTCTGGCTTCCTCCTCCATCCTAAATATATGCACGTTAGGTGAACTGGCGTGTGTACACTGTCCCAATCTGAGGGAGTGTGGCTGGGGCTGTGAGTGGCCCTGTGATGGAAGGGTGTCCTGTCCAGGGTGGATTCCTGCCTTGCACCCTGAGCTGCCAGTATAGGCTGGGGTCACTCCCAACCCTGATCTAGAATAAATGGGTTGGAAAATAATTGTCTTACTTGTTTTTACTAATATTTTTTAAATGTATGTATAGCTCATATTTATTTCAATGTTTAATATCATAAGTGTTTTTGGGTCTTTATTTAGGAATCTGGTGATGTTTTGAGGCCCGATATATGCTACAAGAACTTATTATATCAATTACTCTATGGGAAAATGGGTTTCATTATATGTTGTTTGGCTTAAAGTCCCAGCTTCCAAGAATCTTGATGACACTGAGTGAGGATTTATTGTAACAGAAAAAGAAGGACCTCCCAGGGAGCTGGGCCAAGAGCCCTAGAGAACAATGAGTAGAGCAACTCTCCCATGCAGTAAAAACAGGGCCATATTAAAGAACAACCACTGCTCCCAAGGAAGATGGATATTGTGACATTTGTCCAGTGAGCCTTCAGAGTTGCTATGAATCAATGTCTGCTGCGTGCCTCCCATCCCTCCCCTTTCTTACTGAAATTATCTGTTATGGTTTTTCCTGTCCCTGTTCCATTAAAATATATTGAGTATGTAATGGGAGGCAGATGACTTGTCTTCTTAGTCTATAAGTTTCTGTTTCCTTTTCTTTCTTTCTTTCTTTTCCTTCCTTCCTTCCTTCCTTCCTTCCTTCCTTCCTTCCTTCCTTTCTGTACTTGATTTTTTTTAGGTTTTTCCTTTCTTTTTTTTTAAAGTATACCTTATTGATTATATTATTACAGTTGTCCCAATTTTCCCCCCATTGTCCCCCTCCTCTTGGCAAGCCCCTTCCTTCCAGCAATCCCCCCTTAGTTAATGTCCATGAGTGTTGCATGTAAGTTCCTTGGCTTCTCCATTTCCTTGCTAAAAATCCCCCTGTCTATTTTGTTCCTACCAATGAAGCTTCTTAATCACCACACCATTTCCCCCATTTTCCACCTTCCCCCACACAGCTGATAACTCTCCAAATGATTTCCATACTTATTATTCTGTTCCTGTTCTGGTTGTTTGCATAGTTGTTTTTTGTTGTTGTTGTTGTTTTAGATTCAGTTGTTGACAGTTGTAAATTTGTTACCTTTTAATGTTCCCAGTTTGGATCTTCTTTTTCTGAAATAAGTCCCTTTAACATTTCATGGAATAATGGCTTGATAGTGATGAACTCCTTTAGCTTTACCTTGTCTGGGAAGTTCTTTATCTGCCCTTCCATTCTAAATGATAGCTTTGCTGGAGAGAGTAATCTTGGTTGTAGGTCCTTGCTTTTCATGACTTTGAATACTTCTTGTCAGTCCCTTCTAGCCTTCCAAGTTTCTTTTGAGAAATCAGCTGATAGTCTTATGAGTACTCCTTTGTAGGTAACTCTCTGCTTTTTTTTTCTAGCTGCCTTTAAGATTCTCTCTTTATATTTTTAACCTTTGGCATTTTAATTATGATGTGTTTTGGTGTGGTTCTCTTTGGGTCCAACTTGTTTGGAATTCTCTGTGCTTCCTGGACTTGTATGTCTATTTCCTTTGCCAAAATAGCAACTTTTTCTTTCATTATTTTTTTCAAGTAAGTTTTCAATTCCTTGCTCTTCCTCTTCTCCTTCCCTATAATTCAGATGTTGGCACATTTAGAGATGTTGTAGATTCTTCTTATTCTCTCCTCATTTTTTGCATTCTTGTTTCTTCATTCTGTACTAGTTGACTTTATTTCTTCCTTATGTTCCAAATCATTGATTTGAACCCTGGCCTCCTTCTCTTCACTGCTGGTTCCCTGTGAATGTTTCTGTATTTCACTTGGTGTAGCCTTCATTTCTTCCCTTATGTGTTTGCCATGCTCACCGAGTTCTCTGAGCATTCTGATCACCAGTGTTTTGAACTGTGCATCTGATAGTTTGACTCTTTCCATTTCACTTTGTTCTTTTTCTGGAGTTTTGATGTGTTCTTTCATTTGGGTCATATTTCTTTGTGTCCTCAATTTGGCAGCCTCCCTGTGTTTGTTTCTGTGTATTAGGTAGAGCTGCTTCTTATTCTCTGTCTTAGTAGCATGGTCTATGTAGAAAAGGCACCTGTAAATTGTGTGGGGCAGAGCCTTAGGTAATTGCTAGGGTGGGACAGCCCACTTCACCGCTTTGGGGCTCTGTGTGTGGGGGGGAGGGCTCAGGGAGGGGACAATGCCACTGCATGGTTTCTGGAGGTTTGCCTGGCACTCATCCTATTTCCAGTCACTTCATCTGTTTCCTGTATGCTACTGGTATCCCTTTAACTGCTGAAACTGAGAGTGGGTGGGTTTATGTATGTCCTAATTCTACGAGGGCTCTTTAAGCAGCAAAAATCCAGCAGTTTCTTCTACCACAACCTCCACTGATCTTTACAGCCAGTCATAATGAGGGTTTATCTTCCTGGTGCTGTAACCCTGGGCTGTGTGGTCTGGCCTGGGGCTGGGATCGCTCACTACCAAGGTGTCGCTCCTGATTTTTATCCATGGTACATGAATGTGGGACCCACTATTCTGCCACCACCACTGCTGCTGCCTCTCTGCACGTCTCCATGACTCTGATCCTCCTAGCTGTCTGGATGGATATGGCTTCTTTAAATCCTTGGTTGTCAGACTTCCATAAAGCTTGACTTTATGACAGTTCTGGGTGTCAATTTGTTTTGGGCTCTGGTTGGGTTTCTATGGTTGCCTGAGGAGTCATAGTGTGTCTACCTATGCCTCCATCTTGACCAGCAGCCTTTTAGTTCATAAGTTTCTAGAACAAGAGTGTAGTAGACCATCCTGTGTGGCATGGGCCCAGTCCCCAGTGGCAAATATTTACTGCAAAGTAACTTCCTAAAAACCATGCTAAACCTTCCAAGGATGAGTGTAACCGGTTCAACTACTTTTGCCTTTTCATTTGCAAATATCCCTCTTCTGTGATGTGATTAGCAGCATTGGCTCCTTTGTTTTCTGTAAAAAGTAACCACCTAAAGTGAACCTGTGCATAGTAAATGAAGACCATCAATGGGGGGAGAAACTCAATAAAGGCCTGTCATGGCAGAGGCCATGGCTCTTGCTCCCCTTGAAAGACAAGCCATATTGTCCCTTTTCCTCCACCAGACTCGGTAGTCCATGTGAATGTCTCATTTCATCCATAATGACATGGACACCATGGGCCAGCATCTGCATCAAAGAGGAGCCATATCCACACCTGATATAAAAATAATCACAGAATCCTAGACTTGGAACCTGATGTCATGTTTGGGTAGAACTCTTAGGGCATCTTTCTTGGAAAGTTTGTTGGTATACGTTGCTTGTGGAAGGGAGGAAAATGAATATTTTGACTAAATGGTGGGATGTGAAGGTTGTATTATTGTTTTATTATTTTTGCCCTCACTGTAAGATTATATATCCTCACTTATTGCCATTTGATCTTCAATGTCTCCCTGTGGGAGGAGTACACTTCCCCACCAGTGATGTCAGGTTTGCCCTCCATGTGTTTTGCTTTATCAATGGAATGTGAGCTGAAGTATTTTATGTAAAATCTGAGCAGGAGCTTTTAAGTCCATAGCATGGTTCTGCCATTGTTCATTTCCCTCTGCTGTGAGAAGGGAACATCCCAGATAGAGGCTGTCCTTCCAGTTAGGATCGGAGAAAAAGGGGACACATGAAACAGCCAACATGGAACATAAGCAAGAATTAACCTTTGTTTTGCAAGTTATTTGTTCTACAAGTTACTACAGATTAGTCCAGTAAAAGCTGACTAATACACAGAGGGGTCTGTGGAGTCCGAGGAAGTTCTTCTCTTTGTCTCTTCCAGTGCCTTCTCTTTTTATCATCTCCTAGCTAATGAGTACCTTTTCTATAAAAGGCTGGACCAGGATGCTGCCTCCCAGTCTCTAAATTTATGGATTACATTGTATGTGGAGCCTGTTTATGGGTTAAGACCATTTTCCTCCATCTCTTCTCCATACCCTTCTGTTCCAAGAGCTCCTCAGCTTGGGCCTCAGCCTGGTTCATATCTCTGCCAAGAGGCAGCTACATGTCATCAGATAAGAAAGGGGAAAATAGGGAGATGGGAGGGCAATGGTGGGGGACACAAAAGGATACTGGCAATACCTCCCTCCATTTCTTACTGATGTCACATGCAAAGCTTTGTTTATCATCACTCTCAAAATCTACCATGGGTTCATATATAAAGGATTAAAAGACAACCCCAAGAGCCATCTTCCCTAGCTTAGTCCACTCTGGGATGGGGACCTCACCAAGGCTGCGGGCAGGGTGTACAGTCCAGTAGATGTCCAGGCAGGTAGTTTGGTTCTTCATGCGCCGGTGGCATGTGCAGGTCATCAGAGAGCTATTCCTGAGGTGCTGTGCTGCCTCCAAGCAGTCTGCAGAAACTGCAGGTTCCTCTGCAGGTGATGGGATGCAGGAATTCAGGTGGTGGTAAGCAGCATTACAAGTGGGATCGGCCTGGCATTTCTTCCTGGCCTGGATACAGCTGTTCATGAGCCGACCCCCTGTGGGGCGGATGTTCCCTGTGAAGGCAGAGAGACCAAATAAGGCTCACATAAGGTCATAGTAGCCACCTGGGAGTATAAAGCCCTCAAGAAAGGTGAAGAGTGGGGAGGAACTCAGGTGAAGCTTTGGGCAGAAAAGTCTTGGGGTGGTACAAAAGGCCTTCAGGAATAAGTGTGGGGAGCAGGAAGCCTAACAGGAGTGGATAACAGATCCAGCCCAAGAGGAAGGAAGTGGGAGTCTAAAGAAAGCCTCCTGTGCTTAGCCTCCTGTGAGGGGAAGGGGGACAATTGTTTAAAGATGACCTGATGACCCTGTCAGATGTAGGGAGGAGGGCTTTTGGCAGAGCTATGCCATGGGTGGAGCTAGCATCATAACCAGAGAGTTGAGAATGTGTGTGGGCATGCTTAATGAGAGTTAGCAATAATTCTGACATCACTTAAAATACCTTACAGTGGGAACGGGTTGGGGTTAGGGTGGGGGATTTTGCTGATTCTGTCACTCGCTCAGGAATACCAAAGTTGGCTATTGCTCAGCTATGGAGGAAGGCCCCGCATCCTAAGGCTCAGGTTCCCTATCGAGGGGTAACAGAACACCATCATACCCCCAGTTTTTCAAGGCAAAACATCTAGGAGTCATTCTTAATTCTTCTCTTTCCTTCACATCCTACATTCAATCCAACAAGTCCTGTCAGCTCCACAACATATCTGGAATCTGTCCACCTCTCCACATCAATTACTACCTCTTTTGCTCTACTCACCATTAACTCTTGTCTGAACTGCTGCCAAGACTCATTCATTGGTCTCTCTGACTCCATCTTCCAAATTCATTCTAAACCACTCACCCCACCTTTTCTTCTTTCCACCTTTATTGAGATATAATTGACATATAACATTGTGTGGTTTAGGTGTACAGAGTGATGATATGATACACATGTATAGTGAAATGATTATCACAGTAAGATTAGCTAACATATCCTTCACTTCACACAATTACTACTTTGTTGTTGCAGCCAACTTTTTTAATGAAAATGTTTTGGTTGGGAAATATTTTTAAAAAAATAAAATTCATGCACCCTGGCTGGTGTGGCTCAGTGGATTGAGCATGGGCCTGTGAACCAAGGGGTTGCTGTTCGATTCCCTGTCAGGGCCTGGGTTTAGGGAGGGGCAGGTCCCCAGTGTGGGTTATATGGGAGGCAACCACACACTGATGTTTCTTTCCCTCTCTTTCTTCTTCCCTTTTCCATTCTCTAAACATACATTAATAAAATCTTTAAAAAAGTTTATGCAACCTAAAATTAACCATCTTAAAGGGTACCAGTAAGTGGCATTTAGTACATTCATGATTGTTGTAAACCATCACCTCCATCTAATTTCAATATATTTTTGCACTTCAAAAGGAAACCCATGCCCACTAAACACACTGTTCTACCTTCCTCCTAGTTGCTGGCAACCACTAAACTGATTTCTGTCTCTATATGTTTTCCTAGATATTTTATGTAAATGGAATAATAAAATATTAAATCTTTTATATCTGGCTTCTTTCACCTAACATGCTGTTTTTAAGGTTAGTCCACATTGTAACATGTATCAGTACTTCATTCCTTTTTACAGAAGAACAATATTTCATTGAGTGGATATACATTTTGTTTATCCATATATCAGTTGATGGACATTTGGGTTGTTTCCTTTTGGTTACTGTGAATAGTGCTGCTGTAAACATTCATGTACAAGTATTTGCTTGAATATTTGTATTCAGTTCTTTTGGGTGTACACCTAGGAATGGATTGCTGGGTCATATGATAATTCTATATTTAACTTTTTGAGAAACTACTGAATTATTTTCCATAGTGGCTGTACCTTTTCACATTCCTACTAGAAATATAGAAGGGTTTCAATTTCTCCATATACTTGCCAACTCTTGTTATTTTTTTTAAACAGCTATCCTAATGGGTGTGAAGTGGTATCTCATTATGGTTTTCATTTGAATTTCCCTAATAACTAATAATGTTGAGTATATTTTCATAGTAGCCATTTGTATATCATGTTTGGTAATAATTTTTTTACTGAGGTATAACATACAGAAAAGTACATAAATCAAAAAAATACAATTCAATGAATTTCTAATTGAATACTCCTGTGTAGCCAGACAGGTAAAGGACCAGAACATTACCAACACCCTGAAGGCCTTCTGACAGTCACCATCCCCCCCCAAGGAAACCAGCATCTTTATTTCTAACATTAGAGATTAATTTTTCCTGTTTTTCAATCTAACAACATGTGCTTTTGGTGTCTTGGCTTCTTTAGCTCAAGTGTTATGTTTATGAAATTCACCCATACTGTTAAGTGTACTTGTAAATAACTTATTTTTGTTGCTATATAGCATTCCATTCAATGTAACATAATTCTATTATGTACCCTGCTTTAAAAAACCTTGTAAGATGTGGTCCCTGCACACTTTTTCTTTTATTTCTTTTAACAACTGATAGTCTATTTATTTAAAAGGTTAATTTAAGCATCTACAATGATGACTTCAACCTCAACTCCTGGCTCAGTACTCATGGAAGTAATCTGCTTTACAATCTCAGAAGGACCATGTAAGTCAGTGAGTGGCTTGTGGATCCTCATCTGAAATTGATCCCAAGTCTTAGAACGCTCCCCAAAGGGACTTTTCTTGCAGTGATTCTCTGAGTCTTGGTAGGCATCCGAACTGGTCCTTTCACTTTGAGATTCTTTTCCTTTGCACCTCTGATCAAGTCAACACACACACACTTTCTCCAAAGACTGTACATCCTGGCTGGTCAGAGTTATTCTAATTCAGAGAATCTCTACCTCTGGTTCCACAGATGTCTTTCCAGTATCTGTGGCTTGGCTTCCTGATGGACTTGTTCCTCATTGAGAGTGAACATCGGTGAGTCAGGAGCAGAAGTGGGCTGAGCTGCAGCAGCAACCTCATCTTCCTCAAAAAGTCCACTTCTTTAATTTCACCTCCTGGTCCTCTCCTCCTCTTCCACTCCTCTCTGTCTACACTAACCTTTTCTCTGGATGCCATTGAATAAGACAAGCTTGTGTCCACTTTAGCGTTTTCATCCTAGTCTTTCTTTCTGCTTGGAGAGCTCTTTCCCCTGATCTTCACATGGTTGTTCCCTTCTGGTAATTCAGCTTGCAGTTTAATGCCATCTCAGAAAGGCCATCCCCAACCAATGGATGTAAAATAACCCCCTAACTACTCTAACACATTATTACTTCAAATCTCTGCATAGCACTTATCACCACTTGATTTTCTTTTACTTAATTTTTTCTGATTATCTCCCCCTCTAGACTTCCATGTTTATCTCATTGCTACTCTGTCACCAGTGCCTATTATTTGTGGGCTCCTATTAAGAAATAGCCAGATAGACTTCTAGTAAAGAGGGAGGCATAGGTACACACGTTTTGCCCCCTTGCATGACCATAGAAAAATTACAACCAGATCTCAAAACAAAATAACACCCAGAACTGCCAGAAAATCAATCTGTATGGAAGTCTGACAACCAAGGATTTAAAGAAGCTACATTCATCCAGATGAACAGGAAGGTCAGAGTCCCAGAAACAGGCAGACAGGTGGTGTGGTGCAGAGAGGTGGCAGCAGTGGCAGTGGAACAGACAATCCCACATTCACGAATGGTGGATAAAAATTAGGAGGGATACCTTGGGAGCCAGTGATCCCAGACCCAGGCCAAACCAAAAAGCCCAGGTGTCCAGCATGTCAAGATAAACTGTATTACCTCTGGCTGTAAAAACCAAATGCGGGTTGGGGTGGCAGAAGAAACTGCCGGATTTTTGCCACTTAAAGAGCCAGTATGAACTTAGAGCATACGCAAATCCACCCACTCTGGGTTTCACCACCAGGGCAGCAGCTGGTAGGGTGCCAGCCACATATAGGGAGTGGGGGAAGTGATTGGAAATGGGGTAAGAAGCCAGGCAATGGCATTGTCCCCTCTCTGAACCCTCCCCACACACAGAGTCACAAAGTGGTGCAGTGGGTTGCCCCACCCTGCCAATTACCTAAGGCTCTGCCCCACAAAATTTACAGGTGCCTTTTCTACATAGGCCATCCTACTAAGACAGGGAATAAAAGCAGCTCTACCTATTACACAGAAACAAACACAGGGAGGTTGCCAAATTGAAGACACAAAGAAATATGGCCCAAATGAAAGAACAGAACAAAACCCCAGAAAAAGAACTAAGCAAAAGGGAGATAGCCAAACTATCAGATGCTCAAAACACTGGCAATCAGGATGCTCAGAGAACACATTAAGTACAGAAACAACATAATGGAAGAAATTAAGTCTACGTTCAGTGAAAAAAAAATTCACAGGGAACCAGCAGTGAGGGGAATGAAGCCAGAATTCAAATCAACAATTTGGAACACAAGGAAGAAATAAATAGTCAACCACTACATAATGAAGAAATAAGAATGCAAAACAAACAAACAAACAAACAAACAAAAAAAACAAGGAGAGAATAAGAAGACTCTGGGACATCTCCAAATGTGCCAACATCCAAATTATAGGGATGCCAGAAGTAAAAGAGGAAAAACAAGAAATTGAAAACTTATTTGAAAAAATAATGAAAGAAAACATCCCTATTTTGGCAAAGGAAATAGACATACAAGTCCAGGAAGCACAGAATGTTCCAAACAAGTTGGACCCAAAGAGGGCCACACCAAAACACATTATAATTAAAATGTCAAAGGTTAAAGACAAAGAGAGAATTTTAAAGGCAGCAAGAAAAAAGCAGAGAGTTACCTACAAAGGCTTACCCATAAGACTATCAGCTGGTTTCTCAAAATAAACTTGGCAGGAAAAAAAGGACTGGCAAGAAGTATTCAAAGTGATGGAAAGCAAGGACCTACAACCAAGGTTACTATATCCGGCAAAGCTATCATTTAGAATGGAAGGGCAGATAAAGAACTTCCCAGACAAGGTAAAGCTAAAGTTCATCATCGCCAAGCTCTTATTATATAAAATGTTAAAGGGACTTATCTAAGAAAAAAAAGATCAAAACTATGAACCATAAAATGACAACAAACTCACAACAACCAACAATTGAATCTTAAAAACAAAAACATAAACAGCTATAACAGGAACAGAATCCTAGAAATGGAGATCACATAGAGGGTTATCAGCAGGGAGGGGGAGGGGAAAGAATGGAGGAAAAGGCACAGGGATTAAGAAGCATCATTGGTAGGAACAAAAGAGATAGGGGCATGTTAAGAATAGTAAAAGAAATGGAGAGGCCAAATAACTTACATGCATGACCCATGGACATGAACTAAGGGTGGGGGATTGCTGGAGGGAAGGGGAATACTGGGCAGAGGTGGGTAAAGGGGAAAACTGGGACAACTGTAATAACATGTACTTTAATAATCAATAAAATGTACTTGAAAACAAAGAAATAGCCAGCTAACAGAGACAATCTGTGAGCCACCTCTATAACTTCTCTGGGTGCCTTCCCTCTACTTACAATCAGAGTCCCAAAATTAGGAGGGGCCTCAGAGTTTAGTTAGTCCAACCTGCTTTTCTAATCACACAAAAATCAATTCAATTAGTTATATAGAAATGCAGATTTCTGAGCCTCATCCAAGAATTACTGAATCAGAATCTCTAGTGATAAAGCCCAGATATCTGAATTTTAGCAAGTTCACTGGTGAGTAATATCCACCTTAGAGTTTGAGAATAGATGATATACCATATAGGCTCCACCAAAAACTACTTGACCAAATAAGTGAATTTGGCAAAACAGCAGGATGCAAAGTCAATATTCATAAATGGAAGGAATTTTTGTATACCAACAATGAAATATCAGAAACAGAAAGTAGGAAGAAAATCCCATTTACTATAGCAACAAGAAAAATAATGTACCTAAGAATAAACTAACCAAGGAGGTAAAAGACCTGTACTCAGAAAACTTACAGAACACTAAAGAAAGAAATTAAGGAAGATACAAAAAAAAGGAAGCATATACTGTGTTCATGGATTGGAAGAATCAACATAATTAAAATGCCCATACAACACAAAGCTATCTATAGATTCAATGCAATACCTATTAAAATACCAATGACATATTTCACAGATTTAGAACAAATATTTCAAACATTTATATGGAACCAAAAACTATCCTGAATAGCTGCAGGAATCTTGAGAAAGAATCAAGTAGGAGGGATCACAATACTTGATATTAAACTATAGTACAAGGCCACCATAATCAAAATAGTCTGATACTGGCATAAAAACAGATGCACAGATCAATGGAACAGAATAGAGCACCCAGGCCCTGGCTGGCGTAGCTCAGTGGATTGAGCGTGGGCTGTGAACCAAGGTGTCGCAGGTTCGGTTCCCAGTCAGGGTACATGCCTGGGTTGCAGGCCATGACCCCCAGCAACCACACATTGATGTTTCTCTCTCTCTCCCTCCCTTCCCTCTCTAAAAATAAATAAATAAATATTTTTTAAAAAACTGTATGATTAAAAAAAAAGTTTGTTTCAAAAAAAGAATAGAGCACCCAGAAATAAACCTATAATCAAATAATATTTGACAAAAAGGGCAGAGGCATAAAATGGAGTAAAACTAGGCTCCTCAACAAATGGTGCTGGAAGATCTGGAATGGGACATGCAAAAAAATGAAACTAGACCACAAACTTACAACATACACCAGAATAAACTCAAAATGGATAAAAGACTTAAACATAAGCCATGACACCATAAAAGTCCTAGAGGAAAACATAAGCAGTAAAATTTCAGATATCCCACCCAACAATATTTTTGTCAATAGGGCAAGGGAAATAAAGGAAAGAATAAACAAATGGGACTAAATCAAATTAAAAAGCTTCTGCACAGCTAAAGGAAATATCATCAGCCTGGCTGGTGTGGCTCAGTGGATTGAGTGCCAGCCTTTGAACCAAAGGGTTGCCGGTTCGATCCCTAGTCTAGGGCACATGCGTAGGTTGTGAGCCAGGTTCCCAGTGGGAGGTGCATGAGAGGCAACCACACATTGATGTTTCTCTCCCTCCCTTCCTCTCTCTAAAAATAAATAAATAAAATCTTTTTAAAATTTTAAAGAGAAAACATCATCAGAATGAAAAGGGAACCAACCATATGAGAAAACATATTTGCCAACAATATCTCAAACAAAGGTTTGATTTCCAAAATATATAAAGAACTCATATGATTCAATGCCAGGAAGAAAAGAAATCCAATTTAAAAAATGGGCAAAGGACCTGAACAGACCCTTCTCCAAGGAGGACATACAGAAGGCCCATAGGCATATGAAAGAAAGCTCACCATCACTAGCCATCAGAGAGTTGCAAATTAAAACCACAATGAGATACCACCTCACACTGGTCAGAATGGCCATCATAAACAAATTAAAAAACAACAAGTGCTGGCAAGTATGCAAGGGTGCGAAGAAAAGGGAACCCTAGTACATTGTTGGTAGGAATGCAGATTGATGCAGCCACTGTGAAAAACAATATGGAATTTCCTCAAAAAACTAAAAATAGAATTGCCTTTTGACCGGGTGATTCTACTGCTGGAATTATACCCTAAGAATCCTGAAACACCAATTCAAAAGAATCTACGCACCTCAATGTTCATAGCAGTGCTATTTACAATAGCCAAGTGCTGGAAACAACCTAAGTGTCCGTCAGTAAATGAGTGGATCAAAAACTGTGGTATATTTACACAATGGAATGCTACGCAGCAGACAGAAAGAAAGAGCTCCTGCCCTTTGTGACAGTATGGATGGAACTGGAGAACATTATGCTGAGTGAAATAAGCCAGGTGGTGAAAGACAAATACCATATGATCTCACCTATAACAGGAACCTAATGAACTAAACAAATAAATGAGCAAAATAGAACCAGAGGCAGTGGAAACAAGGAACAAAATGACAGGGACCAGAAGCAGGAGAGGGGTGGTATAGGGAGAAAATAAGGAGAAGGACATAGTTAAAGAACAAGTATGAATGACCCATGGACACAGACAACAGGGTGGGGATTGACTGTGGGAACGGAGGTTGGGGGACAGGGAGAACAACAGGGGAAAATTAGGACAACTGTAATAGAACAAATAAAAAAAGAATCAATGCTATATTCAATGCATAAAGACAAGATCAGTATTATTGAATTTTCCTTTTGCTTCAAGCTCCAATGTGCCTCAGCATGACATCATTCATATTTTTAGTTAAAATTTTGATATGTTGTTCATCACGGACTTTTTGGCATTAATTTTTATTTTAAAAAAATATTGTAGACTTCTGGTCAAGATGGAGGCATAGGTAGACACACTATGCCTCCTTGCACAACCAAAAGGAGGACAACAAAAATTTAGAAACAAAAAAACAACCAATACTGACAGAGAATTGAACTGTATGGAAGTCTGACAACCATGGAGTTAAAGTAGACATATTCATCCAGACCGGTAGGAGGGGCGAAATCAGGAGGCCAGGCAAAGAGGGATCACCGCAAAAAAAAGCAGTGGCTGGCAGATCCCAGGCATGCAAGGTGGCAGCGGGCGGACTGAGCGAGGTGGTGGACTGTGGAGCAGGCACAACACACAAGGCAGCTGGCTGACAGAGCAGTCCCACATTCGTGCACAGATAAACCAGATGAAACTGGGGAGTGAGACAGACCAAGTAACCCAGGGTTCCAGCATGGGTAAATAAAGCCTCAAAACACCAATTGAAAACACCTGTGGGAGTTGAGGTGCTGGGAGGAACTCCCAGCCTCACAGGAAAGTTCACTGGAGAGACCCACAGAGTCCTACAATGTACACAAACTCACCCACATGGAATCAGCACCAGAAAGGCCCAGTTTGCTTGGGGGAAACCATGGAAGGGACTGAAATCTGACAGAGAGAGGAGCAAGCGCCATTGTTCCCCCTCAGACCCCGCCCCCACATACAGAGCCTCAATCCAGCAACTGGGTTGCCCCGCCCTGGTGAACACTTAAGGCTCCACCCCTCATACCTTACAGGTGTGACAAGACCAAAAAAAAAAAAGAAAGGTCCAAATGGAAGAACAAATCAAAGCGCCATAGCAAATACAACTAAGGACCAAGAGATAGCCAACCTATCAGATGCACAGTTCAAAACACTGGTGATCAGGATGCTCACAGAATTGGTTGATTTTGGTCACAAATTAGATGGACAAATGAAGGCTACACTAAGTGAAATGAAGGAAAATGCATAGGGAATCAATAGTGATGGGAAGAAAACTGGGACTCAAATCAACGGAGCGGACCAGAAGGAAGAAAGAAACTACCAAACAGAAAAGAATGAAGAAACACGAATTCAAAAAAATGAAGAGAGGCTTAGGAACTTCCAAGACATCTTGAAACATTCCAACATCTGAATTATAGGGGTACCAGAAGGGGAAGAGGAAGAGCAACAAGTGGAAAAGTTATTTCAACAAATAATAAAGGAGACCTTTCCCAATCTGGCAAAAGAAATAGGCTTCCAGGAAGTCCAGGAAGCTCAGAGAGTCCCAAAGAAGTTGGACCCAAGAAGGAACACACCAAGGCACATCATAATTACATCAGCCAAGGTAAAAACGAAGGAGAGAATCCTAGAAGCAGCAAGAGATAAGGGGACAGTAACCTACAAAGGAGTTCCCATCAGACTGTCAGCTGATTTCTCAAAAGAGACCTTACAGGCAAGAAGGGGCTGGAAAGAAGTATTCCAATTTACGAAAGACAAGGACCTACATCCCAGATTACTCTATCCAGCAAAGCTTTCATTTAGAATGGAAGGGCAATATAAAGTGCTTCTCAGATAAGGTCAAGTTAAAGGAGTTCATCATCACCGAGCCCTTATTATATGAAATGTTAAAGAGACTTACCTTAGAAAAAGAAGATAAAAAAACATGTACAGTAAAATGACAGCAAATTCACAATCATTAACAACCACACCTAAAACAAAAACAAAAACTAAGGAAACAACTAGTACAGGAACAGAACTACAGAAATGGAGATCACATGGAGAGTTAGCAACAGGGAAGTGGGAGGAGGAGAGGGGGAAAAGGTAGAGAATAAGTAGCATAGATGGTAGGTAGAAAATAGACAGGGGGAGGGTAAGAATAGTGTGGGAAATGTAGAAGGTAAAGAACTTATAAGTATGACACATGGACATGAACCAAAGGGGGGAATGTGAGTAGGAGAGGGTGTGGAGGAGAATGAAGGGAGGAAAATGGAACAACTGTAATAGCATAATCAATAAAATATATTTTAAAATATTACATTAAAATATTCTTTATCTTGACTACTGAGTTTCTTGGCAGCACCTTCACTTGCCGAACCTTAGTCCTAGCTCTACATAGGGCAATTTAATTCACTTTCTGGACCTTAGCTTCATAAACATAAGATGAGAGGACTGGATTAAACCAGAGCTTCTGAATGGAGGGGATAAAGAAGAGAGATATTAGGCCCCTTTTAGGGGTATATCAGAATTTTCAAATGGAATATGTGGTTCAAAAATAGTATATTTGATAACTGTATAAGTGAAAGATAAAAAGCATAGCTTCTGAAGTTTCAAAAGATATTTAAGAAAGGCATGAGATTTTAATCTTCACCAAAAGGAGGGTGTGATTTTAAATAGTTTGAGAAATACTAAATGTTTGAGATGTTAATTCTGGTAGGAACCCAATTAGTACTTGCTGTAAGAAATGTAGCAGGTCCAAGTCTCATTGCTTTAATTGAACTAAATATTGAGTTGTAACTATTTGCAAACGTAAACCTCTCCAATTTCTAAGCTGATCATTCAAGTCTGAGCAGCAGTGAATTTAGGAGCATTGCAACTCAACAGAAGGTGAGGAAAAGTTGCCCCATGTTTATCCTTGATCCTGACAGGCAGCCATACTGTTAGGGTTAGTGAAATGTCCTGAGTGGTCAAATCAGATGAGTGAAGTCTTGCTGCCCTGATTTACTGCTGGAGTCAGCCTGCATGGGCTAGTCCTTTCCCTCCTTCCTTCCGTATCTGTCTTTCAGTCAAGATTGCATTTCTCTAGTACTTCCCTTGTGGATGCAGGTCACGGTCCATGCATGGTCTCTGCCTTAGTATTCCCTCCACTCAGGCTCTGGGCAGGAACCCCACAATGAGGTTCCAAGCACCCATCTCACTCCAAAAGGCCATGGGCCCATTTCCTGGGATCATGAATCCCAGGCTGCCCTTCCTTAAGGCAATGACATGGTTCAGAAATGAGGTCCTGAACTACATATTCCACAAAATATCAATTGTATATCAGTAACAGAGCAAGGCACTGCTCGGCAGCTTGTAAGGAAAAACCATCTTGCCCAATTGCGAGTTTTCTCCTCTAATCAAAATAGTACAAAAAATATATCCTTAAGAGGGGTACATTGGTGGTGAGCAATATTCTCAGCAATACAACCAAATAACAGTGTTAGCATGTCCTGGCAGCAATTTACAAACCTAATTTGTTTCAAGTCGGTTCTAACAGTAACTTCCTTTCCTCTTTACCCAGTATCTGCTTCCCCAGTCCTTACAGAGGGTGGAAGAGATGAAGCCCACGTGGAACAAATGGAGATCTCCCCACCTCCTACAGATGCTGTTGTGGAAGTATTCTGGCTGTGGGCGCTTCTGTGACTGGGCAGATACGCCACAAAAGAGCAGAGAGAGGAACTAGGAACTAGGAGATGTTTGGGTGCCCTGGCCATTGCATTCGATTCAATCTACAATAGTTCGGACACTTTATCAGGCATGGGACCCAGCCCCTTCCTGGCACCCCGGGCTCCCTCCTCTAGGTCCTCAGGCTCAGAGGGATGGACAGCCGGGACCAAGTGACCATGTGGTGTCTGAGCAGTGCTGACAGGTCCTTGCTTACACTCTCCCCTCCTTTCCCTCCGCCCCCCCCCCCCCGACCCCAAATGCACTGACCCGAGCAGGTTGGGTGTAGGCACTGAGGGCACTCACCGGCTCCGAGCAATGACGGTAGCAGCAGTAGCAGGAACACGGACAGCGCTGGTAGCAGGTTCTTGGGGTGCGCCATGGCGGGGTACGCACGAAGGAGTTTGCCCCTGGGGCGTTCTGCGTGCACCTCTCCGCGCTCCCCGCACTCCTCGCACTGGAGCTCTGCAAGCTGGGGGCCCCTCCCCTGCGCCTCCCACCAATGCCTTCTGCCCCTCCTCGCACAGAAGGCGCCAACTCTCCCATCAGGGTCCTGGGCGCCGCCCTCCAACTCCGAAGTGGACAAATGCCCCGCGTCTTCTACAGTTTGGAGAAAGCCCCAGCATTGGGGTGGAGGAGGGCAAGTGCCCTAGGAGCAGGAGCGGCTAGAAGACTGTGGTGACCAACTTGCTGTCGACTCCCGCCTGAGGGATATTGGGAAAGCTACCGCTGGAGATTTGGGGGATTCTCCATGTCTACCAAAAAATAGCAGCACCCTTTCTCACCCCATTTCACCCCACTCCACCCCACTCCCCCAAGGAACAACCGTCACAAGTGAAATCTTGTAATACAACTTGAACAAACCAGCACTAGGGCACTTACATTTCTGGTATATTTTTTCTTAGAAGTTGCACATTTATGGTTTCGTTTGCCCCTCATAAGTATCTTCAAGGGTAAGATTTCTTCATTGTCTTTAACCCCAACATACTGCAAACATGGGTCCCAAACAGCTGGGAGCAGACCTGATGCCAGATCCCAGGACATTTGCCAGACTCGACTCTGTCGGCCCCTACAGTGTCATGAGGGAGGATGGAAGGATTAAACACTCCTCAGACTAAATAGCAGAGATTTTCCTGGAAGAAAGGCAAGATCACTGAGGAAGGTGGCTGGAGAGACCATTTAGGAGGCTCATCATTTTCAGATGCTATTTCAGAGAGCAAGCTACTCTCCCGAGATTAAACAGCTAGGTAGAAACACAGCTGTGCCCAGAGCCCAGATTTCTATCCATAAGGACAAGGGTACTTACTGGGCCTAGGGCCAATTCCCACCTGCTCCCAGGGTAAATATTGAGGCAGATGGACTTACAGAATGAGAATAAAGCAGTGCTTAGAAAGAGAGAAAAGGAGAGTGATGAAAGGAAGTAGAGGTTTTCATCCCCTAACCCTTCAACAAAGCCCTTTCCTTACTTTCACAGCCGGCGGTGGCGGAAGGCCAGGAGGAAGGGTATTGAGAAGCGCAATATAAACCTCTGAGATTTATTGGCTGCTGCTTCTGAGTATGGCCATCCTGCTGTGGCCTCTGGGGGGCATTTGCCGATGTAATCAGCCCAGAAAGAGAGTCATTCCAGCCAGGGGTGTAAATCACCCTTCACAAAGCTAGGAGAGAGACATGTGGCCCTAGATAAGGAAGGAGACTGATGTGGCCTCTTGTGCCCTTTCCTCCCTCCCCCTGCCCAGGGGGAGCTGGTTCCTGAGCTGTAATGCACTTTAAATGGAGTTTGTGCTTCTTTTTAATCTATATCTGCCCTGCCAGTCTTATTGGAGAGCTGTGAAAGTGAACATCTGGCTACTCGGCTTTTGCATAAGGCCAGTTTTCCCTCAGCTCCATCCTACCTTCAATGTGCCCTTCCCAAGCCCTCCCCTCCAACAAGGCTAGAAAACATGTAGCTGGGGAGCCTATTAATGTCCCACTTTCCACTCCACTCTAACAACAGTTTCAAAATGGAATTGACAAAGCAAAGGTAACAATGTCAGGTGGTGGGGAAAGGGCTGGGACATACAAATAAACAAAGATGTGATGTGGTCAAGGGGTGTCACCTCTACTGATTGTCTCCTTCAGCAACCAACTGTGGGGTAGGATGGTAGGTTGGGAAAGGTGCTTGTGCTTCCTCAGTATCTACTCAATGCTGTCCCCATGGAATGGACCAGGAAGGCAGGAACAAGATTAAACTGGTGGGCAAAGAGCAAGGCCCAGTCCTACCTGTAAGAGGCCAGGCTTTTTTAAAGAATAAATGAGATGCCTGGAGCATATTTCTAGGCATGGGATCGGAAAGCTTCACATCATTAACCAAAGCTAGGGGAGGGTTGAAAAAGCCTTTAAAAATAAACATGACTCCAAGACTAACACTGACAGCTCTTCCAGCATACCCTCTCCCCACAAACATGTCCTCTATAACTGCTGACACCTGCTAGATAAGGAGCAGTGCCGTTGGGAACCTAGTGGATAATGACAAATGAGCCAGTCCTTTCTACAATGATGATGTTACTCAGCCATTATTCACCTCAATAATGTCTTTTGAGACTGATTATGGGTCCAGCTTTGTGCCAGGTGCAAAAATGATTAAGACACAAACCCTGCCCTGGGAGGCGTTGCAACCTACTGATTGGGGTTCCAAGGTCCAAAGACCTTGTATCTTACTCCACTTTCACTTGTAATCTTGGTTTCTTCTTTTTTATCAAGTCCTATCTCACTGTTAAGCTTTAATTCCTGCAGCTACCCTACCCCAGGGTATTAGTAATATAGTGAATAATAGTTAAGAGCACAAGCTTTACAGACTGCCTGGGTTCAAATGACATTTCCAACACATGCTGGGTGACCTTGAACTCGTCACTTCATTTTTCTGTGCTTTAGTTTCTTCATTTATAAAATTAATGATAACAGTATCTACTTCATACATGTAACAGTTGTGAGAATTAAATAAGTATATATTAAGTAAAGTGTTTAGCCTAGTGCTTGACACATAGCAAGCACTGGATAAAGTGGTATCATCCCAAATGACACACAGGAATTAATTTTCTGAACCTGGCCAGCCCCCCCACCACCCACCTTGCTGCTCTGGAGCTGGTGACTACACACAGTTCTTCCTTTTGCTGAATATATTAGAGGGCCAGGGATGGGAACAGAGGGCATCGTTTTCTACTTTGTCAGTTTTTTGAGGGCAGGGACTGTGTCATATTTGAATATCTATGGTACTCAGAATTGACAACCCCAGATACATATATTTTTAAACACTTACCTGAACTGAATGGGGAAGAGAATCCTACTGCCTCCCACTTTATACTCCTGAGAAGGAAAAAAAGAATGTTCTTCCCTCTTTATAGCAGAGGTCAGCCAGGTCCTAGGCAGAGATTGACAACCAGAAGCAGTTTTTAGGCCAAAAAGTTCCCATGTTTTATTACTTGACTTCATGATGAATGAATACTAGTCGAGCAAGGATGTAGTGCAGAGCTAACTCCCTAAATAGCCTTGTGCTGAGGTCTATGGGCCGGGGTCTTAGTGTCTGCTTTCAGCCTCATCTGCCAAGCTCAAGCAACCCTTAATGGCCCTGACTTCTCAAGAACCTACAGTTGAGGCTACATACTTAGCACGCAATACAATGCCAACTCTAGAAAGGCACATTGTTCTTTGGTGAAGATTTGCGTAACAGCAAAATCCATTAAGGGCACAGACTCTGGAGCCATACTGCCTAGGTTCAAATCCCATCTCCACCATTCACTAGCTGTGTGATCTTGAAATATGTTCATTTCTTTATCTGTAAAATGTGCATAATAATCAGTACCTGCTTCACAGAATTATTGTGAAAATTAAATGAGTTTATATAAACACAAGGTCATAAAAAATCTTGAATGTAGTACCTGAAATATGTTGTTCCTGAAAATTATTATTCCTGAAAATAATATGAATCAATAACATGGTACCTATACAGTAGGAGGATGTTATGAAAAATTATATAGGAAAATGTTGCCTTTTAGGCAAACATAATTTTTCACAAAGTTGATAACTAATTAAGCCCTGTTTTGTTTTGCAACTCAGAATTTCCACTTACTAAGATTACTGAAACGTGAATGCATGTGTACCAGTCTCTTCCCAGGTGGGGGCCTGGTTCTACCTTTCTGGGGAGAATTATCAGGAAATGACCTACTAGGATAGGCAATGAGTCAGGGACCCCTCCTCACACTTGGAAGTGGAAGTGCTTCCAACAGTTTCTTCCTTGGGCTACTAAGAGTTCTTGCTTGGTAGGGAATAACTGTGTGTGGGTGGGACAGCAGCTTTTCTCTCCTTTTTTTCCCTCCACCTCTTCTAGCTTTGGGCTCAAGGGCTCAGTGAGGCCAGAGGGATATCCTCCCCCTGGGCAGACAGGTGCGTGCTAGGAGTAGAGGCTGCAGGCTCCAGTGGCTGGCTTAGAGAATGCAGCAGTGCCCTCTGCTGTGAGGCACGCACTCCACACTCCAGAAGCGCACTCTAAAAGTTATTCCAGCCCTCTCTCCAGCCGCTTACTTTGAAAAAGTCTCCCTGCTCCAGAACCTATGAGCGAATCTCAGCCTGGGCTTCAGGGCCCTTTGTCTTTTTTCAGTTCTGAGCTATCACTATTACTAAGTTAACACAGGAGAATGTCAATGTTCATAGTCCATTTCACTGCCATCCGAGGCCAAACAGGGCTATATCTCATTAAGTAGACAAAAGCCTACTAGCCTTAAAAAGCTCTAAGAAAGGAAAACCTGGGTTATCCATGAAGAATGCAGTTTAAAAGGTCTTCAGTCTAACTGATTTTGTTTGGTACTTTTATTCCACAAATAAAAGAAATATAGCACAAATCTCTACTTCCAACCATCTGAAATGTAAACTTGTATTTAGGAGTTGTGATACGGTGTGGAGAAGAGTTTGGGAAATGGAAAAAGTCAAAACTCCATTGAAACTGTAGACAAGGAACATTTTGAGCCAAACTCAACTTATCACTTGTCATAGACAATGCCATTCATCTGGCTTTCTGAGCCTAGATGCCAGAGGGCCGAGTCTGGGGGTACACTTTTACATAACTCATACCATGGAATGGCCTTAAGGATAAGAAAGCCTGGAAATTTTCTGCAGAGTGCTCTTTGAAAGATGTTTTATTCCAGAGCAGTGGATCTCAAGCTTTGGGGTGAATCAGAACCACCTACAAGGAAAATTTAAAAAACTCAGATTTCTGGGCCCTAACCTTAGAGGTGCTAATTTAATAGGTCTGGACTGGGGCCTGAAAACTTGTATTTCAAACAAATGCAGATGATACTGATTGTCCAGGGTCTAAACTTTGAGAACTACTGGTTGATCTAGGAAAAAGCAATGTGGTCTCAGCTCTGAATTAGACACTGTTATATCTTTATGTCGGAAGGAGTCTAGTTTGGTGATCACTTCTTCATATAAATCTTCTAGCAGCAGATAAGGCTTATAATCACATATCTCATTCTACAATGTTTATTTTTCCATTTAAGAAAAAGAGAGAGAGGGAAAGAAACAAGGGTAATATAGAAAAAGACGGTGGTCAACTCTCTTGCATAGCCAGCAGCTCAGGAAGAGAAAGAGCTGGCTGGCTTGTGAGAAGACACTTGTAGTTAGAGAATGCAAGCACTCCCTGAAGCAACATGCATTTCAGTGCAACCCAAAGCTACAGCTTACAGAGCCAGCTCCAGGATTTCACCACCAGCCAGCAGCTCTACTGAAACCTAACCAATTCCCAGGTCTAGGATTACACCACTTTGGCAGCCTGTTGGTTTGCAGACGTCTTTTTAACCATCTTGAACTTAGCCACATAGAAGATGGCCTCTTTCTGCCTGGGGTTTCTACAGTGTCTGTGGTGACTTGTAGGCAGCCAGCAGCTGATCTATTATCATGGGCTCACATCCTTTATCAGCAAGGCAATCTGCTCCTGTAGCTGCCGCTCCCCTTCCCATGCTTTGCTCTGGCTTCGACACTGCAGCAGCTCGTCCTTATGGTCCTGGTGATGCATAGGGCAGTAGCTCTGTGGTTCACACAGCACCTGAAAGGTCAGGCACAGAGTAAAGGATTTTCTAGGTTCCTGAACTCTGCCTACAAAGTATAATAAAGAGTGCTGGTAGTAGCTAAGAAGAAGCAGCAGTTTCTTCTTGAAGGGGCTTGTAGGCCCTGGGAGTTGCATGCTGAATTTGGATCTCCCAAATCTGGGCTCCCCCATTGCCCAACATGCTCCATGCTTTACCGTAAATTCTAGAAAGAAGTCTCTGTAGCCCCCTTTGAGGATATACAGCTCTGGATAGTATAATGCAGGATACTGGTTCAGGGCCCTGTCCTCTTCTCTCAGAGAGCGGCACCTTTAGAGAAAACCCGGAGATGTGTGGGGTGGAAAGAAGCATGGTCCAAAAAAACAATGGGAAAAGGGAGAAAGAATAGATTATTGCTAACCTCCTAAGGACCTCCAGATCTCATTATTTTTGCAAAAAAAGGTCTAATTAGCACCATTCTTTCTCCTTTCCTCCACTGGTGCCTAATCCCCCCGCCCTTTTTCTTCCCCCTTCACTGCTCCAAAGTTTTGAACTGTAGAAACCCTCTTCTTACTAATCAATACCATTCTTCAAGCCATAGCAGAGAGTAGTAATTCATTCAGTCTCTGCAAACTGGTCTGGGAAGTTTCCCTTATAAGTTCTAACTCAAGTTGTTTCCATCACACCCCCTACCCCATGTAGACACTCACATTCGGGGACCCCTCTCTGAGGAGAATTCACAGTGGAACACGACGATTATTCTTTTCTGGGCATCCAAAGGGACAATAGGGATCTTCAGAAAGAAGTTATATAGTTCTTCCTGACTGTACAAGTTTAAGGCTCCCTGTAGAAGAATTTTAATGTTATTTCCTCAAGGAAACTTGTGGATAGTGACAACACTTAGAAATACTTGGGATACCATACCACCTTGGGAAATTTGGGACAGGAAGGCTAGAGTATAAGCACTTTCAGAAAAGAGACCTCACTGTATCTCTGTATCTACCCCCAGGACCTGGCATTGAGCTTGGTATGTAGTAGTTGCTTAATAAAAGCTTGTAGAACTAAACTGCCTGAAGTGTAAGATCATTGTGAGGAATGTCCATGAGCAGTATATGTTTGCAAAGTGCTTCTCAGTTCTCAAATTAATGTTTTTATTTCCATGTAAGAACACTTGGGCCCTGGCTGGTGTGGCTCAGTGGATTGAGCGCTGACCTGTGAACCAAAGGGTTGCCAGTTGGATTCCCAGTCAGGGCACATGCCTGGCCTGCAGGCCAGGTCAGGTTCCCAGTAGAGGATGCATGAGAAAACCACAGATTGATGTTTCTGCTCCCTCTCTTTCTCCTTCCCTTCCCCTCTGTCTAAAATAAACAAATAAAATCTTTAGAAAAAAAAATAAGAACACTTGGCTCCTACAGAAAAGAGGGAGATTTCTCTAGAAGAGAAGGGGAAAGCAAATTGCTCAAGGTATAAGGAATTAGAATAACAATGAGGACTTGCAGTTTTGATGCGCTACAAATGTATAGTGTCTGCCCTGGTTCTAGGGTTCACAGGACTTTTTGGCCACAGACTCTTCTCAGCAAAGAGCTATCTCCACCCCTTTTCCTGCTTATGTTCCCAATGTATCCTCACCTGGATGTGTCCTCCCAGGTACTCATATGGATAGCGGCAATCGATGATATAAAACTTCTCAATCAGACTCTGGAATTTCCCCAACAGTAAGGCAGCCACCTGTGCACAAGCTATGATTGAATACTCTGCTCACTCTTGAGGAGAAAAGAGCCAGTTTCTGATTTATACTTCCTTTAATCGCCCAGCATTCCACTGTATGGCCAGACTCCAAAGTCCCCCAATATCTGCAATGTTGCAATGGTTCAGCCCCACCCCACATACGAGGATGGAATAGGAAGTGGCCTTTTCAGAGAATCAAAATAGCTGGTATTGCCAGGATACCAGAAAAAGAAAAAAAAAAAAACATACTGAAGCTACTCATCTTGAGACAGGCATGGCTAGAATCAGTCTTTCAGAAGATACATAAAGACTTCTGCAGTAGCACGGGTAGTAGCTAAAGATCCAGAGTTTGCAAGAAGAGATGGGGAATGGTCCCCACCCTCCAATATAAAGGAAGAAAGCAAGTCTTGTAGAAAAGAATGTAAAAGAAAAGTTTGATACTCAGAGGAGGAAACGTAAGCTACATGGAGGAGTATAAATTGATTCCAATTTTCTGGAGGCTCCAACTTTTATATGCATTTGTAAGCATGTATAAAAATAAATGTAATTATACTTTGACTCAGCAATTTTTTCCCTAACATCTTAAGAAAACAGAAAAGTTAAAAAAAAATGTGGCACAATACTATTCACCTCAGCATTGTTATAGGTTATCAAAATACCACAAATAATAGGGGTTTGGTTAACTAAATTACATGTCAGTATAACAGAATATTATATAGCCATTAAAAGGATAATAGATCTTTTTATTGATATAAAAAGATGTTTACAATATCTTACTAAGCTAATTGTAACACTACATATTCATCATGACCTGATTTTTATAAAGCATATGCCAGAATATAAAATCTTGAAGGCCATAAGAAGAATATCACTTATGGTTGTCTCTGGCGGCAAGATTATGGGTAGAGTGACCAAATAATTATTGCACAAACTAGGACACTTTTTAGAGTCAAAGAGAACACTATTAATAATTATCCTGTACTAGTAGGCATAAAATTTAACATGTAAACCAGGATGTAAGTTCACCCAAATTAAGTGATTTTTACATTTTTCCCTTTAGGGTTTTTGCCTTTTTTTTTTCTTTAAATTTCCTTTCTTTCCTTCCTTCCTTTCTTTCATTGTTTCCTTTCACAAAAATTACACACATTTGTTTAACTAAAAACAAAGGTGACAGAAGAAGGGGATAAAAGCGGGTCCTTCAATACAGCTTCAGTTGAATAAGGAGCTTGTTAGTGAACACTGTGAGAGAAATATAATTGAAAGTGGAGATTTTAGGGACAGAACAGACCAGATGGTGGCTTATGTAACCAGTTACCATCTCCAGAAATCTGCTTACTGTTTCTGGGTTGATGTACTTCAGATCGTGGTGTCTCCCTGACACGGTTGGCAGCGCACATACCTGGAAATACCAAAGAGCTAAAATAACAGCAAATTTTCTAGACCCAAATTTGAGATCAAATGCCCATATATTGTCCTTCTTTCCAAATGACCTTTAAACCCCCAATGGTCTCTATAACGTGCATTTCATTTCTAAAAACTACAGCAGTTCTATTTCTAAGAAATGATTCTAAGGAACTAATTAAGAATGTGGGTATGAAGTTTTAGATTTAGCTATAACTATGTGCATCTTGGTGTACTTCACAAGGAAAAATTATAAAGTATTCTATAAGAAGGGATTTATCAAGAAACTATGGGCAGCCAAAAAATAAAATACTGTACTGTTATTAAAAATGATGAAATGATGAAGCAGAACTCTTTTTTGACATAAAAAAGGTTCCTGATATAATAAATGAGGGGGAAAAAACACAACAGATCACAAAACAGTAAAAAACAGTTTTTGTGGAAAACCAATCAATGTGTTGTATGCGTACATGTGTGTTTGTGAAAATGCATAGAAAAAAGTCTAGAGAGCCCTAGCTGGTATGGCTCAGTGGATTGAGTGCCAATCTGTGAACCAAAGGGTCACTAGTTCGATTCCCAGTCAGGGCTCAAGCCTGGGTTGCGGGCCAGGTCCCCAGTTGGGTGTGTGTGATCTCTGATACACTGATGTTTCTCTCCTTCTCTATCTCCCTCCCTTCCCTCTCTCTAAAAATAAATAAATAATACTTAAAAAAAGAAAAAAGAATCAGCCAATGAATTCATAAATAAGTGTAACAACAAATAGATGTTTCTCTCTCTCTCCTTTCCTTTCTCTCTAAAAATCAATCAATCAAAAAAATTTTTAAAAGTCTGGAGAGATATACACCAAGATGTTAAAAGCACTTATACTCGGGTTGATAAGATTTGGGGTAGACTGCTCTCTCCTTGTTAATTTTCTATCTGGAAAATCTATCCATTAATGTCAATGGGGTGTTAAAATCCTCTACTGTGACTGTAGTACTATCATTCCCTTCCTTTCTGACCATCAAGATTTGCTTCATATATTTAGGTGCTCCTATGTTGGGTGCATAAATGTTTATAAGGGTTATATCCTCTTGTTGGATTACTCCCTTTATCATTATGTAGCGCTTTTCTTTGTCTTTTACTATTGCTTTTGTTTTAAAGTATTGCTTTATAAGTATTGCTACCCCAGCTTTGTTCTCATTTCCATAAAAAAAATCATTTGCATGTAATATCTTTTTCCATCCCTTTATTTTTAGAGTATTATGCTAAGTGAAATAAGCCAGCCAGAGAAAGACAAGTACCATATGATTTTACTTACATTGGAATCCAATGAGCAAAATAAACTAACAAACAAAATAGAAACAGACTCATGGATACAGAGAACAAACTGACAGCTGTCAGAGGGGAGGAGGTTGGAGGGCTGGATGAAAAAGGTAAAGGGATTAAGCAAAAAATCCTTATAGACAGGCAACAATATGGTGAAAGGGGGTGGGGGGTAGAAGGGGATAAAGGGAAATAAATGGTGATGGAAGGAGACTTGACTTGGGGTTTCTAACAGGTCACCTGTTCGATTCCCAGTCAGGGAACATGCCTGGGGTGTGGACTAGGTCCCCAATTGGGAATGTGTGAGAGGCAACCAATAGATGTTTCTCTCCATCTCTTTCTCCCTCTCTTAACCTTTCTCTAAAATAAATAAATAAAAAGTTTTTAAAGAGATGTGGGGTAGATTTCATTTTCTACCTTTTCTGTAATGACCAAGTATTATTTATATAATGTCAAAGGATAGTTTTAAAAAGAAAGGTAATAAGCCTCATACTTTCCCCACTGTTCTGGATTTTCCCAGAATGAATAGGAATACTTTCTCAATGAAAAGGCTGAGGGCTTAGATCTTTCACTGCAGCACCTTCAGGATATCTGTACTTGGTGAGGATGCATAAGTATACCTAGTGTTCTCTGAAAACAAAGAAAAGATTCAGATCCAAAATGACTCACTGAAATATAAGAAAGATGTACCCACACTCACCTTGGAGAAATCACCAGTCAGGTACCCCTGGTTAGAATCTTCCCCCAGCATCTGAGTGATATTAAAGTCACAGTGGGAGACTGTCTTCTTTAGACCTAAGCCCTGAAAATGATACCCCAACTCTCATGTTAAAAGTTTAAAAATCAGGGGTTGAAAGAAGTGGAGAATCACTTAAAAACTGTATACTCTTTGTTCTAGTAATTCCACTTGTTCCTAAGGAAATAAGGATATGCACAAAAAAATTGGCTATAAAGATAGATATCCCAGCATGTTTATAACAGAAAAAAGTTACTAATAAATTAAATGTTCAATAACAAAGTCTTAGTTAAACAAATCATATACCAAATATTATAGGTTACTATTATACAATAAGTATGTTGTAGATTAAGTTCATTGGCATGAAAATAAGTTCATGATATTAATTTAGAAAAATGCTCTGTAATACCACTTGAATAAAAGAAAAAAAATTGTATAGAGGGAAAGTGTCTGGAAGAACTTAATATCAAGTGTTAACAGTAATTATCTCTGGCCTGTGGGACTATGGGCATTTGCAACAACTTCTTTTTGTTTATTTGAATGTTCTATGCTATCATATACTGATTTTATAAAACAGACAAATGTATTTAGACTTTTTTTAAGGAAGGGTATTTTGGAAACTGAGAAGGCATCATCATTTCCTCATGGTCTATACACTCCTCAACACACAGGCCCACTACTCTCTGCATCGCTCTATTGCTCATCAAGGTCATCAACAATCTTCATGCTGCCACATCTAAGTTACTTCTTCAGCCATAATGCATATATCTTTCTGAACTGCAGAGGCTTCCACTGAGTTTGTTAATCCCTTCTTCCTTGATTTCAATGGCAAAACCTCCTAGTTTTTTAGTTTAGTTCTAATATAGACAACCCTTATACTAAAAGAACTGTGATGCTTCTATTTCTCTGTTGCTCCTTCTCAGCCTTCTTTGTTGGGCCTTCTCATCTATCAAATCTCCAACAAATGCTAGATTCATCAGGGCTAGCTCCTGGTCCTTTTTATGTCTTCATTCTGGCCATGGGTGATTTTTCTTTCCACCCATAAATTTAAATTTCTCCTCTCTGCAGATGACTCTCAAATTTCTATCTCCAGTCAAGACCTCTGCTCTTATTTCCAGACTTCCATATCCACATACCTGCTTAACAATTTTTGGGTACCTACTAGGTGACAGAAAAGTGAATAAGAGAGTAGATGAGACAGACAAATAAATATATTCTATATTGTATGTAGTGATAAATGCTTTAAGTAAAAAATAAAGAAGGATAAAAATACTTTAAAAATACTAGAGTTGGGAAGCTTGTCAGGAAAGACCTTTCTGATCAGGTAAAATATGTGGAAAAATGAGACTGAAATGAGGGAGAAAATCATGTGTTGCCTCCAGAAAGAATGTTCCAGGGTGAAGGAAAAACAAATGCAAAGACCCTAGTAAGAATGGCAAAAGAATGGCTCCATTTGGTATGGTATTATTCGCTCAAAAACTAAATTGAAGTAATGCTATAGACCATCTAGAGCCAAGAGTGTCGAACTTTTTGGCACCTCTGGGCTACATTGGAAGAAGAGTTGTCTTGGCCACACATTAAATACATAAACACTAGCCCTGGCTGGTGTGATTCTGTAGATTAAGTGCTGGCCTGAGGACCAGGGGGCTGCCAGTTCAATTCCCAGTCAGGGCACATGCCTGGGTTTTGGGTCAGGTCCCCAGCTGGGTGTGTGCAATCTCTGATGCACTAATGTTTCTATCCCTTTCTTTCTCCCTCCCTTCCCCTCTCTCAAAAAATACATAAATAAAATCTTTTTTAAAAACACTAACAAAAACTGATGAGCAAAAAAAATTTTTTTTCTTTTTTTAAAAAATATTTTATTTATTTATTTTTAGAGAGGGAAGGGAGGAAGAAAGAGAGAGAGAGAAACATCAATGTGTGGTTGCTGGGGGCTGTGGCCTGCAACCCAGGCATGTGGCCTGACTGGGAATCGAACCTGCGATGCTTTGGTTCGCAGCCCACGCTCAATCCACTGAGCTACGCCAGCCAGGGTGCAAAAAAAGGTTTTAAGTAAATTTATGATTTTGGGTTGGGCCACTTTCATAGCCATCCTGTGACACATGTGGCCTGCAGGGTGTGGGTTGGACACCCCTGATTCTAGACCTAACAGATGCTGATAAAACACTGTACTCAACAATGACATAATATACATTCTTCTCAAATACACACAGAACATTCTCTGGTATAGACCATATGCCAGGTCATAAAATAAGCCTCAATAACTTTTAAACTATTGACATCATACAAAGTATGTTTTCTGACCACAAAGGAATAATTAGAAATTAATAACAGGAGAGGTTAAAAGGAGTAAACTACAAGTGTCCTCAACTCTGCTGGCTTTGCCTTCCTCTGAGGTTCCTGGAAATGACTAGCTCGAGTTTGGATAGCAATGAAAAGGATTTCTTTGAAGATAAATTACATGAAGAAAGTGTGATTCTCACATTGGTTCCAGTTAATTAGGAACATAATGAAGAACATCAAATGAAACCAAGTGTGTTCTTCAACCTCAGAAGCCAACCTGAGGATGCCTGGGACAAACAATAGAGTTTATTCCTCAAATGAATGAACAGTTCAAAGATTGCCCTAAACTAATTCTTCCCTTACCAACCATTTTGCCTTCATTTAATAAAGTACGTTGTGACACTTTGCAGGACTAGTGCCAACAAATTAATCTGAGTACTGAAGGCAAGAAAATAGAGATTTACATGAGGCTGAAGGAACATGCTTACTCTGAAGAAAAACAGAGTACTGCTGGAATATCACAGAAGGACACATTGCAGTTCTATTTGAGGAAATGCAAGATGGTGACCAAGAGAACAAGAGTAATAAAATTTGTAAGATGAATAAGAGAAAGAGACCAATAGAGTTGAAGTGACAACTTCAGCTCAGGAGACCACGTTGGCAGCATGGTCAAGAACTGCTACAAGAGCCGTGCAGCCTAAGACAGTGAATTTATGTTTCATTCCTGTTCCTGCTTACAACTTTCTGCGGCAAACATCTGGTGTCAGGTGGTGTGTGGACCATGGCAGACCTCTTTTGGGAGACAAAGAGGGGTGGGTTTGTCTGCAGTTCCATGCCTGTCAGGCCTGGGTGCCTGACACTCCCAAGAAGATGATCTCTCTCCTCCTGTTACCGGACTGCACTTTCCCATCCTCAGACCTAGAAGATAATACGTTATGCCCTGAATGTGTTAAGAGGAATAAAAGGATGATGGAAAAATTAATTAAAATGAAGAGGAAGAAGTAACCTCATTTGAATACACCCACATAATTCCTTTTGGATGAGTCATGTCTCAATAAAGAATAAATGGTGGAATGCTCACAGCTAAATTGGAAAAAAAAAAGAAATTAATAACAGGAAAAAAATCTGGAAAATTTAGAAATGTAGGGAAATTAAACAACAAACTCCTAAACAATCAGTGGGTCAACAAAGATCACAATGAAAATTAGAAGATATTTTGAGATAAATGAAAACGTAGACACAACATACCCAAACTTATGGTATACATCTAATGCAGTGTTTAGATTAAAATGTATAGCTGCAAATGCTTATAATAAAGAAGAAAGATCTCAAGTCAATGAGCTAAACTTCCACCAAAGAAGAAACTAAATCTAAAGCAAGCAGAAGGAAGGAAATAAGAAAGATAAGAGCAAAACCTAATGAAGTAGAGAACAGAAAAACAATGGAGAAAAACAAAAGTTGGTTCTTTGAAAAGATCAACAAAATTGATAAACCTTTTAGCTAGACTGACCAGAAAGAAAAAGAGAAGACTCAAATTACTAAAATTAGGAATGAAAGGGAGGACATTACTACCAACCTTAGAGAAATAATGAAAAGATAATAAGGGACTACTATGAACAACTATGTGCGAATAAGTAAGAACACTTAGATTAAATGGACAAATTTCTAAAAAGACAAAAACTACTGAAACTGACTCAAGAAGGAACAGAAAATCTGACTACACCTACAAAAAGTAAAGAGACTGAATTAGTAATTTAAAAACTTCCCACGGAGAAAAGCTCAGGCCCAGATGGCTTCAATGGTAAATTCTGCCTAACATTTAAATAAAGAAATAACCAATTCTACACAAACACTTTCAGAAAGTTGAAAAAGAGAATTCTTTCCAAATGATGACATCATTACACTGATACCAATACCTAAGACATTACACATACACACAAAAAAACATTAAAGATCAGTATCTCTCCTGAGCACAGACTCAAAACTTCTCAACAAAAGTCTAAAATACATATATAAATGATAATATATCATGACCAAATAAGGTTATTACAGGAATGCAAGTTTGTTTTAACTTTCAAAAATCAATGTATTCACCATATTAACAGGTTGAAAAAGGAAACTCATAAGATTATCTTAAGAGGTGCTAACTATTTAACAAAATCTAGTATCTGTTCCTGATAAAATTTCTCAGCAAACTAGGAATAGAAAGGAACTTTCCTCAACCTGATAAGTGGCATCTCAAGAAACCTATAAAAATATCATACTCAGTAGAGAAAACCTGGCTCTTTTCCTGTCAGGTAGGGTACAAGGCAAGGAGTCCTCAATAATTTTAAGATTGTAACACCTGAAACCAACACAAAATAAAATTGAAAGAAAAAAAGATCGTAAAGGATTCCTGATATCAAAAGTTTGAGAACCATTAATCTAGAAGAAAGAAGAAAACTGATAATACAGGAGAGAGAAGAAATACTGCAGGAGCAGACAAGATGCTTCCATCTGAGTCAGTTTTTGCAGTCTCTACAATAGCTGACAAGACCCTACATGATCTGTCCTCCTGCATCTTGCCCTCTGCCTGCATCTGTGCACTGCAATTGCTCACTTTGCTCCAGCCACAATGACCTAC
The DNA here is from genome assembly GCF_019186645.2 of Phyllostomus hastatus. NCBI lineage: Eukaryota > Metazoa > Chordata > Mammalia > Chiroptera > Phyllostomidae > Phyllostomus > Phyllostomus hastatus. The sequence continues at coordinate 29,381,165 of NW_025333611.1, read as the reverse complement.
TTGCTGTTCCACGAACATGCCAAGCACGGTCCCACCTTAGGAACATTGTACTTGCTTTACCTTCCACCTGGAATAACTTATTCATCTTGATATCCATTTGTTTGGCCCCCACTGCTTCAATGTCTGTTCAAATGTCACTCTCTGATGAGAGTTCTTCTGTCTGTGCAACCTATCAACTCCCACTCTATGCCATCCCAATCCAGACACTCACTATTCTCCTTATGCTGCTTTTTTACCATAGTATTTTTACCATCTGCCATATTATAAAAGTTATTTTTTATTCATCTGTTTCCTCCTGATTAGAATGTATGTAGGGGCTTTCTTGTACTGTGTGGTCACTACTGCATTCCCAGTGTTAAGTGAATGAATTCATAGGTATATTCCATCCATTACCATGATCACTTATACCAAATTACACTTGATGGTGATCTACTCAAAGTACTAACTAGAACCTCTCACTATTGGTAAGAAGAGTCATATGGTGACCTGATGCCCTATCAGTCAGGTAGCCGTTACAAGTATAGAGACCATGTCTTCTTGATCTCTGCAGACCTACCACTTAGTACAGTAACTGCAACGTATTAGATGTGTAGTATTCTTCATTTAAGAATGAAGGAATGAAAAATGCAGATACCATCAGAGAGCACTATACCTTGACCTCTTCTTGATCTTCTAGGAAAAACTCCATCAATTCATCTGAAATCTCCTCTGCCTGGTCTTTTCCTAGTTTTGGATTTTTATCCAATTTTGAAATTGTAATGATGGGACTGCCCAAATATTTCACTTCACTTTCCATCAAGTTTCCATTGTCCTGCCAAGAATATTGACAATATTATCAGTTATCCAGGACATTTACCTTACAACATGTACAAAAATTACTTCAGAATGAATCAAGGACCTAAATGTAAGAGCTAAAACTATAAAACTCTTACAAGAAAACGTCAGGGGAAAATTTCATGACATTGGATTTGGTCATGGTTTTTGGGATATGATATAAATGCACAAACATTTTTCTTTTAGAAATGGATAAACTGACTTCATCAAAATTTAAAACTTTTGCATATCAAAGAATACTATCAAGAAAGTGAAAAGGCAACCCACAAAATGGGAGAAGATATTTGCATATCATCTATCTGATACGGTGTTCCTTCTGCTCTGGCAGCAAAAGCTATGGAACAAATTTCGCCACATTTCATGCCAAGATCCTGCTCAAAATCTCAGACACAAAATTTCAGATGTGTATACACACACACACACATTTATGATGTCTGTCCAGAAAGCCCACCCATTGTTAATATAAAGAGAATGGTTTACATGCCATCAGTGTAACCTGGCAGCCAAGGAGAATGGACTACAATACACATGTATGAAAAATGACAGCTTTACTGTACTGGTCAGTGGGGACAGTAGACGACTGCATGAGCACATGTACTGTGTACCTGTTGCATTTGAAATGACTGAGCAAGTAGAGCAATGAATCTGCATCAAATTTTGAATTAAGTTTGAACATTCCTCCATGGAAACTATTTGGATGATGCAGTAAGTGCACTGCAAATAAAAGTGTGGCTCAAGCCCTTCAAGAATCTGTTTAAAGTGATCCATGTTCTGGAAGGTCTGCAACAAGCAGAACACACTAGAATTTTGAATGTCTACAGGCTTCAATCAACAAAGCTTGGTGACTGAGAGTGTGAGAATTAGAAGCTGATCTGGGGATTCCGAAATTTTGTGTTCAAGATTTTGATGCAGGATCTTGGCATGAAATGTGTTGTGGGAAAATGTGTACCATAGCTTCTGCTACCAGAGCAGAAGGAATATCATGCTGCAGTTGCTAATGACTTAATTCAAACCGCTACCAATGAACCAGATTTCCTCAAGGTCATAACTGGAGATGAATCATGAGTCCATGACTATGATCCAGAAACAAAGGCTCAGTTGTCCCAATGGAAGTCACCTGGTTCTCCACAGCTGAAGAAGGTGCAGCAAAGTGGCAGGAAGATCAAGACCATGTTAACTGTTTTTTTGATTGGGAAGGTGTCGTCCATCACAAGTACACCTCTCCAGGCCAAACAATTAATAAGGAGTACTACCTCAATGTTCTTTGTTGCTTGAGAGATGTAATACAACAAAAATGGCTGCAGCTATGGGCAACTGGTGATGGGCAGCTTCATCACGCATCATGTCTTGTGAAGAGTTTTTTGGTGAAACATCAAATCACCCAGATGACTCAACCCCCTTATGGTCCAGATTTAGCACCCTGCAACTTCAGACTTTTCCCTAAACTAAAATCACCTTTGAAAGGGAAGAGATTTCAGACCATCAGTGACATTCAGGAAAATATTATGGAGCAGCTAATGGCGATTGGGATAACTGTGTGAGTAGGCCGGGTGCCTACTTTGAAGGGAACTGAGGCATCATTGTCTTTCATACAATGTCTCTTGTATTTTCTTCAATAAATGTCTCTTTTTCATATTATATGGGTGGATACTTTCTGAACAGGTGTCTTTGTGTGTGTGTGTGTACACCTACTACAACTCAACAACAGCAAAAACAAACAGAACTTGAACAAAAATTTGTTCAAAGATGGCATACAAATGGCCAATTAGTACATGAAAAAATGTACAACCTAACTAGTTATTCAGAAAATGAAAATCAAAACCACAATGAATACTACTTCATACTCATTTGGATAGCTATTGTGTGTGTGTGTGTGTGTGTGTGTGTGTGTGTGTGTGTAAAAGACAATAACAAAAATATGGAGAAATTGGAATCCTTGTATATTGCTGTGGGAAATGTCAAATGGTACAGCTGCTATGGATAACAGTATGGCAGTTCTCCAAAAAGTTAAACAAGAAATTACCAAATAATCCAGCTATTCCATTTCTGGGCATATACCCCCAAAAGTTGAAAGCATAGGTTTGAACAGATATTTGAATATCAAGTTTATAGCAGCAATATTCATAATAGTCAAAAGGTGGGAACAATGCAAAAGTCTATCACGAATTAATGAATAAACAAAATGTGGTATATATATGAAATGGGAAATTATTCAGCCATAATAAGGAATGAAATTTTAATACATGTTACAAACATGGATGAACATTTAAGACATTATACTATGTGAAATAGACAGAAAAGGACAAATGTTATATGATTCCACCTACATGAAATACCTAGAGTAGTCAAATTCAGGAGGCAGAAAGTAGACTAGAGGTTACCAGGGAAAAGAGGAATGAGGAGTTATTATTTAATGGGTAGAGAGCTTCTATTTTGAATGATGAAAAAATTCTGGAAATGGATAGTGGTGATGGCTGTACAACACTGTAAATGTACGTAATGCCAATGGATTGTACACTTAAATATTATTAAAATGGTAAATTTTATGTTATATATATTTTACCACTTAAAAAAAGTCATAGCCCTGGCTGGTGTAGCTCAGTGGGTTGAGCATGGGCCTGCAAACCAAAGGGTCACTGGTTCAATTCGCAGTCAGGGCACAGGCCTGGGTTGCATGCCAGGTTCCCAGTAGGGGGTGTGTGACAGGCAACCACACACTGATGTTTTTCTCTCTTTCTCCCTCCCTTTCCCTAGCTCTAAAAATAAATAAATAAAATCTTTTTTAAAAATCACACACATAAAAAAAGACTATTCAGTAATTTACCATGCTACCAAGTCTTCCCTTCCACCAGGAAATAAAAAATCTGAAACATGATCAGCTTTATCTACGTAGGATGGGATATGATAAAATTGCTTTCCCATAGGGTTGAGATTAGAATCCAATCTCTGGAATATCTTCAGTTCATGGCCTACAAAAAGGAAGTGAATGCCTGGGTAACTTAAGACTCCAGTAGCTAAGTGGACAAAGGACACAATTATTCACTAAAGGAAATATACATGGCTAATATTCATGTGAAATCACTAATAATTAGTTTTATAAAATATTTTACCCTGGGGAGCACTGGGGGGGTGGGCTGGGATGGGAGTAAAAGGCAGAAAACTGTACTTGAACAACATTAAAATAAAATAAAAATAATAATAATAATAATAATAAAGTAAAATATTTCACCTAATTAGCAATTTTTTACAAACAATAAATAATTTACCCATATAAGCTATAAATTGCTCATAAAATTGTAAATTCTTTTATTTTTTTTAATTTAAAAAATTTTGGCCCTCGCTGGTGTGGCTAAGTGGGTTGAATGCTGGCTTGTGAATGAAAGGGTCAATAGTTCGATTCCCAGTCAGGGCACATGCCTGGGTTGTGGGGCAGGTGCCCAGTAGGGGGCACACCAGAGGCAACCATATATTGATCTTTCTCTCCCTCTCTCTCTCCCTTCCCCTCTGTCTAAAAATAAGTAAATAAAATCTTTAAAAGATTTTATTTAGTTATATAGAGAGGGAAAGGGGGTGACAGAAACATTGATGTGCGAGAGATACAACATTGGGTTGCCTCTTGCACACTCCCAACTGGGGACCTAGACCACAACCCAGGCATGTGCCCTACTGGGAATTGAACTGGCAAACTTTTGGTCCGCAGGACAGCATTCAATTCACTAAGCCACACCAGCCAGGGCAAAATTGTAAATTCCTATAACTTGTTTGAAAGGAATTTGGCAATATGTATTAAAAATCTTTAAGATATTTATACTCTTGCCCTGGCTAGTGTGGCTCAGTGGGTTGAGCACCAGACAGTGAACCAAAGGGTTACCAGTTCAATTCCCAGTCAAGGACATATGCCTGGGTTGCGGGCCAGGTCCCCACGTGGGGGTGTGCAAAAGGCAGCTGATCAATGTTTCTCTCACACATAGACACTTCTTTCCCTTTTTCTCCCTCCCTTCCCCTCTCTCTAAGAAATAAATAAAACCTTAATAAATAATAAAATATTTATACCCTTTAACCCAGTAATAATTCTTGGTACTAATCCTAAGAAAAAAATCTGAAACCTAGGCAAAGATTTATACTCAAGAATTTACATGACAGCATTATTTATAAAAACAAAATTTGGATATTGCTAAATGTCCAATAATAGGAAAGTACAGACATAAATTATAGTCCTTTAATTAGAAGAAAAACATCCATTAAAAGTAATGTTTAGCCCTGGCTAGTGTAGCTCAGTAAATTGAGCCCTAGCCTGCAAGCCGAAAGGTGGCAGGTTGGATTCCTAGTCAGGCCACATGCCTGGGGTGCGGGCCAGGTTCCCTGTTGGGGTTGTGTGAAAGATAACCACTTACCGTTTCTCTCCATCTCTATCTCCCTCCCTTCCCCTCTCTCTAAAACTAAATAAGTAAAATCTTTAAAAATAAAAATGTTAAAAAATAATTTTTTTATTTACAATAGCCATGGAAATAACCTAAATGTCCTTCAGTGGATGTTTGTGGTGTACACACACACACACACACACACACACACACACACACACACACAGAGGAATACTACTTAGCCATAAAAAAGAAAGAAATATTGCCATTTTCGACAACATGGCTGGATCTTGAGGGTATTGTGCTAAGTGAAATAAGTCAGATGGAAAAGATAAGAATGGCATGAATTCACTCTTATGTAGAATGAAACACAAAAAGCAACAAACTGGCCCTGGCCAGGTAGCTCAGTTGGTTAGAGTATTGTTGATACACCAAGGCTGTGAATTCGATCTCTGTCGGGATCAACCAATGAATAAACAAGAATCAACCAATGAATATAAAAAAATAAGCTGAACAACAAATCGATGTCTCTGTCCCTGTCTTCCTTCCTCTCTCTCTCTCTCTCAAAGCAATTAAAAAGAGAGAGAGTGAGATTAGTTACAGAATTATCTTAGTGATTAGACAGATCTGGAAAGGTCAGTTTCAACTTGGGACTCAAGGATGGCCCAAGGATGGCTTCAGCTCAGACCAAAAAGGACATGGCTTTCTCAGAATAGGGACTAAAAAGCTAGATTAAAGGAGAAATAAGAAATTAAGAACTCTAGTCCTGGCCTGTGTGGCCCAGTTGGTTGAGCATCACCCCGCAAACTGAAAGGTTGCCGATTTCATTCCCCATCAGGGCACATGGGGAAGGTGGGGAGGAGCCTGGGTTGCAGGTTCAGTCCCTGGGTTGCAGGTTCAATTGTTTCTCACATGGATGTTTCTTTCCCTCTCTTCCTCAATTCCCCTCTCTCTAGAAAATCAAAAATAAAAATAAAGAAAAAGAAATTAAGAACTCTAGACTTATATGTGAAGTCATGCAAACAGTCTGTGAACAAGTTATGTGCCTTATTCCTACTTAATGTACTTAACTTTGTAATGTAATATAAAAAATGTAATATACATTTTAAAAAATATTTCACTTATTTATTTTTAGAGGAAGGAGAAAGAGGACAGAAACATCAATTTGTGGTTGCCTCTGGCTGGCTTGCCTCCTACTGGGGCCTTGGCCCACGCATGTGCCCCAACTGGGAATAGAATCAGCAACCCTCTGGTTCACAGACCTGTGCCCAATCCACTGAGGTACACCAGCCAGGGTGTAGTGTACATTCTTTTTAAATTCCTTAGACAATATTAACAGATATTTTTGTTCTTAAACCAATAAACTGAACATGAGTATAATGATAACCTACTGTGCAAGACTTAGAATAGGTTTCTGTTCAAGGGTCAAACCTTAAAGAGAAAAACAGAAAACAAACCATAAAGAAGTTTTTTTCTAATAATGTTGCTATTCGTTTGTTTAGCATTCTGAGGCATAACAAGCTCAAAGTCTCATGATACCAATGACTTGCTCTGCTCAAACGAAGACAACTACTAATGTATCTAGGCTTCCATTAGACACTCACGTTTCCTTTGTTTGTGGATGAGGTATATATTGCATCTGTCTTCCTGTTGCCATGATCCAAAGCATTTGGAGTGCTACAAAGCAGCTGCGCCTACAAGAGATGGTTTTCTGAGAACATTCAGCAACCTCCAGCCACAGTTGAGCTGGAAACTCTGTATTCTACCTAGAAACAAAGCCAAATCTAAGAAAGAGGACCTACTCACCTGGCTGCATTTTATAAGGCGCTGGTGATGATTCCTGCAGATTAAAAAAAAAAAAATTTACCAGTCTATTTAGCCCCAAATACTGTTTGGTTATTCATCACTGGCTTAGGGCATGCCAACTTTTTCTTTCTTGCATTCTAGGATCCCTATACCTAGTTGACATGTCTATTCAAATAACAATACAGTAGGGTGCTCTCCGTGGTAAATGTTAAGATGTTGAGTGACATCCTGAAGATAAGGCCTTTATTTTTTATTTGCATATGTATACATAACCATATGTATACTAGATGTGCATCAAAGATGATGATCTTGTCCTATATCTTAGTAGACACAATTTATAATTTACTAATTTTTCAGCATTGACTACTGAAAGGTAATATTTACTCTTTTTATGAATTTCTATCCCCCTTCCCAGGAGTTTGTCTACATGAGTTAGGGCATTTTAAGTAATTCAAAGAAAGCACAAACAATACAAAATAAATTTCCACATGTAATAGTCATTTAAAGCCCTCCCTAGTGTACCAAAGTAGCACCTAATTCACCTAAACGTTGAAGGATAAAATTCTAAAAAGATTAAAATGATCAAACAGAAAACTTACAGTAAAGTTTAAGAAGTTGAATTAAAATTACTTTTTACTCCTTGAGTATTCCCTGACAACACTTTAAGATCTTCAATAAAAAATCTTCATTGTTAATAGTAATAAATATTCTTTTTAAATATTTAATATTTAATCTGTATTTTTAAAGGTTTTATTCATTTATTTTTAGAGAAGGGAAGAGAGGGAGAAAGAAAGGAAGAGAAACATCAATGTGTGGCTGCCTCTCACACGGCCCCCACTGGGGACCTGGCCAACCCAGGCATATGCCCTAGACTGGGAATCGAACCGGCAACTCTTTGATGTTGTATTTTTTTTACATTACCTTTTAGTCCCCTTACAACACCCTCTCTGCAGCAATTACCACACTGTTGTCCATGTCCATGAGTACTTTCTCCTTTTTTCAATCCCTCCACTGCCCTAAACCCCTCCCCCCGCTAGCTGTCATCCTAGTCTCCATCTATGAGTCTGTGAAGTAAATATTCTAAAATATAGCCAGGCTGGTGTGGCTTAGTGGATTGAATGCTAGCCTGCAAACCAAAGTGTTGCCAGTTGGATTCCCAGTCCGGGCACATGCCCGGATTGCGGACCAGGTTTACAGTTGGGGGTGTGTGAGAGGCAACCACACACTGATGTTTCTCTACCTCTCTTTCTCCCTCCCTTCCTCTCTCTAAATAAATAAATAAATAAATATTCTAAAATACTTTGACAGATGTTAAGGATTAAATGAAAATTTAATCCTGGTCCTGGCTGGCGTAGCTCAGTGGATTGAGCTCGGGCTGCGAACCAAAGTGTCGCAGGTTCGATTCCCAGTCAGGGTACATGCCTGGGTTGCAGGCCATGACCCCCAGCAATCACACACTGATGTCTCTCTCTCTCTCTCTCTCTCTCTCTCTCTCTCTCTCCCTCCCTTCCCTCTCTAAAAATAAATAAATAAAATCTTAAAAAAAATAAAAAAGAAAAAAAGAAAAAACTCACTTAAAAAAAATTTAATCCTTACAATAGCTGTTTATAAGAAGTGCTTTTACTATCTCCATTATTGTTTTTCTTTATTAATAATGAAGAAACTGAGGTGCAGTAGGGTTAAGAAACTTGTCAAAGTCATAGTTGGTGAGGTAGTAAGCTACTAGAATCCAAACACGCTGATTTTACAGCCTACACTAGGCACATTTATGCACTAAGATACAGCACTGCTCACATGCAGGTAACAGCCTATCTCTAAGTGTAGTATATACCATTTTCCTCCATCTTTAACGACAATACTGATAGTATGTGATGGTTATAATAAATAGCCTTCATTTTCACAACACTCTGGAAAACTTAAAAACCTTTCAAGGGAAGGATCTAGGACTCCAAGCCCATTATACCCAGTGTGAAATGTTCTATACTCTGCAGTTTACATAGGATAAAATCCTCGTGCCAGTGCTGAAAGGCTTTAGCATGAGGTTCGTTTAGCAAAAGAACTTACATCCAGGCTGACTGTATTTCCTGAGATCCTGAAGAATCCAAAGGACCTGCAATCAGATATGAAATTATATTTGTCCATACATCCTATCTTTCCTTCTGATTTTCTTCATTACCAGTAAATCATATTAACTTCAAAGCTGACCTTCTAAATACAAAAGCTCTTGATAGGTACCAAATTCATGGTACAAAGTACAAGTTAATAGAATCTTAAGAATTTACATGTGTCACTGAAAGACAAAGTGCTGGAAAACAATGCACTAAACTACAGAGATTTTTGCCCTGGCTGGTGTGGCTCAGTGGATTGAGTGCTGGCCTGGAAACTGAAAGTTCACCAGTTCAATTCCCAGTCAATGCACATATCTGGGTGGCAAGCCAGGTCCCCAGTCGGGTGCATGTGAGAAGCAACAGACTGATGTTTCTCTCTCTCCCTTCCCCTATCTCTCTCAAAATAAATAAATCATATCTTAAATGCAAAGTGACTCCTATTAACATTATTTTTCTCTTCCCATTGGCTTGATGCTTCTCCTCAAAAATCCTGTACCTACCCACAGAATTCCAGCTTCAAGGCTCTCTACCTACTTTTACCACCTTCTATGTCCGTCTTACTGCTCTGACTTCTCCCTTAAAAGTTCTTCTTTCCTGGCCCTGACTGAGTAACTCCATTGGTTAGAGTATTGTCCAGATACTCCAAGGTTGCAAGTTCAATCCCTGGTCAGGACACATACAGGACACAATGAATGAATGGAGAAGTGGAACAACAAAATTGATATCTTTCTCTTCCTCTCTCTCTCAAATCAATAAATAAAAATTAAAAAGAAAAGGTTATTCTTTTCCTTGAAGCCTTTACCTCCCTTCACCCCATCAGTTCCATCAAGGTCTGCAGGAGTGGTAAGCTGAGTGGCAGACATCTCCCCACTGCTAAGGTTCAAAAGATCAAGGCAACGTTTTGGGGTTCCTCTGTTGAGACATAATAGCGCATCAATATTCTCATTAGGATGTAATATTCATAAAAGGAAAAGATTACATTATCCTCAATAGAAACATCCCTCGATGATTATCACATAATCTGAACAGTGTCTGTATGAATCCAATTGCTTTTCACAATTTTTCAGACTATGCTGAGAAAATCTCCCACCTTTTCTCTTCTGTAGTAATCTGTGCCTTATTTTCTCCTCACCAACATACTGAAACAGTAGGGTTTTTGTTTTTTTTTAATTGAAGACCAAAGTTTATTGACTGAGCTGGACCTAGACCCCACATCTTCTGCTCTGTACACCATGAGCACACCGATTCGACTTCTCCCTGGAGTCTCTAGTACTTCTCTAGTCTATAACTCTCAAATTTTGCTAGCTAAAGCATTAGATAGGGGTGTCAAACTCATTTTCACCAGGGGCCACATCAGCCTCGCAGTTGCCTTCAAAGGGCTGAAATAATTTTAGGATGACATAAGTATAACTACTCCTTCACTGTTAAGGAGTTGAAATTGCATTCGGCCCTTTGAAGTCAACCTCAAGGCTGATGTGGCCCCCGGTGAAAATGAGTTTGACACCCCTGCATTAGGGCATAGCATAGCCAACATTTAAAGTACAATAACACTAATATTAGTACTAGTAAAGTGACCAACTCATATAATGCCATTGAGTTTTCACACACTTTTCCCACACATCACACCATTTGATTCTCACAAGATCCTAGTAAGATAGAAAGATTATTTCTGTCACAGAAAAGAAGCTTGAGTATCAAAAGGGTCTCAGAGTCCAGAATTAAGACTTAAATTTAGGTCTTTGAGCCAGGGCAATTTCTTTTTTAAACTCAAAAACCATTTAGAAAAGCAAAGGAGATAAGGTGTGAAAGGTGGATTTACCCAGACAAAATACTTAGGTTTGCAGAATCACCAAAGAGATTGTTCACTGGCGTTCTTGAGAGATCTGGACAGGTAGTAAAGGAAGTGTCTCTCTCCAGGAGCAGGTTTAATATCTTCCTTTGATGGGACCTAAAACTAGGTCTTGCACCAGGACTTCCCTCCTCTCTTGTGGATGAATTGAGTTCTGCAGACATAGTCTCCGAGTGCTTACTAAGAAAAAAATAAAACCCAGCTTAGAGGGTTTTAGAACGTCATCTAAATGGGCACGTCACAGACGGTCTGGCTTTCACAACCTCCTCCACCCTTCCCAGCCGCGGACCAGTGGATGTGGGTCGGTATTGGAGGACGGGCAACCCCAAACGGTGAATCAGTCACCACTTGGCTTGAAGATTAAATCACACTTGCCCGAAAATGCTTGGCCTTTTCGTTGGAACGTGAACTTACCGAGAGGAAACCTCAGAGTTTTAAAGCAAAAATGAAAAGAAGGCTTTGACTTGTACGGGACCACACAGCTCGTGACTCCACACCCGAAAGAACTCAGGTCTCTTAACTACCGACCTTAGGGCCCGTAAACTTCTGTTTGTGGGGCTCCGACTGCTTGAGGGGAAATGGGTCTCCGGGATTTCGGCGGAGACGGCTCCGGTCTTACCTCAGGTCTGAGTCTGAGATGTACCTTCAGGAGAAACGGAAGTGAGTGGGGGTCAATCACAGTGAAGACTTGAACAGAATTAAAGAAATTCTGGGGAAAGAAGGCAATTAACCACACTGCAATTCTACTTCTCGACTGGATAGGCCGGGGTCAGTAATTGCCGTTTCTCTCCTCAGGGCCTCAGAGCTGAAGTATCAACAGCCACAGGGCTTCACCATTCAAACCTTCCGCCCTCCCAATAACCTATCCTACCCTCCTCTAAGATGAATCAGCCAATCTTCGCGCGCCTGCCCAGAACTCTCTCAGCCAATCGTTTGGCTCGTCCATCACCGGGGGCGTGAGCTTGCGTTGAAAGGAGCAAAATTTACCCCGCCCCTCAGCCAGAGCAGGATGTCGATTGGCCCCCCAGCGTTGGGCAAACCGCTTAATAAGCCCCGCCCCACACAAGTCTCGAGCACCATTGGCTTTCCCTGTGGCCAATCGCCTCTCCCACCCTGATCTTTCCCTTTGCTCTGCCCCTCGACCCCGGGAGATTTAAGTTGCACCTCGCTAGGGACGTCCTGTGCTTAACTTAGTACCTGGAGGAATTAACCTGGATACTAGCGTGTTTTAGACGTTTCTTTTTCCTTGCTTTTCTCTCGTGTATTATACAGACTTTTCCCTCTTAGCTAGTCTTCCGCTGGAGATGGAACATTTGCCTTGGGTGTGGCAGATGCTGGGGCGTGGCAGGTGTGTGTATCTGCGCTAAGCGGCATTGGGCCCTTCCAAAAGCTTTCCTAGTTAAGACCTCTATTTTAGTGCGCAGCATCTAAGACGCTAGGTTATGTGAGTAAAGGAAATTCCTTTTCAGGGAAAGCAGGGGAGTTGAATTATCTCTTGGCATAATCCTTATCACAGTCCAAAGGATCTCAAAATTTGGTTGTTTATGGAAATTTGAACATTAATTAGGTGATATTAAGAATTTATTCTTAATTTGGGGACTTGCTTTTAAGTAATCCTGTAGAGTGGTGGCAGGTATAGATGAAACAAGATCGACCTTGAGTATTGGGAGATGGTTAACTGGGGGGGTCCATTTTATCAGTGCTCTCAAAATTTAATCTGCGTACTATCACCTGGGGATCTTGTTAAAATGCAGATTCTGATTCAGTACATCTGGGTTGGAGCCCAAGATTCTTCTAAAAAGTTCCCAGCTGATGCTTTGAGTACTATATTTGAGTAGCAAAATATTATGTTAATCTCTTTACTTCTCTGTATATTTGAAATATTCCGTAATAAAAAAGGTTTAAAATAACCTTGGAAGCTCTTTAAAATATAGGCCTCCAAATGATGATTCAATAGGTCTAGAATGGGGCCCAGGAATTATCAAGGTCCTCAGATACTACCCATGCAGGTGCCTTGTAGACTACACTTTGAAAAACAAATTAGAAATGCAACCTTTCTCTTTGGGAAACAGTAAGTCAGAAATACAACCTTTAGCTGATATCAGGATCTTGGTGGTGGTAGTGGCTGAAAGGTGCAGTTTAGTTAGCTGGGACCAATACTCTCTTCATCTAGTATCTACTTCCCCAGGAAGGAGCTGTGTGAAGAGTCTTTGACCTCTAGGATAGAGATGGTGAGTGTGGGAGTCAGCACTGAGCCCTACCATGCCAGGTGAGTTTGAAAATCAGGCTGGGGATTAATGGAGTGTGGGATGAGTTGGTTTCTGCTTTGATAACTACATTCATACTTCATGTGACCACCATATACTTCCCCACAGGTGGGAGGTAGAGACAGATGAAATTGTCCTACAGCGGCGGCAAAAGCAGATAGATTATGGCAAGCGCACACCTGGTTACCAGTGCTTTCTGCAGCAGGTCCCCAAGTGAGTACAGTTGTGGATAGTCACAACAGGAGTGTCAAGTGGCTTTGGTTCAATGTCAGATGATAAAAATATAGTAGAATCTGAGTGGTCTCACACACTTGCAGTATTACAAAAACAAATTCTCCTGCAATCTAGCCATGAGGTTAATTTTCCAAGATTTTTTTTTCAAATGGAACAAGTCATGCATAATATTTTTTTAAAAAATCTATCTTTAAAAAACAAAAACCCTCTATCCATGTTTGCTAATGAAATTTTTTTCTTTCCAATCATTTTTACCTCATGCCTCCAGCTGACTTGGCCAACTGCAATATATTTGCCTAATTATATGTAAGTTTACATACATATATACAACCTAAATGTATGAAAAGGTAGAATGTATTAAAAGGGATGCCAAATACTGTCTTTTATATGTATTTTGACTTCTGAGGGAATTGGAATATTTAATTTACCCTTCCCAGATGAAAGAATATTGGAGAGTTAGGAAGTTTGGTGTTTAGTCTGATTTGAAGATTTATTTTTTTCTGTCACACTGAGGGCTTTGATCGTACCTTATTCTCTGAGAATCCTTAATGAGCTTCCTGATTCACTGTGATAAGCAGCGAGCTGTACCCTTTTACCTTGACCTCAGTCTGACTCATATTTGTTGTTGTCAGGGCACAACGACAGCCGGGACTTCATCCTCAAACACCAAACAAAAACAGAAGGTACAGCCGCCGCTCCTGGGATGCCCAGATCAGGCAGTGGAGAAGAGCACTACATTCCTGGGACCCCCCTAGCCAGCCTCTGCAGGGCAGGGGGACTGAGGGGTATGTGCCCTATTCTTGATTCCTTTCCTGAGTGGTAGACTGGGTCCTACCTCTCCCCATTTTGCAGAGTTTTAACTTTTACTGGTTGGAAAGGGAGACTCTGAATGAGGTGTATGTTCCTCTAACTCTTCTGCCTCCCTAGGCAGGGAATGGAGAGTCTCTTAGAACCAATGGATTCCACCCCTTTGGATGATCTTCTGGATTACTGGCTCCAGCCCCTGGAACCCTCAGAGAATCTGGATGGAGACCGGAAGGGAGGCCAGGTAGTATCCTCTGCTGAAATTCCTCCCTTCCCTGGCGCTGAAGATCCCCACCACTGGTTTTACTTTCTAACTAATCACAGTTACTTATTTGTCCCAGATTTGAGTGGGGTACAAAATACTTAGGGAAAACAAATATCTTTCAAAGGAGTTATTGCTAGGTGCAGGGTCAGAATGAGATGGGGTCTGGTCCATGAGGTCACAATTAAGATGGGGTTCAAGGCAGTATTCCAAGAACAAAAGAAGGAAAATACAGCAGCAGGAAAAAATAGCATGATGTGAGTAAAAAACAAAACAAAACAAAACAAAAAACTCGAGAACTAAAAGTGGCATCATAAGAATATTTAATTACAGTTTACAAAGGGGGGAGTTGAACTTCACTGGGGGCTATTTTATACTTGATGAAAGAGGCATAATCTTTTAAAGTGAAGCCTAAAACCTGACATGCAGGGTTTATTTTTTAACTCTCAGTTTCTTCCAATGTTTTGTAAAAGAGGCAATGTTAACTTAACCTCTTATACTCAATCATGTAACTTTAGTAAGCATGGTTAATAATAAAAAGGAGGATCATCTAGTGGTGAAGACCTAGGGTTTTAGAACCTCAGACTGCTTTTTTAATACTACCTTTGTCTACAACATGGGAAGTCACTTAACCTCTCCAGCCATTTCATTTGTCAAATAAGAAGATTTGTAAGCAAAAATGAGAATACATATTTAAAGTATGTACCATGATGCCTGGCACATAGTAAGTGCTCCACAATAGCAATTATTGGAAACCATGTCTCCTGTAACTTTATGACCCCTGCCAGTTCTTTTGTCAGGAGGAAATGTGCAGGGCAAGGAAATGTGAAGTACACCTTCCCTTTGCCCCATTTTCTTGATAAGTACCTAACTTTCCCTTTTCTTTTCCAGTTTGTAGACTTGGTGGCTCCTGACTCCTCCCTTCCCTGGCTCTGTGAAGATGACACACACTGGTTCTACTTTCTAACTAATCACAGTTACTTATCTGTCCCAGACCTGAATGGGGAACAAAATATTTAGGGAAAAGATATCTTTCAGGGGACTTGTTGCTTAGTAGTGAGAATTTACTTGCATGACTGCTACTTTCCAATTGATTAAAAAATAAATATAAAATCCTGCTCTACAAAGAGATCACAACACGAATGCATTGTTTGTTTAAAGCCTCTTCTTTTCCATGTTTTGCCTCTCTCTCTAAACCTTCTTTGGTAGATGAGACTCAGATTTACATAAGAACCAGAAACCATCTAGTTGTTTCCCAACCTCTTCATCTACTAACGTCTTCGTCCACATTCAGTCTCTTCAAAAATGACTTAAACTTTGGCTGAGGTGGGAGGTAGTGGCAATGATGGCAATTTAATAAAAGGTGATTTATTCTACCTGAAAAGGAAATACAACACCATCAACATATTTTCTCCATCAGCCTGTTTCCTCCCTCACGGTCTTAAGAAAAGTAGTCCAGCTGTAACCACCGTACTCCCCCTACCACCCCCCACGCGATCTACTGAACCGCCTATGATGTCATAATCACAATCCCATTACCTCATCCTGTTGGGGGGGGCGGTGCGTAGAGGGAGGAGAAGGAGTGAACAGCCCTGGGCCCTCCTCAGCTTTACAAAGTGTTTTGGGTGAGGGCTAATTACAAAACGAAATGGGAACAGCACCCCAACTGTTTTAAGGACTAGGTTTATAAAGGCTCGAGCCGATCCGGCCGCTGGAATAAGGGCTCCTGGGACTCAGAGCAGGCCCTAATCGGTGCTGGGACTACACTTCCCAGAAGCCTCCACGCCGCGGACAGGTCCTCTGCTGGGGGAAGGGGGATTCCTTCAGAGAGGCGGCTGCAGAAGGTGGGGCCGGAGAGCAGGTGAGAGGGACCTTGGCGAAAGCTTTTACGCGGTCCGAACTTATTAGAGGACTGTACTTGGGCCGGTGTAGAAATGCAGGGCGGAGGCGACAGCTTTGTTTACCTTCGTCGGACACTGCCTCCCCCGCGGGTTTCGTGATATTCCTCTAACTGGGCCGGTCTACCTTCCGCAATATTTTGTAGGGGGCGACTCAATAGTGAGGAAACCGCACTCATCCTTACATCAAAGAGCCGGGCTCCTTCCCGACAGTATTGTCAAAGAAAGAGTTTGAGAGAGAAACAGCGGGAGTCTAGAGCCTTCGCGGACGGTTCAGGGGGGCGCTGTGAATCGGAGAGGTTCCCTCACTCTCCTGAGAGGCCCATTGGTTCGCGCCGGCGCCTTTTAAGGGCACCGTGGGGCGAACCGAGCGCTCAGAGCTGCTTCGGCCGCGGCCCTGGGAGCTGAAGGAGCCGCGGTAGGTGGCGGAGGGCTGGTGGCTCTTGGGCCTCGGGGTGGGCACCTCGGCCTCCGCTCCCTCCTTCCCTCTTTCCCTGACCCCAGCCCTGCAGCCCGCGCGGCGTGGCCTCGGTGTCCGCCTCCGCGGGGAGAGCACGGGACCCGGTGGGGGAGGGGGTGGCTGAGTGCTAAGTCCCATACCCTCTCCATCCCCTGCGTCCTGAGTTCTCTTCCATGGCCAGACGATGGAAGCTAATTGGGAAGAGGGGAGCAACGAGCCCCCTGAGTGAGCCCTGGCGCCCCCCCCACCACCACCACCGGGGGCCAGCGGACGCCCCATGCCCCACCCCGCGGGGACAGCCAGGGCAACCGAGGGAGAGGTTGAAGACTGAAGGGGGCCTAGCCTTTTGCTTCTTCATCCGTGTGGGGGGAGGGGTTCTTCCCACTTGTCACCCCTATCCCCACCAGAGCCATATGGGGGACGAGCAATCAGGTCCTCACTTACCAGTTCTTGCACCTCCCTGCTTCCCTCAGGTTTTCTTTCAGTCTCCCCCAGAGATGTGGGGCTGGGACCTGGGGGAAGGTCCCTAGGGATTGGTGACTCTCCTCCCCCTTAGCCTGACTTGATCCTAGGTTCTCCAGGTTTCATTACAACCTCAGCATCCCTGAAACCCGAATGTCTGGGGTTACTGCCATCCAATAGGAGATGGGGTGAGGGTCCAACCTTTATTTTAGAGGGCCGATGGTGGAGGGAAAGCCTGGATTGAGAGTTGGGCCTGATGGGGTTGTGGGGAGGGCCTTAGCGGCCTGCTGCTCTGTGCAAGGCTGAGCCCCGTGCCAGTTAAGCTGAGAAGTTTTAACTTGTTTAGTGAATGTTCAGGGCTCTCTACCTCCCAAATACACAAAATGGAAGGGGAAGGAAGGCGGCAAGAGAGGGCTTCTTGCACTTTTTTCTATGCCTGCCTGAGAAAGAGGAGGCCCCTCGCAGAGCTGGTTTGCCTTCTTTTGTGTCCTGGTTTGATTCCTTATGGCTTCCGTTCTGTTCCCCCTCTCAGCCTGGCCTGTTTTAGGAAACTCAGGCTGAGAGTATCAGTTGCGTGGTGGTAGTTGCATTGTTCCAATTACCGCCGTGTGTGGCCACATCCCAACAATTAAAATGCAGAAAAATACGAAATCACTCTCTTCACTGGATCCCAGAGAGGGTTGGGAGTTTGCTCTTTGGCCAGATACCTCATGAAAAGCTTGAAAGAGTTTTGCTTCACTCTTTGCTCCTCATGACTGGTCAGCCTGAAGCCTGGGGTCTTTGGGGTAAAAGCCTGCACTTAGGTTCCCTCTCTGGTTGATCTTTGAGGGTTGAGTTAAGAAACCAAGAGCAGAAGTTATAGAAGCTGTAGCTTCTCCCGCAAGAATATAGGGGAAGCAGCTGAAGGGAGCTCTCAGGAAGCTGGAACTTTGTTCAGGGTTGTAATAATTATACATGAAAATGATAGTTAACTATAATGATGATTGACTTCTCCCACACCTTTTTTCCAAAAAAACTCTTAAGTATATCCACGTGTAGTTCTTTGCTCTTCCATGTGGCCTGCCTCCCTCTGAGGTAGGAATGGGGTAGGGGTGATTCTCTTTTTTGTAAAAGTAGAAAGTGATTTTGCCCCCAAGGTCATAGAAGCCCTTTTGGGCTTCTCTCAGTTTTCAGGTGATGGAAGTTGATATCTAACCAAATACATAAATCCTGTTGCTTTTATCTTAACGATGTCATCACTTGTGGCATTCTGAGCCTCTGTAGAACGACAAACAGAGTGGTGAAACAGCCTGTGTGGACTCCTGGTTTGTATAGGCCAGATGGTATGCTTTTTACGTTTTGGTATTGTGTGCCTTGCTGCATGTGACAGATTCAGATTATTCAGTCTGTTCTACATGGTAAACTGAGACCCAGAAGGGTTAAGTGATTTGCTGAAACTGCTTCAGCAAATTGGATCAGGATTTTGGTTTCTTGATAGTTTGTTCTCTCTACTAGCAAATGCTGCATATACCCTCTGATGAGCTGTCTGCCTGCTGGTCATTTCTGGGAATAAATAGTAAGGAGACACAGAGGTTAACTTCCCCTCCTCCCTTAAGTAAGGCCCCTCAGGCAATAATATGGCCTTACAGCTTGTTTTCTGGTAGAATTAGTGTGTTTCTACCAAAATTGACCTGAGAAAGAATCTTGATTACTTGTATTCCTGGTCTTTGAGTCAGATCAGGCTAAAAACTTAGTTGAATAAAGTCATAGAGTAGTTGTTTTTAACATCTGTAGAGTTGGAATGTAATTGGAATTACACTGGTATTATTTCCTTATCCTCTTCTCATTTTATAAGAGAATATATGCAGTCTCTGTTGGAAAACTATAACATACCAGCTGGTCGGGCTAAGGAAGAACTTAAAACCTTGTTTACTCTTGTCTGAGGTAGAAAGTCACTCCTATAACCAATCCTCCTCCCTGTTCCTATTATTTCTGTAATTTAGGAGAAGGGTGCCTCTCTACTTCTAACTAGAA
This sequence comes from Phyllostomus hastatus, assembly GCF_019186645.2. Taxonomy (NCBI): domain Eukaryota; kingdom Metazoa; phylum Chordata; class Mammalia; order Chiroptera; family Phyllostomidae; genus Phyllostomus; species Phyllostomus hastatus. The sequence continues at coordinate 29,361,807 of NW_025333611.1, read as the reverse complement.
GATAAAGAAAATATTAGGCTAATGAGAATGGAAGTAACCATTTGGTCATCTCTCTCTTTCACTTGAACTGTTTTCTAAGTGGTGCTATTATTCTGGGTAGACAGCAAAGCATGACCCAGGTTAGGAGTAGCAAATAGGTTTCAACTTGCTTGCCAACTGCAATTCATTTTACTGAATATCTGGACTGTCAGACTTAGAATGTGTTTGAGGCTATGTGTAGGTTTAGCAGGAAAGAGCTGTGCTTTCTACTGACGTCTGCCAGAGGCCTGGCGTAAGGATGCTGTGGTATGTGTGCCATGCATTTTCCATCTCTGGACCAGGTACATCTCTAATATCACTTGGGGCTGGTCCCTCTGTAATTGGCAGACTCAGCAGGCATGACTGGAGAGGGAAGTCCCAATGGTGCTAGAATGGTGCTGCAGTGGCAGAAGACGGCTCACGAGTGAGGTGTGGAAGAACAACAGGGAAGACATCCATCATTTGCTCCAAAGTGTGCAAGTCAGATCCTGGGGAGAATCATGATAACCCTGATCACTGAGCAGCTACAGAAGCAGACTCTGGATGAGCTGAAATGCACACGCTTCAGCATCAGTCTGGTAAAAGACCAGTCTTCCTGCTTCTCTACGACCCCCTCCCCCTTTTTTCAGAGGCTCTTTGTTGGTACTACTTCACCCTTGTCCTGTGCTATATGAGTCATGATACTTGTACTGGAAGAGTCCACTAAAAGCTCAAAAAAAAACCCGCCCAGAAGGAAAGGGGCAGGGACTTGTCCACTGATAGAGAAGGGACACGAAAACTTGGGTGGAGAAGGGTTTGAGATATTGGAAGGTGTGCATTATTTTACTCACTAACTTCGGGAAGGCAAGAAGAAGAGAACACTTAGGAGTCCCTAACATCCCTCTAGCCCAGGAATTTCAGGGGTGAGCTGAACAGGGCTTCTTGGAGATCTGTATCCTGAACCTGAATCATGATGGATATTCTCTCTCTTAGCCTTTGCCTGATCATGCAGACATCTCCAACTGTGGGAACCCTTTCCAGCTTGTGTCTGGTAAGGTATTGTGTGTTTGCCTGTGTGTGTGTATGCCCATGCTTCCATCCACATACTTCTTTCATTGGTTTCCAGTGACTAGGACTAGGTGTCCTATCTCCACAACTTTCTTGCCAAGGTCACCTCCTGAGATTGGCACTGTCTCTATTTGATATATCATTATGTAATGTTGAGTATTTCCTGGTTTTGTGTAGCTCTATGTTATTGCATTGTAGGGATGGACCATAGTTTAATCAGTCTCCTATTAATGCATATTAGGATATTTCCAAACAAAACCATAGCGAACAGTCCTGTACCTGTGTCATTTTGCACATGTGAAAATGTGTCTGAGGCATAAATTCCTAGATTATGAATTATTCAGTAAAGGGCCCGTGATCATGGGGCATCTGGGTGGAGCTGTCACTGTTGTACAGCCAGAACTCTGGCCCATGCTGCTAGGCTGCTGTGCAGCTCATTCCCTTTTTTGGGATACCTGGCAAGGGAGGTCAATTGTCAAAATCATCTTCATTCAACTTCTTCCTCTGATTTATTAAATACTTGCTGAGAGCCAGGAACTGTGCAGTATATACAGAACAGGACATATGGTCCCTGTCCTCTTAGAGGTTAGCAGGGGGCAGAACTGTTGACCAAAAATGTGAAGTGTAGATTTCCTCCATTGTCAAGTATGACTTCATATACTTATTAGTTGTTCCAAATGTCTAGCCCCTGCAGAATTACAGTCAGCTAGCCAGAGGAACTTGGAGTAGGCCCTATGTCCCTTAATGAGCTGCCTCCTAAAAGTCAGGGTTTTGGTTAGAAAGTAGTGAGAATTATTCTTTTTAGTCCACTTCTTCCACCACTCAGTCTCCCAATCTATTTGGACTTCAGAGCAGGCCTAGGGGAAGGGAATCAATATACCCAAGCAAGGTTCTACCATCAAAGGGCTTTTGATACATGGGAAAGGGGAAAGGCTAAGGAAGGGAGAACATAGGCCTTCTTTTCACAACCTCGGGCTGTGGGGTTGGGGAGCAAAATAGGTCTAAGTTGAGTGGAGTGAGGGATGAGCAGGGCACACTGCACACACACGTTTATTTTTATCATTTTACCTTTGAGAGGGAGTGGCAAGGCACTACATGAGTATATTTTCAGTTTCACGTGGTTCCTCATAATGGAGGCAGAATAGCATGGTGGTTAAAAAACCTAGCCTTAGAATCAGACAGACCTGGGTTTGAATCCTGCTTTGGTCATTTGATTGCTGCTGACTTTGGGCAAATTACTACACTTTCGTTGTCTATGAAATGGGCATAATAATAGTACCTACTTCATGAGGTTTTGGGAAACCTCACATAAAGTGCTCAGTTACATTGTGGAGTACCTTGTAAGCTCTTAGAAGTATATTAACTATCATTAATACTATTTTTATTATGAATGCCTTCCAGAAGGTGCTTCCTGGAGGGGCCTGCCCCGCTGTTCCTGTGCAGAGTTCCAGGACAGCCTCAACCTCAGCTACCACCCCTCAGGCTTGAGCCTGCACCTCAGACCACCAAGCCGGGGAAGTTCCCCACCAGAGCAGCCCCTCTCCCAAGTCCTAAGCCCTGAGCCTCCTGACCCAGAGAAGCTTCCTGTGCCCCCTGCCCCTCCATCCAAGAGGCACTGCCGCTCACTCTCAGTGCCCGTGGACCTGTCTCGCTGGCAGCCAGTGTGGCGGCCTGCCCCCTCCAAGCTGTGGACTCCCATCAAGCACCGAGGCAGTGGTGGAGGGGGTGGGCCGCAGGTGCCTCACCAGAGCCCCCCGAAGCGGGTCTCCAGCCTCAGGTTCCTCCAAGCTCCCAGTGCCTCTTCTCAATGTGCCCCAGCCCACAGACCCTGCAGTCCCCCTTTCTTCAGCCTGGCCCTGGCCCAAGATTCCTCTCGACCCTGTGCTGCCTCCCCCCAAAGTGGCTCCTGGGAGAGTGATGCTGAATCCCTGTCACCTTGCCCACCCCAGCGCCGCTTTTCCTTGTCACCCAGCCTGGGCCCACAGGCAAGCCGCTTCTTGCCCTCTGCCCGGAGCTCCCCTGCGTCCTCCCCAGAGCTGCCCTGGCGACCTAGAGGCCTCCGAAACCTTCCCAGAAGCCGCTCACAGCCTTGTGATCTGGATGCCCGAAAAGCTGGAGTCAAGCGGCGCCATGAGGAGGACCCCCGGCGGCTGCGGCCTTCCTTGGACTTTGACAAGATGAATCAGGTGGGACCAGCCAGACTAAGGAAATTTGGATGGGAGCAGAGAGGCTTTGTTCTTTCACTTTTGGGCTGCCCTAGTCCCATGCTTTCCTGGCAGGGCCACCCCTGGAGCTCCTTTCCATCTGAGCTTTCACTAGGGCGATCTACCATCCGAGTTTGCCCAGGACTGTCTTGGTTTTAGCACTGAATTCTAAAGTCCCATGTTCTGTGAAACTTATCAGCCCTGGGGGTTCCAAAGAAACTGGGGTGAGACCCATGTTAAACTTTCCAACAGAGACCCCAGATTGTCTTGCTAGAGGCACTTTCCCTCCTCTCAGAATGCATAAGCCATTAAGTGCCATTATCTTTGCCCTGCCCCTCCTCCTAATGCTCAAGGCTGGTTTTGCCACTTGCCCTTCACTGCTTTGAGTGCGTCTGGGAGAATTTAAAACAGGCTGCTGCAACATTCATCTGTTCAGCAAATGTTTTTGACTTCCCAGTGTGAGTGCAGTTGTCTTATGCACTTGCCCACTTTTTGATATTCTTCCTTCCAGACCACTGGGTCACAAACCTCTCTGAGAACTTGAACACTTATTCACAGAGTCATCCATCCAACCAGTCAGCAAACATTTACTGAATACCTGCTATGTACCAGGCTCTGACTAGGCCCTGGCAGTACAGCAGTGAAATAGGCAGATGATATCCCTGCCCACATGAAGCTTATAAATGAGCTTCTAATCTTGAATCTGATAGAAACTATGGGCTCTTTCCTCAAAGAAATGTACATGTACACTGAATGTTTCAAATTTCATCAGGGGGTTCATAAACCTCTCCCTAAAGAAATACAGTTTGAGCCAGAGTGCTCTGGGATGTTAGTATTTTTATTTGCCTTTTTAACTTTGTTGTTTGTTTGACAGAAACCATACTCAGGAGGTGTCTGTCTCCAAGAAACAGCCCGGGAAGGCAGCAGCATCTCTCCACCGTGGTTCATGGCCTGTAGCCCTCCGCCCCTCTCTGCTTCCTGCAGCCCCATTGGGGGTTCCTCCCAGGTGCTGAGTGAGAGCGAAGAAGAGGAGGAAGGGTCCGTGCGGTGGGGGCGGCAAGCGCTGAGCAAGAGGACACTGTGCCAGCAGGACTTTGGGGACCTGGACTTGAACCTGATTGAGGAGAACTAAAACTGAGAGGCTACTTCCTGGGGCCACACAGACTGACTCTCTTATGGCTACTAACAAGTGTCGAGGCCCCAAGTCTGGGGACCCAGCCTGGGAATGGGGGTGAGTTGAGGGCTCCGACTCAGGGCAGCCGGAAATCTTCTCGCTCCAGGAAGCTCGACCATGCCGAGAGACTGTCCAGGACAAGATAAACAGAGCTGGTGGCGGGAGGGACAGCCCCAGAGCAGACCCTTCCCATGGCGGCCCTGAGTGTGAGTATCCCTGCCACCAAGAAAGCAGTGGGCAGGGAAGGAAGGGGTCTGCTGACCCCAGCTCGGGGAATTTCACTAGCCCCTTTGCTTCAAAGGGCACTTGTGTCTTAGAATTTGGCCAGGGTGGGGGGTTTCACTCAGCCTCCTAGGAGAAATTGTGTGAGAGAGTGTGTGTGTGTGCATGGGAGTATACTTGAGGAAAGGTGTGTTTGCGTAGCCTTAGGGAAGGAAGGCAGTTGCTCCTTAACAATAGAGCATCATGATACCCCCAGGATCTTGAGTTTTCACAGGACAGTGAGTTTGTTCTAGGAGTCAGAAGGAGGGCATCAAGTTTTTCTTTTTTCTAAGTAGTTCTAGAACCAGGCTTATAATCCATAAGCACTACTGGTTCTCAAAGGATTCTGTTTGGGGGTACTGCAGGGTCTCTTTAAGTGCTGTGACCTCAGCCAATGGTCTTTTCCTCAGGCCCACTCCCCTCCCCTAGATAGATTTAGTATTGGGGCTGGAGAGGGCTCTTCACATTGATTCTGAGCTGGCCTTTTTTTCTTATCAGATTGCCTAGGCTGTATACAACCTGCCTCTCACTCTAAGTAGATGCAAGCACATGTGGGTAACTGAGGCAGGGTTGAAGGGCTTCATCTCTTTCTTTCCCTCCTTACTTACAGTTGGGACCTTTTTCCCCTCACCCTTTGACCTTCGATGCATTTGGACTGCTGACCATTTAAAAGCAGCCTGTAATTGCTTCTTTTGTAAAGCAAGCAACCTCCCTTTACTTTTGCTGTTTGACTATTTGGATTTTCACATATTGGGCTTACCCAGAGTGGAGCGCACCTCTATAGGGCTGTGGTTGACACTGGGTAGACATCTGCATCTGTGTTGTGTGTGTGGTGTGGCTGACCAGTAGGTGAGTATTCCTGCGTGTGTGAGTTAAGCCACTCCCAGGCTGGTGCTCTCCTCCTGTGCCCAGTGACTGCCCAGTGGCAGCTCCAGCTGCCCTTCACTCCCACCTGCTGCCAAAGTCCCTGTGCTAATGGGATTACAAATACAAAAAGTGGAAAAAAAATTTTCGTAAACTTTGTTTTATATTAAAAAAATCCATAAGTCTGTGTGTGTGTTAAATATGAGGTCCTGCCTCTGTGGCTGTGTTTGAAAAAATAAAGTTTTATTAGAATAATCCATTTTCCCAAGCAACCTTGTGTTCAGCAGTGTCTTCTTCCTTTCTCCACAAAGAAAGGCAAGGAGAAAGCAGGGAGAGGGCCACCTAACTCTTCCAGCCCCTTCCTCTATGCCATAGTTGGGCCTTTGCTCTTTGAGGGCAGTAACTGGTTCCTAGGCCCTTTGGGGCCACAGCAGTCATATCCTTGAGGCCCAGGCTTCTGTTAAGGTTTTGGATTTTTACGGCAGTCTGATTTTATCTGTGTTTCCCTGGTACTTACACCAGCCTCCTCTGCTGTTTTTGGTTTGTTTGTTTAAAGATTTTTATTTATTTATTTTTAGAGAGAATGGGAAGGGGGGGAGAAAGAGGGAGAGAAACATCGATAGGTTGCCTCTCGCACACCGCCAACTGGGGACCTGGCCTGCAGTCCAGGCATGTACCCTGACTGGGAATCAAACCAGTGACTTTTCAGTTTTCAGGGACAACACCCAACCTACTGAACCATATCAGTCAGGGCTCTGCTGTCACTCTCACTTCCACCAGGTTGAAGTGAAGTATTAACATATTCTAGCTCCCTGAGAATGCTTGATGGTGCAGGCAGGGACTTGTCTAGATTGGTTTGTAGGCTTTGGGAAATAGGAGAAGGCAGGATGGTAGACTTGACCAGGAATCTTTAAAAAAAATGTTTTTTAATTTATTGATTTTTAAATAGAAACATCGATTTGTTCCACCCATTTATGTATTCATTGGTGGGTTCTTGTTTGTTCCCTGACCAGGGATTGAACCCAAAACCTTGGTGTATTGAGATGACACTCTAACCAATGAGCTGCCTGGCCAGGACAGGAATCTTTTTTAAAAAGTTTTCACGTGTTATGTACTGGAGAGGCAGAGATTTAGTCATCAGAATTCAGATTCTAAAGACCTGGGCAATTTCTGCATCCTAAAAATAATGCTTTTGTAAAATCCTACCAAGCAGAGCTTCTTTTTTGCCCTAGAAGATGGTATTTTTTCCCTAATGCTTCAATTTGGAATGTTCATTTATGAAAGAAGCTGTGTGGTTCACTTTCTTTAGACCTTTCTATTACACCCTTTCTTCTCCCTACGTTAGCATTCTTCTAATGTGTGTGGGTGAACTGTAGTTGCTTAGAGATCCAGGCAGGAGCCTCTGTCCCTAAGGCATAGCTTTTCTTTACCAATTTGGTGCTGACTTGCCAGGCAGCAAGAAGAGTCAAGTTGCTTAGCCTTCGTCCCAGTTTCCTGCTTCAAATTGGTGGCATTCATCATTGAATACCAATGAAGTGTGCAAGTGGACAGGATTGGCTTGACTACCTGGAGCAAGAAACTTGTGTGTTTGTGTGTTCATGGTGCAGGGGGGGAAGAAGTGGGGTGCAGGGGGAAGTGGGGACCATCTGGTTGGACTCCTGAATGGGAAAGAGCAGAAGGTTGGGCTAGGGAAAGGGGATGTTAGGGTGGGTGTAGAGACAGGAGGGGAAAGTGGGTCTAGATGGACAAAAACTTTTGAGGGGATGAAAATACACTCTTAAAGGAGTGAGAGTTGTCACCTGCTGTAGAAACAAAGGGAGGGGCTTGGGGGAGTGGGGCAATATGGCTTGTAGGTAAAGAAGCTCACCATTATAGGTTTTTTCCTTCAAAACTGCTGTTTCATCTGTTTCAGCAGGGGTAAAATTTGAACATCAGAAATAACTCCCACCAACCATTTTCCTTCTGTTCAATGTTTTTGTTGGTTTTGTCTACTGTTTATTTACTATAAGGTCAAATGTGATTTCCTTTACCATTCCTAAAGTCCTGCTGATGCAGGAAAGAATATAAACTACCTGAGGGCAAGGATTTTTTACACCAGAGTGTAAAAAATCTGTTTCCTTCTGTTCAATGTTTTTGTTGGTTTTGTCTACTGTTTATTTACTATAAGGTCAAATGTGATTTCCTTTACCATTCCTAAAGTCCTGCTGATGCAGGAAAGAATATAAACTACCTGAGGGCAAGGATTTTTTACACCAGAGTGTAAAAAATCTGTTTCCTTCTGTTCAATGTTTTTGTTGGTTTTGTCTACTGTTTATTTACTATAAGGTCAAATGTGATTTCCTTCACCATTCCTAAAGTCCTGCTGATGCAGGAAAGAATATAAACTACCTGAGGGCAAGGATTTTTTACACCAGAGTGCTGTGTCCCCAGCACTCTGAGAAGTTACTGGCACATGAAAAGTGCTTGCCGTATTTGTTGAATTAACTTTACATATTTGCCTTTCCAGCCCTGAGTTTATGCACATTTCTACCTCTGATGCTGTGAGAAGCTAGCTCTGAACACAAGTAATAGAGCTCCACATGAAAGAAAATTCCAGTGGAGAATGTTGATAGAAAAGCTGCAAGGCAGCAAGATCCTATATGGATTCACCCTTATTCCCCTGCTACTAACTACAACTGGTGGGCCATGTGCTTTAAGAGGTGTCTCTTGGCTCAGGAAAATATTCTTAGGCCTCAGGTTGGATATGGGAAATGGAAATTCCAAGGAAATGTTTCCTTGGTACTCTACAGGGTTAGTTCTAGACTCACTTTCCTAGGTGTTTTGTACTTTTATTAAAGCCAATAGTTGGTGCCTACTGTCTACCCTCTACCCCTAATCTTTGCTACAAGCCAAGTAGGTCAAGGGTAAAGATAAGGTTATGGACAGATTACTGGGTAGGCACTTTGTCATGAAGAAAGAACCAGTTACTGCCCTTTCCTGTTTGTAGGGCAGATCTATGAAAGAAATAGTTGCTTTTAGGGTAACAATCATGGATTGTTACTAGACCCCTTTATCTTCCTGGTTTGTGTACTCAGTCTCTGCATCCATAAGACCATGGAACCTGTGCTAGTCTCTGACATTACCAACATTAAAGATTGAAGTTTCCCATTACCTGGTGTGAAAACAACCTAAGCAAAAAATTCCATTCTCTCTCCACTACACCCCCTTTTCTAACAGGAGCTATCAATCTCCCACATTTAATGAGAATTTAGATTGAAGTGGTGGAGTTTTCTTTGTCCATTGTCCCACTACTTCCATGGTAAGATGAGGTGCCATTACTGAACCAAATAAAGTAATGTGTTTGTTTCTTTCCAATTCCCTTAAAAGTTGAGTTGAGAAACACGTGGACTTAATAACATTGGCAGACTTGGAAGGGGAAGAGGCTCAGTGGGTTTAGGTCAGAATACCAAGATGCTGGAAGCTCATTGGCCTTCAGCCAGTCAAAGAGTGGCATTATTACATCCAATGGATATAACGCATTAATTGGAAAGAAACCTGTGAAGTCATGGTAGTAGTATAGAATGGGGTGGTAACATGTTATGGGGCAGTGAAAAGATGGTCCAATGGACCAACAGGGAGGAAGTTTCCTAAAAGACAACGACAAGGCAGTACATGTTTTCAGGATAGGAAATCAATAGGTATTGGGGTGCTAACCTCTCAGCTCAAAACATTCACTTTCTGGGTACCTTGCCCCTCAGTCCCCCACCCCAGTAAGCTTTGGTATCCAACGATGGTAAGCTAAAACCTTCTCTGATAGGGGACCTCCAGAATGAAGGTTGGGACTAGGGTGGTGCCCTGGAGGACTGCAGGACCCGCCCAGTTCCCCACCCCTGCCAAAACTGCAATTCCCCTCCTTGTCGCGGGGGGCACTGCAGGCCCCGGGGAGGTTGGGGCGGAGCGCTCCGAGGGGCCCGGAGCTGCCACCCCGCTCCGGAGCGCGGGGGGCGCTGTGCCGGGGCCCGGGCTGCAGCTCCGCTCCCGGCCACCGGGGGCGCTGCGCGGCGCCGGTGGTTGGTGGTGGCTGTTGGGGGGGTGGGGGGGAGCCGCGGCCGCGGGTGGTGCGGAGGGAGGCCTTGCGGGCGGATCGGGTGCTCGGCGGCGAAGGTGGTGGGAGGCGGCGGGCGGGAGCACGGGTCCGGCCGGCCCTGGCGATGGCGGACGCAGCGGCCTCCCCAGTGGGCAAGCGGCTGCTGCTTCTGTTCGCGGACACCGCGGCCTCCGCTTCGGCCTCGGTGCCCGCGGCGGCGGCGGCGGCGGCGGCGGCGGCAGCGGCGGGAGGAGATCCGGGGCCTGTGCTGCGCACTCGGGCCTGGAGGGCCGGCACGGTGCGGGCCATGAGCGGGGCGGTGCCCCAGGACCTGGCGGTGAGTGACGGCCGAGACGGGCACTCGAGGCCGGGGCTGCGGGGCCTGAGGGCGGCCTCCCCGGGGGCCTTTGTGAGGGGGCGGTGGGGTGGGGGTGACCCAGTTCCGCGCCCCCAGATCTCCTCAGCGCCCCCCACCGGCTCCTCAGCACCCCGAGTTCTGGCCGGCATGGCTTCCGCGTCGGGGTGCGCGCCCCGGTTTCCCCCCGGGGGGTGGCCAGGACGCCAGAAGCTGCTGCCTCCACCCGGCAGGCCCCGCCTCCTGAGCGACCCTTTTTCAGCACCCCCCCGCCCCCCAACACGCCTTCGGACCTGGCTCTCGAACCCTGGGCCCCAGGGCTCCTCAGAGTTTGGCTGGTGCTGCCGCTGCCCCCTGGAAGACGCGGACCTGTAATCCCCAGCCTCTCCCTGGAGACCTGCGCCCTGTTCCTTTCCTCCCGCAGCCCCGAGTGGGGCGGGAATGTGGGCAGTGGTGAGCGGCACAGCGGCTGCAGTTGAAGCTGCTCGGGGCTTTTTAATCTGGCAGTTACTTCCTCCTTGTCTGAGCCGGGCTTGGCCTGGCGGTCTCCAGAAAGACCAGCTCTCGGGACTTTGTCGGGCTCCGCTCTCTCTGCCCATCTGGGTGACAGGAGATGCAGTTGTGACTGTTTTTGATAACTTTGAGATCTGCCTTAGCAGCTGAATGGTGGTGCTTTTTTGCTCTCAGCTTGTCTACTCCCCCAGCTTTGGGAGAGGTTTTGTTTTGAAACTTTGCGTTGGGGCTTAGTCGCTTGTGAATACTTTGCCTTGATGTATTTTGTAATTTTAAAGTTGTTCAGTAATAGAATTTAACTAGCATTTAGGACCATGATGTGCTATTTTTGTTATGTGGTGGCAAAAATACTGTCTTTGAGCTTTGGCAAGCCTCTTGAGTTCCTCATTCTGATAGCGGCCCCAGCTTCTCTGTTGAGATAAGGCTGTGAAAAATGGGAGGATTCTTTCGGAATGTAATAGATCAGCAGGTAGAAGGTAAATTTTCTTGGTGAACTTGTTTCTGCAGATTTTATTTGCTCTAAAGGCGGATGCAATTCTTGAGATTTAATAGTAACATTGTAGGTTTCTGTTACTAATTTTTCTGTTGATCAGCTATGTTAGGCACCCCCCTCCCCAATATGCAAGCTTTATGGGTTGATTTGTGGCCCCTTTAGGCTTTGCTTCTGCTGCATGCTTCATTTGCTTTGATCTTTCTCCATGCTACCTAAGAAAAGGCTGCTTGGACGTTTATGAGGCTTCAGTGAAGCAAATTTGGAAAAGAGTATCAGGAATATAAGGGTGTGAGGAGCATGATTAAGGAAATTTACATTTAAATTCCTCTGTGCTTTCTTTAGAAGATTGCTTTCTAGGTTGAGATAGGGGAGAGCTGTCCTTCTCAGATCCAGTAATTTACCCCTTTGAATGCAAAACATACTTAAGATCCACCATTGTATGCAAACTTTGACCAGAGGCCTAGCTTTTCATTCCGAATTTTACATTCTAGTTGTTTCCTCCATTACATGAATTGCTAATGAGCTCTGCACCTGAAATGGCTACCCATTCACTTTGTTGTTTGCTGGGCTCCCTACGGCAGGGGTTTGTGAAACTCATTGAGATGCTGGACACCTCTTAAGCTAAATACTGAATAATTTTACTCTTGGGCCCATGGAATTCATTTCTCAAACCAAGTAAAAAGTTGCAGTGATTCTTAGATATTGAAGTCTTGCATGGAGCTGTATGCATATAGAAGCAAAGGCAAATTGGGTTTTGAGAATGCACTATGCTTGTATGTATAGCAAGGGACTTGAGGACACAGCCACAACAAAACCTAGAGCCTTTAGAATTTTCACCAGCTTGCAAAATTGCCCAAGAATTGCTGTTGCTGTGATGAGGTTCTGTTAATGACAATGACTAGTATAGGGTCAGAATTGGTCGTTTATTTCCATTTTTTATTAAAGAGCTTTCCTTTGGACCTTAGACATGTGGGCCTTTCCAATTTGCACCACACACCGTAGTAAACACAACCGTCTTCCAATCAAAAGTGTTCTTCCTGTACTCAAGGGTGGAGTTTGCAAGCAGCTGGCCTGTGATTGGGCAGATCTTCATTCAGTTATGTTTAAGATGTTTTCAGGCATGCTTGGTTTTGAGTAATGCATAGCAGGGCGCCCCCTGTTAAGGATGAGTAATTGAGGGTTGGATGAATGAGTTTTTGAAGTGATTGAAAATACTTCTCAATATTAGGTTCCATTAATGTTCTCTTTCTTGATTCGGAAATCTTTCAAAATATAGTCCTGACCCATTTAATAAACACATTGTTGGGAAAACAGTATCAAAGCTGTGTGCTACCTTAAAATGAAATTTGAAGAAAAGGAAAGTCAGGATCCTGTTTGGGAGTTTCGTTGATAAGGGTTTAATAGGTGAGCATCTTCATCATCAAAGCCATGCTGACAACTGCTAAAATTTTTAGATTAAGAAAACATCCGCCCCCATGGAAGAGTGGCTTTCTTTATATTTCAAAATAAGCCTTTTTTTTTTTTTAGTCTTGTTGCGAAATTAGCTTAACATGTGTTTCACTCTTCTAATTTAGTTTCCTCTTTGTGTTCCTAAATCATTATTGGTCCATATAAGTTGCATAGACCTTGAGACCTTCACAGATGTTGGTATGGTTGATTTTTTTTAAAGAGACCAAAAAAAGTGGATTTTCCTTTTACTGTTATAAAAGCAAAACTTACATTTTGCAAAATGTCAGCCAAAAATATACCAGAAAAGACAGTGATAATCATCCTTAACTAGCTCCCTCTTATCAAAGAAGGCTTTGCTCATCTTTCTTAATACTAGTACAAAAAATATAAAAACATTAATTCGAGGTTGCTTTTTTTTTAAGCAAATAGCATACTGCACACTATCTACAGCCTGCTCATTTTCTTTTTTCCATTTAACATTACATCATAGGCATCAGTACCTGTAGATCTTACTCATCTTTTTAGATAACTACATTATATTCCATGGCTGTACCATAATTTATTCATTTCTTCCTCTCTTGCAATAGATATTCAAGTTATTTAATTTTTTTGGCACTATACACAGTGTTGTGATTATTATACTTGTACATTCGTCTTTGTGTAATCATGGTTTTTTGTTTCTGTGTTTCAGCCATCCAGGAATAGGATTGTTAGGTTAAGGAATATACGAGTCGTGTGTACGTACTTTTTATTAGGTAATGCCAGGTTATTTTCCAATAAGATTATAGTATTTCATGCTCCCACCAGCAGGGAATGTATGCAATGACTGTGTCCCCTAACCTTTGCTATCACAGGTGTCTTCTTTGTCGTTTTTGCCAATCTGATGGGTGAAAAATACCATATTTTGCTGTCTATAATGCACACAAAAACATGAGTATGCATTATACATGGGATTATTGTTCCCATTGTTATAGCCATGGTATGTAATCATTATACTCATGTACAATGTGCATCCTTGTTTTTCCCTAAAAATTTTGGTCAAAAAGTGTGGATGATACATGGCAAAATACGGTAATATGTAGCATTTTTATGATCACTAGTGTTTTTTATGTTTATTGGCCTTTTACATTTCTTATGAGTTATTTATACTTGTCTTTTGCCCAATTGAAAAAATGAGAGTTGTCTTATCACTGTGTACAACTTGTATGTATTAGTGATATTAACCCCTTTGCCTGTGAAGTGTATTGCAATTGTTTCTCTAATTTGTCTTTTGACTTTGTGTATGGGTTGCTCTGCCACATGGAAAAAGAAATTTTTTTAAAATCATCACTCTTAATAGCTTCTTGGTTTGCTTGCTTGGGAAGAGCTCCCCCTTCTTGAGCCTAAATAAATATTCTTCAAATTTTCTTTCTAATATTTTCATGTATTTATTTTTACCTTTAGATCTTTGGTCCATATACAGTTTTATAAATGACATGTGGAAGGGGTTCTAACTTTTTTCCTACAGTGTAACCAATTATGGCAGCATCAGTTTTATTAAGTAAACTATCCTTTACTTACTGTATGGTAGAATTAAGTAATGCTTTTGGTAGCATTGATTTGTTCTGAATGTTTATCTTAGCTATCTTAGCTATCCAGAACTTACAAGAAGAATAAAAGCGTATCTGCCTTATTTTTTATTTCCTAATCTTTCATTTTTATCTGGAAGAAAAGTGGACTCTAAAATATTCCATTCCTTTGATCCGAGATAATGTAATAATTATAGCAGTGTTGAGCTAGTACCATGTTTCTTCTACCTGGGAGTCTTCCAAGAGGAGTGAAAGCATATCCGCCTTATTTTTTTTAATTAATTTATTTTTGTCTCATCCTCCAGCCTTTCCTCTTTGTTTCAGCTTAGGTGGCCTTTCAAATAAATACCTCTCTACTTTGTTTCTAGTTATCTAATAATGATAGTCAGGTCCAGGATAGTACATTTGCAGTGTGCAGTCTGTCAGTATTTAGTCTCATCCTGTGTTCAAACAAACAGAGCTTCGGCCCTAATTGAAATGGGAGTTTATGGCTTTTAGTAATCATCTTTAAATGCCCTTTTCTTGCCTATAACTCCAAAAGTTAAATATCTGAGTGATAAATGATGATATGCTCTGTTTATTAAAGTAAATAGAATATGTTTTTGTGGATCAGTGTATGATTTAGCGAACTTTAAATAAAATGAGATTTTACAAAGGAATATTTAACATTTAAGTCTGAACTCCTCTAAGCACACTTTTTATCTTAATTCTCTTATTCTCTTACAGCAGGGGGGTCTGTTTTGAAACACTGAGACGCCATTGAGTTTTTCAGGCACTCAAGTGCTTTGTACAGTTTTTTTTTTTTTTAAGTTTGTCTTATATATGTGTGTGTAATTTTTAATAGTTCTTTGCTATTTGTTTTTATTTGTCTTTACATTCTATTTGTTTCACACATTATGCCTTGGTCATTTTGTCCAGTGTCCTGTCCTCTCCCTTTCAGATCTAACACAGTCAGATCCTTCCTCTTAATTACCCATTTGTTTCTAAGAGTTTTGCTTCACTAACTCCCCACCTGCCAAGGGTTTCTTTCTTTCTTTAGTACTTATTTCCTTGGTTCTCATCTCCAACTTGTTCTGGTTGATTTAGTTTCCCCTCCTCAATGGTGGGTAAGTAACATGGCATTTTCTGTTAGTGATTTTCTCAACAGCTGGGGTGGGCTCCTGTAGGCTTTGCTTCCTCCAGGCCTAGGGGACACAACACCTGTTGCTGCTTCTCAGTTTTCCACTGCCTTTGACAGGTTGGTGGTTTTTAAGCCCCCCTCCCCCGCTCCACTATCCCTACTGCCGGAGTGTCTTTTACCCTCATCTATGGATGGGCAAAACCTTCTATGTTTGTTTAGTAGTAACTCATATAGTGTGGCCTGTCCGTTTTGCAATGACAGAAATTCATTTTTATCTGTATCTTCAAGGGTAATCAGGCCCTAGGGGACTGAGTCTCACTAACCAAAGTCTCTAGAGACTGATTTATAAGTCCATGCGTAAGGTTATTAATTTGCAGAGGGAAAAATATACCTATCCAGAGATGCCCCTGCTGGTCTACTCAAGAGACCAAATTACAGGCAAGAAGGATCCTCTGTGTGCAAAGAAATCAGGCAAGAAAAATCAGGTGTTGCCAAAAGAATATTTATAGCAAGTGGCCCTGATTTGGTGATCCTCCACTTTCAGTACTTTCATGTTGTCATTGCTTCATTCCCACTTTACCGTTTGCTTTTAATGTTGTCATCCTTCAAAATCCTGTAAAGAGAAAGGAAAGCCTTTCTTTTCTAGTTTCCACTGTTTCTGTAAAGCCTTTCTGAATTCACACTGTGTCGTTCTTTTTTTCTTTGCTCCTGGAGCATTTTGTGGATCTTTTGGAATTTATCTGATTTTTTTAAAAAGATTTTATTTATCTATTTTTAGTGAGAGGGAAGGGACAGAGAAAGAGAAGGAGGGAAACATCAGTTGGTTGCATCTCGCAGTCCCCCAACCTGGGGTCTGGCCCACAACCCAGGCATGTGTCCTTGTGCCATGACTGGGTATTGAACCTGCAACCTTTTGCTTCACAGGGTGGTGCTCAAGCCACTGAGCACACCAGCCAGGGCCTTATATTTTCTTGTTAATAGATAGATAACAAGATATTTAACTTATTTCCCTTAAAAGATTGTAAGTTCATTAAGAGCAGGAAGCCCATGCATTTTTCTATTATTATTTTAAAAGACCACACCTGGGTGGTGTGGCTCAGTGGGTTGAGTGACAGCCTGTGAACCATAAAGGTCACTGGTTCAATTCCCAATCAGGGCACATGCCTGGGCTGTGGGTCAGGACCCCAGTTGGGGGTGCATGAGAGGCAACCACACATTGATGTTTCTTTTCCTCTCTTTCTCCTTTCCTTCCCCTCTCTAAAAATAAATAATTAAAATCTTTAAAAAAATGTTTTTAAAGGCCATCTCTGATCACCCTGTCTTAAAAAATAAAATATTTAGAAGCAAGTATTAGGTTGTTAATTTTCACTTCTGATTTATTATGGAATTTCTACTCTATTACTCCCTCTTATAAGATATTTATGATTGATCTTTAAGCTTTTTCTTTTATATACTTTTATTAATACAGACTCACTGCTAATTTTTTTTTTGTCTTGACATTATTGGAATCATTTGGGATCCCAATCCAAGGTATATTGTCCACTGGTTTTTGTTATTATATTTGGGTTTCTAAATTAGAAGCACTAGATGTTTTGTTTTTCTGATTCTTGAGTAATGCATGCTAATTATACAAAGTAGAAATTATTTTAAGAAGAAAAAATAGTTTCTGAAGTGTCACAGCTCATTAGAAACTACTCTATATTTGGAACATAATCTACTAATCTTTTCTTAGAATTGTTAAAAGGTGAATACTATATTTTCAATTTTGAGTTTTCCTTTTTCACTTAATATGGCAATTATTTTCCTGTATTACTAAAAACTTTTGTATTATGAGTGATTTTTATTTTCTTGGTTCTTTTGTATTTTCCATAGGTAACATATTGCTTTCATAGCTAAAAGGAAAATAATAAGTGCTCTAACAAAATCTTATGATTTTTAAAAATATTTTATTAATTTATTTTTAGACAGAGGGGAAGGGAGGAAGAAAGACAGGGAGAGAAACATCAATGCATGGTTGCCTCTTGAGCACCCCATACTGGGGACCTGGCCCACAACCCAGGAATGTGCCCTGACTGGGAATCGAACCAGTGACCCTGTGTTTCACAGGCTGTCGCTCAACTCACTGAGCCTCACCAGCCAGGGCAAAATAATTTTTATTGGCTAGATAATATATTTAACTGTCCCCTTTTCTTTGGATATTGAAATTGTTGCAGAGTTTAGGCTATATCAATAATTCTGTGATGAACATTTTTGTGAATAAAGTCTTTTCTAAAGTCTAATCCTAGTTTTAGGATTATTTCCTAGGATTAATGCCAGGATTGGTATTATGGAGACATATACATATATTTAAGTTTCTCGATATGGCAATAGCAATTTTTTTCTTTTTTTAAGTCATTCTGACCCATAACCTGACCTAAAATGAGTTTGCTTAAGAAATGCATGCTTATCAGGAACCACATGGTCTGCTAGGCATTTTGTGCTTTTATTTAATTTAATCCTGTGACAATCCTTTGAGATACTTAAACTGTCCCTATTTATAGGAAAGGAAGTGAGGCTCACAGAGGCTAAAGTAACTTGCTCCTGGCTACATGCTAAGAAATGGGGAGGTTGGAATGCAAATCCAGATCTTTGTGATTCCACAGCCACTGAAAGCAGTGTATTATGCTTGAGTTTTTATTCCTGTTATCCCTGTGCTATTCAGGTACTTAACTTTAATTTATTGAGATCGTTAGAAAGAAAAAAATTGGGGATAATTGTTAGAAAGCTGTCTCTTTTTTTTTTCTTCCCTAAATGTACTGTAGTGAAGATGCACTCTCAGAAAGCTATCTCTTTTTTTTTTTAATAGGATTAGCTTTTTTTTTTAAGAGATTTTATTTATCCATTTTTAGAGAGGGAAGGGAGGGAGAAAGAGAGAGAGAGAGAAACATCAATGTGTGGTTGCTGGGGGTCATGGCCTGCAACCCAGGTGTGTGCCCTGGCTGGGAATCGAACCTGCGACACTGGTTCACAGCCCGTGCTCAATCCACTGAGCTACGCCAGCCAGGGAGAAAGCTATCTCTTAATGAAGAAACCATGGAAAATTATATTTTATTTGAAAACAGCACTATTCTAGACATGCATTTATTCCACCCCCTGGCTGTCAAGTTATCCTAGTTTTATAAAATTATTTGTAACAGAAATCTGTTTTGTTTAGAATGTAGATAGGAAAATTGGGAAAGAAAATTTAAGAACCTGGGGAGTTAGTCTTTGTTTCCAGTACTCTCTCAAAATCATCACCATATCAAGTTATTTTTTGTCTCTAACTTTTAAAGTATACTTTGCTTTCCATTCATGTAGTCTTCGTGATTTAGGTCTTTTTCATCTTTCCTGAGCTATCATTGCTTTGCAGTTGGTCTTCCTGTCTTTAGTTTCTTCCCTCTGTGATTTATCTTCCAACCTAATCCCAAAGTTGATTTCTTTTTTTTTAAAGCTTAATTATAAAAGTAATATATGACTACATATTTTAAAGGAAAAGGAGAAGGAACATTTACTGATTAAGCTGTAAAAGCATCATCAGTTGGTGAATTGGCACCAACTGATGGCCGTTGGTGCCAGTTCAACGCCAACAGGAATCCTCAATGTGGGATGCCATGAAGAAGGAAATTCATTCTGTGCAAAATAGCTCAATTGTGATACAGCCTGGCTGTACAGCCCCACACTTTGGGGTTTCAGCTCAGCCAGGAGCAGCCTTTGGTGGAAAGGGAAATTGCACTCTCTAAGCCAGAAGGGAGCTAGCTTATATGGACTGGAGTCCCTTTCCCTGGTGCCTCCAAATCCTCAGTCCAAAAGGCTTGGTCCAAAAGGCATTATCCTGATTGGTTATAATGAAGCTGCTCAGATTGGTCAGAGTTGCACAGCTCCGACTGAATGGGGAAAGCTCAGGTCCTTCTGGTTGAAATAGATTCCAGGAAGTCCTTTTTAAGGGCCGGCTCAGATGGGAGAAGCACAGTCCCGGTAGGCAGTTCATCATAGGCTTCTCCATGAGGTGCAGGTTGTTTGAGAGGTTCCTGTGCAGAAATAGCTGCTAGGCAGTTTTTAAAAATGTGAGACCAGTCAGTCACTAGGAGCCCTTCATTATTAATAGGTGTCTTCCCCTCATCCCCTACTCAGGGTTTACACCCTCCTATACCAAGCCTCCTCCCATCCCCCAACCCCACTCTCTCCTCCTAATAATCTGCAACTTGCTCTTTCCATATAATTTATCTTGGAGGTCTTTTCACATTAGTCTTTTAGATATACCTCATTTTAAAAAACGTCTCTATATTACTCCATAGTGTGATTAAAGTCTGGTTAGCTTTTCACCTAATTATTAAATATGAACTATCAGTGGCTCCTCTGAGGCCTGTAGCAAGCAACATAAACTCACATGTATCTAGGGACCAGGTTTATGAGACACAGCTGGGTGACAGAGCAAAAGGTGTAACAGGGATTGACAGCTGGGGAATTTAGACACTATCTAAAGATGCACATTAAAAATAAGTCAGAAGGCTCTGGCTGGGTAGCTCAGTTGGTTAGAGCGTTGTCCTGTTAGGCCAAGGTTGCAAGTTTGATCCCTCGTCAGGGCACATGGAAGAAGCAACCAGTGAATATGTAAATAAGAACGACAAATTGATGTTTCTCTTTCTCTCTCAAATCAATTAAAAAGTTTTTTTTAAGATCAAAAGAACCACTATGCTGGTTCTTTTAACAAGATACCTTTGTTACCAGGTTTTAATTTATTATCTTTTTCACATGCCCATCAAAGCTCTTTACAGCTTACTCTCCCCCTCCTCCTAGAGCACTCAGTCTTTTATGTTTCTCTGCCTTTGCACCTGCTGGAAAGTCTTTACCTTCTCTGCCAGAATAATGCAGCTTGTCCTTTAAGACCCAGCTTGTATGCTGCTGTCTCTTCTGTGAAACTTTTCTAGTTTCCCAAGGCATTTGCCTTCTCTAGCCTAACAAAACATACTCAAATCTTAATTATTGCCCTTATTACATAGCTTTGTAAAGATTTCTGTACCTCTCTGTTGGCTGTCTAGGGTGTGAATCCCTCCTGCCAATGCTACCTCTTTCACCTGATTCTCTCTCTCTCTCTCTCTCTCTCTTTTTGAGAGAGGAAGGGAGGGAGAGAGAGAGGGAGAGAAACATCCATGTATCTCTCACTCATCAATCAGTTGCCTCTTGCACACCCTCAACTGGAGACTTGGCCCTCAACCCAGGCATGTGCCCTGACAGTGACCTTTCAGTTTGCAAGCTGGCATTCTAATCCACTGAGCCACACCATCCAGGGCCACTTGATTTTCTTGGTGCTACACACACTTATATAGGGGGCATTCTGTTCTTGTTGAGCGGGTGAATAAAATAATTTTATTAACTGTAGTAGGAATGGCCTTAGAGAGAACCAGAATCTACACTGATGATAACCTGATTACATGATAAACATGAAGGCCTATATTCTCAGATTCTTGCTACTGATTTTATCAAATTTAGGATAACTTATTTGAGTTTTAAAGAATTTTTTTTAGTTTAATGTCACTAAAATTAATGGAAATCACATGTAGACCATAAAAAGAATTTTGAAACAAAAGCAAGAGTTTTACTACTAACTGTTCTTAACTACTGAAATATTTTACATCTCGTACTTGGGTTCTAGCTAGACAGCATGACGGCTATTTGCTACTTTTACTCTAATAGGAAAAAAACTAAGACTTTCTTAAAAATCAACTCAAACTGTGTTTTAGCCCTGTTCTGTTCAGACTGTCAGCTTGCCTTGACCGTCCCTGGCTCAACCCAACCACCACCGTTGACTTTTGTTAGTTTGTATCCCTTCTCCTGTCCCCGGAACCTGGTCACTGCCATTGTACCAGTTTGTGTTTCTGTGCACTTTGATGGGAAATGATTCCTACCTTACATGTTCTAACTGCTTCCATTACTCTAGTTGGAGGTGAGGCACAGTTCTAAGGCTGGAAGTAAGCCTCACTGTTGGGAGAACAGGTTTACATCCATCCACCCACATTCCACATTGTTCACCTGGAGCTGTGGTTTGATTCCAGAACAAACAGGACTGTGGTTTGATCCCAGAACAAGTTAAACACTTTATTCCTTCTCCTTTGCCCAGGCAGGTTAAGAGATAATTGCCCTTAAATTGGGTGAAATCTGGCTTTCAAATATTTCAGCTTTTCCCTGATGTTTTCAGATATGTGATGATGGATTTCTGGATATTAATTTTTTAAATGTTTAAGTTCTTATGTACAAAGAATACAGATTGTGACAGTTTTGGTACAATGACTTTTTAAGTATTCTTATATTTGTGTGTTGGTATGACTTAGAATGTTGTGACTCACATGTTGATTTTTAAAGAGGTTGGCAGATTGGAACTGTAGCATGGCACCTAGCTGTCAATCACCGTGGAGCCTCAGCCTCTGGTGTTCTAAGTAATGCCCAGTAGAGAACTGTCACTCAGGGTCAGGTTCAGCCTGGGCATTGAACACCCCATGTTCCTTTTCATGGCTTGCAAGGTAGTTAGCCCTTCAGCCATTGCCTTCCTTCTCCTGACATCAATTGTATAATTGCCTCATTGTTCTCCTGGGCTCTGATGCAAAACCCAAGTCATTTAAAATTTTTCTTGGCCCCGGCTGGTGTGGCTCAGTTGATTGGAGCATTGTCCCATAACCAAAAGGTTGCTGGTTTGATTCCTGGTCAGGCCATATACCTAGGTTGTGGGTTAAATCCCTGGACTAGAGGCTATGATCCTGGGGTCCAGAAGTGATGTGTCTATCTCACATCAATGTTTTTCTCCACCACCCCCCTTAAAAAAAAGCCATGAAATTAAAGTATCTTTGTGTGAAGATTAAAAATAATAAAATTTAAAAACATTTTCCTTTTTCCTTATATTCAGCTAGTCATCAATTTTACTGATGGGACTCATGGATTCTCATGAACACAAGTCTGTTTCCTCGTAGCCTCCCTGCTCCCTTTCTAAGTCATGTTAGGGACACTCCCTAGGGGTTTGGGGACAGG
Organism: Phyllostomus hastatus; assembly: GCF_019186645.2. Taxonomy (NCBI): domain Eukaryota; kingdom Metazoa; phylum Chordata; class Mammalia; order Chiroptera; family Phyllostomidae; genus Phyllostomus; species Phyllostomus hastatus. The sequence goes on along the minus strand of NW_025333611.1, from coordinate 29,339,637 downwards.
TAGAAGAGGGTCAGAAGGGATGTAAATGGTGACATTCACCACCCATTGTCCAGGAGGACACTGGACAATGGGTGGTGAACATACAACACAATATACAGATAATATATTATAGAATTATACACTTGCAGCCTATTTTATTAACCAATGTAACCCCAATGAATTCAACAAAAATATATTTTTTAAAAAGGAAAAAAAACTCTTTCCCCCCTGCCCTCTAACCCATCTACACCCACTGCTAGCTGGCTGAGTTTTCCTAAAACCAACTTCTCTGTTCCTATATTGACCTCAATTTGAACTCTTTTAATGGCAATTGGATTTATACACACACATGCACACCCATCTCCCGTAGGCAGCTGGATGAAGGCAAAATTTGTATCCCAGTACTCAAGATCTTTCCTACTGACTCGAGGTCTGTTTTCGCCTCAGCTCCTTCCCCATGGTGTGCTGAAGCTCCTGGTCTCTTAGATGCAGTGGGACTCTTGGCCTCAGCCCATATCAGTCCCTCTGCACACTTGAAGTGATCTCTCCTGCCTCTGAACATCTCCCACACTTTATCTTTAGTTTATTTCTGTTTATCTTACAGCATGTTATTGTCCAAGTAATGCTTTGTCATGGGCCAGACTGCTTTTGAATCCATTTATTTACTTTTCACAACCAGTCTATGAGGTAAGGCAGGTATGTCTTATCACAAGGGAGGAAACCAAGACTTGAGGCAGAAGGAGTGACTTGCCTAAGTTTTGCAGCTAAGACTCAAATCCAAGCCTCCTGGAACATAAACCCCAAGCTTTGTTCATTATGCAACTATTACCTTTCTTGGTGCTGAGTCTGCTTTGTGCCCTTAGTGCCTGCAGATATTCCATGGTTTCCAGTTGGGAGTCTCTGCTGTGGGGATTCTGACATTGTCCTACTTCGCTCATTGTTGCCTGAGGAAACTTAACGTGAGAAATTTCTTACAGAGCCAGGCCATTGGAAAAGGGTTGCTTCCCTGAGTAATTGCTTTATGTTTATTTTTGTCTGTTTGTTTGTTTGTTGTTAGAGCTATGCAGCTGACCTCTCCATTTTCAGATTGGCCTGTAAAAAGGAAGCTTAGAGCTAAATATGTTGCTCAGTTATATAACTGTTTAGATCCTATAACTGTTTAGATGCAAGTCACTCCTTCTGCCTCAAGTCTTGGTTTCCTCCCTTGTGATAAGACACACCTGTCTTACCTCGGATCCTAGATCCTTATTGCCTGCTCAAGTTTTCCCTTTCACACTTTGGTAGTGACTTCCTGATGTAGCTTACTTGGCCCTGGTGTTTTAAATTTATGTTTTATCATTTTATTGCATTGTTTCCCAAAAACCAACTGAAATTCTTTTAAAATGAAGTGGAATATAAATGAATACTCTAACCCTTCTTCTGTGATCAGTTATATTTGAGGCACTGGACATATCTATTCTAAATATTGATACCTATATGCATATATACTACCCTTTCTACTATGTTTGCTGAACATGCTCAAAAGTCAGAATTTAATGGAAAAGCCAAACCTAACCACACTACTTATTAGAAAATGTGGTTTCATTTTATATGAATTGCTTTTAAAAAAACTTAAAATGTCTACTTAAGCATATCTCAGAAAGTGGGGTGTCTCTTCTGGGCATGCCTTTGCTGGCAGATACAAGATGGCTGCTGGCAGTGGTACTTTAAAAATCCAGCACTAGGAGGGCAACTTTTTCCCCGCAGTATTTATCCTTTTGAACCTTGTATCATGCACACATGCCACCTGTTCAAAAAATTAATGAAACAAATTCATGATCATTTTCAGTAGGAGTGTAAAAGATTTCTTCCTACCTGTTAGACTGTGAGCTCCTTGAGACCAAGAAATGTGCTAGATTTCTCTTTGTATTTCTGAGCCTACCACAGTGCCTTATCATAGTAAGCCCCCAACTAGTGTGCACATATATGAATTGGAAACTCAGTTACAAATTTCAGTCGTTTCACAGCTAAAAATTACTACTGTAGATAATCATTCCTCCTTCATTCTGGTCCCCCCTTTCAGAGTAGGGCTGACCTGGCTCTGAAGTAAGATTGGCTTTTATTTAAAAATCCATTAAAAAAAACTTAAAAACAAGTTTGTAGAATTTTTCCTAGTCAGTTGTTCAAAATGAGATTTATATTTGTTTATATATAATAGTATGGGATTTTTCAAGTGTGCCCTCCAAACTGCTTATCTCTTTTTTGCAGATCTTTGTAGAATTTGATGGCTGTAACTGGAAGCAACACTCCTGGGTCAAAGTTCATGCCGAAGAAGTTATTGTGCTTCTGCTGGAAGGCTCTCTAGTATGGGCACCCCGGAAGGACCCAGTCCTTGTCCAGGGCACTCGAGTATCAATTGCACAGTGGCCAGCTCTGGTGAGTGTTGATTAGCTGGGAACATATTTGGACTTTACTCCTATCCTATGAGCTATGGTTGAACTCTTTAGAATTCTCCAAATACTGAGATTTGTCCTTAACACGCTTAAAAAAAACATTTTATTTAATTACTTTTAGAGAGAGGAGAAAAGAGGGAGAAAGAGAGGGTTCCCCCAAACCCATTATCAGAATGCGCGACTGTGTGCCAGAAACATCAGTCAGTTGCTCTCTCACACCCCCTGCTGGGGACCTGGCCTGCAACCCAGGCATGTGCCCTGACCAGGAATCAAACTGGTGACCTTTCTGTCCTCATTCTGGCACTCAGTCCACTGAGCCACCAGCTGTCCTTAAATCACTTTTATCCTGAAGTTACCAAAGCAAAAATTGGGAGAGATCTTTTCTCCTGTGTCTTCTGAAACTCCTTATATTAGATATTTGATACTTTTTGTTTCTAATAATATTTCTTTCTTAGTCTTTTTCATAGTAAGGCTATGAAACAATGTTTGTAATCCTTATTTTTTTTCCATAGAAGTTATTTTATTTTTTCCCAGCCATGTTGAGATATGGTTGACATATAATATTGTATAAGGTTGTCTACACCATGATTTGATGTACATACCTAATCTGAAAAGATTACCACAAGGTCAGTTAACGCATCCGTTGACTCACATCGTTACCTTTTTATGTGTGTGTGGTGAGAACTTTTAAGATCTGCATTCTTTACCTCCCTAAAGTATACAATATGGTATTGTTAATTATAGTCACCATGCTTACGTTCGGTTCCCAGAACTGACTCATCATATAACTGAAGTTTGTACCCTTTGATCACCTTTACCTGTTTCTTCCCCTCACCCCCCGCCCCCACTCGCCTGGCAACCACCACTCTACTTTCTGTGTCTATAAGTTTAGTGGGGTTTTTTTTTTTAGATTCCATATAAAAAGTGAAATCATACAGTGTTTGTCTTTCTTTCTTTGATTTATTTCAGTTAGCATAATGCCCTGAAGTTTCATGCACGCTGCCAAGAGCAAGATTTTCTTTTTTTATGGCTGCATAACATTCATGTGTACACATACACACACCACATTTTCTTCATTCATCCATCGCTGGACACTTAGATTGTTTCCGTCTCTTGGCTATTGTAAATAATGCTGTAGTGAACATTGGCGCACAGATATCTCTTTGAGATAGTAATTTAATTTCCTTCAGATATATTCCCAGAAGTGGGATTGCTAGATCATAGGGTAGTTCTATTTTTAAATTTTTGAGGAACCTCCATACTGTTTTCCACAGTAGCTGTACCAACAGAGCACAGGGGTTCCCTTTTCTCCGCATCCGTGTCAGCACTTGTTATCTTTTGTCTTGATGGTAGCCATTCTGACTGGCTCAGGGTGATATCTCATTGTGGTTTTAATTAGCATTCCCTAATTAGTGATTTTGAGCCCCATTTTGTGTAACTATTGGCCATTTGTATCTTCTTTGGAAAAATGTTTATTTCGGTGATTTGCTCCTTTTTAAATGGGATTATTTGGTGTTTTGCTATTGAGTTATATGATTTTCATAGCTTTGAATATTAACCCCTTATCAGATATACAATTAAAATATTTTCTCCAATTTCTTATGTTGACTTGTCATTTTGTTGATCATTTCTTGTGTTATGCAGAAGCTGTTTTAGTTTGATGTAGTCCCACTTTTTTATTTTTACTTTTCTTGTTTGCGTTTACAGTTTTAAAGTATTAAGTTTTGGTTTCTTAAATCAGACAAAATGATGCTATAAAATTTAATTCTGAAAGTATCCATTTGTTTGTATCTATTCCTTGTTAGCAAAATTTCGGCATAAATAATTAAAAATTTTTAAGGATTTTATTTATTTATTTTTAGAGAGAGGGAAAGAGAAAGAGGAGAGAAACATCAATGTGTGGTTGCCTCTTGTGCGACCCCACTGGCGACCTGGTTAGCAACCCAGCATGCACCCCAACTGGGAGTCCAACCAGCTACCCTTTGGTTTGCAGGCCAGTGCTCAATCCACTGAGCCACACCAGCCAGGGCTAAAGATTTTTTTTTTTTTAATCTAGTTCTGTGGCTAACCAAATTAAGTAATGTTCAAAACAAATATTTTTCACCTAGTGATTATACAGTATCATCACTTGCTACACTCTCTTTTTTCGTTTGTTTTTAAGGTCACTTTCCAATTCAACTTTTAGAATAAGCTCAAACTCATGGGCGGCCCCTCCGTGACTTTGTAGGCTATTTATTTATGAAACAGAAATATGAATGTACTCATGTATATTTATACCAGTGGTTATTTTAGAAATCTCACAAAGATTTTAGGAGTTCTAGAGATGATAATGGTGTAACTCTTTATTCTTGGAATTTAATGTTAAGTTAGCCCCCTTGAAGCCAAGCAAAAAGATTAGTCAGATCCCTGGAAAAAACTAGGAATTTCTCATTCTTCTTTTCCTATTTAACTATAAATAAAAGCTAGTTTGCTTTCTGATTATTTGAGGGGCAGATGCTGGGTTGGGAATGTTTCCAAGGACTTTAATGCTTTAGCTTAATCTGTATTTACTGGTGTGAAAAATAATAATAATGGCTATTTTCTCTGAAGTTAGAGATTTGGTTGATTTTTTTTTTCCAAGTTCTAATCAATTTCTTGTTATTATACTTCACAGACTTTCACTCCCCTAGTAGATAAAGTCGGTTTGGGGTCTGTGGTTCCAGTAGAATACCTTCTGGATAGAGAGCTTCGTTTCCTGTCAGATGCTAACGGGTTGCATCTGTTCCAGGTACTTAATTCTTGATCTAGTACTAAGCTTATTCTTCTCCTTCTTAATTTCCTTGTTGGCTATAAATATGGTGTTTCCCTTTTTCTTTTAGCTTTGAAACAAAGTACTTCCTCCCAATAATTCCCTGTATCTTTCACTGTTTTTCTGCTCCCTCAAAAAGTACAGTTGGTGACTAAGCCTTCTTTCTTCTACAGATCCTCACCTAACCCTGAAATCAGTTAACACTTAAGACCACAATTCTAGGGGTCTCCCCAGAAGAGGTGGCTTCCCAGAGGTGGTTGCTTCTATAACTTGAGCCTGAGGGGGCCTACACTTGTGTCAGTGGCAGGGAGGCTAGGAGTTTGGGCTGATTCTGAGCAACATTAAATATTGAAGAGCTTAGCTATATCTTTAGTTACAAAGAAAAGGGATAAGACAGTTTAAAAAAACTAACATCTGAATTAGAGTTTAAGAATTTATGGATGTTAGTATTTATTTCTCATTAGGCTGGCACTTAGTCCACTGAAGTTACCAAAGCAAAAATTGGGAGAGATCTTTTCTCTTGTGTCTTCTGAAACTCTTTATATTAAATATTTGATATAAGGGTTACTCTCTAAAGATTAAAAATTAGGAGGCTTCCGATAGTTTTGCTGTCTTACTGAGGCAGCTAAGAGGAATATTTTCTTAGCTTCGAGATCAGACCAGATTGGGCATGTTCAGAGTGGTTAGGCCATAGATTAAGAGAAGTATGTTCTAAACTGTTTTGTGATATATTAATGATGATTTTGTTAAATTGATTTTAGAGAGAGAGAAACATCAACTTGTTCCACTTATTTATGCATTCATTGGTTGATTCTTGTATGTGACCTGACCACAGATTAAACCCCCAGCCATGGCATATTAGGATGATGCTCTAAACAACTGAGCTACCCAGCCAGGGTTTAATGATGATTTCTTTGTTGATATATTTTTCATCCTCACTAGGCTTCACTCTTGTTCATCAACCTTGCTTTATTCATCTTTATAATCCTAGTGCTTATATGGGTAGGCACTTGGTCAATGTTGGATAAATATCAAAATAAAATGTTTTATGTTCTCTTGGCCGGGTTGCTCAGTTAGTTCGAGTGTCATCCTGATACACCAAGGTTGTGGGTTCGATCCCCAGTCAGGATACATACAAGAAGCAACCAATGAATGCATAAATAAGTAGAGCAATAAATTGGTGTATCTCTCTTTCTCTGTCCCCCTCCCCTCCTCTCTCTTTCTTTAAAATCAATTTAAAAAGTTGTTTTGTGGTCAAATAAGTATGAGAAATACTGACCTAAGCAGATTTTTTTCCTATATGTCTTCTCTCAGAGCTTTAATGTGCTATTGTATATAGAAAGATAGAGTATATAATATTTCTTAAACCTAACTGACCTTAGATATCCTTACTTTTTGCAGAGATCTCATGAGCCTAGGGTTCTATAGAACATTTTTTGACAAATGATAATGTAAAGCTCCTCAGGGGTATGAGTTTTCTTATCTGGTTAGATGTTACTGTTACTCATTTTAACATTCAGTTGTTTTCTTCTCTTATCTTTACCAGATGGGAACAGATAGCCAAAACCAGATTCTTTTGGAACACACTGCACTGAGAGAAACAGTTAATGCTTTGATCAGTGACCAAAAGCTACAAGAGATATTCAGCCGAGGTAAGGACAGGTAGTATTCTGTTCCTGAATTCTGAGTCAAATGTATGTCAATGTTGAAAGTGATGGAATGGGGAAGATACTATGCAAATCTAATATCTGTGCTTGTTCTGTGTGTGTGTGTGTGTGTGTGTGTAGAATCAAGAATATCTCCAGTTAGCTGGATCTCTAGACTTTAGAAAAATAGGATCTCGCTCAGACCACTGTTTCCTCTTTGTATTACATTTCATAATATACAGTTTTGTTGTGAGTTTTGCTTTGCTGTTTCTTCATTCCTTAAATATTTATTAAGGACGAACTATGAACTACACAGAATGTTAAGGTACTGGGGATATAACTATGAGCTAGAAAATCTATGCTCTTCTTGAGCTTACTGTCTATAAGGGTGTCAAGGACTAAAGACAGCTAACATATTATAACAACTTAGAGTACAAGATATATTCATAAAGGAAGGTGTCCACGGACTCAATTCACATTAATATCATGTTATTTTTTTAAGACTGAAACAAGGAAGAATTATTACCTTTCTCATGTTCAGATACAGTTGCCCAAGATGCTCTACAAAGGGCAGACTGTTGCTTCATCTGTCCTTCCCTTCATGTCATACATCCACTCTTCTTCCTTTCTGAACCTCATCACGATCATGGTATTTTCAGTGAAATAGTGTCCTTGGTTCTCTTCTGTCAAAGTAAATGTAAATAGGTAAAGGTAAGAATAGGAACACTGGCCTACCAGTGTTGGCTAGTGTCAGAATAAAATGATGTTTAATAATCAAGGAAAAGTATGGGGAAGAAAGAATGTGAGAAAAAATTTATAGCAGAAGAAAATTGGACAGAATGAGAGGTGGAGATGTATATCCGTATGTATAGAAAAATTAATAAAACTTAATTATAACTGAGAGGTAATTTAAAGTAACTAATGATTGGGCTATATATTCTCAAATGTGTTAGATATGCAGGAGAGAGAAACTGTCTTCCTTGGAAGCTCAGATGAAATTGCAGGGTAACATTACCAGTTGAGAAAGTAGTATCTTTGAAATTCTATGTTCTGTCTACGGCAATACCACCCTGAATGCACCTGATCTCGTCTGAAATTCTGTGTTCTTAGGAAAACAGGTGCTTTATTTGTTCAGACTATCATTAGTGCAGAAGTTGGAAATCTCATAAATTGAACTTTCTACCTACTGTTAACTGAAAGTTAGATAGCAGGGTGCAAATGGTTATATGTCATTCATATGGTCACTTAACAAAATAGTATACTCAACTTACTAGCCTCCTGTTTTTTTAATGTTATGTATCAGATCTGAGTACACTTTCATACTACCTGTAGTTTTTTATTTATTTCTAAGTTTCCTTTCTCTTTCCTATATTCTCAAATGGGAAGATTGAGATAAGGTAGAATCAGAGGCCTGGGAGAGTCTAAGAAATCTCTAAATAAACTGAATTTACAAAGGTCACTTGGAAAAACTATGTTTTGTTTTTAAATTTCTGAGTATGATAAATCTGAAAATACTCATTTATTCAACTTCATACAAGATTGAAATTGCCAGATATTTACACCGTACAGTTTTCCTTCTGCTTTTAGAACCAATTATGAAATGTAGCTTAGCCAAAGATATCCGATACTGACTGATCTCTCCTTTAGGTCCCTACAGTGTTCAAGGTCACAGGGTCAAAGTATACCAGCCAGAAGGGGAAGTAAGTTGGATCTATGGTGTAGTAAGCCATCAAGATTCCATTACTCGTCTTATGGAGGTGTCTATAACTGAGGTGAGGCTTTGTGTTATTTCATCTAAAGCCCATCCATCCCCTTATTGAGAGAGGTATAGGGTAAGGGAGCACTTCGAGTGTAAGACATGACCTTGGGAAAGGCTGTTCAATTTTCCTAACCTCATTGTTCTCATATGTAAATTAGAGTTAACTAGGTAACAAGCCCCCCCCGCCATCTTCCCTGTTGGGAAGTAAGGTAATGTATTTGAAAGTGCTTTGAAATCTGTAAAACAGTGTACAGATTTGAAGTAGTGTTATCGTTTTATTATGTAAAGCTAAGTAGTAGTTAAAAATTTAGTTAGCATTTGCTTTTGTAATACACCTCTCTCCCTTTGATACTGGAAAATTGTTTCTAATGAAGTAAACAGAAAAAAACATAGCATCTAACACTACCTAGAGAATTGTGTAGGAAAAATGCTAGATGAGTGTTTTCAAGCAGACAGATTTGTATTTGATGTCTTTGAACTGGTTCCAGACTTGCCCTTAGCAGTCACATGTATTGATAATATAAACATAAATGATTTTATTTATGTATTTAAATTTTAAAAAATAATTAATCTTCATTTTAAAAGTTCAAATAATATACATATATAAAGTAGCTATTAAGAGCTACCCCATCCCCCACAACGATAACTACCATTAACATTTTGGTACATGCTACATATTCTTCTGTAACTTACCTTTTTTTACTTAATTGTAAATTAACATCTTTCTGTGTAAAATACATATAGACATGTGTCTGTCCTTTTATTTATTATTTTTTTTATCCTCATTCGATGATGTTTGATTAGAGAGAGAGAGAGAGAGAGAGAGAGAAACATTGATATGAGAAACATTGATCCATTTCCTCTTGTATGCGCCCTGATTGGGGATCAAACCTGCAACCTAGTTATGTGCCCTGACCAGGGATTGAACTCTTAACCTTTTGGTGCACAAGACAATGCTCCAACCAGCTAAGCTGAGCCACCCAGCCAGGGCTGCCTTGTCCTTTTAAAATAGATGCATACTATTCCACTGGATGGAAATGTCATGACTAATTTACTGTTAATCAAAAATTGATGGACATTTTGCCCTGGCTGGCGTAGCTCAGTGGACTGAGCTCGGGCTGTGAACCAAGGGGTTGCAGGTTCGATTCCCAGTCAGGGCACATGCCTGGGTTGCAGGCCAGGTCCCCAGTGGGGGCCATATCAGAGGCAACCACACATTGATGTTTCTCTCCCTCTTTCTCCCTCCCCTCCCCTCCCCTCTCTAAAAATAAATAAATGAAATCTTAAAGAAAAAGAAATAAGCCCCAAAGATATTAAAAAAATTTTTTGATGGACATTTTAATCAATGCGAGTACTTTCAGTAATACAAATAATGCTACAGTGAATATCCTTGAACATATACCATTGTTTGTTCTTTCATGTTACTTATTGGGATAAATTCCTAGGTGTGGAAATCTTTTATTCTTTAATAGTAGATTGGCACTTTTAATCATTATTGGTTCTGAAGGTTTTTGGTTTCTGTAATGTACAGAATAGGAAGGTTTTTAGAGGTGCAGAATTTGAAATTAATATCCTTAAAGAGACCCAGACACTCGAAGGCTCACCCTGTTTCAGATGTTGTTATCTACCTGTAGGATAGTAATGATCCCTGCTTTGGTAGTGCTTTTATTCTGCTATGGGACTAGAAATACAAAAACAATTATGCAGATCAGAAAAATACATAATTGTGTCTTTGGTAGGTAATGTATTAAATCTTTTTCCCTCTTTTTCATATTATCTGTTACCTGCTCCTACTGTAGAGTGGTGAGATCAAGTCTGTAGATCCTAGACTGATTCATGTGATGCTGATGGATACTTCATCGCCTCAGAGTGAGGTACAGTAATGGACTGAGTCTCTGAGCAGACTTGGGAGCTTGCTTTATGTTATTATGTAGATTCCTTACATGCGTATTTTCCACGGATACCCTTTGGATTTCATCTCTGGCCACTGTACTTTTCTTGCTTTTTTCAGTCTTGCCTTGTTAAAGGAGGATAGATAGTCTCAAGAAAAAAACCTAGTCTGAGCAACCCTTTTAATAATGATTATGTCACCTAGCCGTTTTAAAATCCATAGCCTAACTATTTCTTCTGACTTTCTTTTAGGACAGGTATATTTGAAAGGTACAGTAGACAGTTACAGCTGTAATAAGCAGTAGTAATATTCATGGCCTACCCAGTAATAAGAAATGGAGGAGAAGCTATATCCTTTTTTCTTTCCACCTAGTGGTAGTGAGCTCCAGGGGAATCTGAGATTTCATATCCCAAGAAGATCAAATAAAACAAGTGCCGGTTCTGTGCTCAGCACACAGTAAATTACTCTACAATTACTGTGAACAAGTCCAACTCTTGGTTCATTCAAAATTATCGTAGCCCAAAAAAGATACCTTATAAATCAGTACCTGAACCAGCCAAGGAATCTTTTGTGATTTTCCTTCAGTAGGACATGGACTAGGATGGCCAACTGTCCACATGTTCTTCATAGTCTCTTAGCATCTCTATAATATTGCCATATTGGCCACTCTTGCTAAGTACACAGTTCTTCCTCATCTTCTTTATCTAGTCATCCTTGACTTCATAAAATAAGGGTAGGAAAAGAAGAATCAAGGTTAAATTTAATAGATCTTTACTCCATATTACCACAAATAGGATAAATGTCTTGACTGTGTTTACATGGCTGAAAACACCTGTTACTTTGATGGTGTATTGGGCCCCTTTTTTATTCCCTACCTTATTTCATTTATTCATTTATTATGTGCCAGGTACTGTTAAGCTGGCCAGATATAGCTGAAGAGTCACTTGTCTCAGTGCCCTAGGCTGTCTACTCACATGTGAGTAGCTCACCGTAAGTAGGAATACATATAAGTTGTTGCTCAGGGAGGTGGCTATGAGCCAGGCTCTGCAAGTTGGCCAGATAAGTCAGAGGTGAGATCGATCTGTGGTTTCGAGCAATAGATTTTGATTCTTTCCTTTTCAGCTTTGCTATGATGTGACTATCTTCTTAGCTAGCAAAGCATAATTATTATTGACAGTTCTGCCAAGTTTTACAGTAACCCTTCGCCTCATTTCTTAAATGATGAGTGAGCAAGAAAGGCGAGATTTCACTGATACTTCTGTAGTTTACAACAGTGGAAACTGAGCAGTGAACAAGAGCTTAAAAAGTTTTTGAAAGATCAAGTGAAAACAATTCCTAGCAAACAAAAACAGTTCTTAAGTGAAGGATTTAAAAACTTAATGTTACCAAAAGTATGGGAGAAACAAAGAAATTTTGGGCTTTGGTTAAGAACTATAGAAGGAAATTACAGGAGAAATGATGGAAATGAAGGTAGCAAAGAAAAGAAAGGTAGCAAAGAAAAGAGAGAGGAAGGAAGGAAGGGAGGGAGGAAGGAAGGAAGGAAGGAAGGAAGGAAGATACAGGAACTAGAACTGGCTAGAGAAATAACAAAATTTGAAACAGTTTGTTATAACACCTATAATAATGATTACAACGAAGATTCAGATCTGCACAAAGAATCTAACTATTCCAGGGCACAAAGAGTATTTATTAAGCTGGATAATATTAACAGCTAACTAACTGTGTGACAATAGCTTATTGCCACCCTAACATGTTATCACCAAATTAAACTATGTGAAAGTTACCTGAATAAAGCTAAAATGATTACCTGCCTTATGGTGGAATACCAGTCTAACAATGTTCCAGATACAAGTCTTTGCTGCACAAATGTTGCTTGAGAAAATGTTAGCTGTGTCCCAAACCTCTCTTCCTTTGTCCTTCTCAGGGAAGAAAATAGGAATTGCGTCTTCTAACCTGTATCTTTTAAGGTTATCTGGCCTCTCAAATAAGGTACAAGTAAGATTTCATGAGATAGGCTGAAATTATTGAAAGAGCTAAGAGATTTAACTGTATGCTATGTGGTAACCTGCCCTTTTTTCGCTTTCCTCTGTCTAATGCTTTTAAATAAGATCTAGAGATTGTTTGCATCTTTATAGTGTCTATAAGAGCAATCCAAACTTGTCTCTATCGAGCTCACTTTTCCTTTGGTCACAGACTCATAAATGTTAGTTTTCCTATTGTTGTCATCAGTTTTTCATGACTTCTAGAGGAGGAGATTTCATTTCAATATTTGAAATGCTGTGACTGTCAAACAAGGAGATAAATATGAAATAAAGCAGATTTTTTAAAATCAAGGGGCAAATGAGCTCCCAACCTAGCTTTGGCAGTCTATTTTGTAAAAGAAATTTCACAAATGCTTAAAACCATCCTTCATTTGAGGAAGTAGTGCATTTTATTTAAGGGAAGATTTGCCAAGTGAGTTAATCTCTAGTGACCATTATCTTGAATATGTGTGTGTAAATTGAGTCACAGGAAGATTGGAGCTTTTTGACAAAGGGGGGTGTCTTAGAGCTGGCATTGGAACTTGGCCATCTGTGCCTGCTTTGTTTTTCTGCTTCTAGAGATGGGAAAGAGCTAATGGTTTATGGTTTTCACAACATGGAAAATTCCTTGTAATAAATCTTTTTTGAATTTTGTTTTGTAGGCGGGTACGTTAAAAGCAGTAAAATCTTCCAAAGGAAAAAAGAAGAGAGAGAGCATAGAGGGAAAAGATGGCCGGAGGAGAAAAAGTGCTTCGGACTCTGGGTGTGACCCTGCATCAAAGAAGTTAAAAGGAGACAGGGGTGAAGTAGACAGTAATGGGAGCGATGGAGGTGAGGCGAGCCGAGGCCCCTGGAAAGGAGGGACTGCCAGTGGAGAGCCAGGGCTGGATCAGAGAGCCAAGCAACCACCGACTACGTTTGTCCCCCAGATTAACCGCAACATTCGTTTTGCCACTTACACCAAAGAAAACGGCAGGACTCTGGTGGTACAGGATGAGCCTGTAGGTGGGGATACACCTGTACCTTTTACTCCATATTCTGCAGCCACAGGTCAGACACCTTTGGCCCCAGAGGTAGGTGGGGCTGAAAGCAAAGAGGCAGGAAAAACACTGGAACAAGTTGGCCAGGGCATAGTGGCTTCAGCAGTTGTGGTCACTACTGCCAGCTCTACACCAACCACGGTGAGGATCTCAGACACTGGCCTTGCAGCAGGGGCTGGGCCCGAAAAACAGAAAGGCAGCCGGTCGCAGGTCCCAGGAGAGGTGAGTTGTTTCAGGGGCAGATATGCCAGGTTTGGGTTCACTCTTTCACCCTGCTTTCTTGGTAACACATTATTAAGGCATCTCAAATGCCACAGGAAAGGAGTATTTTTGAGATATGCTTAAATTGAACTCTGGATAGACCTTTACTGCTCATTGGGCAAATGTATATATTTTAATAACTTTATTAGCTCTTAAAAGTCACCTGAACAATTATTCTAATCAAAACTGATTATACAACCCAATTTAATGAGGTGTTAAGATAGATCTTTTTAATTCAATTACCTATTTAGTTCCAGTACTGGCTGATCCTCCACCAAGCCTGTGAGAGGCAAGATTCATGAATTACAGTGTTGGTATAATTAAGGCTATGTGAAAACTACTATTACCAACTGATCTTCAGTTGTTCATTTTCTATGATATTTCCCCTTGAGGTTGGACTTCTTCTCCATGATTTGATATGGCTGTAAATTTTTTTTTCCTTAATCCTCACCCGAGGATATGTTTTTATTGCTTTTAGAGAGAAAGGAAGGGGGAGAGAAAATTGATTGGTTGCTTCTGTTACACACTCTACCAGGGCTTGAACCCGCAACCTAGATCTGTGCTCTGACCAGGAACCAAACCCACAAGCTTTTCAACTAACTGAGCCACCCAGCCAGGGCCTAACTTAATTTTTTTAAGCCTTACCTGGAAAATTTGATGGAATTTAATCACAGAATTATCCAGTTTACTGTTTAACTGATATGCATGTATTTATTGCTGAAATGGAACTTTTGGTAAATACAAATTGACATTAAGTTGACTCCCCAATCAAACTTGAAGTAATATCAAAATCAGTTCTCACAGTCTTCAGACAGACTCTCGTTCCAATCACCAAAGTATGGTTTATGATTCTAGCCCTAGCTTTCTCAAGCTGGAATATGAAATACAAAGATGAAATACTAGCCCTGGCTGGTGTGGCTCAGTGGATTGGGCACCAACCTGCAAACCAAAAGGTCACTGGTTCAATTCTTAGTCAGGGCGCATGCCTGGGTTGCAGGCCAGGTCCCCGGTTGCCTCTCAGCCCAGTGCTATTTCTCTGTCACACTGTTTCCCTCCCTCTTCTTTTCCCTCTCTTCCCCTTTCTCTACAAATAAATAAAATATTAAGAAAAAGAAATACTACATTATTTTTCAAAGTATGTGTAGGAAACTACTGTGTGCCAAGTACCATATTTATAAAGAATCAAAATCCCTATTTGAAGGAGCTCACATCCTAAAATGAAATCATTTTAGGAATAACAATGCCAGATGAAACACGACATATACATTTCATCTGATTTCTTCCTCTCCCTAGAAAATACAGTTTGTTAATCGCTAGCATGCAGGGATGAGGAAGGAAGTAAAATGTCCAGGCAGAAGAGAAGACGGCCTGTAATGGTTCGTGCTCTAGTAGTTGACCAGCATTCCCAAAGAGAACTAGGTGAGGGTCTCGTGGATTTCCAGTGTGTGTCATCATAGTGCCCAAACTAATTAAACTAAGCTCCCTGTCAGAAGCAGTGTGGACAAAAATGGGGGATTACAAAAGAGACCAAATTTTAGGTGCTACAAGAAAAGTTCCACTGAAGACCATCCTTCTTAGGAATAGCAAATCTGCATAGATGAAATATGGGCTCAAGGGCATTTTCCAAACAGGTTGGAGGAATTTCTGTGACTATATCAGTAATTTTGCTGAGCTGTCAACATAGATATTCTCTTTGGGGGTAGGATTTTAAAATACAGATATAGATGTTTCCCTTATGATGTCAAATCTGAAATAGGGACACAACCCCCACCCAGGAAACTCCTTGCCCTAAAAATTGAGTTGAAATCAGTTTGTCAACACTTTTGTATAAGAAAAGGATTTGGAACTTAATCATTTGAAGGAAAATGAAAGACCATCCAAACTGTTCTTCATTCATGTGTGTATTTATTTTTAAAGGGTAACTTTAGTAGTGAAACCTGAGCTACCCATGCTGGTTCCTTGCAGTCATGCAGGTGTCAAGGCTCTTGGCCAAGTCCTGCTGGTGAAGCAACTGCAAAGCCTCAGAGCTGTGTCTGTCTGTCGTCTTCTTCTTTGTTGGAGGGGGTTTAAGTCAGTGGTAGTTGGTTAGTGGGAAGGAAAAGAAAGCAGAATTATGAACTCTAAAATGCCCTGAAACTCTCTGTATAGCAAATGTCAACTGGAGGCAACCCAAGGGAGCCTGCCTGATTCTCATGCCTCTGTGCCTCCCTCCAGGAAAGTCCTAATATAGACTTCTTGCATATTTCAAGAATGCCTTAAGTAAATTGAAACTCCATCTTGTTTTTTGTGTTTTTTTTTTTAACATGGCCCTTTCATGTCTGGAACTTATTTTTTTAAGATTTTATTTATTTCTTTTTAGAGAGAGGGAAAGGAAGGGAGAGAGGGAGAGAAATATAAATGTGTGGTTGCCTCTCATGCACTCTTACTGGGGACCTGGCCCATAACCCAGGCATGTGCCCTGCTGGGAATCAAACCAGCAACCCTTTGGTCTACAGGCTGGTACTCAATCCCCTGAGCCACACCAGCAAGGGCTAGAACTTTTTTTTTTTAATTGTGGTAAACTGACATAAAATTTACCATTTTAACCATTTAACATGTGTAGTACTTTGGCATTTAATACTTCCGCAGTGTTGTGCACCCATGACCACTGTCTAGTTTAAGAAATTTCCATCGCTTCAGAAGGAAGTACCATGTTCATTAAGCAGTCATGGAATAATTTATTTCCAGTGTTGTATTATTTTTTAAGATTTTGTTTATGTTTAGAGAGAGGGGAAAAAGAGGGAGAGAGGGAGAGAAACATCAACATGTGATTGGTTGCCTCTCGCACACCCCCAACTGGGGACCTGGCCTGCAACCCAGGCATGTGCCCTGACCAGAAATCAAATGGCAACCTTTCAGTTTGCCGGCTGGCACTCAGTCCACTGAGCCACACCAGCCAGAGCTACCCTTTTTTTTCTTCCCCTCCCTCCCTCCCTTCCTTCCTGTTAGTCAAATGCTAGCATCTGGGTTTTATTAAATTAACAAGTATTACATAAGTGCTCATACCTGCCTATAGATGTTCCTGTGTATGTGAACGGTTGTGTAATATATATGAAAGCGATCCCATCCTTCTTTATGCACATGCAGAAGTTAACATTTTTAAGGTAAAAAAGAAAGTATTTTTTATTATTCAATTTGTTATCCTGAATGTTTTTGTTTGGTGGGCATATCAGTAGCTATACCTTTCCTGGTTGGAGACTTGTTAGATCCTAATGGTGGCACAAGTATTCAATAAAACCAGTGTGCCTTCTTTAAATTAGCATCTTTAGGTTTAACTTTAATTGAAATAAATAGTCAACTTTTAGGTTGACTTGGACCCATAAATAAATGGCCAAATTCTAAAAGTGTTCATTAATGTACAATGGGCTCGTTATGGGACTAAAGTCACCTTTGTAAGATGGGAAATTTATAATAGCTTACATAAATCAAAACTTTAACGATAGCCTCTAAGGTCATTGAGTTAGATTAATATTACATGGTCACTTGGTATATTTTAAAGTAGAAGCTGATGTCTGCTCAAGAATCCTTTTTACCAGTTCCCTGGTGGAGTCATTATTTCTAAATAGCTACTTGGAAGCTTACATGGACTCTAGTGCTGTGACAACCAATTGGCTAACGACCAAGGGAGTGGCAGGATGAATGACATCTTTCTATCTCTAGCTCACCTTGCTAAAGATACCCTCTGTGTGGTCTATGACAGGTTTCTTCCCTAATGCTGATGAAATCTAGTTATAAGAGAAGTTTTAATGGAATTGTCAGAAAAATTAAATGACCCGTAAGAAATGTTTACCTAGATCCAAGAAAGAGATCATAAGGTTGTTAAGAGAAACTGGCGTCACTAACTCAGGCTATCTTCTTTTCAGAATTCAAGAAATTCTATTCTGGCCTCTTCTGGATTTGGAGCGTCTCTTCCAAGTTTATCACAACCATTGACTTTTGGAAGTGGAAGGAGCCAGTCCAATGGTGTTCTGGCCACAGAGAACAAACCTTTGGGCTTCTCTTTTGGCAGTAGCTCTGCACCAGAGTCTCAGAAAGACTCTGATCTCTCCAAAAACTTGTTTTTTCAATGCATGCCCCAAACTTTACCCACCAGTAACTACTTCACTACCGTTTCAGAGAGTTTGGCTGACGATTCCTCCAGTCGAGACTCATTCAAACAAAGCCTTGAGAGCCTATGTAAAGGCAGATCCACCCTTGGAGCAGACACTAAACCAGGCTCTAAGGCTGGCAGCTCTGTGGACCAGAAAGTGCCTACAGAGTCCATGCCCACCCTCACACCAGCCTTCCCACGGAGCCTCCTCAATGCCCGAACCCCAGAGAGTCACGAAAATCTATTTTTACAGCCCCCTAAACTGTCCCGGGAAGAGCCCTCTAACCCTTTCTTGGCATTTGTGGAGAAAGTTGAACATAGCCCTTTCAGCGGCTTTGCATCTCAGGCATCATCAGGTAGCTCTTCCTCTGCTACCACTGTCACCTCCAAGGCAGCACCCAGCTGGCCCGAGTCTCACTCCTCTTCAGATTCAGCATCTTTAGCAAAGAAGAAAACCCTCTTCATCACAACTGACTCCTCCAAACTGGTATCTGGTGTTCTGGGCTCAGCTCTTACCACCGGGGGTCCAAGCCTCTCTGCCATGGGGAATGGCCGCTCCAGTTCGCCCACCAGCAGCCTCACCCAGCCCATTGAGATGCCTACTCTCTCCTCCAGCCCCACAGAGGAGAGGCCAACTGTGGGGCCTGGGCAGCAGGACAATCCCCTCCTCAAAACCTTTACCAATGTCTTTGGCAGGCACCCAGGCAGCTTTCTATCCTCCCCGGTAGATTTTTCACAGGAGAACAAAGCCCCTTTTGAAGCTGTGAAAAGGTTCTCGTTGGATGAGCGAAGCTTGGCTTGCAGACAGGACTCGGACTCCAGCACCAACAGTGACCTGTCAGATTTGAGCGACTCTGAGGAGCAGCTGCAGGCCAAGACTGGCCTGAAGGGGATTCCAGAGCACCTGATGGGGAAGCTGGGCCCCAGTGGGGAGCGCAGCGCTGAGCTGTTGCTGGGCAAAAGCAAAGGGAAGCAGGCCCCCAAGGGCCGGCCTCGGACGGCACCCCTGAAAGGTGATCCTGCTGGGGCTGTATCTGGGCTTGGCTCTGGCACTAACCTTGAATACCTGTTGTGCTTTTGGGCAGCAGAGGCCCTCCCTTTGATGGAAAGTTCTATAATCTCATAGAGTTACATAGCCAAGAGGGCCTAACAGAAGCTCCTTATTTAGACCTGTTTCAGGGCAGGATTGCATCTGCTCGGTGTTACGGTAGTCCCACAGAGGAGGAGCCTCGATCTTCTGTGCTGGTCTGTCCAGGAACTCTTTCCTTGTGTCTTTCTCATCCTTTTCTGCTTCCCATTGGCCCACCCTCTACTCACCCCTCACTATGCTTCTCTCTGGCACATATGTAAGGTTTTAATGCCCTTTCCAAAAGCCATTAAATCCTATTGTGTGAAGTTATGGTCCAGAAATGTGTAAGAGCTGATGGTAAAAAAAAAAAAGTCTGGTGGTAAAAGTAGCTTTTGTTATTAAGAACTGGCATCTCCTGGGAGCTTGATTAGAAGAGTCCTTGATTAGAACAGTCATATCCTGAGGGGCCAGGGACAGGTGGGGATACCTTCTGCCTTCTTCGGTTTTCCTCACCCATGTCCAGAGTTGTTCACTATAATGGGCCACCTCCTTCAAATTCTCTATGGTCCTTAGCTCCAAAGTGAAGCCTTTTTGCTCCTTCTGCTCCCTTCCCGTCAAGGATGGACCTGATGGGCACATGCCCAAGCAGTGCAAGAGAGGTGGCCCAGGTCAGAACAAGTATCTATCCTCAGAAGGATCATGTTACTGAATCTCATTTATACCTGTCACAACCACCTGTTTCACCTTTCTTCCTTGCCACAGTTGGCCAGTCAGTCCTGAAAGATGTTAGCAAAGTGAAGAAGCTGAAGCAGTCCGGAGAGCCCTTCCTGCAGGATGGGTCCTGCATCAATGTAGCCCCTCACCTGCACAAGTGTCGCGAGTGCCGCCTGGAGCGGTATCGGAAGTTTAAGGAACAGGAGCAAGACGATTCCACTGTGGCCTGCCGCTTCTTTCACTTCCGGAGGTACCCGAACTTCTCTCTTTGTCTCCTTCCCAGTTTCCATTAATGATACATAACTACCACTGTTTTTCTGAATCTGTAAGTATATCTCACCATCTTCCTCTTTGTTTTCCTTACCTCTCTGCTCTCAGACTCTACTGAGGCTCTGCCACAGTAGACACTTAGTTGTTTGGATTGTGAAATGACATGTGGCTTTGTCCTTAGAGAATTGAAGCTGAATAGTCTTAGCTGTCAGCCCCTGACCTACACCGAGTTATTCCTAACTCGGGTTCCATTTGAAACTGGTGGTATAAGCAGAGCTCCATTTTGGATTATGAGTCTGCCTGACCGCTTACTCCACTCTTCAGCACTAAAGTAACTTGAGTCCCCTAGAAAGAAGGGGAAATACAGTTAGGAGGTAATATGACTCGTCTTTGAAAAGAGAAAGCCAATGAAAATCCTAGGAATATCCTCTGCTTTTACCAAACAACAGCTATTTAGTCACTTCTGCTTGATAAACTTAGATGAAGAATTTCTTCTAAATGATCTTTCAAGAAACTGTAATTCTTAAAATAAAGAAATCCAAATGGTTTACACAGTGTGGATTCACTTGTTCAGCAAATGTTTAGATTTTATTTATTTATTTTTTTAGAGAGGGAAAGGGGGGGAGGAAGAGAGGGAGAGACATATTAATGTGTGGTTGCCTCTCATACCCCCGCCCAACCGGGTATGTGGCCTGCAACCCGGGCATGCGCCCTAGACTGGGAATTGAACCGTCAGTGCTTTGGTTTGCAGGCCAGCACTCAGTCCACTGAGCCACACCAGCCAGGGCTTGTTCAGCAAGTGTTTATGGAACACATCATGTGTGCTAGTCATTGTTCTGGGCACTGAGGATTAAGCAGTGCACAAAACTATCAAATTCCAGGCCTTGGGAGGTTTGCATTGTAGTTAGGGAGGCAGGGGAAAAAAGGTTAAATATATGGTATGCCAGCTGATATTAACTATGAGAAAAATAAAGAAGGGAAACGGAATTGAAATGTGGGGGGAGGCTAGAGAGGCTACAGTTTTAAATAAAATGATTCGAGGAAGTGAGATTTGAGCCCTGGCCTGAAGGAGGTTAGGGAGTGAGCCACACATTTTTCTGGGGGACAAGTATTCCAGGTAGAGGGCACAACAAGAGCAACTTGGTGTGTTTATGGAGCTAGGTGACTGAAATAGAGTACGCCAGGAAGGAAGGGAGTTAAGGGCAAAGAGTTAATGATGGGTTCTGATTTTAAAGGGCTACTCTAAGGGCTTTGAGTTTTATGTCGAAGTAAGTCATTGGAGGTTTGGAACTGATGAGTGACACTGATGAATGTTTTAGAGGAGCACTGTGACTACCTTTTTGAGAATAGATTATATTGAGGCAAAGGCAGAG
The DNA here is from genome assembly GCF_019186645.2 of Phyllostomus hastatus. Classification (NCBI taxonomy): domain Eukaryota; kingdom Metazoa; phylum Chordata; class Mammalia; order Chiroptera; family Phyllostomidae; genus Phyllostomus; species Phyllostomus hastatus. The sequence goes on along the minus strand of NW_025333611.1, from coordinate 29,318,265 downwards.
AGAAGAAGCTGTTGCAGTCATCTAGGTGAGAGATGGAGATTTAGTGCAGGGAGGTAGCGACAGAGGTGATGAAAAGTGGATGAATTAAGGATATATATTGAAGACAGAGTCCACATGTTTTTCCGATGGGTTAGATGTGAAGTATGAAAGAAAGAAAGCAGTCTGCGGCCTCTGGCCTGAACACTGGCAAAATGAAACTTGCTCATGAGGAGATTTCTCAAGGAAAAGCAGGTTTGGGAAGGAAAATGGGGAGCTTTAATTTGGGCATCTTATATTTGGGATGACAAATGGAGCTCCTGAAAGGGCAGCTGGCTATACAACCCTGGAGGTGAGAGAAGAGGTCCAAACTGGAGATAAAACTTTGGATGTCACCAAGTATTTAAAACCATGAGTCTAGTTGAGATCACTTAGGAATGTAGATAGAGAACAGAAGCAGTTTAAGGACTGAGTTCTAGAGCTCTCCAACATTTAGAGGTGGGAAATATGGGGAGGGTAAAAGAGGCTGAAGAAAGAACAGCCCGTGAGGTATCCTGGAAGACAGCTGAAGAAAGTGTTTCTGGGAAGGAATAATGAACTGTGGCAAATGCTGCTGATTGGGTCAGGAAAGATAAGGACTGGTTGTGGCCTTTGGACTTAGCAAGGGGGGGGTGACTTTGTCAAAAGCTGTTTTGGTGGATTGGTGGGGGAAAGGATGGGAGTGGATTAAGAGAAAATAGAAGGGAAAAGAACTAGAGCTGGCAACAATCAATACAGACCACTCTTTCAAGAAATTGCTGTAACGACCAAGTAAATGGAAGAGAGAGTGGGGTCAAGAGGACTTTTGAGATACAGATTGTTAGAGGATTTTTGAGGTAGTAAAGTTCAAATTCTGACAGTGATTCAGCAGAGAGGAAAACAGAAGATGCAGAAGAGACAATTTGTGAAAGAGCATAGGTGGAGAGAGTGATCTTTGCTAGGACCTAGTTCGTTCATAGTAGCAGAAGATTGGATGGTGTACGTGGGCCCAGTTGCAGGAAGGTGTGGTGGTGAGAGTTTGTGGGAGCTCTCTTCTGGCTCTTTGTATTTTCTCAGTGGAATAGTTAGCAAGGTCCTCATGGGGGAATTAATATTGGAGGTTTGAAAATAAAGATGTTAACTAGATGGACATCTAGGAGAGGAAGCACACCAGGAAACTATTGTAACTGCCAGGCAATATTAAGGGCTCACCTGATACAGGTGGACATCAATTTAAAGTGTGACGACACGACTTTGTGTTTTCCTCTGGTCAGTTACTTGTGGGGACATAGATGTGAGAACGAGTGGAGAAACTGATAGACATTTGGTGGGACGGCTTTTTAAAGAACTCAGACCTACTAGGTATTAACAAACTTTCTGATTAGTACAGAGCATGCATACTATGTTGGTCAAATGTGATGAAAATTCTTAACTCAGACTGATCCCGGTTACGTCTCATTCAGTTTCACTTAGGTGCTAGGATTTGGGGTGTGTGTTTGTTTGCATGGCTGCTGCCCTTTACTATGCATTTAACTGTCTGCCTTCTTGCCTCAGGTTGATCTTCACTCGAAAGGGGGTACTCCGTGTGGAGGGGTTTCTGAGTCCCCAGCAAAGTGACCCTGATGCCATGAACCTGTGGATTCCCTCTTCCTCCCTAGCAGAAGGGATAGACCTAGAAACCTCAAAATATATCCTGGCCAACGTTGGGGACCAGTTCTGTCAGCTCGTGATGTCCGAAAAGGAGGCCATGATGATGGTAGAGCCACACCGTAAGGCACCATCTTGCTCTTCTTCCCTGCACTCCTATTTGAAACCTTTGTTTTCTTTTGTTTAGGGGAGGAGTGGAAGCAGTGGCAGATGGCATGTTCTGTGGATGAATTAAGACTGATAAGGCTTCTCTGTAGCAAACTATAAAGCTGAGGGCATTACAGTATCCAGCAGACCTCATTCTTTTACCAAAAACACCTTCCCTTGCTTGCCTTTACATTTTTGTAGCACAGCCTCCATAACAAGCATTTTGATCTCTGCTTGGGTTTGGTTCAGTCTGAGTATTTTCAGTTTGCTTTGAACCACCTTGTATCAGTAAGTGATGCTCTATGGTTTGTGCAGAGATGAAGCGCTACTGGGCACCATCTTTCATACCTAGAACTCACATTATTCAGGCACTTATGGTTCTTTCCATGTCTGAGATACCAGATTATATGTCTAGGCGAAGGTAAGTTGTTCTATGAAATTATTCCCTACTTTTCAAGAGAAGCATCCTCTTATTTCAGACTCCCCCAAATTGAAAATTTTATAGTATCTTAAGTAACAACCTGTGACACTTGTTCAGAAATATTAGAAATTCCATATATTTTGTTTCTCATGAATCTTTGAGCTTTATTGCTGGACAGAATGACTTGAGTAAGAAACAGTGGATCTGGGTCTTTTGCTGCTGTTCAGGAGAGTTGATACCAACAATATTTCCCTCCCTCTTCCCACCAGAGAAAGTGGCATGGAAGCGAGCAGTGCGTGGGGTACGGGAGATGTGTGATGTATGTGAAACAACTCTCTTCAACATCCACTGGGTTTGTCGCAAATGTGGATTTGGGGTCTGCCTTGACTGTTACCGGCTCAGGAAAAGCCGTCCACGCAGTGGTAAGCAAGTACTGTCCTTTGCAGTTCAAAAGGTAACTTGTCAATGGAGGGATGGCACTTGGAAATTGGAGCAAGAATGGGTTTGCGTGCCTTCTTTAGCCTCTTAGCTTCATTCACTAAAATTGCCAATATTTTAGCATCATCGGGAAGGCTAAAATGAGCCAAGAAGGGTGGTTGTTTATCTTCCCTTGTTTTGTTTTTAATAACATCCTTATTGAAATATAATTTGTGTGTCATAAAACTCACCCATTTAAAATATACAACTGAAAAGTTTTTAGTGTATCTTCAGGGTTGTGCAGCCATCATTACTGTCTAATTACATTTCCATCATTTCATCACTCCCAAAGGTGGTGAAACGACTTGTAGACATTAGTAGTTATTCCCCACTCCTTCTTCCCCTCAGCTCTTGGTAACCACTAATCTACTTACTGTCTCTCTAGATTTGCCTATTCTGTACATGTCACATAAATGGAATCATACAATATTTGGCTTTGTGTGATTGGCCGCTTTTCACTTAGCATACTGCTTTAAAGTTTCATCCATGTCATAGCACGTATCAGTAATTCATTCATTTGTGCTGACAAGTAATATTCCATTGTTTGGGCATACTGCCTGTTGATTCACTTATCAGTTCATGGGCATTTGGATTGTTTTCACTTTCGGCTCTTACCAAGAGTGCCTCTATGAACATTTGTATAGAAATTGTTGTGTGAACCTATGTTTTTAATTCTTTTGAGTATATACCTAAGAGTATAATTATTGGTCATATGACAGTTATATTTTAACCCTTTCAGAAACTGCCACACTGTACTCCAAAGTAGTTGTACCATTTATAATTCTACCATCAATGTATGAGGGTTCCAACTTTTCAACCAATACTTGCTATTGTCTGTCTTTTTTATTACAGCCATCATAGTGGCTATGGGGTGGTATCTAGCTTTATAGTTATGATTTGCATTTCCCTGATAACTAATGATGTTGAGCATCTTTTCATGTGCTTGTTGGCCCTATGTTTATCTCTGGAGAAATGTCTATGCAAATCATTTGCTTCCCTTTGTTCTTGCTTTATCTTACAACATGCCAGGAGTCTGCCTTGCTTCTTGTCTTCTTCATTCTCCCATTTCAGAGATACAGTGTAACCATTGCAATGGTAGCCTAGGCTACTGGGATTTGAAACCCACTCCCATATCTTACTGTACCAGCTATGGTATCTTGGGGGAGTTACTTAACCCCTCAGAGTCTCAGTTTCCTTATCTATAAAACGAAGACAATATGAGTACTTCCCTCACAGCACTGTTGTGAGGTTTAAATGAAATAACACAGGTAAAGTGATGAGCACAGGGCCTGACACCCACTAGGTTCTGCATGTCAAGTAGCTGTTAGATATTCCACTCCTGCCCATGAATGATTAACTGCTGTAGGAATTGCCCTCCCGCCATTAAAACAAAACAAAACAAACAAACAAACAAACAAAAAAACGAAAAGAAAACACGAGAAAATGAGATGAAATATGGGGAACCACAGTTTCGGACATTGGGCAACAGGCAGTATGAGGCTGTGACCCCTGTGAGAAGGGAAGAAACAAAGTGAACTCTGCAGCTGCCCCAGTTCAAGTCCTGGAGGCGGTTTCCAGGCTGTAGCACAGGGAAAGGCAACTGAAACAGCTTGGCAATCTCACTGAACTGAGAGAAATCAGCATCTGAGCAGAGTGAGGCAGAGTGCTGAAGAAGTCACAGCTGCCTAGAAAGAGAACACCAGACAGCTGCAAAGAGATCTCGTCAGTTTTTTGGCTATAGAGCAGGGGTGTCAAACTCATTTTCACCGGGGGCCACATCAGCCTCGTGGTTGTCTTCCAAGGGCTGAATGTAATTTTAGGACTGTATAAATGTAACTACTCCTTAACTAGGGGCAAGGAGCTCGGCGCTGCTGCTGGGTAGAAACAAGGTGCCGGGCCAGTTAAAACAAGGTAGAGGGCTGGATTCGGCCCACGGGCCTTATGATTGCCACCTGTGCTATAGAGTGATCTGCACATGCCTGAGATGAAACTCCTCAAGGCTTTCCAAAAAAGAACCTTCCGAAAGAAAGTGACTGAATAGTTTGTAGAACTCACAATTTGTATTCACACCAGCCAGAGCAGAGAGGCACTGGGTAGAGTCCAAAAGGGTCACGCCTTAGTAGTGGAGGAACTAGAAATCTTAAACATTGCTGATAGGAATGCAAATTGCTACCATCACTTTGGAAAACAGTATGACCATTTCTTATAAATTTAAACATAAACTTAACATAAGACCCAGCATCCCACTTCTAGGTATTAATAAAAGAAATTAAATCATGTCCATACAAAGACTTGTACTTGAATATTTGTAGCAGCTTTATTCCTAATAGCCAAAAATTGGAAACAATTTAAATGTCCACCAGCTGAACAAAATATAGTATATCCATACCCTAGCATACCACTCAGCCATAAGAAGGAATGCATTACTAGGCATGCTGCAGTATGAATGAATCTCAAGATCATGACGCTAAATAAGAGAAACCCAACGCAAATGACTATCTACTGTATGTGTCCAGTTACATGAAATTCTAGGAAAAGTGTTAGAAGGTCAGTCTGTGGTGCTCAGGGGTTGAGATGGGGGTATTGACTGCAAAGGGCTCAAGGGAATTTTAGGCAGGGAGATGGAAATGTTCTGTATCATAATTGTGGTAGTATTTATACAACTGTCTCATTGAATTTTTTGTGTGTAAATTATATCTCAGTGAGGCAGGTTTTTTTAAAGTTAGCTATTAATCTTTGAGCCATGAGAATATTGTCTTTTAAGGTCTGAAACTCTGATTCACTGAGAGGGATACACCTTGTGACCTCATAAAATAACTGAAGGCATTTCATTTGTTTCAGAGACAGAAGAGATGGGTGATGAAGAGGTTTTCTCCTGGTTGAAATGTGCAAAGGGACAGTCCCATGAACCAGAGAATCTAATGCCCACACAGATCATCCCTGGCACAGGTAAGGAAGTTCCTTTTTTAGAATTAGTGAAATAGTTTATTTCAGCCTGTATTTTTTTTAAACCTCACCAGATTTCTCTGAGAAGTTGAATCATTAGGTAGGTGTTAGATTATGTGCAACCCCTGCGTACACTTTGCTTCACCTTTCTAGTCGGAGAGCTTGGTTACTTTTCCAGATGCCATTTTACATCCCTATGGTAGGTAGGAGCAGAACAGAAAAGGTTAGTCCCCATGCTGTCAGAGAGACCCTTGGTTTTAGGCTTATAGAAATCCAGCTGAAGCTAATCAAACCTCTTGAATCCATGAAGAAGGCAGTTTAACAGTAGGAATAAATGGTCATTTTGTGTCACAGTCCCATTTTATTTCATTGATTCCTCCAGACAGTCACTTTCCAGCTTGCACACTTCCACTAACACACGTGCATTAAAGATGGTGAATCTGCCTTAGCTGATGGTGTGGCTCAGTGGATTGAGCACTGGCCTGCAAACAGAAAAGGTTGCGGGCTGGATTCCTAGTCAGGGCACATTGCCTGGGTTGTAGGCCAGGTCCCTGATTGGGGTCCTGCGAGAGGCTACTGCTCGATGTTTCTCTAGCATATTGATGTTTCTCTCTCCTTTCCCTCCTGTCTAAAAATAAATAAATAAAATCTTTAAAGATGGGAATCTGCAAAATTACTGCCTATATTCTCCACCCTATATTCTTCCGCACCCCGGTAGGGGGCACTCAAGAGGCGACCACTCATTGATGTTTCTCTTTCTCCTTCTCCTCCCCTCTCTCTAAAAATAAATAAATAAAAATAAACATTGAAGAATGTACCCCCTAAAGTTTTGCCCGGTGGATACCTTGTTAATGTTTATTAGAGGAGGGAAGAGACTGTTGCTTAGTGGTTATGAATTCACAGAACTTTAGGATTAAAGTCTTAGTACTTCCATTGACCAACTGTATGTACTTAAGTAAATGACCTAACTTCTAAGTCTCGTTTTTATCATCAAAAATGGAGGGGAAAGCTGCTACCCCATTGAAATGTGGTAAGGATTGAGGGAAGTAATTTAAATAACATCTTTAGCACAATATCTAGCACATATGGGCATTCTAATATTAATTGTTGTTATTGTCTTTTTTCCAGCTCTGTATAATATTGGAGATATGGTACATGCTGCCCGGGGCAAGTGGGGAATTAAAGCAAACTGCCCTTGTATTAGTCGGCAAAACAAATCTGTGTTGAGACCTGCTGTCACCAATGGGATGTCACAGGTAAAGTGGTGTGTATGGAAATAACTGAGTGAAACTTAAGTTCTCAGTACCACGAAATTCATACCTCTGTTGTACCAGACTACACAGGATTCCCGGGGAGTTAGGGAAAGGATAGAGAAGCATTTCTAGAAAGAACCTAAAGAGGGTTACTCAAGGAATTTTAATTCCCTCTGACTGGTACAAGTTTCTCTTCATTCATCTTTAAAACCAGTTCAGGCTTAGTTGATAAATAGCACAAAGAGATTCTTTGCATTTTGTCAAGATTTATACTGTACCTCAGGGTCCAGTGTAGATGAACAGTATAGAAAAGGTTAGTAGGAATTCAGTCTTGTGCATGGTTCCTATCCTTGTCGTGTGAGGTACAGAGGATAGAAATATGAAGATTGACCTGCCGAGCTGCGATCATTCTATCCTGAAAGCAGTCCCCAGCCTCCACGGAGAGTCAGTGGTTTTCCCAGTGCTCTGTCAGAGATGGAGGTCATTCCTGTTTGATCATGACTATTTTGAACAAGAGGCTGTATTTTTTTTTTTTTAACACATGCATATACACACACACAGCTAACTTCTTACATTTGGGGGAATTAATGCTGAGGGACTTCAAGATATATTTTCAGTAGAGTTGCCATATTAGAGCAAATCATGTGGAAAGTTCAAAAATAGAATAATAAACATTTATTGAGTTCATGTGTGCCAGAAAATACTCTAACCTCTTTGCAAATACTATCTCATTTAATCTTTAGAACAGAATCTTGAGCTCTATGAGGTCAAGTTCTTATCACCAATTTGCCATTGCAGAATTTGAGCCTCTGACATGCTAACCAAAACCTTGTTTTAGTTTCAAGTCTTGTTCACTCTCTTTCCATAGAACCTAGCAGTTTCTGTCACATTATATAGGACTCAATAAATATATGTTGAATGAATGAATGAAGTTACTGTTTATGGGACAGTTTTAGATTGTTTTCCTAGACCTAGTAGAGTCATTTTAAGTAGACCTGTTTATCCATTACTTTTGCTCCACAAGAATGGCATTCTAACCATGTTGGCTGGTGTTCTGTGCTTTAGCTTCCTAGCATAAACCCTAGTGCCTCTTCTGGAAGTGAAACCACCTTCTCAGGTGGAGGAGGAACTGCAGCGGTCACAACTCCAGAGCCTGATCCCAAAGCCGACAGCACCGACATCAGAGCAGATGAGCCTCCGAAAGCAGACAGTTTGGCATCAAACAGCAATAGTGAGCTCAAAGCCATCAGGCCCCCTTGCCCTGACACAGCCCCACCCTCCTCTGCCCTGCACTGGTTGGCGGATTTAGCAACTCAGAAAGCTAAAGAAGAAACAAAAGGTGAGATGAACCAAAGCCTCTGCCCTGCCTGTGGGTGGAACACTTGAGTTATTCTGGGATTCTTCAGACTCACACATTATCATCCACATTTATGAAACGTGCCACTTGCTTCTCTGGCTGATCACATAAAATGAGGGAATCTCTTTGACTTCTTTCTAGAACTGAAATGTTTTTTAAAACGCACATGCCTGGGCTCTACCCCAGGCCTCTGTAGTCAGAATAGATGCAAGATTTTTATTAAGCTTTCCAGGTGGCTCTGTTAGGCAGCTAGGCTTGAGGGCTAGACAGGTTTCAATGGGCATAAGAATCACCTGGGGAATTGTTAAAAATACAGGTTCCTGTGCCCCACCAGAACTATTCAAGGAGGATGTCTTAGAGTAAGACCAGGAATCTCCATTGTTTAACAAGCATTCCAGGTGATTCCAATACAAGTGTCCTGGAGACCCACTCGAAGAAACACTGTCTTAGAAAGTGAGGGAGACAAAAGATGGATGGGAACAAAAGGAAGTTTGAAATCCAGATCTGGAAAAGAAGAAATAGGAGAGCTTCTCCCTGGCCATGGGACCTACCATAGTCATAGCTCGTCAGGCTTGGCCCAGACAAACTGTACATAGTTTGGGAACAGGGGAGGGGAGAATCTTTTCCCCTTGCCACTTGGCTGAGTTTTAGGAGTCACTTGCCTGCTGGGTGTTCTTTGTCGTGCCTAATGCTGTCCCGGTTATGTTCTTACAGAAGCAGGGTCCCTGAGGTCGGTGCTCAGTAAAGAGTCTCATTCACCCTTTGGGCTGGACTCCTTCAACTCCACTGCAAAGGTCTCTCCGTTGACTCCAAAGCTTTTTAACAGTCTGTTACTGGGTCCCACTGCCTCCAACAACAAAACAGAAGGCTCTAGCCTTCGAGACCTCCTTCACTCCGGGCCCGGAAAGCTTCCTCAAACCCCCTTGGACACAGGCATACCCTTCCCCCCGGTCTTCTCTACATCCTCAGCAGTAAGTGTCCTCTCTACAACTCTAGCCTTTGCTGCTTTTCCATGAAAGAACCATCAGTGATCTGATAACTGGGTTAGAGGGTATGTGGGTGACCTGTGTTCTCTACATTGTCCAGCCAACAAGATCTTTCTTTACGTTAAGTTTGGGATCCTTTTAAATAGTGAGCCTTTTGTTAGGAAGTCAGTGGAAATTGACACATTGAAATGTTCAGTCATCATTGTTTTCTTACAGGCATTACATTTTTTTTTTAACCTAGACAGTACTCATGGTGTATTCTCTTGGGTATCTAACAAATACTTTAGACCTAACACATCTAAGAGCACGCTCCTGATCTACCTGTGCTTGCCCCTCCTTTACGTTTCCTCTCTTGGTCAGTGGCATCTTCATTCTTCCAGTTGTTTGGCCAGAAATCTGGGAGTCGTTTGGGGCTCCCTTCTCTCGCACTCCATAACTAATCTGTCAGCAAATCCCTTCAGTTTGGTCTTCAAAATGGATAGAGTCCACCCATGTCTCATCAGCTCCACCACTTTCCCTCTGGTCTGAGCCTCTTATGTGAATTTTTGCAGTAAATTCCTTTTACAGGTTATCTTTATTTCTTCCCTTTCCACTCCGCAGTCTATTTTACACAGCAGCTAGGTAATCCTTTTAAAATATAGGTCAAATCATGTCACCTCTGCCTAAAAGCCTTCATGGGCTTCCTGCTTCTCTTAACAATCCAAGCAGTCTTTCCAGGGGACTTTAAGGCTCCGCCCCATCTGTGTGTCTTTCCCTCACTTTTCTGATGTCACCCATCACTCTCCCTCCTGTTCACCCTGTTCTGGCCACGCACACCTTCTCGCTGGTGCTTGGCTGTGGCCCGGCATGCACCCTCTTCGGAGCCTCTGCACCTGTCCTTTCCTCTGCCTAGAGCTTTCTTTCTCCAGTAACCATGTGGCTTGCTTCATCAACTTCTCCTTCCTCCTCCCAAAATGTTATTTCCTCAATAATCCTTATTGTTAGGTCAGCTTTTTAGAAAGTCCACCCCACTCCCGTCCTCTGCTCATACCTGTTTTCTCTACACTTACTGTTTATACCGTAGCACTTAGGGCCACCTAAGTTACTATATATTTTATTTATTGTCTGCTCGCCTCTCCTTATAGGCATTGTTTGCTGCTTTATGTACCACTCTGTCCCTGCCGCAGTGTAGATGTTTAGTAAGCAGTTACTGAACAAGTGAATTCACAAGGTACAATTATGAAGATTCAGTGAAAAATCTCCCTCCCAAGGTGTCTCCCAGCCACCTGGTTCCCTTTCTGAAGGTCACTGTTGTGTCACAAGAGTCCTTTCAGTGATATTATCATGTGTAATAGCTTCCCCCGCTCTTTTTACACAAATGTTCTACACAGCGTTTTTCTGTCTTCAGTTTATATCTTGAAGATCATTTCAAACAAGTACATAAATATGTTTCTCATTCTGTTTTATAATTAATGGCTGAAATTTGATCAATAGTAGGTGGTTGAGTCTTGTACAATGTGGGTCATTTGTATCTTCTGGATAAGTGATGTTAAAGAAATTATTTTGGTTCTATATTTTATACTTGCTCTGAGCCCCAGTCTTTCTTTTTTCTTTTTAAATTTTCCCAGGATGTTTGTCATTTCATGTATTCTACAGAGATAATGATTACTTCATTATTAACACTAACACTTCAGACATTGCAGGGATAGAATTATCAAGTTTACAGAAACCCCAAGTATTGCATCCCTTGGGCAGTGTGGCCAGAAAAAAAAGATTGATAATTTACTCTCAAAGTAAATGACCTTTTTCACTCAGCGATAGTATTTTGTGATCTCTCTGGTCTACATGCATATGCTCAATACAAATTAAGGGCTAAATGCAAAGATATTCCTTAGGCGTCAGATCTCTTGAGGCAGAGGGAATCTCTCAGTGCTGTTCTTTCATTAACGTAAAGAAAGTAATGAAGGATAGGGAAATTTAAGATACTGACTTAATAGGTTCCCCCCTCCAATTATAAAAGACATTTTAACTTTTATGAAATCTAATGAAGTAGATGAGAACTCCTTCTTATGAATACAACTGTTGGACAAATTTTTTAATGCTCTTTTCATGCCGCCTCAGTCAGACTTACCCAGTGGGTTTGTGTCTGGCAGGGAGTGAAGAACAAGGCCAGTCTGCCCAACTTCCTTGACCACATCATCGCCTCAGTGGTAGAAAATAAGAAAACCTCAGATGCTACAAAGCGGGCCTGCAGCTTGACTGATACTCAAAAGGAGGTGAAGGAGATGGTGATGGGGTTAAATGTGCTAGACCCCCATACCTCTCACTCCTGGCTCTGTGATGGGAGGCTTCTGTGTCTCCATGACCCCAGCAACAAAAACAATTGGAAGATCTTCCGGGAGTGCTGGAAGCAAGGCCAGGTAAGCAGGAGTGAGGGGTTCCCTGGGCTGCCTTTGTGTCACAGCTGCCCGGGGAGTTGCAGTGTCTCTGGAAGATCTTTGGCCAGGGAGATGTCAGCGTAAGTAACTTCATTGTAAATAGTCTTGTTACTTTTGAGTTTTCTTCAGTTTTTAAAAACCAAAAGATTCCTGAAAAGACATTGTGGATTATTTTATTTCTAAGCTGTGTAGCTCTGTGTCGTTCACAGGGCAGTTGAAATTCCTGTTAGGGGGTGGTGATCTGGTATTAATGACACCTTCAGGGGAAAATCCTCAGTTGTGATGTGTGGGGTGGGTGGAAGTGGTTGGTGCTTTTGTAGGTAAATGTTCCAAAGCCACACAAGTTTTTGTGATAGTGTGATAACACTGCCTAATTTTCCTACTCTAGCAGGTACTTGAGGAAGGGGGAGGTTATAGAATTGTCTGGATTTTTTTATTCTCACTCTGAGGAAGTGTTCTGAAAGGTGCATTTGTCAGCTTTTACCTCTCACCTCAAAATAGTGGTAGATACCAGGGCAGCAGAAGTGGTTTCTGTGGTGCTCCCCCAGGATGAGAATCACGTGTTGTGTCATGGAGTAGGAGTAGTTTCCATTCGCTGTGGCTGACAGGTTGAAACCCATAGGTTCTGAAACTGGGAAGGAACACTACATCATTACAGACAAGAGGCAGCCTCCAGGAAACCCTTCTTCTAGTCCATCTCTTAGTCCTGAACCCCAAAGTATTCCTAAATGGCATGACTTTGTTTCCACAGCCAGTGCTGGTTTCAGGGGTACATAAAAAGCTCAAGTCCGAACTCTGGAAGCCAGAAGCCTTTAGCCAAGAATTCGGAGACCAGGATGTAGACTTGGTGAACTGCAGGAACTGTGCTATAATTTCCGATGTGAAAGTTCGGGATTTCTGGGATGGCTTCGAGATCATATGCAGTAAGTAGCTTTTATATCTAGTTCGGTAATGGCAGGCTGGGAAGTAAGCGTGTCAGTGTTCAGCCCTGCCCATGGAATAACAACTTACATCCTCTTGGCTGTAGGAACATTCTTTCCTGGCGCCAACAGGTAGCTAGCATGGCAGTCACATCTGAGCTCAAGCAGGTGATCCCACAGGATGTGTGGAGCATCCTTTTGCTCTGAGGAAGGGGTATAGAGTCCCTCTGAGAAGGAAAAATACAGCCCATACTAAAGCAGTGGGTGAGGAAAACAGCCCATCTACTCTGTTGCGGGGGTTTTCAAGTCTGAATATAAGAGCTTAGCCTCCTAAAACTTGTAGTCACTGGAAAATCAGGCGGTGGCTGATCCAGATGTTTGTGGGGGTGTTTCTGTCTTCCAGAGCGATTAAGGTCAGAAGATGGACAGCCAATGGTGCTCAAACTCAAGGACTGGCCTCCGGGGGAAGATTTCCGGGACATGATGCCAACAAGGTCAGTGAACTGCAGGGTCATCTGGAGAGACTTTTGCCTTGCTGAAGTCATTACAACGTCATCACAGAAAAATGAATTTTGCCTCTTTGCTTTTTTCCCCAGTAACAAGTTAAGTCATCTTTCCTGCTTTTTGGTAGGTTTGAAGATCTGATGGAGAACCTTCCTCTACCAGAGTATACCAAACGAGATGGCAGGCTCAACCTGGCCTCTAGGCTACCCAGCTACTTTGTAAGGCCTGACCTGGGCCCCAAGATGTACAATGCCTATGGTATGAGAGCAAGGCCATATTGCCCTTTTTTTTTTTTTTTTTGGACACAACTGTTCCCATTCCACCTATAAAGAGGGTATAGAGCCCTGGCTGGTGTAGCTCAGTAGATTAAGCACTGGACCTGTGAAGCAAAGGGTCACAGGTTCAATTCCCAGCCAGGGCACTTGCCTGGGTTATGGGCCAGGTCCCCAGTTGGGGGTGAAGAAATGCAACCACACATTGATGTTTCCTCCCCTCTTTCTCTCTCCCTTCCCCTCTGTCTAAAAATAAATTAAATTAAAATTAATTAAATCTTTGAAAAAGAGAAAGAGAGTATAGAGATGATAGAGGGCAGTGCCGGGTGCTAGAGAAGTTAATAGTATCCCAGATGGTTTTGAATGTGTTTGGTTTTGCCATACTAATTTGCATAACATCCATATGAGCCCAGTCCAGAAGCTTGTATATTTCTAGTAGTTAGAAAGTTTTCTCTCAAAAATTCTATCCAAGGAAACATGATTCTTGGTTTTTAAGAGACTTGATAAAATAACAGTGAAGAGGTCTGAGTACCACGCTACCTACCCAGCTCTTTGCGAAGTTTCAGTAATGTTCTAAATCACTGTAAAAGCCAAGCTATACTTGAATGTTACTAATACTCATATGTGTTTTGCTTTTGAACAAGAGAAGAGATCACTTAGGGGTGGAGGGGTTTGGTTCTGTGGCCAAAGCTAAAGAAATGATAGTGTCAACCAAGCTAGAAATGGGTCTTAGAACACTAGAAAAGATACGAACATGGTAAACAGACATATTCTTTCTTCTCCCAAAGTTACTCATGTAAGAACATCTTAGAGTGTGTTCTTCAGAGTATTCCCTTCACCTTGCATATCTTTTACCTTCAGGCTTGATAACGGCGGAAGACAGAAGAGTTGGCACAACAAACCTCCACTTGGATGTGTCTGATGCCGTCAATGTGATGGTGTACGTTGGGATCCCCATCGGGGAGGGTGCTCATGATGAAGGTACGATTTCTAGAACTCCCTGCTTCAGCATGGTGAGACTTGACCTTGGGAGCAGAATTGGATGTCTTCCTTCTCAGTCAGGGAAGTCAGGGACAGTGGCTTTTTCTTAAATCTCTACCAGGCCTAATGTGTCGTAAATGCCCAGTGGATGTTGCGAGATGCAGGCAGGTTTTATCAGAGAAGAGTGCTACTTGTGTATCTTACCATTCTCCTCCTGAGAGTGCTGCCCTTTTCCTCTGAGTGAGTGTGTAGTGCCTCAAAGAGGAATGAAGAAGGAATGGCCAGCTAGCCTACTTGGTCATCAGCCAGATCAGCTGTGGGATGACAGATGATAAAGATAGGTCACACGCACAGAAACGAAGCATAAAAGTGATATTTTGCTTTATACTCCCTGCTATCTCAGTACAAGATTAATGTGTTGATTATGGAGGTTTTAGAAAACATAGGGAGTTCTATAGAAGAAAATAAGGAACTCAAAATCTCAAGTTCAGGGATAATCAGTATCATTACTTTGGCATATTTCCTGCCACACATTTGATTTTGATGCCTCATACCTGTAGCTCTTTACTATGTTGTCCTTTGAGGTATTATAATAAATAAGCATTAGAAGCCATCCTTCTTAAAGATTTTTATTTATTTATTTTTAGAGAGAGGGAAAGGGAGAGCGAAAGGGAGAGAAGCATCTATCTATAAGGGAAACATCAATTGGTTGCCTCTTGCATACCCACAACCAGGGACCTTGCCTGCAACCCAGGCATGTAACCTGACTGGGAACCAAACCAGCAACCTCTTGGTTCATAGGCCAGCGCTCAGTCCACTGAGTACACCAGTCAGGACAGAAGCCAGCCTTCTTAACTTCCTTAGCAGAGAAGCTTTATGCTTTGTGGCCTTAAATCCATAAAGTCCAGAGAGTTTAGATGAGATTTTGAGAAAGTACAGAGTTCATCTGTTTGCAGCAGGAAATAACCTGCAATTTGAACATAAGATATGGCTACACGGTTTGAACAAGAAATATGTTTTAAAGGAAAACTCTGCCTCCAAAAAGTGCCGAGTCTCTGTTGAGTACAAAAGATTAGGGTCGATCCTCCTGTATTTGGGAAGCTCAGACCTATATGAGTTTTGATTAATTCTTTGATTCTACCTTTATTACTCCAGACAAGTATAGTGGAGACAAGAATAGTGGAGACTAAACTTGTTTGAATTAGACATTTTGCTTCACTCAGAGGTACTAAAATTGCTAGTTACGTTGAAAAATGGCATTTTGCTCTTTTCAGAGGTACTCAAGACAATTGACGAGGGAGATGCTGATGAGGTGACAAAGCAGAGGATTCACGATGGAAATGAGAAGCCCGGGGCTTTGTGGCACATCTATGCAGCCAAGGATGCAGAGAAGATCCGGGAGCTGCTCCGAAAGGTATGCTCCTGGGCGGGCTCCCAGCTCACAGATAAAGGTCTGGGGTTGCTGAGACAGCCTCCCTAGGGTTTCTCGTGTAGGAGTCCGTTGGCACTAAAGACCTGTACCCCTTGTCAAAATGCGCCAAAGGCCTGAATCTACACTTAGAGGGTGTTGAATAAAGCAGAAGCTTTGGCCCACCAGGGATGTTGCTGTAGCAAGTTGGATTTATGCTGTTAATAATTTTTATGTATTTATTGATTTTTCTCTTTGTGTTTGGTCATGGCTTCAGGTTGGAGAAGAGCAAGGCCAAGAGAATCCCCCTGATCATGACCCAATTCATGACCAAAGTTGGTACCTGGACCAGACTCTCCGTAAGCGACTCTATGAAGAGTATGGTGTGCAAGGCTGGGCCATCGTTCAGTTCCTGGGAGATGCTGTCTTCATACCTGCTGGAGCCCCACACCAGGTGGGTTTCATCTTGGGAGCTTGGCCTCACAATTCCATGGGCTTCCTTATTTGATTTTCTTGCTAATCTGGCAGTAGATATAAATGGCTGGATTAGACAGATTGCTTTGAAGCTATAATTTATTTTTGGTTTTTGAATTTTCTTCTGTATGTAATTTTAAATGCCCATTAAAATGTTCTTCAACAGTGGAGACTGTTAAAGCTAAGGTGAAAGTCACAGCTCAGGTCCCTGTGCCATACCCCTCTGCAGTCCCTCATCCTGCCCTCCCTGGAGGCAGCCTGCTGTTAACAGTTTAGTGATATTTTTCTAGATCCTTTCCTGTGAATATAGCAATGTTTTATTTATAAATCTATACTTATAATTTTTCTGCATGTGTTGTTTTTATAACAATATAATTTTTATAAGTATTTCTAAAGAGTTTTTCTATCTAGATCATGGACATTTCACATGTGTTACTGAATCTGTAATGCCTGTATTTGCCTTATGTACTTTCCCCTCCCAGGTGCACAATCTATACAGTTGCATAAAAGTAGCAGAAGATTTTGTATCTCCAGAACACGTAAAGCACTGTTTCCGCCTGACGCAGGAATTCAGGCATCTCTCTAACACTCATACAAACCATGAGGATAAACTGCAGGTAAATAGCTCCTCCTTCACCCCCACTCTGTCTTCTCATCTCCTGCTCAGCTGCATACACAGGAGGCACATTCTGTTGTTTGAAGGTATCCTCTGGGATGTAAAACTGTGGAGAGATGATAAAGGGAACCATGTCTGGGGGTATGGAGTCTTCCCCCCACGAAGTATTTAATCAGTCCTCTTAGAGAATACTCATCTTTTTACCTAATCATGTTAAGTGTAACAGTTTTTTGTTTTTTCTTCCCCTGGGAGATAACAGTGTTTCAGCATTCGGAACTGTGACTAGACTGACTTCCCCTGTCAAATGGGAAAAGCACTGTGACATTTTGTTCTGAGTATGTTTCCGGGAATGGATTTTTCTCTGAAGCTGCTTCTCACTGCAGATTTCTGTACAGACTCAATTCCTTAGAGCTCTGCTAGGGACTGCAGTTCATGTCCCTAAGAGGAGTGAGGATTGTTTTCCCCTTTTAGATCTAGACAATCAGATTAGGTTTTCCTGTGCTCCTGAAGTGGATTGAGCTTTAAGGGCAAAATTTCATTGTTAATACATTTTGGTGCTTTAGTAACATAAGAGAATAAAGAATAAAGAAACAAAATTGCCCAGGCAGAATTTCAACAATCTGAAGACATTCTCCTAGCCTCTCATTTGTGAACTGTTTTTTATCCATCATACTTGTGGCTCAAGTGTGTCTTTGGTCAACGACCAGTGAGGTTGAAGATTTTTCTTGGTCTCTGGTAGATTGCCACTTCAACCTGAATCTGATCTGTTTTGCTATTCCTTTTTCAAAATTATAGAACATTTCAACCATAATGTTCTTTTTTTTTTTTTTAATTAATTTGGGAGAGAGAGAAACATCAATTTTATTGATCCACTTTGTTATTCATTCATTGTTGCTTCTTATATGACTGGGATTGAACCTGCAACCTTGGCATATCCAGATGGTGCACTGACCAACTGAGCTACCTAGCCAGGGCTCAACTATAAAGTCTTTACACAAAGTACCATCACATTGATAAATATAACATTGATATTATAGACATAGTGCAAGCATTAAGGCATAAATACTTCAGACCCCACCTCCATTAGGTCTCTACTTCTAATAGGTCACCTCCAATCCTCTGTCACTACTTTATTTTTGTTGTTGTTGTATTTTTTACCATCTAACATACTTTGTATATTATCTGTTTGTTTCTATCCCTACTAGAATGTAAGCTATTTAGCCCTGGCTAGTGTGGCTCAACAGATTGAATGCCAGCCTGTGAACCAAAGCGTCGCCAGTTCAATTCCCAGTCAGGACACATGCCTGGGTTGCAGGCCAGGCCAGGCCAGGTCCCCACTTGGGGGCGAGCAAGCGGCAGTCACACACTGATGTTTCTCTCCCTCTCTTTCTCCTTCCCTCCACTCTCTCTTTTCTCTAAACATAAATAAATAAAACTTTTTAAAAAATTGTAAGCTATTTAAGCTCTATGAAAACAGGGATTTTACTGTTTTATTTACTACTTTTCCCCAGCACAATATTGGACATATAGTAGATACTCAGTAAATATTTGTTGAATTAATACAAAAAATCTAATGGAGAGTAATACAAGGGGGCTTGTGTGCCCATCACACAGCTTAAGAAATAAAACAGCATAAATATACACATAACACATACACAACATAACCATGTACAACAGTTACATTGTTGAAGTTTCTGTGTACCCTTCCCATTCTCTCTCTCCACTTTCCTTCTCCAGAGTAATCACCATCTTGGTTTAAAACTGTCTTTAGGCTATTCACTTTCTCTTTTCCTTTTTTTTTTTTTTTTAAGATTTTATTTTTTTAGAGAGAGGAGAGAGGAGAAAAACATCAATGTACAAGAGAAACATCGATTGGTTGCCTCTCTCACATCCCCAACCTGGATCCTGCAATCCAGGCATGTGCCCTGACTGGGAATTGAAC
The DNA here is from genome assembly GCF_019186645.2 of Phyllostomus hastatus. Lineage (NCBI taxonomy): Eukaryota > Metazoa > Chordata > Mammalia > Chiroptera > Phyllostomidae > Phyllostomus > Phyllostomus hastatus. Next base: position 29,299,503 of record NW_025333611.1, on the reverse strand, counting down.
TGGTGACCTTTCAGTTTTACAGGCTGATGCTCAGTCTTTGAGCCACACCAGCCAGAGCTATTTACTTTCTTTTAATAACTTTTACTATATCTTCCTACTTCACACATAGTATGTGTTTCTTTTAGACAAATTAGAAAATACCTACATGCACAAAAAGAAAAAAGACCCAATAATCTTACCTGCCCACTTTGTGTAATACGTTCTTATTTACTACAGGACCTTAGGCAAGATTCTTAACCATGGAACCTTGATTTCCCCAGTTTCTTTTTTTTATATATATATTTTTTTGATTATGCTATTACAGTTGTCCCATTTTCACCCCCTCACTCCCCTCCACCCTGTACACCCTCTCCCACCCATATCCCCCCCCATTAGTTCATGTCCATGTGTCGTACTTAGGAGTTCTTTAGCTTCTACATTTCCCATACTATTCTTACCCTCCCCCTGTCTATTTTCAGCCTACATTCTATGCTACTTATTCTCTGTACCTTTTCCCCCTCTCTCCTCCTCCCACTCCCCTGTTGCTAACCCTCCATGTGATCTCCATTTCTGTGGATCTGTTCCTGTTCTAGTTGTTTGCTTAGTTTCTTTTGGTTTTGCTTTAGGTGTGGTTGTTAATAATTGTGAATTTGCTGTCCTTTTACTATATATGTTTTTTCCTTATCTTCTTTTCTTAGATAAGTCCCTTTAACATTTCATAAAATAAGGGCTTGGTGATGATGAACTCCTTTAACTTGACCTTATCTGAGAAGCACTTTATCTACCCTTCCATTCTAAATGATAGCTTTGCTGGGTAGAGTAATCTGGGGCGTAGGTCCTTGTCTTTCATGACTTGGAATATTTCTTTCCAGACCCTTCTTGCCTGTAAGGTCTCTTTTGAGAAATCAGCTGACAGTCTGATGGGAACTCCTTTGTAGGTTACTGTCCCCTTATCTCTTGCTGCTTCTAGGATTCTCTCCTTCTTTTTTACCTTGGCTAATGTAATTATGATGTGCCTTGGTGTGTTCCTTCTTGGGTCCAACTTCTTTGGGGCTCTCTGAGCTTCCTGGATTTCTTGGAAGCCTATTTCCTTTGCCAGATTGGGGAAGTTCTCCTTTATTGTTTGTTCAAATACGTGTTCAATCTGTTGCTTTTCCCCTTCCCCTTCTGGTACCCCTATAATTTGTATGTGGGAACGTTTAAAAATGTCCTTGAGGTTCCTAAGCTTCTCCTTGTTTTTTCGAATTCTTATTTCTTCATTCTTTCCTGCCTGGTTGTTTCTATCTTCCTTCTGGTTCACTGTATTGTTTTGAGACCCAGTTTCCTTCCCTTCGCTATTGGCTCTCCTCCGTGTATCTTCCTTCATCTCTTTTATGGTGACCTGCATCTTTTCATCTAATTTGCGCCCAAAAGCAACCAATTCCGTGAGCTTTCTGATCACCAGTGTTTTTAAACTGTGCATCTGATAGATTGGCTATTTCTTGGTCGCTCAAAAGGATGAGTCCTGGGGAACTGATCTGTTCTTCTGTTGGAAACATGTCTCTCCCTGTCTCTCCTTTTTTTTTTTTTTTTTTTTTCCGGTCAGGTAGCTCTTGTTATGGTAAGGGGCAGAGCCTTAGGTGTTTACCTGGGCTGGGCACCCCAGTTGCTAGATTGTGACGTTGTATGTGGGGACGGGGGCGGGAGGGAACAATGGCGGTAGCTCCGTTCTCCCGGGAACACAGTCCCTTCTCTGGGATCCTGGGTTGTGGGCTCTGCCCTGGTCCACAATCGCTGCTTCACTGGGTCCGCCAGCCTCCGCTTGCGCACTCACACCGCTGCGATCTTTCATGCTCCGGCTGGCTCACTCGCCGAGTTTGCGCCCAGTTCGCGCCGAGTTCTCCCCATCACCACACGCTGCTGCCGACCCGCGCCTGCCTGGCTCCGCCCTGCCTACCTGTCTGGGTGAACGGGTCTACTTCAACTTCTTGGCTGTCCGACTTCCATTCAGATAAATTCTCTGTCAGTTCTGTGTGTTATTCTGGCTTTAAATTGTTGTTGTTCTAATCTTGGTTGTACGTGGAGGTACGGTGCGTCCACCTATGCCTCCATCTTGCCGGAATTGATTTCCTCAGTTTCTTACTTACAAAATGGGGAATGATAATAAAATCTATCTCAGGGATTATGGTTAGAATTAAATAAAAATCCACAAAAGGAGCTGTGCAGTAGTGCCCAGCACGTAGTAATCACAGAGATGGTAGAGATTATATAGGCTTTCAAGTGATTCCATTACTCTTTTTGAATATGGACCTTACATGCTATGTGACTTGTAAATCGCCTTTGGGATTGATTTGGGAAGCATGCAGTCCTGGTAGAGGGGTTTCCTCACTCGTCAGTAGGCTCACAGGCAGTGTAGAACATACATTTTCATCTGCAGAAGACTGCCTGGGGCTGCGGTGAACTGACCCTGCTGTGTGCTCTCTCCAGGTGAAGAACATCATTTATCACGCAGTGAAAGATGCTGTCGGCACCCTCAAGGCTCATGAATCCAAACTGGCAAGGTCTTAGGCGTGAAGAAAGTCCAAACTCCCCTGTGAAGCAGGTCTTTCACCCACACACACACACAGGGAACGGCGGGGTGCTCTGCTGGAGCAGAGGCCCGTCACTCGGAGCCAGTGTGGTCAGTATTACAAACTCTCCAGCCACTCTTTTCTACGCTGCCTCAACACTGAAGGTGGACACAGGAAAGTCACTGTTCACACACACAGTTTCAGACTCCAAGCCGAGGGTGCCACATTCCCATCCTGTGGCCTTTTGGGACTCTGAATCGCCTGAACATCGCTGGGCTTTCCTGCACAGTCTTGTGATTTGGGATTCATGGAAACCAGGAATGTGGGCACACTTTTCTTTTCTTTATCTCTCGTGCCTAGTTAAGTGGGAATGTCTGGAGGTATGGGGAATCACATAATTGGTACAAGTAGGGGCTAATTGTTTAAACATGCCTGGTGGAAGCCTGGCAGTGGCTCTGCATGTGACCTCTGACACAGCCCACCCCAGGAGACAGGGTGAAGCCATTCCCCACAATCTCTCCCGGTGAACACTGGAGTCTTGCAGGACCCGGGGAGGACCCACTGCTTTTCCCAGGAGGCTCCAGGATTAGGAAACGTGTGTATTTAGTGAAAAATAGGTTTGTAGTGAAATAGTTACTATTTCATGAAAGTAGATATTTTTAGAATTTTTGAAATACCACAGTTGTTTTCCTGGATTATGAGGAAAGGCACATTACATTTAGTCTTCCTTTCAATAAAATTCTTTGAAGAAATATGATTTTTAGAAATCAACTGCCCATTATAGCACAAAATCAGCCAAAGCAGAATTTACAAGAATTGGCTTTTTAGGATTCTTTTAGTGTCTCCCCCTCCCATCTCAGTCCTGTCTCGAGGGAACAGCCATGTGAGAAGGAACTTCGTCCTGTCTGAGCTGTTGTGTGTGTCACACACACACACACACACACACACACACACACACACACACACACGTGACTCCACAACGATTGCCAGCGTTCCCTTGGGGCTCCTCTTAACAGGTCCAGATGCAAAGGAAAGTTTGTTTTCCTACATGAGGCTTTTTTTGTTTTGGGGGTTTTTTTGTCCAGAAATATTTTCAACAAAACTTTCCAACTCAGTGGAGTTTTATTAAGAATTTATTTGAAAACAATGGAATTCATTGGCCCACGGGTACATTGGAAAATGTATCTGTCTCCTTTCTGGCTGTACTGTAGTGCCCCGCAGGCTTGTTTATATGTTCACAGTTACTTTTTTTTTTTTTTTTAATAAAAGTCATTTACTGTAGAATACTTTTAATTTCACTTTCTGTACTTTAATTTTGTTGAAGGGCTGATTGGGATTTCCATGTTCTTATTAAAAATCTAACAAATTTGTTTGGAGTGGACTAAATTCTTATGCCAGCCATTCCGAAAAGCAAGGTGGTGTTGGAAGTGAAGGATGGTTCTTTTTCAGGTCTTCATTATGTTGCTGCATCTGATTAGTGCGCTTTGCTTCCGAATTTGTTCCCAGTTGGGAGAAGCAAGTGCCAGGTCATTGTGGTTTGAGGGCTTGTGGTGAGGGGAAAGGGGCCACATGAGTTAGAGGATGGGAGGAGAGATAGGGTCCTTTTTTCCTAGGGCAGTCTAGGGGAAAGGCACAGGGGGGGTGGCCCAAGCAAGGTTTGGGGCACCAGTGGTGAGGTTCCTCAAAGCAGGAGGCCCACATCTAAAACGTGGCTCTAGATCCACCTTGGAGTTGGTGGGAGAAAACCCAAATGGGGTTTATTTCTATCAAACAGCAATGAAAGCGGCTTGAAGAGCTAGGAAAAACTGTATTTTAATTAGAAAAGGCCTTCTTAAGAGGAGGTTGTAAAGAATAGCAAGAGGGGTCATTAGAGTCCACTTCTCTGGAGCCCATTGGAAAACGTGTTCCAAAATGTTTAAGCCTGGAAATACAGTTACTGGGGTGGAAATAGATCGTGTGGTTCAAAGATACCGAGGATGAATAGAACCATAACTGAAAATACAGAGCCCTGAGCATGTTCTTTCAGCCTGGATGGGCCTGGGTTGATGCTGTGATCACCAGAAGGATTACATCCCCACAAAACAGTAGATGACTGCAGGGGCTTTCAAATGGGACAGGAAAGGAAAGCGACGGGGAGAATGGGAGTTGTGGAGATTGCAGCTTTGTTGCTTCAGTGAAAATCAGGCGCAGGGTAGGGCTAGCCTACATTCTGGATATAAATGTCTTCAGAATTAGGGCATACACAGCCACCAGTGCTAGCTGATGGGGGTGGAACCGGAGCCCCTGGAACCACCTCCAACCGAGGCCCCAGGCCTTCTAAGGAGGTCTAACTCAACCTCCTGTTCCAGGGTACTCACCTTGAGCCCACAGGGCTCCCCTGCAAAACTTAGGAACAACCCTAAAACAGCTGGTCAGATTCTAGTGTTACCTTCCAACTGGGGTTGGGTTTTTGTTTTTTTAAGAGAGGGGAAGGGGGAGAGAGAAACAAGTGCAACTACACCTTAAACGTCGTTCTCAGGTAGCTGTCTTTACAGGACCTGTGGTGTGGGAGGAGGGTTTGCTGGTTAGCGGTTGGGAGAAGTAGCCTATTTAAAGTAGACTGCATGGGTACATTGCATATCTTAGAAGCGTGACTTAATGGTTCTGTGACACTTGGCAAATTACTGAACCTCCATATTTTTTCACATTTCCCAACTTTGAAATAAGGGTAATTATAACCTCTGCCTTAGAGGACGGTCGTGAGGATTTACTGATAGAACGAACGCACGTGAAGCTCTTAGCATGAGGCTTGGCACACAGAAAGCACTCAAAGTCAGCTGTTCCTCCTTGTGGGATAGTTAAGCCTTTCAGCCCAACGTGTGCAGGGCGGGAAAAGGACTGGGGTGTCAGGATGGAACCGTGAAGGCCTCTGAGGACCTCAGCCAGAGCTTGGAACCCAAGAGAGGTGAACAGATTTCAGGGAAGAGGGCCGGACGTTGAGGGTCAAAGGCGCATGCCCGGCGACAGCAGGTGCGGGGGGCGCGGCGGCCTCCCCTTTAAGAACCGCCGCCGCCCACGGCCGGCCGCTGCGGCAGGGACCTCCCCTTTAACGGCGGCGGCTCGTCGCTCCGCGGCCCCCGCGGCGGCTGCTGCTGCTACTGCGGCTTCTGCTGCCGCTGCCGCCGCCGCCGCCGCCGCCGCCGCCCGACCTCCGGCAGCTGCATCCTCGGCCGGGCGGGGTCCCCACCCCGCGCCCCGCCATGGTGTCCTGGATCATCTCTCGCCTGGTGGTGTGAGTGCCGCGGCGGGTGGGAGGGGGAGGGGGCCGCGGGTACTGAAGACCGGGGTGGACCACTCCGGGGCTTCATACAGCACAGTCACCTAAAGACACATCGTCCCTATTTGGGATCCCCAGAGACATCGAGGTGTGGGACCCAGGACTGGGAGCGAATATGGAGAGGAGAGTGGCAGGCCTGGCTTCCCATCCCTTTTATTTTTAATTTCCCTGCTCCTTCTCCCTCCCTCATCCTAGGGCTGAGCAGCATGGTTTGATTTATGGGGGGAGGCGGGCATGTCCCTTCCCCTGCCTAGCATATCTGGTCTGGAGGAGCTGCTCAGGCCTGGGCCCTCGTCTCCCTGGAGAGAAGGAGCTGATGGAAGAGTGGGGAGCAAGGCAGGGCCTCACCGTTCCCCAGTTTAGGGCCGTACATAGCGGCAGCCTTGGCCTCCCTGAGGGCCCGGGTCCCTTTTCCCCCTTCCACTGGCTGTCAGGAGAGGGGGGATGAGGGCACGTGCTCTGAAGGCCCCTGGGGCGACATCTGGGTTTGGGGAGGCAGAGATGCTTGGAGGACAAAGTGTGGGAGGTAACTGGGAGAGGATGTGTATGCTCAGCTGGGGATTGTGAAAACCACGGAAGGGACGGCGCTAGGTGGCCTTCATTCCAGGCTGCCAGCCATGTCGGGGAGCTGTGTCACTGCCACCTCCCCCAGGTCCCAGGAGGGAACCCTGATCCCACAACCCCAGACTTTGCCCTTGAGGACTCCACCCCCACCCCATCTCCACAGGCCTGTCCAGAAGTATCCTGCCTCGGTCCATGTGGGAACAGGCAGTACCCACTATGTTGTCAAAGGGTTCAGCCTGGCAGGGGCTCCACATGGCCTCAGCCAACCCCTGCCTCATCTCAGGACCCAGATCCTCAGCCTCTACCATGGGGGACTGACACTTCCCTGCTGCCTTCCATTCAGTGTTGTCCTGTGCTGTGTCCTGGCTTCCTCCAGACACACTGGTATCTCCTTCCCTCCTCTTGCTCATCCCAACCCAGAGGGAATCCAGGGGTCTCAGTTCATGTGGCCTTCAGGTGGCTGCTTCTCTCTTGTCTGGATGAGCCCCCGAGAGGCATTGGTCCTCTTATCCCCTCACCTGAGACCTGTACATGATCTCTAATGGGATCACTACCAGGTCCACTCCCGCCAGGGCCCCGAGACCAAGGCCTTCCCCAAGACTGGTCCCAAGAGTGTTTACATGGGGGAGTGAACCTCTCTGCCCCTCGAAGGGCCTCCTGCCCCTATGCCCTCTGCCCCTCAGGGCCACAGTGGTGCCTCTGACTGCCAGGTAGAGGGGCCTATAGACAGTGTCAGGTCCCCTTGCAGACCTGGCCCTGCCCAGCCTGGCTCTGAGATGGAGGTAGAAGGCAAGGGCAGATGGGTATGAATGGACATGGTGTTTGCAGAAGGAAGACACCCTTGTGGCAGTGACTAGACCCCACTCTGCATATATGTTTGTGCATAACAAGGGTCATGGCCAAAGGGACCACACTGGACCCTCTGGGCTCTGGGTCTTTCTGTATCTCAGGGGGCTGGAGAAAAACCGAACAGTGGTGGGGAAGGAATGTCACCTTAGCTGGCTGGGACCTCCATGTTTGTGTATCACCTAAGGGGTTTTTGTTTGTTTGTTTGTTTTTTATTTTAGAGAGAGGAAGGGTGGGGAGAGAGAGAAATGTCCAATCCCCACCCCCATTATTTATGCATTCATTGGTTGATTCTTGTATGTGCTCTGATCTGGGATTGAACTCGCAACCTTGGCATATCGGGATAATGCTATAACCAACTGAGCTACCCTGGCAAGGCTCACCTGAGTCTGAGTCTTGGGTTCATCAATCCAGTTCCTGTTGCTTACCTGGGGACTGATGCAGAACTGGGAGGGTGAGGCCACTGCTCCTGGTGGAGGGGCCCAGTAACCATGCCTGCCTCCCTAGGCTCATCTTCGGCACCCTGTACCCAGCCTATTCCTCCTACAAAGCTGTGAAGACAAAAAACGTGAAGGAATATGTGAGTGTATGACCCTTCAGCACCCACCCAACCCACACGGTAGAGGTGGGGGGCGCAGAGGGTCACAGAAATGGGGTGACTTTGTATTAGTGCCATTGGCACTAATGAGAACCTGGTCCAAAGGAGGTTCCTATGTGTTCCCCCCTGCCTGGGTGTCACCCTCAGGCACAGTCGAGGTCCTGAGTGTGTCCCTTCCCCCACAGAACCCCTAGCATAGCTGGCAGTCAGGGGCCCCTCAGGCCCCAGCCAACACTGCCTCTGTGCCCGCAGGTGAAATGGATGATGTACTGGATCGTCTTTGCCTTCTTCACCACGGCTGAGACGCTCACAGACATCGTGCTCTCCTGGTGAGGTCCAGCATCCCTCCCTGCGTCTCGGGGCCCAGGGCCTCTGACTTCCTCTCCCCACCCAGCCAGGCAAACAGAAGATTGAGACCCAGGGTAGAGACCACAGTTCTATGGGATTCTGAATGCCTGCCTCCAGCCCAGGCCTAGCTTGATCAGCAAAACAAGAGCAAACATACCCTTCACAGTTCTTTCTGGTGGCAGCCAAAGCACCACAGTAGAATCTAGGAAAGCTCTTTCTGCCAGGCTTACTTGGATCTACGGCAGGTCACAGCTCTCTAGACCTCAGTTTCTCTATTTGTAAATGATTCAATCCTGTACACATTGGATACTCGTACTTCAAAGCCCTTTTCCAGACACAATTGGACTATGTATGAACACTATGAGAACAAGGAGGGAATGTCTTAATCTTCTGTATATTCACAGCAGGAGCTCAGGAATGTTTACTGAATGGGCACATACATGCCTCTGGGAAAAGAAGACGAACATGGCACACACAGTCCATTGGAACCACAAGAAGAGAGTTTTAGAGAGAGGCAGAGGACAAAAGATCACTGCATTTGTAGGCTACACTAAGTCCTCACTTAACTTCATCAGTAGGTTCTGCAACTTTAAGCAAAGCAGTGTATGACAAAACTAGTTTTATTGTAGGCTAATTGACATAAATAAGAATTAAGTTCCTACACCATCTCACCAATGTTATAATAAAAGGACATTGAAGAAAAGGATGTTATTCCTGGACCTATAAGAGCCTATGGCCTTTGAGAAAAATAATGTTAGCAGAAGAAGGAAAGTGGGTTGAAAATTGAGGACAGTGAGTATAGATGCTTCTCGACTAGCACAAGCAAAGGAGAGAACTTAGATGGAGGCCTTGTGAAACCTGCCGGAAGGAGTTGGGGACCTGAGAGAGGGAACATGGGGAATGGGGAATAATCCTTACAATCGAGGGGCATGTCTTTGCAGCCAGGGATCGGATCCAGAGCACAGCTGGAAAGGCCCTGTCTTCATGGGAGGGAGGGAGGGGAGAAAAGGGGGGTGAGGACACAGTAGCCCTAGAAGGTTAGGGAGCACACCTTAGTGTTTGCCCCAGGACAGAGGATTAGGGGGGGTCTTCTGTTGGAGTGAGAGCGCTGGAACTCCCAAGAGAGAAGAGGGCAAGGGAGCCACTGCTGAGGGGACTTCCTGCTGGGCTCACTTTTCACCTTCTCACTTGGGAACTCAGCTGAAGCTCCCAGCCCCCTTGAGATTAGAAATGACTGGTCTCCTGAGCCACATGGAGACCCCCCACTAACGGGTGGGGGGGTGGCCAGAGTCATGCTGGGAATCAGTGCACCTCCTGACTCCCTGCCCTGAGCTCTGCTGCTTGCCTGTATCTCCCCAACAGGTTCCCTTTCTATTTCGAGCTCAAGATTGCCTTTGTGATATGGCTGCTGTCCCCCTATACCAAGGGCTCCAGTGTGCTCTACCGCAAGTTTGTGCACCCGACACTGTCCAACAAGGAGAAGGTTTGCTCCCACTCGGCTCCTCAGCCGGCCCCAGGCCACTGCAGCCCAGTGCCTGCAGCCCCTTATATTCCTGGCCCTCCCTGAGGGTACCCAGAGCCTGAAGTGTCTGAGCAGGGCCCTGGCCCTCAGTAGGCAGTGCCTTTGTCCACTGCCTACTGGGCAGAGCCGGGCCTGGCCGAGAGGGCTTGCCCTCACCTCTCCCCCTTTCCTCTCCGACCCCTCAGGAGATTGATGAGTACATTACACAGGCCCGAGACAAGAGCTATGAGACTATGATGAGGGTGGGCAAGAGGGGCCTGAATCTGGCCGCCAATGCTGCCGTCACAGCTGCTGCCAAGGTGAGATGGGGGGCAGGCCCACGCTCCTGGGGCCCCAGCTTGTCCATTACGTCCTGCTGCTCTGGCCCTTCCGCATCCACCCTGTCCTCACGGCTGTGAAGTTTTGGAGCTTGTACAGCTTGGGGTCCCAGTCCTGGCTCTGCCACACTCCAGCTAAGTGACTCCCACTCTCCGAGCCAGTTTCCTCATTTATCCAAACGGGAAGCATGGCCCAGCCTGCCAGTGCTGCCTTGGGACGGCATGAGGACGGTGTGGGGAAGGCACCGAGCCCAGTGGGTTCCCAGTGCCCCATGGTGACCTCTATCTCCACCCCGCCCCTTCCTCCGGTGCTCCCGGTGCGTGGTGGTGACCCTAGGGCCAGGGGGTGCTGTCAGAGAAGCTCCGAAGCTTCAGCATGCAAGACCTGACCCTGATCCGAGACGAGGACACACTGCCCCTGCAGGGCCCTGACGGCCGCCTCCGCCCCAGCCCCAGCAGCCTTCTGGACACCATTGAGGACCTAGGTACAGGCCAGGCCCACAGCTGGGCAGGGGGCACAAGGGCAAGGAGGTGACCATGTGTGAGAGGCACCGGGATCGCTGTTCTCTTCTCCCCATAACCAGGAGACGACCCCACCCTGAGTTTAAGGTCTGGCACAAACCAGGCAGATTCCCGGACAGAGCCCTCTGAGGATGATGTGGGAGACAAGGCCCCCAAGAGGGCCAAATCTGTCAAAAAAGTGCCCAAAGCTGAGGTGAGAGCCCAGAACTTGGGGAGGTGGGGCAGGGCTGTGGCTCCAGGCTGATCACTGTCTGCCTTCCTCCCCCCTCCCCACAGCAGCCACTGGCTTCCAAGACACTGAAGACCCGGCCCAAGAAGAAGACCTCTGGTGGGGGTGACTCAGCTTGAGGTCCAGACGCCCTGCCTTCTGCAGAGCCCCTGCTCCACACTGTGCCGTACCCGTGTGTTACAGGCCCCAGGGCCCCTCAGATGGCTGTTTCTGGTGCCTGCCCAGTGGCTGCTTGTCTGGAAAGGCTTGGAAAAGAGGAGGGAAGCCCTGGGAGGGGGGGAGGGGCAGGTAGAAGGTAGAGGCTGGACCAGGAGCTGAGGACTGAGCCACCCAAGGAGGTGGAGGCTCCTCGGAGCCTGAACTGCCACTCTCCCCGCCCCAGCCCTGTTTGCCCACCCAGTGCCTTGCTGAAGACCACGGCCGTCTGCATCTGCGTCTCTGAGGTCCTAACGTGCACTTGCTGCTGTCCCTGGGTTGGGGGGTGGGGGAGCAGTCACAGCCCAGGTGAGCCAGAGGTGGGGGAGGCGCCTAGAGGAGGGAGGGGGTGAGGAGGGCCTCAGGGAACCTGGGCAGGGGCTGCAGGCCACAGCTGTGAATGGAGGACAGGGGCTGAGTGTGGGCTTAGTGACCAGGGTGGCCAGGCCAGAGCCTAGTTGGGGGCATTGGATGAACTGTGTGCCGCATGGCCCCACTAAAAGGACATGGGATTCCAGGGGTGTGGGTGTGAGTGTGGGTGTGTTTTTGCGGGTCCGGGGCTGGGGGTTTGGGGTAAAGGACTTTCCCTCTCGCAGTGGTCTCTCCCTGTGATCTCTCTCCACCCTCAGCCCTCCCTTCTAGTCTCTGAGCCTCAGAGGGGCCCAGCCCATGAGGCAGAGGGACTCTGTGGGGCCTCTCACCTCCTCTGACCGCAGTCCTTTTTTGCCTCTTCCCATTCCTTTCCTACCCCTGGACTAGACTCCTCTACCCCTCGGGGCCCACTGGAGAGGCCCCTGCTGAGACAGCTCCTTTCCTCCACACCAGGAGGCCCATCCTTGCCCCCAGGTCTTCTTCCTATGCCTAGTAGATGGGGCCCCACGTGAGCAGAACCCTGCCAGAGCTCACCCATTGCCCCACACCCTGCCCCAGCTTCCGCTGTGACTTCAGTCAGAGCCAGGAATGTGTGAGGGGAAAAGAAACGCAGGAGCCATGGTGCTCCCAATTCACTGGAAGTAGATACTCATTCAACCTTTGGCACTGGACAAACCAATAAACCAAACTCTGGCACCACATTAATTTTGGCCTTTGCTTTGTTCTTGCCCCACCTGGTCCAGGTGCAAGGACCTGAAGTGAGAAGGGCCCAGCTGTGGGAGGGATGGGGCAAGAGGTCTGGCTGTGAACACCAGAAGCTCTGAGTTCAAGATAAAGTCAGGGGACCAGCAGAGGTCAGGCCTTAAGAAGGGTTAGAAGCCTCAACCCTCTAGGGTTGCCTTGTCCCTCAGAATTCTGCCTAGGCCCTGGCCAGGTAGCTTGGTTAGAGCATCATCCCAAAACACCAAGGTGGCAGGTTTGATCCCCAGTCAGGGCACATACAGGAATCAACCAATGAATGAATAAGAGGAACAAAAAAATCGATTTCTCTCCCTTCCCCTCTTCCCCTCTCTCTAAAACCCATTTTTTAAAAGATTTTATTTACTTGTAGAGAAAGGGAGAGAAACATCGATGTGCAAGGTAAATATCAGTTGCCTCTTTAAAAAAAAAGATTTTATATATTTATTTTTAGAGAGATGGGGAAGGGAGGGAGAAAGAGAGGGAGAGAAACATCAATATATGGTTGCCTCTAGCACACCCCATACTGGGGATAGGGCCTGCAACCCAGGCATGTGCCCTGACTGGGAATCAAATTGGCGATGCATTGCCTCGCAGGCCTGCACTCAATCCACTAAGCTACACCAGCCAGGACACAATCAGTTGCCTCTTGCACGCTTCCAACCGGAGACCTGGCCCACAGCCTAGGCAGGTGACTTACCAGGAATCAAACCTGCGAACTTTGGCTTTGTGGGACCATGTCCAATGCACTGAGCCACAGGGCTAAAAATCAATTAAAAAAAATTTTTTTAAGGAATCCTTCCCTGAGACCCCCTCCCCAAATGGACTTTCTGGTATCATGGAAAGTGCTAGGGGTGAGCTCTGGGGACAAAGACTCATAAGAGGCCTCCAGGGAAGAGAGGTTAGACTGCTGGGCAGGGCTGAGGAGTTGGGTTGCCATAGTTGCCATTGTGCCCAGAAAGGCTAGAAGGAGGAGACAGGTGGGTTGAGGAAAGAGGTGGAGCTAAGAACCACCCAGAGGCTCATGCCTGACCCTAGGAACAGAGAAGGAGGACAGGTACCCAAGGACTGGGGCTAAAGAAGCATCTCGTGGCCTCAAAAGGGAGGGGTTGGGTGAAGTTGGTGGACAGACTGAGGGAGACTATAGGACATGGGGTCTGAGCCCTTGGGAGGTAGAGCCCAGGCCACCAGGGGCCAAGGGACATAACTGGCTGGGACTGAGACCCTGGAAGGCAGAACTCAGGAGAAGGGAAAGAATGGCAGAGGAGTAGAAGTAGCATCAAATAAACAAAGGAACCCTGATCAGTGTGACTAGTTGGTTGAGCATCACCCTGCAAAAGGAAAGTTTGCTGGTTCAATTCCCCATCAGGACACATGCCTGGGTTGCGGACCAGGTCCCAGAGTGAGGGCGTGTGAGAGGCAATCGATCATTGTTTCTCTCCCTCCATTTCTCCCTCCTTTCCCCTCTCTCTAAAAATAAATAAAATCATTTTTTAAAAAGAAGATAAACGTATGCTAAGCGAAATAAGCCAGGTGGTGAAAGACAAATACCATATGATCTCACCTTTAACAGGAACGTAAACAACAAAACAAAGAAACAAGCAAAATATAACCAAAGACACTGAAATAGAGGATAGGCTGATGGTGACCAGAGGGGAGAGAAGAGGGAATTTCAGGGGACATTGGGAAGGGTTCACGGGAACAAACTTAAAGGACACATGGACAAAAACTAGGGGGAGGGTGGTAATGGGAGGGAAGTGGGGAGGGTTGGGTGGGTGGGCTGGAATGGGAGTAAAAGGGAGGAAACTGTACTTGAATAATGATTAAAATAAAAAAAATTTAAAAAGAAGATAAAGGAAACAAATGGGGAGGGAGGAGGGAGAGAGAAGGAGCAGAGAAAACCGTGCAGCCTGGTGGAAGGAAAAGGGAGGAAGCAGAGCTTGGACTGGCGTGGGGAGTGTGAGTAGCCCCAGCCTCTGGCCCCAAGGTTGGCAAAATGTCCCTACACCAGGCTTTCCTCTCCCTTCTCTGGCATCACAGGGCTGTCCTTCAGCCACACTTGAGCCAAGCTGGCCTAGAAGGTTCACAACTGAGGCTGCAGTGGAAGTGAGGCGTGAGATGCCCTGTCCATGTCCCCTGGAATCCTCCAGTCAACAGCCCTCTCCCAGTCATTCCTGTCACCACTGGCCTCTGAGCAAATGGGCCACTTTCTCTACCAGAAAGGAGAGGAAGTCTCAGGGCAAAATTCAGGGGAGAGACTCCTTTGTTCTAGAAAGGTCTCCAGAGTAAGATGCTGCAGTCTCACTCTAGCAGCTACCATATGGCCAAGAAAGAAGGTTAGGCCTCTCTAACCTAAATCTCATTTGCTGCTTTACACACACACACAGTCACACAATTGCACCCACAGTGACCGGTAGTAAGGGGGTCACTGCCAGATGCCACATTGCCAGGCTCTCCATGCACATCTGGGCTTCCCTGTGTCAACTAAAACATGCTCAGATTTCTAAGCACATTGGTTCATCGCCATGGAAACAATCCGTCTCCTAGAACTCTGCACAAGGCCTGGCCACTGTGCTGCAGGGAGAAGAAGAGAAACGAGATGGGGGGTGACAAAAAGAATGACTGGCAAGCCTCCTGGGAGGAGGTTAGTGGGAAACATCTGGGTCTAGGTAAGCCCTTGCTGTCTCATTTCCTGGGGCCACCTGCCCTCCCTCCCAGTGTCTCAGTAGATCCTTCTAGGCCCGGAGAGTGGGATAGAAAGATCGGAACAAGGTGTACAGCTAGAGCTTTGTGGAGGGTGCTCACTAACTGCCTAGGCCCTCCTCAGTGGGCACTGAGGATCATTAGCTCTGGAGTCGGGGCTGAGGTCTAGCTCTGTGTCCCACACCCAGACCATCTAGGGGACAGGGGACAGCCTTCCAGGCCTGAGATTTCTGGCTAGTATGTTCTCAGGCCTGGAGCTTCTTCAGCTGGCTCCCTCTCTCTTTCTTCTGTGTGCCCCACACCTGGGGAATCTGCTTAAAATGGGATTTCCAGGCTGTGACGTCAAAGGAAAGCCAGCAGCTCCAGCCTGTGCCAGCTCTTCCTTGATCAATGTTGCTGAGCCTAGCCTTGCTTAGCCTGGAGGAAAGAGAGGGACGCAGAGGAGACAGGGACCCTGGGAACTCTGGACCATGGTCCTGTATCTGTGGAACCTAGTTTAAGAGGGAGAGACAGTTTGGTTTGCAGGTCAAAATCCCCTGCTGGCTTCCCCACTGCCTTAAATTTCAACCAATACGTGATCATCTTGCTCCAAAATTCCCCTAATTTTTCTTCTCTGAGCTGGGTTAGGCCTGCCTGGAGGAAGAGGGCACCTCAAGTCTTATATCCATGTGGGTTCTACCGGAGAGCTTGTCGCTTGTCTAGGCTGGAGGCAGCAATGCGTGGGAGGGATGCCTGCAAGGAGCAAAAAGCCCACTGGGTGGCGCAGCTCCCTCCCAATACGGGATTCCCTGGCGCCGGCAAGAGGCAATTTTTCCTGCAGCCTGTCTGCTTAAAATGTGAAGAGCGGGGTGCCTCATGCTTCACTCCCTGGAGCTGGAGGTTCATGAAGAAAGCATTCTTGTGGGTAGACAGCGCAGTTATGGATTCTCAAGCAATCGCTTCCTAAGCCCAGCCTGTATGCACACCATCTGCCTACTCCTCGCAGAAGGTCAGACCAGAGGGCAGGTGTTCTCCTTGGGTGAGGATCAGGCATCTCCTGGGAGCAGGGAAATTACCAAGCTGACCCAGGAAAGGCCCTGCAACCCAAGGGACCCAACCCGGGCTCCTGAAATGGCATCTAGAGAGGCTACTGGAGCTGATTTCAGGGTCAGGTAAGTAGAAGGACCCAAGGGACAAGGAATTTGGAGGAGCAAATTGGATCCAGAGGAAAGGAAGCACACCTAGTACAGGATTCCCTGAATACGAGCCCCCCATGGGCACAGTGGCAGTTTCAGGCCTGCTCCGGTTTCCCCTGTCCTCTGCCCCTTCACTTATTTTCATGTGTATCATGGGGTTAAAAAAAAAAAAAGGGACAGCCCTGGCTGGTGTAGCTCAGTGGATTGAGCGCGGGCTGTGAACCAAAGTGTCGCAGGCTCAATTCCCAGTCAGGGCACATGCCTGGGTTGCAGGCCGTGACCTCCAGCAATCGCACATTGATGTTTCTCTCTCTCTCTCTTTCTCCCTCCCTTCCCCCTCTAAAAATAAATAAATAAATAAAAATATTTTTTAAAAAAAGGACAAAAATGCTAATCTCCAAACCCTAGAACCCCAAGGTATTTTTGCAGGAAGGAGCCCAGGCTGGGGATTCTCAGTAATCTACCTTTCCCTGACCTCTTTCCCCAATTGACCCCACCAGCCCTGCATACCTAATGAATTACCCTCTCCCTTTGTCCTAGCCAGATGAGTGATCAATAAATAATGCTGCCTGAAATATTAATGGCAAGTTTTACACCAGGATCCCTTAGCTGTGCCTGTCACTGGGGAACTTGGGAGCTGACAGAGAAGTGCATGGCCCCCAGAGAGCTCTCCCCTGTCTCTGCCAACAGAAGGTCTTTCTTTGCCAAGATTTCAACCTGTTCCCATCTCAGCCAGAATCATGATTCACTCCTATCAAGTAAGAAGAGGGAAGGTCCCTCCGAGACCGACTCAGTCGGGCCCCCGGGAAGGATGGGGTAAGCTAAACCAAGCAGAGACCCTGCTTCATACAAATGCCTTTTATGATACAATTGAGATCCTATTCCCTCTGTTCTATGTCCATCTTGGACCTGCCAGGTCCAGCTTTCTGAGTGGTGGCTCAAAAGGAGACCTGCAACTGCCCTGCACCCACTTCTGACTATTTAGAGCATGAGCAGAAGGGACTTACGTGCTCCCAGACTTCTCTGGCCTAGATCACTCTCATCTGGTTTTCCTTTCCCTGGAAGGAGGGGAGGAGAAGGAGGAGGAGGTGAATGCTTTTGAGCCCTCCTAAACCCAACTCACCCAGTGCCAGTGCCCCTGCCAAAGCCTGGCCCACTCAGAATCCGCATGCACAGTGCCTTCCGCACAAGCACTCTTGCTCTCCTGCTTCACTTGGTCAACTCCCGAGTGCACTTCAAGTCTCCACTTACGTGTGACCCCCCCAACCCCTCCCTTCAGGCCCCTGTAGCTTCCTGCTCTTCCTCCCTGACAGCACACATCACCCTTTTTGGTCATCATCTGTTTCCCCACCAAACTGAAAGCCATGTAGTAGGCGATGGGTCTACCTGGTTCACCATTTCCCCAGCATCTAGAACAATAAGCACGTGGCACAATTTTGTGGAATGTTCAAATGATGTCCCTGTAGTGCTCCTGGAAAAACACCAGCCTCCAGACCTCAGCATCCCTCTGCTGAGCGGTGCTTGCCCCTGAGGATGGCGAGGCTGCAGCCCAGATCCGCCCCCTCCCTCCAGTTGCCCCGCGTGTGTTCAGGCTCACTTGCTCTCCTTTTTTCTCTCTCACACACACAGATGGGAGTCAGCTTTCCAGCCACATTCAGTTCTCACTTTAATTCAAAAGCTATATTGGGAAGAAGAGCAGCTTCACACTCCCAATTTAGCCTGGGAGAGAACAAGAGAGACAGCCTGGATGTTGCCAAGGAAAGGAGAAAGTTGGGTTTGGGTTGGGGAGTGGTGGCAAACATACCCAAGAGAACACTATGAAACCCCCACCACCCAGCTCCTAAAAATAAACCACACAGCACCATCACCCCACAGTGACCCCTATAAAGCCTCTTTCCTATTTCAGTGCAGCCATTGCAGGCATTATCCCAGCATAAGGATATGATACTGGGAGGCTGAGGAGACTCTGGTTATCAATACTATCCAAAGAGGAAGATGCTGCTGCTTTGGTCACTGGTAGTAGGAAACCAGGAAGTCCTTCTTAAATCTAACTTTAATCTCTCTTGTGATAGCTGAGATGGATGACGAACAAAAACAGAGCCCACAAACAGATACTTTCTCACTAATATTCATAGCAGCATTATTCACAAATGTCAATCAGTCAAAACAACCCAAAAGTCCATCAACAGATAATGGATAAACACAATGCAGTATATCCATACAATGGAATATTATTTAGCCTTAAGAAGGAATGGAATTCTGCCACATGCTGCAATATGGATGAACCTTGAGAATATTATGCTAAGTAACATAAGCCAGTTGCAAAAGCACAAATATGATTCCACTTATGCGGTACCTAAAATAGGCAAATTCATAGAGACAGAAACTATAATAGAGGTTATTAGGGGCTGGGGAAGGAAGTATGATGGGGAATCAGTGTTTTATGGGTACAGGGTTTTTGTTTGGGGGTGATGGAAAATTCTGGAAATGAAGAGTTGTCATGGTTGTACAACACTGTGAATGGGCTTAATGCCACTGAAATGTACACTTAAAATGGTTAACATATGCTATGTATATTCTAACATGATACTTAAAAAAAAAAAAGACACTGAGTCTAATGTCAGCTTCAAGACACAGACATCCTGGTCCTGGCAGGGTAGCTGAGTTGGTTAGAGAGTCATCCCCATACACCAAGCTTTCAGGTTCAATCCCCAGTCAGGGCGCATACGAGAAGCAACCAATGAATGCATAGATGGGTGGAACAACAAATTGATGTCTCACTCTCTAAAAAAATAAATAAATAATGCCTGGCTAGTGTCGGTTAGTGGATTGAGTGTGGGCTTGTGAACCAAAGGGTTGCCAGTTCAATTCCCAGTCAGGGCACATGCCTGGGTTATGGGCCAGGTCCCCAGTAGGGGGTGCATGAGAGGGAACCACACATTGATGCTTCTCTCCCATTCTTTCTTCTTCCCTTCCCCTCTCTCTAAAAATAAATAAAATATTTTAAAAATTATTATTAATAATAATAATAATAAAAGGCACAGTCATCCTACTATGATGGCTGTTTCTGCAGCTGAACCAGGGAGAAACTGGGTCCTCTAAGTTCCAGAGATTCCCTCCCTTTGCCTGCTGATAGGAGCCGAAGTGCTGCCTCAGCCCAGAGCAAAGCCGAGAAGACCCCTCTGCAGATATTCCCAGGAAGAGGAGCGGACTCTCCCTCCCATCATCACTTGTCAGTGCAGTCATCTGGATGGAGGCTCTTCAGCATCTTTCCAAGCTTCCTCTTTAGTCACTCACTCTGATGTTGCACTAAAACAGGGTGGAGTGGGGGGCAGAGTTGGAGGAGGAGGAAGAGAGGTCCTCCTTCCACCCAGCTTCTCTGACTATCCTACTGCCATTGAACCAAGGAAATGGGTGCACTTGGGCCAAGCTGCCTGTCAGCACAGTTGGACATCAGTTTTTTTTTTGCTCTCTGCTTTGAACTGGGAGGCCCCGGATGGGAGTCTGTGATGACGTGCTGACGCATCCAGCCCTCGCCCTCTCTCCAGGACTGTTGCATGGTTTCTGAGCTGGTGTCACCACCAGTCCTCCCCCACCCAACCTCCTGCCATTATTTAAAAATGGCAAGTTGGCTTTCTGACTGCCTGGGAACCACCTCAGTGGGCGGGAGCTGGGTTAGGAGCTCCCCTTGTCACTGTGCTTCCCTGTGAGAGCACAGATCACACTGCTGGGCTTGCTTGTTAGCTAGTCTGTCTCCCCAGGTAGGCCGTGCACTGCAGAAGGAGCACCCTCCTTACTTTTCTTTGTATCTTTAATGCCTAGGGCAGATTAGACGTTTGATAAACAATTGTTGAATGAATGAACCGAAATGATCTGTTCACAGGTCTCTCCCCTATTCCACTTGACTCAAGAACTGCTGTAGGGTGAAAGCTTCATCTGACTCATTCTGGGACTCCAGAGAACAGTTTCTGGTATGAGGTAGACTGGAACCCAGGCTCCGCCTTTGGCTCTCTGACCTTGAGCAAGTGACCTGCCCCCTCTGAGCTTGTATCCTCATCAATGAAACAGGGGTGAAAATGCATTATGAGGCTTTGTGAGGACAAATGCCTGTCAAGTATTTAGCACAGAGACTATCACATGGTAAACATATCTTGGGGGCAAGGGGTGTATGTTAAAGAATGTGTCTAGAGATTAAGGAAAATCAGAGGAAAGAAGCACCACCACTGACTGCTGCATTCTGGTGTTTGGAGGTAGGGGTGCAGGGTGAGGGCAGTGACAGAGTGGGGTAACCCCAGGGGCTGCCTGCCCCTCCCTGCCCCCCTCACACCAGGACTGCGGAGTCCAAGCTCACCTGCTCAAGCTCAGCAGCCCCGGCTCAGGCAGTGGTGAGGGGCCAGAAATAACTGTTGTTGCTATTCCTGACTTTCTGGGCTGGATGGGAACACTGCCTTTCTAATCTAAAGGCTGCTCTAGACTTCCTGCACATCAGTGGGCTCTTATGTAACACTCCCCTCCCTCTGCCCGCCCAAGGAGCTTCCAGAGATTTCTGCAGCAGGCTTTGCTGCACACTCAGCCGGGGGTTGGGGAGCAAAGAATTCACCATAGGCTGGATTGTCCTCTAAGCCCAAGGTCCTGCCAGCCCTGGCCTGGGAGAGAGGCTACCCAGCATGGAGCACAGAAACTGATGTCCAAGGACAGTTGTTGCTTTCTGCATCTGCAGGGAACTCTGGGACAAGAGGACCAGGGGAGCCTTACCTACGTGTTCACCTACCTCCACCCACTCCCTCTTTCCTTAGCAGACCCTCTGTGCCACCTCCCCGAGGTATTGTGCCCCAGTGTCTTCCACGTCGGGCCTAACCCCCCTGTCTGGCATAGGGCCCCTCAGACAGACTCTGAGGACAGGAGCCCAGACCCCAACTCTCTCAGGCAGACCCCGCCCAGGGCCAAGTCCTCCACGGTCTCTCCCCCACAACCTCTGGGTCCCACCTGGAGCATGCCAAGCACCCTCTTCAGAGCCCAGGTGACCTCCCTCTGCATGGGTCCTTCTCAGAACATGCTTTCTCCACCTGTGCTAGGACTCGGGTTCCCCTCTGGCACCCAGTTTCCTACCGGTAATTGGAGTGGATGAGGTGGCTTCACACTCCAACACTCTGGATGATTCTCTCCATCTCCCCTGCATTTCTCCGTGTCTCTATGTCTCCCTTTCTCAGCGCACCTCCCACCCCACCCTCTACCTGGCCTTTCTTCTTCCCCCTCAAGACCCTCTGGGGGGTGGGAGCCGAGCTACCCCACACCGATTGAAGACCAAGCCTTCCATGTTTCCGCCAGAGCCCGTCAGCCATCGGAAAGTGTGACAGGCTCCCTAGACAGAACCCAAAAAAGAGTCACTTCCTGAGCCCCAGGGCTGGCCACAGCAGTGGCAAACCACAATCTGAGCAGCACATGTAGGTGCTGACGTAGCCCGGGGTTGGGGAGAAGGAAGCGGCAGTGGAAAAAGGGGCTTGTTTTTCTCTGAGAGCAGCAGCCTGCTCAGCCCTGGGGCGGGTGTCCAAGACTTGATGGTTCCTGCTGGCTTTCTCCTAGAGCCCCTGCTGCCATGGACAAGCTCAGTTCTCCTCTCACCCCTGCCTCCTCCTCCACTGTTTGTGAAGGAGTCTGAGCACAGGCAGCAGCTCAGACCTGCAGGTCCTCCAAGGGCCTCTCGCCTTTCCCAGGGCTTCTGGCCCCAGTCTTGTGGTGGGCAAGGTCTGAGAGTCCCAGACTCATCCCTAAGCATGCACTGAGGGCCTGTGGGCACCAGACCAGAGTGCAGGAGTGGCTCAGAGCCTGCCTCACCCGCAACCTGGTTTCCTTTAGGCCCCAGGCCAGTTGTCCCATCTGGGCTGTTGGTCACAAGTTGGATACCCATGCTGAAATTTGGTTTCTTGGAAAGGGACAGTTCTTTTCACCACGTCTCCTCCCTGTTCTGTCCCCCAAGCCACAGCAAACAGCAGTGTGCCATGCTACTGGCCAAACAGACTAGGGTGTGGGGATAACTCAGATGCCCCTAGTCCTGCTGCTGAGAAAGTGGCCCAGCAGCATAACCCCACCAGGACACAGGCTCCCAGGCCTTCTCTCTCACAGGCTGCCCCATCACAGAGAGGGCTTAGGGCTGGGAAGCATGCAGGGGCTTTGAGCCAGCTCCGCTCACTGTTCCTGGGCAGAAGCTGTCTTTAGCAGCAGACACAGTGGAGGCTGGGCAGGGTTTGGAAAGCCACATTCTCCTCTGCATGAGCTGTACAGGGCAGAACAGAGATGAGAGTGGAGGGTACAGTGGAGCCCTAAATGTTTTCATTGCCCACACTGGAGCTGGAAGCTCCAGACTGACCATGGCTGGACCTCTCTTCCCCCTGAGGCCTTCACACAGCCGTCCCCTTTGCCTGGAATGCTCTCCCTCCCACTCTCCTCTGTGTAGAGTTGGTTTCCTCTTGCCCTTTCTTTATATCTGTGTAAATGTCACCTCCTCTGAGATGTCTTCCTTCACCTCTCTGGTATGTTACCCTTACAATCTGAAATTACCTTTTTTATTTATGTAGTTGTTTAATTCCCTCTATCCCACTGAATTCTAGTTTCCAGAAAGGCAAAACTACTTCTGCCTTCCCCCATTATGGAATCCCCAAGACTTAGCACTGCATCTAATACAAGCAGTGGCCAATACACTTTTTGTTAAACAGATTTTTATTCAACTTTAGCTCCTACTGCTTCCCAGTAGGAACCTTCTCTACTCCAAGCCATTTTTTCCCAGGCAGACCACACACGGACTCTCCAGGCCACCTAACCCCCAACCCCAGCCTGAAACTGCCTCTCACTTTCTGATCATGGGGTTTGGTCCTTCTCATATCCCTTCTCTTCCAAAATCTCATCATCCCTGTCCTACTCCCAGTCCCCTGAAACTTCTTCCTTCCCTTATCCCCAATGTCCTTTGGTGTAACTGACTTGGAGCCTAATGGGGCTGCTTCCTATTCTTAATTCTCGTGTAAAATGGAATGCAGACTTCCTCAGTCCAACTGTAAGTTCCTCAGAGACGGGGGCCTATGCCTCAGGCTCTATCCCAGGCCTGGCCCATAGTTAGTCCTCAGAAAAGTTTTTGGCTCTTGTGGATAATGGGTGTATTAATCAGAATCTCCTGGGCTGTAACAGAAATTGAAATGAGTCTGCTTTATTTTATTAAATAAGGGAGGAATTCACTGGTCTGCATAACTTAAACTCCCAGCTTTGTCCAGAGACTTACTCTCTGGTGGTAGATCTTGTCTCTCTAACTTCTGCATTGGCATCATCCCCAGGTGGGCTCTCCAGCCCAGATGGTAAGAAGGCTTCCAAGCTCACATTCCATTGGCTGAATACCGCCAGGAAAAGAGAATTCCTCTTTCTCACAAGTCCCCAAAGTGATTCT
This sequence comes from Phyllostomus hastatus, assembly GCF_019186645.2. Lineage (NCBI taxonomy): Eukaryota > Metazoa > Chordata > Mammalia > Chiroptera > Phyllostomidae > Phyllostomus > Phyllostomus hastatus. Next base: position 29,276,098 of record NW_025333611.1, on the reverse strand, counting down.
CCCTGGTCATGCGCCTATTCGGATTCAGTCTCCACAGCCAGAAAGGTGGAATGCTCCTAGATGGATGACATGCCCACTCCTAGATCTAGGATGGTATTATCTTCCCCCAACCACCTGGAGTGGGGTTGTTCCCAAAAGGAAATCACTGGCTGGGGAGGAGTTTTGAAAAGAAAGAAGCCCTGGCTGGTGTGGCTCAGTGGACTGAGTGCTGGTCTGTGAATCCAAAGGTCACTGGTTTGATTCCCAGTCAGGGCACATGCCTGGGTTGCAGGCCAGGTCCCTGGTTGGGACTGTGCAAGAGGCAACCACACACTGAAGTTTCTCTCCCCCTTTTTCTCCCTCCATTCCCCTCTCTCTAAAAATAAATAAATAAAATCTTTTAAAAAGGAAAAGAAAGGGGAACTGATGGTGGGTATGCAAAACAAAAGATGTTAACTATAAGAATGTCCAGAGTCCAGCTTCAGCAAGGACCTTAAGATACCTTAGGTCAGCCTGCACATCAGAATCCTAGGGGACCAGCTTGCCCTGCTTGGAGAAGGAGGATGTGCTCTTGGGATCTAGGCAGCTGCCCAGGGACAGAATACGGATCCTAGAATGAAGTGCCTGCTGAGTTCTGGCACTCACAAGCTCAAGAAGATTATGATTCAATTGGTCCAGTGTACAACCTTTCTCAGAGTTCCAGGGGTGATTCTACTGCATGGTCAAGGTTGAAAAGTTCTGCTTTAGGAAATGATGTTCTGCAGCAGCAAGAAGGCTGCATATTAGCTCTTCAGGACAATGTCTCTTGTGTTAGAAGCAGAATGTTTCTCCCTTTCTGTACCACTTGTCAGAAAAGGGTCACTGGGGTTTGCTTGGAGTCTGAGGATGGGTGGATGAACTGTGGCTGACCCTGTGGGTCAAAAACCCTGGAAACAACAATAGCCACTGTTTACTGAAAGCCAACTGCAGGGCAGGCACTGTGCTTTGGGGCCTCAGAGATGGCAGTCCATGTGTAAGTTTCAGTCCTCACAACAATTCTTCCATGTGGGTATCATTAACATTAGCCTTATTTTACAGCTGAAAAAAGCGAGATACAAAAAGCCTGAGGAAGGAACCCCACCAGGGAGTGGTAAAAATAGGCATTCAGAAATAGAACCATCTGACCCTGCCTGGCCTGGCCTTCCTGCCCCGCAGGAGGCCTCAGACAAGCTCATCACTCCTGCCCCTTAATGGACAACTTGGTGGATAGGTGGTGGGAGTGGACCCCCTACTGGCCCTAGGCACTGGGATGGGGGATCTCAGACCTAGAGCAGAGAGACAAGGGAGTCCTCGTTCACCGCTGGGTTCCTTAAGTAGATTTTTGTAAGAAAGTGTGTGTGTGTGTGCGTGTGTGTGTGTGTGTGTGGCGCGGGATGGTTACATAGGGATGAAGCATGATAGAGTTACAACCCCATCCCCACCCAGCATTCAAATCCCTTGACCCCGACTGTATGAGGCTGTTTGGATTCTTAGACACCTAGCCCTGCCCCCGTCTCTCCTGGTGTCACTGGCACCTTCCTTCCATACACACACACTTTCCGCTTTCTTTTTCATTTCAGAAAAACAACACCTCCCCTAGACTCAAAGCTAGAGCTGGAGTCTTCCGCTCCCGGAATCCCTGTGGTCTTTGGGCTGCGCACTTGACTACAGGGTAACCGGGACGGTGAAGGGCTTCCCTGCTCGCGTCCGATTCCTGGGAGACCTGCAGTATAGGTCCCCGCCTACACCTCTCCCCTCCCAAGCCAGGGAGGGGGAGTGTTATCCCGCCCCGAGTCTGGTCGCCTCGGCAGTGGCGGATCCCCGGGGACTGCAGGGAGAGCCCAGGCTGCGGCGCCTGCTCAGTTCGAGCTCACTGCGTCTAAGGCTCCCCGGGTCTGGCTTGGCGCCCAGTACCGGAGCCGGGAGGGGGAGCAGGAAGACAGCGGAAGAGCCCACTCGGTCAGGGGCTCAGGGAAACCATCTGGAGAGTGACCTCCAGGGGGCAGCACCAAACCGCTTCGCAGGTCCTCTACGTGCTAGTCTGGGGTCCCCAGACTGTCCATAGGGAAGCCCCCTTTTCAGATTCCCGCACTGCCCACCCCACCTCCAACTTGCTCTGCATAAAGATGGGAAAGTCCCCCACCATCACAAGGATCACCAGCTTCTGGTGGGAAAAAGACTCTCCTAGGGCAACCAGATTCCCTCATTCGGTCACCCAAAGGTGGTCTCTTTCCCGGAGGCGGCCAGGGATAGCCTTTCTGTTCTCGGTGGCGCAGAGGGATCCCTAGGCTCCAATATCCCATTTGAAAATGTAGGGGAAGCAGGTGACCAACGCAACGCACAGAAACCATTTGGCTATTATTTCCTAGCCTCAGTTTCCCGAGTGAAACCTGGAAAAGCACCTTGCAGTCGGTCGAGGCCCGGGGTCAAGGCCCCGCCTCTCCTGGGCGGCCTCTGACCCGGCCTGCCCAGCCGCTCCTCCCCTTCCCTCCAGCCCGGCTCCCACGGTCCCAGAGGTGGGCGGGCGGGCACTGGATGACGGCGACAAAATCCAGGCCCGACTCGCCCTCGCCCCCGCCCTGGGACGGGCTTCCCCAAGCCAGTCCCCGTCGGGGAGCCGGCTGAGCCGCGGTGCACTTCGCACTCCGCGCCTGAGCCCTCCTCGCCTGGGCGTCCCCAGCTCCTGCGCGCGCTTGGGCTCCCGGCTTGGAACCGGGGAGGAGGGAGGGAGCCAGGGAGCAGCAAGCGTCGACCCGGAAACGCCATATAAGGAGGAGGAAGGATCCCCCGGCCGGAACAAGCCTTATTTGGTCAGCACCTTATATGGAGCGGCTCTATATGGCCCGGCCACTTCCGGCTGCGGGAGGAGGGAGGAAGGCGGAGGGAAGGGGCGGGGGCAACGTCGGGAACTCCCGGGTAGCCTGTGTCCAGGAGTCCCCAGCTACGGCTTGTGACTTCAGCTGTCTCTAGACCTGGGCGCTCAGGGTGCGGGAGCCGGCGTAAGGCCCTGGGTGCGGGATGGCGGTGCCCACCGCTCTCGGATAGGGGGCTTCACGTCACTCCGGGTCCTCCCCGCCGGTCTTGCCATATTAGGGCTTCCTGCTCCCCATATATGGCCATGTACGTCACGGCGGAGGCGGGCCCGTGTGGTTACAGACCCTTCAAATAGAAGCGGATCCGGGGAGTCGCGAGAGATCCCAGCGCGCAGAACTTGAGGAGCCGCCGCCGCCAGCTACCGCCGCCGCCAGCTTCCGCCGCCCAGGACCGGCCCCTGCCCCAGCTCCGGCAGCAGCGCCGCGTCCCCACCGGCCGGCGGCGAGGGCAAGCCTGGAGACTCCACCTGCGCTCTCCACTGTGTGCCCCACGCCCCGCATGTGACCCGGCCAGGCCCCCGAGAGTGTGTCCCCCCCAAGCTCCCGCCCCGGGCTGCGCCCACCCGCCCCAACACCAGCTCTCCAGCCCTCTTGTCCGGGATGGCCGCAGCCAAGGCCGAGATGCAGCTGATGTCCCCGCTGCAGATCTCCGACCCATTCGGCTCCTTTCCTCACTCGCCCACCATGGACAACTACCCTAAACTGGAGGAGATGATGCTGCTGAGCAACGGGGCACCCCAGTTTCTCGGGGCCCCCGGCGCCCCCGAGGGCAGCGGCGGTAACAGCAGCAGCAGCAGCGGGAGCGGTGGAGGTGGAGGGGGCGGCAGCAACAGCAGCAGCGGCAGCGCCTTCAACCCTCAAGGGGAGACGGGCGAGCAGCCCTACGAGCATCTGACCTCAGGTAAGGAGGGGGCTGTGCCGAGGATTACCCGCTTCGCCTCCATCCTAGCGTCCAGTTCTTCCCCACAGCCTTTGCAGCTCTCCCTTAACCGCAGCAGTGCTGCTGGACCTCAGGGATGGAAGTGGGGTTTCCCTTCCATTCTTCGATTCCCTAGGGTCATGTGTTAGAGGGATGCCTAGGGACATCCACCCCCACCATCCTCATCCTTAGCGGTGCGCAGAGGAGCGAGCTTTTGTTTTGGATGAAGAGCTCTGGGGCTGCGTGGGTGGGTGGAGGTGGGGGGAGGGCTTGTTTTGATAAGCAGGGCTGCGAGGCGCTTTCCTCCTCCAGAATGGCTTTCCTTGACTGCCTCCGGTCCCCAAGGAAGGGCCGTAATCCATGGCGAGGGATGTCCCGGCAGCCCGGGGCAGGGGATGCGCACTAGCGGTGGCCAAAGGGGTGCTGGCGGGAATCCCTGGGCCGCGCAGCCGCAGCTGCGGAGCGCTGGGAGCTGCAATGGAGGGGGATTCTCCGTATTTGCGTCAGCTGTTGTTGAAATGGGTTCTGCCGCTGGAGCGGGTCCAGGAACATTGCAATCTGCTGCTATCAATTATTAACTAGCTCGGCAGTCAATGGTAGCCGGCCCGACCTCTTGCCTGGCAGCTCTGCTCCTCCTCGTCCTCCAGTGATTGCTCTCCAGTAACCAAGCCTTCTCTCTCTCTCCTAGCAGAGTCTTTTCCTGACATCTCACTGAATAACGAGAAGGTTCTGGTGGAGACAAGTTATCCCAGCCAAACCACCCGGCTGCCCCCCATCACTTACACTGGTCGCTTTTCTCTGGAGCCTGCACCCAACAGTGGCAACACCTTGTGGCCTGAACCCCTTTTCAGCCTGGTCAGTGGCCTCGTAAGCATGACGAACCCACCGGCCACCTCAAGCTCAGCACCATCTCCAGCGGCCTCTTCCTCGTCCTCCGCCTCCCAGAGCCCACCCTTGAGCTGCGCAGTACAGTCAAACGACAGCAGCCCCATTTACTCAGCGGCACCCACCTTCCCCACGCCTAACGCTGACATCTTCCCTGAGCCACAAAGCCAGGCCTTTCCAGGTTCTGCAGGCACTGGGCTCCAGTACCCACCTCCTGCCTACCCTGCTACCAAGGGTAGCTTCCAGGTCCCTATGATTCCAGACTATCTGTTTCCACAACAACAGGGGGACCTGGGCCTGGGCACCCCAGACCAGAAGCCTTTCCAGGGCCTGGAGAGCCGTACCCAGCAGCCTTCGCTCACTCCACTCTCTACCATCAAAGCCTTTGCAACCCAGTCGGGCTCCCAGGACCTGAAGGCCCTCAACACCACTTACCAGTCCCAGCTCATCAAACCCAGCCGCATGCGCAAGTACCCCAACCGGCCCAGCAAGACACCTCCCCATGAACGCCCCTACGCCTGCCCAGTGGAGTCCTGTGACCGCCGGTTCTCCCGTTCAGATGAGCTCACCCGCCACATTCGCATTCACACTGGCCAGAAGCCCTTCCAGTGTCGCATCTGCATGCGCAACTTCAGCCGCAGTGACCACCTCACCACCCACATCCGTACCCACACAGGGGAGAAGCCCTTCGCCTGCGACATTTGTGGGAGAAAGTTTGCCAGGAGTGATGAACGCAAGAGGCATACCAAAATCCACTTGAGGCAGAAGGACAAAAAAGCAGACAAAAGTGTTGTGGCCTCTTCTGCCACGCCGTCACTCTCTTCCTACTCATCACCAGTGGCTACCTCCTATACCTCCCCGGTCACTACCTCTTACCCATCCCCGGCCACCACCTCATACCCATCACCTGTGCCCACCTCCTACTCCTCACCTGGATCCTCGACCTACCCATCCCCTGTGCACAGTGGTTTCCCCTCTCCTTCAGTGGCCACCACATACTCCTCTGTTCCCCCTGCTTTCCCTGCACAGGTCAGCAGCTTCCCTTCCTCAGCTGTTGCCAACTCCTTCAGCGCCTCCACAGGGCTTTCGGACATGACAACAACCTTTTCTCCCAGGACAATTGAAATTTGCTAAAGGAAAAGAAAAAGGGAAAGGGGAGATAAACACAGGAGACTTAAAGGACAGGAGGAGGAGATGGCCATCAGAGGGTAACCTCTTAGGCCAGATGGAGGTTCTCAGAGCCAGTCCTTCCCCTCTACTTGACCCCAGGGTCAGCGTGGAAAGTCTGTTGGCCAACAATCCTTTCTGCCCACTTCCCTTTCCTCTTCTACTCCCTTTGACTTCAGCTGCCTGAAACAGCCATGTCCAAGTTCTTCACCTCTATCCAAAGAACTTGATTTGCATGGATTTTGGATATATCATTTCAGTATCATCTCCACCATATGCCTGACCCCTTGCTCCCTTCAATGCTAGAAAATCAAGTTGGCAAAATGGGGTTTGGGCCTCTCAGAGCCCAGCTCTGACCCTTGTACAGTGTCTGTGCCATGGATTTCGTTTTTCTTGGGGTACTCTTGATGTGAAGATAATTTGCATATTCTATTGTACTATTTGGAGCTAGGTCCTCACTTTGGGGGGGGGGGAGAAAAGCCCAGCAAACCAATGGTGATTCTTTATGTTGTGATGACGCTGTGACGATTAAGTTTTAAGCTTTTTTTGAAACAGCAGTCCTTGGTATTAGTCAGAGCATGTGTCAGAGTGATGTTCTGTCAACTTTTTTTGTAAATATTGCCCGACTGTACTCTCACATGTGGCAAAATATGGTTTGGTTTTTCTTCTTTTTTTTTTTTTTTGAAAGTGGTTTTTTTTTTGTCCTTTCACTTTAAAAAGTTTCATGTCTTGGTGCCTTTTGTGTGATACGCCTTGCTGACAGCGTGACCTGTGCCAGTTTAAGGGACGTGCTCACCTCGAGCCTTAAGGGGAGCAGGGAGTGATGATTCTGGGAGGCTTTGGGAGCAAAATAAGGAAGAGGGCTGAGTTGAGCCTTGGTTCTCCAGAATGTAAGAAAACAAAATCTAAAACAAAATCTGAACTCTCAAAAGTCTATTTTTTTAACTGAAAATGTAAATTTATAAATATATTCAGGAGTTGGAATGTTGTAGTTACCTACTGAGTAGGCGGCGATTTTTGTATGTTATGAACATGCAGTTCATTATTTTGTGGTTTTATTTTACTTTGTATTTGTGTTTGCTTAAACAAAGTGACTGTTTGGCTTATAAACACATTGAATGCGCTTTACTGCCCATGGGATATGTGGTGTATATCCTTAAGCAAAATTAAAAGGAAAATAAACTAGCTGTGGTTGCACATGTCTTTGCTGGGCTGGAGGTGGGCTGTGTAGTCTTTCTCCCTGTTGAGGGGGTCAATGGGCTTTTGCAGAGACAAAGACATTCCCACCAGAGTCGTGGGACCCACTGTGTGTCATTGGAGTGAATTCTTTATGAGGACTGGATATGGGTCTCCTCTTTTGATTCTGGGCCTGTTCCACCTCAGTCTGGTGGGCTGCAGCCTGATCTTGGTTAGTTAAAGCTAAAGAAGGCCATAGTAGGAGTGGAACACGTGTGGTCAGAGGCAGTGCTATTCTCTTGGCCCCAAATAGTCAGCGAGCCCTGCCTGTCCCCATCTCTACAAAGGGTTGGGGAAATCTATGTCCTTGGGAATTCTTGCCATGTATTTGGCAGGAGTTTTAACTCCTAAGGGGTGGGCACAGGGGCTTTGGGGAACAGTAAAAGCAGGAGCTGACTCAGCCTCTCCCTCCCATTCTCCATATCCCCAGAAACCTGAGGGTGTAGAAGAAACCTAGAAGAGGTGAGGGCTGATTCTCAAGCCAAAAATCCTTCCAGGAAGAAATCCCATTACTTGCCAGCTGGAGCTGCCATCCTTGGCAGCTACTGGGGACACAAGACAGAGTGGGCAGGAGGCTGGCCTGGTATTGAAGGTTCCCATCCAGACCAAGTCTGTTTTGTTGGAGACCTGAGATGCTAGGTTCCTCTGGCCCCAGCCCCGAGAAGGTCCACACTCATGAGTATTGAGCAGTCCTTGTGGGCTCGTGAATATCTGCCTGTTCTGTGAAAGGCCTTGAGCTGGCCGCAACAACAATGCAGATTGTGAGTTGGGGAGACAGATGTAAGTCAATTGTAACATGGTGTTATGTTATATAATATGGGCAATGATGGCGCTCTGTGGGATTGCAGAGAAGGACACCCAACCCTGGGGCTTAGGAAAGGTGGAAAAATTGAGTTGGGAAGGGTAAGTACGAGTCAACCGGGTTGGCTTCCTTTGTGTGTGAGGCAGGAAGGGTGTTGGCTGAGTTTTTGCCAGGGGGCGTGGTGGATGGATCACTGAATAGGAGTACCACCTCCAATCCTGATACGAGTCTTCTGTGAATTGATCGAACACCACCATCCATTGGTCAGATGGGTACAATAGATTTGATGTCCTGGAGTTCCCAAGCCTTGGCTCCTCTCCCAATTTCTGACCCCCAAATATAAGGACAATGAAGAATCGCCCTCCCTACCTATCATGGTTCTCAGGCTCTGAGTGAAGTCAAGGTGTCACCTGCCTCCATTCCTCTTCCTCCTAAGGGTTTCTCCCAGGTTACCAGTGGACACCTTCCCCTGGGACCAGGGGAATTCCGGCAATCCCCTGGAATTGGCCCAATTCTTTCTCTTCCATTCTAGCTTCCTGACCAACACCAGTGATCTCTGCCTTTTCCCATGACACCAAGCCTCCTCAGTCTGGAGCTGGGGGAACCAAGCCACCTTCTCTAGCACAGGGCATATCCTTTCAAGCCTCCAGGCAAAATTGCCAGGTTCTGATGGGACAATATTTGCATTGGCACATCTCTTCCAGCCCCACCTACCTCTCCCTACCTCACTCTAAGCCCAGGAACGCAAGTCTATGCCTGTTATACATTCTTAAGAATTTCTCCCACATACTCCCAAGAAACAAAACATGGCAAGAATGAAATGTGAAAGAGAGAGCAGAGAATCTGTCCCTTTAGAGCACAGGGTCTCCTATGTTATTACTGTGCATCATCTGATTCTTGAGGTCTGGGATGGGGTCCTGGAACTGGTTTTGGCAGCAAGCACCCCAGGTGACTCTGATGCAGACGGCTTGGTGAGGCATTCTGCCGAGGCTGCTAGCTACTTTTTATAAGTCCTGTCAGCGGGGTATCTTTAGGTTCTGACAATCCAAACTCAAATTTCTTGGCAAGGTTAAAATAGGGCAAGACTCAAAAATTGCCCCATTTTACAGTCCTATAGTATAAAATAAAAGAAAAGTGTTCATTTTAACTCCTGCTCCTGTGAGGGAAATCTGAAACCAAGGGCACAGGGCAGTGCTGATAAAAGCTATCATCATAAAGGCTGAGGTTTGGGAAGGGACCCAGATAGTGTTGAATAATTGTTTGCCACCTGGGGACATTGTCTAGGGCTTCAGGACTGTGGAGAAGGACAGATAGAAGTCAGGTGATGGAGGAGAGAGGGCAGGGGAACTCCTCCAACAAAGGACAGGTTTAGATTCTGAAGTAAAAGAAAGAACCATGTCTTAAGGTCCCTGACGCTTCCTCCCAGGACCTGAGAGAGATTCTTCTCTGGATTTCAGAAATATTAAACTTCATTCATTTTCAAAGATTCTGAGCACTTAGCCTGATTGTCAGGCTGAGTTGTCTACCACCCCACACTTGAAGCTCCCCCTTCCCAGCCAGAAATGGAGTCAGGAATGGGGACTATAGGCTCAGAGGTACACCTGCAATGGCCCCCTCTCTCCCCATCCCTGCTGTTTTTCCTGGTTCAGCCACACGTAAGATGGCCTGAGACAGGAAGACTGGGCAGAGTGAGATCTCAGGGTTGTAAAGAAAATGAGGCCAAGTCTAAAACAATCAGGTATTGAGCAAGTAACACTGTAACATTTTACCCATAAACCTTTGGGTGCTAATAAGTTTTTTGCACCCAAATATAAAATCTAGCCCTCCACTTCAGTGCTTTTTCTTCCAGTTTCCCTTTTCCATTACTAGAATCTAACAGAACCTTTAGAGGCAAAGCAGACTTGAGAAGTTCTTGTAGGTCAAGTTGGTGACTCAGCTCTTCAGATCCAAGTGAAACTATTTCATTTTCCTTTTCAGGGAGCTCTTTCCCACAAGCTCATTCTCCTCAGTATTTAGATTGTCATCATCATCATTATTATTACTTTATTAAGATACAATTGATATGTAGTAAACTGTACATACACAGTGTCCAATTTAGGAGTTGCTGTATATCTATGCATATGTGAAACCATCGCCACAGTCGAGATAATGAACCTATCCACAACCTCCGAAACTTTCCTTGTGCCCTCAGTGATCTTTCCTTCTCCTGCCCCCGGTCCTGAGCAACCACACACCTGTCTTCTGTTGCTATATAATTAGTTGCCATTTTATGGTGTTTCATATAAATTGAATAGTTCAGTATGTACTCATTTTGATTTGGGTTCTTTCACTTAGCATAATTTTCAGATTCATCCATGTTGTTGCATGAATAAATAGTTTACTCCTTTTTATTGCTAAATAGTATTCCACTGTAGGACTATGGTACAGTCTACCCATGCTTTCACCTGCAGATGGATGTTTTGGTGTGCTCCCTTTTGGGCTACTAACAATATAAATAAAGTGGCTGTGCACATTTGAGTACAGGTCTGTGGGTGGATGTGTCCCCTTTTACTCAAAGTAATCATCACTCATCTCCCCCCACACTCAGAGTCAGGGCCCAGACTCCTAAGGGGTTTGCTTTATGTAATCTTTCCTCCAGTGAACAGAGTCAGCCCCTTCATCATTTTTATTGCTCTACTTCAAACTCCCTCCCATTTGCTTATTCCTTCCTTCACCTTGGCAAAGGTATATAAGTCCTTGGTGATACTTTTCTGTGGAGAAAGGTACCTCATAGATGGTAGACTATGCATTGATGAGACACTCCTACAACAAAAGGAGAAAGGGGCACCCCGGCTTGTGTAGCTTAGTGGATTGAGTACCAGCTTACAAACCAGAGGACTGTTGGTTCAATTCCCGGTCAGAGCACATGCCTGGGTTGTAGGCCAGGTCCCTGGGGCCGGGGGATGGCGGGGGCGGTGCTCTAGAGGCAACTACACATGAATGTTTCTTTCCCTTTCTTGTTCCCTTTTCCTCTCTCTAAAAATAAATAATATTTTTTTTTTAAAAAGGAGGAAGGGGCTAAGATCAGATGATATAGGAAGTTACTTTGTGGGGGACTAGTCCTAAGAGGTTATCTGTACACTTTGTCTTTTATTATTATCTTCTGGGGGTTCTTCCTTGGAGTGTGTTTCTGAAACACAGGTCCCCCTCACCTACTAGTTGTCATAAAGCCTATATCCTACCTGCTCCTCAGTTCTGAAATAGGGTTGAACTTTATCTTGTCTTTCTTCTCTTTGGGCCCAGAGAGCCTGGGACTGTGGAGCAGCCTGAGCGATAAGGGCCGCTGAGGCCAAAGAGTTGGTTTTGCTTTGTGTTCCTGCCTCTGAGAAACTGGCCCTTGCAGCCTGCCCAGGTGTGTGTTAAGGCTGAGGTGGAGAGAGGGCGGCTTTACTTATTTTAGGAAACTATTCTTAATAATTAGCTTTTCCATACAGACAACAAGTGTTGGTGAGGATGTGGGAAAACCTGGAACCCTCATACATTCCTGCTGGGCATGTAAAAAAGGTGCCACCACTCTGGAAAATGGTTTAGAAGTTCCACTCCTGGGTATGTGCCCAAGAGAAATGAAAACGTGTTCTTACAAGGATATGTGTGCAAATGTTCCAGCAGCGTAATTCATAATAGCCAGAAAGTGGAAACGACCCATTGTCTATTTAACTGGTCAATGGAGGAACAAGATGTGGTATACCCAAACAGTTAAACTAACCATTCAGCAGTAAAAAAAGAACAAAATGCAAGTGTGTGCTACAACATGGATAAACCTAAAAAACATTATGATAAAGAAGTTAGGTAGAGCCCTGGCCAGCGTGGCTCAGTTGGTTGGAGCATTGTCTGTAAACCAGAGGGTCATGGTTCGATTCCCTGTCAGGGTGCATGCCTACCTTGAGGATTCAGCCCCTGGTTGGGGCGTGTGTGAGAGGCAACAGATCAATGTTTCTCTCTCCCTCTCCTTCCCTGTCTCTAAAATCAATAAGCATGCCCTTGGATGAGGATTTAAAAAAAGAAGTTAGGTACATACTGTATGATTGCATTTGCATTTATATTAAATACCCAGAAAAGGCAAATCCGTAGAGACAGAGAGCAGGTTAGTAGTTGCCAGGGGCTGGGGTAAACGTAGGTTTTGACTGCAGATCAACTTGTTATTTGAGGGATGATACAAATGTTCTACAATGGGATTGTGTTGTTTGAACAACTTTGTAAATTTACTAAAATCATTGAACGGGCCCTGGCTGGGTACCGAGTTGGTTAGAGCATCAGTGGATACTCCAAGGTTACAGGGTTCAATTTCCATTCAGGGCACATACAAGAAGGAACCAATAAATAAGTGGAACAACAAATCAATGTCTCTCTCTGTCTCCCTTCCTCCCTCTCTGAAAATCAATAAATAAAAATAAAAGTCATTGAATAGTACACTTAAAATGGATACATTTTGTTGTATGTAAACTATAACTCCATAAAGCTATTTTGAAATACCTTATACCTCCATAAAGCTAGACTTTAACTCTTTTTCCTCCCTCTCTTTGAGTGCCCATTCTCCAGCTCCAGGTGGGCTTCCTAGTGTTCATTTGATCTTATAGACCCATCCTCCATTTCTGGGGTGAACTTCTTGGGCCCTCTCTCCTGCCAGCTGCCCTGACCAGTCCGTCTGTTTGGAGGACACAGCCGTCTAAAATCGTGGTGCTGATTTGCAAAGTGAAGGCAAAAGAGCAGGCCCTAGGGTCGTGGGGGAGAAGGCCCTCTTGGGACTCCTTTTGAGGGGGGAACTTAAGAAATTGGTGAGTCAGTCCTGACCAGTGTGGCTCAGTTAGTTGGGTGGGGATTGTCCTACAAAGCAAAAGGTCACTCAGTCAATTCCTGCTCAGGGCACATGCCTGGGTTGTAGGTTTCATCCCTGCTCTGGGTCCCTGGGAGGCAACCTATCAATTTGGGGGCTGTATGTTTGTTTGTTTGTTTGTTTAAGTCAGAAAGGGTAGTTATTTTATTAGATCATCAAGCTCTCTCAAGTATTTTTTAGAGGATTCATGAGATTTTGCCCTCATCTCTGAATTATTTCTTCATTCCCATTTCACATATTTTATATATATATATATATATATATATATATATAAATATATATATATATATAATATGTATATAATACATATTTATGTATATAAATATGTATATATATACATATATATATACATATATATGTATATATATATATATATATATATATATAAATGCATACTATTAGGCTCAAAGCCTTTCTCTTAAATTTTCTTCTTTTGCTTATTACTGAGTTGGTGTTAAGCAGGTGATCTTGTTGGTTATTCTTGGATCAGGCTGCTTTGTTTGCCCAGATTGAGTGGGCATGTCTTGTAAGAAAAGGCCCAAGTTTCACCCTGGCTGGTGTGACTCAGTGGATTGAGTGCTGGCCTGAGAACTGGCCTGAGAACCAAAGGGTCGCTGGTTCGATTCCCAGTCAGGGCACATACTTGGGTTGCAGACCAGGTCCTCTGTGGGGGGTGCTCAAGAGGCACCACACATTGATGTTTCTCTCCCTTTCTTTCTCCCTTTCTTCCCTCTCTCTAAAAATAAATAAATGGAAAAAAAATTAAAAAAAAAAAGGAAGAGCCCAAGTCTGGATACTGTCTTGGGACCATCACTCAGCACTGGGCCATCCATAATCTGTGCCCCTCCTTCAGTCACTCAGTCAGTCTGTTATCCAAAAAACATGCATCAAACCCACACATTATATCAGGCCCTGAGCATGGAGAAATAAACAAAACAGAGGCTGGGGCAGCACAGAATTGGGTGGGGGTGATTTAGCAATAAATAATTATATTACAGTGTGATAATTTAGAGGTGTATATGGAACAGAGAGTGACTAATTCTGTCAAGGAGGAGACAAAGAAACAGGTTGTAGAAGGAAGATTGGGAGTTCACGGGAGGATTTGTAGGCAGAGGGAAGAGCAAGTGCAAAGGCAATAGGTTCATGTGTTCAGGAATGAATGGAGGTGTGGCTGGGAAGCAAGGAGAGGAGGGGCAGGAAATGCTGCTGGAAAGGCAGGTTGTGCCAAATTTGGAAGGTTCCACTTTTTTCACAGCCAACAAGAACTCAAGAGGTGTTAGAAAAAAGGCCAACAACTTAGCCTGAGCATGTTTCTGGGTGTTTGAAAAGCCACACTTCTTCTTGCCTCTTTGGGAGGGTCCTAGTGTCCCTGATTCACTTCTACCTTACTTATTGCTATAATAACAGTAATACTAAAATAATTTGGGCTGGTCATTTCAGTTACAAGCTCTTCAATTTCAGCGTTCACTAAAGTGTGAGTCACCTCAAACTCAGTTATTCAATCTTAGGCCACTTTCCATCAAATAAGATATAACTTGTAAATGTGCTCCAATTCTATGGATAAATCAAGCCTCTTTTTTTTACTGTGTAAATTTTCAGTCACAAAAGTAGGAGGGAATAGAGTAATAAACCTCTCTGTATCCATCAAGCAGTTTGACAACTGTCAATTCACAGGCAACCTCATTTCGTCCATATAATTTTGTCCTTCCCCGCCACGGCACGCTGGATTGTTTTGAAGCAAATTCCAGATATTGTGTAAGTTCATCTGTGACTACTTCAGTATATATCTTTTTTTTTACTATACATATTTTTCTTTTTAAAAAATATTTTATTTATTTATTTTTAGGGAGGGAAGGGAGGGAGTGGGAGAGAGAGAGAGAGAGAGAGAGAGAGAGAGAGAGAGAGAGAGATATCAATGTGCGGTTGCTGGGGGTTATGGCCTGCAACCCAGGAATGTACCCTGGCTGGGAATCGAACCTGGGACACTTTGGTTCCCAGCCCGCGCTCAATCCACTGAGCTACGCCAGCCAGGAGTATATATCTTTATAAGTATTTTTAAGGTCCTTTGATTGAATCAGAACCTAAAGGAGACCACACTTTGCATTTGGTTGATAGGTCTTTTAAGTTTCTTTCATTTGTAATATTTCCCCTGCTATTTATTGATTGAAGAAACCAGGTTATTTGTCCTGAAGTATTCCCCACTTCTGGAATTTGACAGATTGTATTCCCCCCTGTCCCTGTAATGGTGTGTAACTTGTCCTTCTATCCCATGAATTTCCTATAAGCTGGTCATTACACCTAGAGGCTTGATCATATCCGGGTTCACTCTTTAAGTGATGCTATGTACTTGTTATTGCAACATATTGAGAGTCACATGATTTTTGGTGGTCTAATTTTCTAAATGTGACCTTCTAAATTGCAATATAATTCATACAACATAAAATTCTACATTTTAAAGTGCACAATTCAATAGTTTTCAATATACTCCCAATGCTGTGCACTATCTAGTTTCAGAACATTTCCATCGCCTGCAAAGGAAACCCCATGCCTGTTAAGTGTCACTCCTCCTTCCACCCCTACCCCCAGCACCTGGCAACCACCAGTCTACTTTCTGTTTCTATGGACATGGATTCGCCAATTTTGGACATTTTGTATAAATGGAATAACAAAATATGTAGCCTTTTGTATTTGACCACTTAAGCATATATTTTTTTAAATATGGAACGCTTCACAAATTGGTATGTCATCTTGCACAGGGGCCATGCTAATCTCTGCATCCCCCCAATTTTAGTGCATGTGCTGCCAAAGTGAGCACTTAACATTATGTTTTTATGGTTCATCTATATTGTAGCATGCATCACTACTGCATTTTTTGGGCTAAATAATATTCCATTGTATGGATATATCACATTCTGTTTACCCATTCATCATGTGCAGTAAATGGACTTTTGGATTGTTCCCATTTTTGATTGTTACGAATAATGCTGCTGCTATGAACATTATGTACAGGTTTTCATGTGAACATATGTTTTCAGTTCTCTTGGGTAGTCTCTCTTTTTCTGATGCTAAAATTAATTGGTGGGTTCAAGTATTATCAGTATTTTAAAGTTCCCCTTGATCTTTCACCCAGTTGGTTTTAGGAATCCCCAATGATTGCTGATCCTTATCTAAATCCATTATCTAATTAGAGCTTACAAAATGATGATTTTGTAATTTTTTCATTTCATTTGCATTTATTAGCCAGAATTTGTCTATAAGGTACTTACACTAAATCAGAGCTGCAAAAAAAATAAATAAATAAATAATAAAAAAGGAAGGATAGCCCTGGCTGGTGTGGCTCAGTTGGCTGGAGCATATCCTGTAAACCAACTGGTGGCAGGTTTGATTCCCAATCAGGATGCATACCCAGGTTGTGAGTTCAGTCACCAGTTGGGGCAGGTCCCTGAAGGCAACCAATCAATGTTTTTTTTTTCTCTCTCTGCAATAAAAGAAAATGTCCTCAAATGAGGATAAAAATTTAAAAAAGGAAGGATAAATATTTCACTGCCTTCTTTCATTGATTAAATAATGATATTTTGTACTTTCCCATATGGAGCTCTAATACATTCTGGGTCTCTACCTGGTTAAAGTGCTCTAGGGTGTTGTAAATAAAGAATAGGATCCTGGAGCCAAAAAACAAAAAAGTTATTCCAATCTCTGCTTAGGGAACCCATTTGCTGCCCCACAGCAATGCTTTGTAACCTCCCTCCTGCCTTTCCTTTCAAACTGATCTCTTGCTCTTCTCCCTTCCCCTTCTTAACTATTTATTATATGTTATACAGGTTATTATCCTAACCTGTCTATTTATTATATAGACAGGTTAGCCTCTCAGCTCAAGCCCCTTCTTTCCCAGCCTCTCAGCCTCCATACCTCATCCTCTCTCTAAGCAGCAGCCCCTGGGCCCATTACGATTCTACATTACAAAGGATCCAGAAACTGGGCTGGCAAAGACCAAACTCTCTAAACTGGAAAGTGGGGTTGGATTCTTTTGGTGGATCGGTAAGAGGAGAGAAAAAAGGGAGGACCACTCACTAATAAGTTGTATTTCCACCACAGGTATTTTCAACAATGAATATGCATCATGTATGGCAGAATAAAATAAAATATAAAATAAAATAAAATAAATAAATAGATGGCTGTAAAAATAAAAGAGATGGTAGCAAAAGAAATGAGCATGATTCTTTTTCACTTTCCAGTTCCCTTCCTCTTCAGACAGATGGCTACGTCCTTGACTTGTTCCAGAGAAAGTGAAGTGGAACCCTTCCTCTGACTCAGGATTCTGAGTGTGTCCCACCCCCACAGCTTGCCTCCTGGGTGGCAGTGATGGAGTCTGCTCCTGTCACAGTGCAGAAGAGCCTCGGGAAAGGCCACTGGCAGCCTGCCTGCCTGGAGAGGCTGCCGCTGTCTGTTCTCCCCTGGTTGAGATTGCTGGGATTTCCATTCTCTTCTTTAAGAAGCACTTTCCTGGGTCCTAAGGAGACCTCCTGAGGGCTGTTGGATGTATACGTTTTTGCATCTCAAGGCATGGGGAGGGTAGTGAAGCTCTCAAGGTTTCCTCCTGCCTCTGGAGTTTGCATCAGAGACAGCCAGTGTCCCAAGACACAGAGCCCCAAGAAATACTCTGGTGGTTGTCACTTGTGTGGCGAGCACTTAGGGGAATGTAGGTGTGGGCAGATTTTTGTGGTCTCAGCCTATGTGAGCAGGAGCCCCAGAAGGAGTGGAGAAGCATTGGTGGCAGCCAGGCAAAGTGATCAAGTATGCCTGCTCTGGAGTCCACACCCAAATTCTTTTATTAAAAATAATTTATAATAGCCCTGGCTGGCGTAGCTCAGTGGATTGAGCGCGGGCTGGGAACCAAAGTGTCCCAGGTTCGATTCCCAGCCAGGGTACATTCCTGGGTTGCAGGCCATAACCCCCAGCAACCGCACATTGATGTTTCTCTCTCTCTCTCTCTAGCTCTCCCCCCGCCTCTGTCTCTCTCCCCCTCCCTTCCCTCCCTAAAAATGGATGAATAAAATCTTAAAAAAAATTTATATTGATGAGAGAGAGAGAGAGACATCAATTTGTTGTTCCACTCATTTATGCATTCATTGGTTGGTTCTTGTATGTGCCCTGACTGGGGATCAAACCCATAACCTTGGTGTATCAGGATGATGCTCTAGCCAACTAAGATACCCGGCCAGGGCCCCACATCCAATTCTAATCCCTTGTGCTGCCACTTACATTACTGAGTGATTACAGGCAAGTTCCCTACTTCTCTGAGTCTCAGTTTTCACCTGTAAAAAAAATGGGTATAGTGGTTTCATTTCATGGGCTTGTGGTGAGGATTAAATGAAATAATGTCTATAGAGTGCCCTGCCCACTCCCATTAATTGGGAGCTATTGTTACTGAGGAGCTCATAAACCCCAGTTTTCTTATTTCTAAAGCAGGGATAACAGTAGGACCCGAGGAAGGGGATCAAATGAGAAAATAAGTGGTGATTGACACCTGTAAGTATTAACTGTTAATACTATTAATGCCTCCCCTGTTTTGCTTGAGGTCACAGCCTGATAGTTCCCTGCTCATACTGCTTTCTTCCTCACCCTGTTGCAGTTGCCAGGACATGAGCTTTCTTGTGTTTTTAGGCAGAAGATATGCAAAAAGAAAAGTGATACTCAGAAAGGAATTCATGAGGCGAGGAGGAGGAGATGCAGGGTCTCCCTCCGTCCTGAGATATGCCTCCCTTTCCTTACACAGCACTCAGACCCAGCACTTTTCTACCAGCGTCTCTGCCCAGCAAAGCTCTGGCCCAAGGGTTCATTTTAGTGACTTGTATAATAAAGGATCAGTATTAATCTCCCCCACCTACAAATTGAGTGGCAGCTTGAAGCCAAGTGCTTCCCAGCCAAGAAAAGAAATGGAAGTTTCCCTGTTTTTCCTCCATGTCTCTCTCCCCCTCCCTTTTGCGGGGGAGCTGAGTGTGCTCACTCTGGAGGGACAGAGGGAAGCCGGGTTGGCTGTAATGCAATTTTGCCGAGATGAAGCTGGCAGCTGGGAACCACTTTCCCTCAGCTTGCCCTCTGCTGGGGAAACTCCATGACGGAGACTAGGCAGCTGGCAGGGGGAAGCCTCATGAGTTTGAGGATGCTGCTGCTGCCGCTGCAGTGCCAGGCAGGGCCACACAGGACCCTGCTGCCACAGAGACTGATGCCAATGGCCATTTGCTTCCTAGAGCTCCTGGAAAGGCATTGCCTTGGGACCTGGCAGAAAGGATTTCTTTCTCAGGAACACAGTAACAAATACAGAGGAACACAGGGCCTAGTAGAGCATGGGATTGGGACTCTGAAGACCTGAGTTCCAGTTCCTGTGCTGCTGCCACTCATGGCCATGTGATTTTGGGTCAAGTTCCTTAAGATCTTTGCCCACATTTTAGTGTCCTCATTGGTAAAAGGCCTGGCCTACTACCTCCCTCACAGGACTGTGGGAAGAATTAGTTGGAATAATGTATGGGAAACTGGAACAAGTGAGATGGTTAATAAATATCCATTTATTCCACAGAGGGGCTGAGGAGAAAGAAAATTACTGGATTACAGAAGGTTTATGGTTTATCAGCTTCTATAGAATTAAGCACCAGCATTATACCATTTGTTGGGCGCCTGGTTTTAGTTAAGATGTGTGTTTATCATTCACCATGAGATCCTAAGAGGTTCCCTAAATATCCTGGGCCCCAGAACTGGTTCCTCTGAGTGGCTGAGGATGGTACCATAAGGCAGAAGGAATTTGTTTCTCAGAGATTCAATCAGCATCTCCTTTAAGCTCTTTGCTGCCCTCCATGAACCAGTCCTTTTGTGCCACCTGCACCGCATCCCTATTCTGGGGGAGGCCAGAATGACACAGCTACATGTCACCCTGTGATCTACAGTGGGAGGAAGGAGCTATGTCCCTGCTGGAACTGAAAAACATCCTTGAGGGTTTCAACTTATACAGGGAAGGTTACCATGCCAACGACAGCCTCCTTGTCCAACAAGGATGAAAAGAAACAAGGCCGTGGGTGATACACATCTATTGTGTGTGTCTACAAATTTGCCTGGAAACTCTTAGTAGCTGCTAACTGCAGCTCAGCAGGAGGGGCTGCAGCTGAGAGGCAGGAAGATTCAGTTAGATTTAAGCGGAACTCCAGGACAGACAGAACCGATGAGGGCAGAGCAGGGCCAACAAGGAAGGACTGGGAAATGCTTCCCTGAGATTGATATCCATCTCTGGTTGAAGTGTGTGGGTGTGGTACTGCAGTAGGCATGGGAGGGTGCGGTGTCCTAGATAACAGGTTCTGGCTGTGATGGGAACTTCAACTACCTCCAGGTTCTTTCTGCCCTTGTCCGATGTTCCAGGTCACCTATGCTCTGGGGTAGCTAGAGTAGAGCAGCAGGCAGGAAGGGCCTGGTCATTGGGGTGGTGGCTGAACTGAGAAAGGGGAGCATCAGGGCCACACACATGCCTCTGAATAAGGCACCAAATCTGGACAATAAGTTCCCACAGGTGCCAAGGAAGGGACAGTGTTCCTCAACGGGACAGGTTTCCAAGAAGAATGGTCAAGTACTCAAGCCTTTCATACCTCCCCCTCCCCGCGCCCACCTGGGAACTGAGGAACTGACATTAATGAAGCATCTACTCCAGGTCGGGCACTTTACACACATTTGATTATCACAACAATCCTGCAAATCAGGAATTATCATCCCCATTTTACTGATCAGGAAAGTGAGATTCGGAGAAACAAAGTGCCGTTCTCAGCATCATCTAGCTGGTAAGGGGGGAAGCTGGGACTGGAGTTCTGTGTCTAAACTCCACAATCCGGAAGGGAAAACTCTAGATCTTAAGGTTGCCCTATTTTCTTCTGGAAATATCTCTTCTGAACCTGTCAGTTCCCATCTAAGCCCTTTATTCAAGCTACCTTACCCTCATTCAGATGGGAAGAGGCTAGAAGGACACAGGCAGCAGGTGACAAGGAACACGACCCCTCTCTTCTTATGACCGCTAGGAAGACAGGGATATCACTGAGGGCCAACCTCGCAACCCGGGGTGCTTAACGGGTATCCATCCTCTCGTTTTCCGAGGCTCAGAGACGAAAGCGTTTTACCCAAGGTCACAGAGTGGTGCATGGCGGGGCTGGGAATTCAATACGGCTCGCACTAGCGTCCAAGTCAGGCTGGAAGCTCCGCCGCGCGGCCCGCCGGAGCCCCCAATTCCCGGAGCTCCGGCACAGAGAAGACCCGCGGCGCAGGTGCGGGGTCGCGGGAGGAGGGGGCGGGTGGAGGTCGCGGCCCGCCGCTGGGACAGGGCCCGTGGGCCCGGGCGCTGGTGGGGGTGGCGCGCTGCGGCTCCAGCCCCAGGCGGCGGAAACGGCCTCCTTCTCGGGCGGGCTCCCCGCCCCCGGCCCGCCCCCGCCCGCCCCTCGCCATGTATGGCGCTTCCTCCCGGGGCCGTACAAGGCACTTCCTCCCTGCCCGAAGCCCATACAAGGCGCTTCCTTCCCGGCGCGTCTGGCAGGCGGCCCGCGGGCGGTTGTGGGCGGGAGCCTGGCCCTCCGCGTCCGCCCGCGCCCGGGAGCCAGCGGCTGGGGGACCCGCTGCCAAGGAGGGGGCGGTGGGCGGGGCTGGGAACGCGGCCCGGGCCTGGCCGAGGTAAACGCGGGACTGGCGAGCTTGGGAGTCTCAGATCGACCCCGGTGCCTTCTTCCATCCCATCGCCACCCCTCCTCCCCTTTCACATTCTGACCCACTTTTCTCCCCTAAGCCTGGGCACAGCGCCCCTTGCTAGAGATGCTTCCGCAGCTCCAGCCCGGGGCCAGAAGCCCAAATTCCTAAGCCTGGTGTAGGGCCTACCGCTGTTTTCCTACTGCTCCTCCCCTCCCCTTCTGCATGTTGGTCTTTGGTATTTCTCCCTTCTTCCCAACTCGGCTATTTCTTGCTCCTCCTTGCCTTTACTGAAAGCTCTCCTCTCTGCCTGGAATGCCCTTACCACACCATTCTGGTAGAACGGTTTCATCCTTTACTTAGTTCAGACCTCTGACCGCGTGGAAATCCTTCCCATAACCACTCCATAGGGCCGTTATGCACTTCACACAGTATTACACGTCGTTTGTTTATTGAGGCTGTGATTTGCTCTTACTCATCTCTGTGTTCCTGGTGCTTGGCTCAGTAAGTGAGAGTTATTCTGAACAAGGGGTGGGGGGGAGGGAAAGGACCCTGTTTTCAGGCCAGCTGCAGCGTCTTTTCACCGTGGAGAGAGGCCCCTAATATCTTCACCTGCTAGACTCCTTGTGGCCTCGAGGTTCATGAGCCTCAGAACCCTACATAAATTGTTTGACTCTGTAGAGAAAGTTGGGAGGGATGGGGTGTCAGAGCCAGAGCAGGTATACACCTCAGTGGGGCTGAGGTCTGGATGGGGTACACAATGGGTGCCCCCACCACCCAGAATGGCCTCCCGTTGCTCAGCCTGACAACTCTGGTTTACCCACCCACTTCAGGAGCCAGCAAGCCCCTACAGGTCCTCTTACAGCACCTCCAGAGACTGAAACCTGGCCCAGCCACGTGACTGCCCTGGTCTGTCTGCTAGGAGATGAGCAAAGGTCAGAGAGAGGGGCCAAACCTCAGCAGAGTTCCTGAACCCTCATCCGCAAGCTCTTCTAGAAATAGACATGTCATCAGAGTACAGGCTTTCTGCGGGACCAACCTCTGAGCCCTTCATTGCTCTGCCTTGGGTGAGGCAGGGAAAGAAAAGCTCAGAGCTTGAGTCAGGGAATGTGCCAGGGAAGGGGCTTCTAGTGCCAAGCAGCCTTTGGGCTTGATCCAGGATAAAACCACTCACGGCTTCCAGCCTTTGGCCGGGCTTGTGTACGTACACACACACACACACACACACACACACACACACACACACAGGGAGGTAAGGCCAAAAGATAAGGAGTGTTTTTGGTCTCCTTGGCTGCAGGTCAGCTGAGTGCCTGTGAACTGGGTGCATGAAGAGCAGATGATTTCTAAGGTCCAGAACTGAAGGATTAGGGTTTAGATTTTTGGAAAAAAAAATTGCGTCTTAAGGCCAAGGCTACATTACCTAGAGCCTAGGATGCCTCCAGCCTTGTTTTCCCACCTAAAGCTGCAGGCCCCTAGCGGCTTCCTCTTCTCAGCTACCACCTAGGATTATGGGTAATGTAGTGCAGAGCCAGCTTCTCTGGGATGCTTGTTCCTGCTCTCCCACCCTTCTTTTTCCCCCTGACAGCCACCACCCCCTTCTGCTCCAGGCTGAGGGCAGCACAGGGTGAGAAGGCGGTGCCTGCTTCTTGCTGGGTTGGGAGATCCCCAGCTGGAAACCAGCAAGCTATTTATAGCTGAGCCTAGCAGAGGGGAAGTCCTGAGAGGAGCTGGGTAGCTCCAGCAGTCGCCTCTCCAGCTACAGAATTTGCGGGTCTCTCTGCTGGGTAGGCCTTGTGTTCTCTCCTGGGTGAGAGGGCTTTGAGCCTCAGAAAGGCCTATGAAGCAGTAGGGATTCTGGGAGGCTCACTGCCTTGAGAGCGACAAATACTGCCTCTGCAGTGGAGATGTTTGGACCTGGGAATGGATAAGCTGAGACTTTTGCAACCAATGCCAATATGACAGTTGCCTGGTATGTCTTTGCATTTTTCTTCTCATTGTTTTCCCATGCATGCCTTCCTAATCAAAGTATATTCTCTTTAAGGACAGGAACCAAACCTTCTCTTTCCTGAGGCACCAACCCCATCTTCATCCTGTAACAGGTGATCTTGCCAAAAGGAAAACCAGCCCTCCCTACCAGGAGTAAGCTGGGTGCAACTTTTGTTCCTCTACCCACCCAATCCTCCCCTCAGTGCCTGGTGGCTTTCCCATCAAAGCATAGAATTTTCGCTTGACTGGGTTCCCCACTAGATTGGGCAGGCATTCCTTGTGGACATGGTGTCTCCCTTGCGGACTACTGTGTCTCCATTGCCTGACGCAATAAACAATTGTTGAATGAATTTGAACCTATGATAGCTAGTACTCTTTGTAGCATATGTGACACATGCTTCATTGTCACATTTAATCAGTGGTTTACAGATTGGAGAATACCTTCAGCTGTTTAAATATCTTTCACTGTGGTAGGAACTGGTGTCTGACTTGAGAGTATTCATGCCATTCCCCAGTAGGTCGGTACCTCTCAGAATAAAGTTTCAAGTTCTCAGCAAGGCCTCGAGGCGCATCCCCTTCTGTGCCTGCTGGCCTCTTCTAGCCTCATCCTTCTAGCACACATCCCCTTGGCGCATCCATACTGCTCTCCACCTACCTCAGCTGTACTCACCACTCCCCCACACACGTTGTTCTTGTACTTCTGATGCTTTTCTACTCTGCCTAGTTAAATCTGAGCTCATTTAAGCACCAGAGTCTTTAGAAAAGCTTTTTGTGGGCTCACTGGCCAGGTCCAATTCCTCTGCAGCAGACTCTCATGTGTGGCCTTCCTGCATGTATTAATTTCAGTAGGGATTTCACATTCATTGGAGTGATCCCTTAGCCTGGAAACCCACTGTCTCCTTGCGAATGACTATGTTCTAGGGTCTAGCATAGTGCTTGGCTGTAGTAGGTGCTTTTATGTAATAAATGAAATCAAAGTTTAGTTCATTTAACAAAAAACCCTTACTTAAGAAATTAGAAGTAATATGCTCAGGGTCACAGGCTATGCAGCTGGTAAATGGTAGAGTGTAACCTGGACATCTGGCTCCAGGGTCTGTGTTAACTCCCTGCACTGTGCAGGCCCTGCACATGTTAAGTGCCTTTTTTTTTTTTCTTTTAGAGAGAGAGAGAAGAAGGGAGGGAGAAAGAGAGGGAAATATTGATTTGAGAAACATCCATCAGTTGCCTCTCATATGTGCCCCAACTAGGATTAAACACACAGTATAGGTATGTGCCCTGACTGGGAATAGAACCCCCAGGCTTTTGGTGTACGAGACAATGCTCCAACCAATTAAGCCACACCAGCCAGAGCGGTTAGGTGCTTTTTGAAAGCAAAGAGAAAGTAGTAAAGAAGAGAAGATAGGATTCCACATCTCTTCACTCATGGAAATGCAGAACTAGAGATCAAGAATGAAAGATCACATTTCTTTTTCAAAAATATTTTATTTATTTTTAGAGAGAGGGGAAGAAAGGAAGAAAGAGAGGGAGAGAAACAATGATCAGCTGCCTCTGGCAGGCCATCAACAGGGGACCTCGCTCGCACTCCAGGCATGTGCCCTGACCAGGAGTCTGCAGGCCGGCGCTCGATCCGCTGAGGCACACTAGTCCGGACTGAAAGATTACACTTCACTGAAAAAGATATATGACTGGCTAATAAGCACACAAAATTGTGCTCATCATTAGTCATCAGGAGAATGCGAATCAAAACCAGAATAATACCAACAATGAATAAAGGAAATTATGAAAATGATTCCATTTACAATAGCACTCAAAAGAATAAAATACATAGAAATAAAATTAACCAAAGAAGTAAAAAAAAAAACTTGTGCACAGAAAACTACAAAACACAGCTGAAAGAAATTAAAGACCTAAATAAACAGAAAGACATTAATGTTCATGATTGGAAGACAATATTAAGATGGCAATACTACCCAAAGCAGTCTACAGATTCAATGCAATCCTTATCAAAATCCCAATGGCTTTTTTGTGGAAATGGAAAAGTTGATCCTTAAATTCATTTGAAATTGCAAGGAGCCCTGCTAGTACCTTGAAGTGTTCACCAACCAACCTGGAAGCTCTCCGAACCCCATTATGGAGAGGTTTTTATGGAAGTGCCATTTCCTAGGTATCATTAATACTTGGCTCTTGGTGATTAACTCAACCTGCAGCCCCTCTCTCCTCCCTCGGGGTGGGGCTGGAAGTTCCAACCCTGTAATCATAACTTTCTGGTAACCAGTCCCTGTCCTGAGGCTTTTTAGGGGCCCTCAGAAACTATGTGTCAGGAACTGGGTACAAAGACCAAATATATACAGTTGACCCTACAATAAAGGGACTTAAATTGAGTACATAGTTCAGACTCAGGAACATACAGGTAATGTATTACAGAATTGTATGCCTGAAACCTATACAATTTTATTAACCAGTGTCACCCCAATAAATTCGATACAAATGAAAGAGCTAAGTTAAAAATTACATGGTGTAAAAGACCACATATTGTATTATCCCAGTACTAGGAAGTTTCTGTCTAGGAGAGGCAAAGCTACTAGAGACAGACAGCAGGCCCATGGTTGTGTAGGGCTGGGAGTGGGAGCAAGGCCCGACTGCAAAGGGGGACAAAAGACCTGGGGTGTTGGAGCCTGGATTGTGTGATCTTTGCATAGCTGTACATATTTATTTCAAAAAATAATATACAGTGGGTGAATTTTATAGTTTATAAATTACATCTCAATAAAACTGTTAATAAACAAAAACGATACCAGGGTGAAACAAATCAATGTTCTGAAATCCAAGCGGCTTTCTAGCCTTTAGATCAAATCAGAACCAACCCATTTGCCTCTCCAAACTCACCTCATCTCTCCAGGCTGGCCGGCCCCTGTTCACCAGGCCAGTGGAGCACACCTAGACGAAGTGAGAGACAACTTGCCCTCCCACAGTCCTCTAATACTTTCTTTGTTATTCCTTGCTGTCTGCCCTGCTGGACCATAAGCATTGACAGGCAGGGATAATGCCTCTCATTCACCTCTGTGTACCAGAATCTTGCATGGGGCTTTGGTACACAGGAAATGTCTGTACATACTTGCTGAATGAGAAAAGGAGACCAGGGTTAACCCAAGTCAAATGTAAGGAATAGAGATTGCAACGGGCTGTGTATATATGGAAACAGAAAGCAGGAGGGGACTTGGTTTCTGGGGGCATTTACTCAGTTCCCCTGGGAGGGGGAGAACCCCTTTCAGACAGCCTCTTCAGAATCAGTTTGACGGGGGTGGGGGAGGGCCTCTAGCCTTGAGCACAGGAGTGCATCTTTATCTAGAAGAGCTCCAACTCCTCTTCCCCAGGTGACATCCTGCCCTAGTACAGAGCCTCTTCTGCAGTCGCTCCAAGTGGAGTTGTGTCAGGAGGCTCATCCACCAAATGTACTTGGGTTTGGACAGCCACCTAACACGGGGCAGGCATTCGACATCAAGCTCTCATTTCTTATTTTCAAGCCCAGTTCCCACACATCCCTTTCCCCATGAAGCAGAAATATCACCGAATCTTTGCCTGTACCTAACCCCCGCCCCCCCCAAACCACCTTGCCATACCTGCTTAGAACACATCTCTCTGAAATTTCCACTCTCCTTTCCTGGTCTTTAGGCTTCCCTGGAAATGGGTTTGCCCTTTAGGTTTCCTCTGGGCGGGGATGGAGAACAGAGGGGCTGAGCCCAGGTAGGGCAACTCAGCAGAGTGGAAGAGCCACAAGTCTGACAGAGAAAACTAGATGGAGCTAATTTGGAACGCTGTGGACTGGCCAGGCAAGTTAATCTATACACTCAAGACAACTTTGACTCACAGGGAAGTGACTTCAAAACAGCTTTCATAACCCAACCTGGAGGCTGGCCACCTTTCCCCTCCCAGTTTTGCCTTTGGTTTCAGGCTGCTCACTTACTCTCTCTGACCCTCCCTTTTCTCATCCCTAACAAGGGGGAGAAAAAGGCTTAGTTGAAGAATAACAAGATCATCCATGTGTTAAGAGCACTGAATTTGGAATTGTAACATCAAGTGATTTTGTTGGCTCTAATTTGCTGCTAGAGCATGACAGGTCATTATGTTGCTCTCGGGGCTTCAGCTTTGTATTTCTTTAATGAGGGGACTGGAAATTAGGTCCCCTTCAGGTGCTAAAATAATTCCTTAAGTGAAAGCATGAAGCAACAGAGCTACATAAGGATGTGGCTGTAGACAAGGACTAGCCTAATGACATTCTTGTCCTGAGAATGGGCCCTAGGCTCCCAGGTGCAGCTCTGCCTTCTTCCCATCATCCCCAGGATTCCTCCCCCGCCCCGCAACCCCTGCAACACACAAAGCCTCTTGATACTGCCTCATCTCACCCAGCACCAGACCAACCCCAAAGCTGATTTAATTTCTGAGGCATGTGACAGCAGCTCCTCTCCTGGCTCTGCCTCTGCTCCTCTTTCTTCCAGTTTGGGCCCAAATCCCAGGCTCAGCCCACACCCCCACCAGCTGATTCAGAGTAAGAATTTCTCCTGAATGGAAAAAACCCTTTAGCACAACTCTTTTAAATGCTGACCTCTGACTCAAACCCAAATTCCAAGTAAAAACCAAAGTTGAATAAAGAATCAAACAAGCCCTGGCTGGTGTGGCTCAGTGGATTGAGCACTGGCACTGTGAACCACAGGGTTGCCAGTTCAATTCCCAGTCAGGGCACATGCCTGGGTCACAGGCCAGGTCCCCAGTAGGGGGCACATGAGAGGCAACCACACTGATGTTTTTCTTCCTCTTTCCCTCTAAAAATAAAATCTTAAAAAAAAAGAATCAAATGAAAATTGTTTTAAATACCTTGTGAACCAGTTAGAACCTAAACACTCATCGTCACACTCATTCCAAAACAGATGGTCAAGCTGACCCTAAACCATTGAGGACAGTAGTTAAACGATGCTCTTACCTTTTCCTTCGGCATTTCTGAAAATACAAATGAATGTCTTATTTAGCTCCCTTGATAGTTCAATGTGTATTTCCTAAGAAAAAGAGTATTCTTTTACATAACCACAGTACAGTTATCAAATACAGATTTAACATTGATACAATACTTTTATCTATAGTCCACATTCCAGTTCTGTTAATTGTTCTGCTGGCAACATATTTAAATGTGGGGGCAGACGCCCTAGTCTCTGAGAAATTTCACTACATATGTATTCTTCTTTGAAGATGTTAAAGTATAAGGGTCCTCTACAGAGTCCAAGGGAGCTCCTTTTATCCATCTTCAACTGTGGCTGTGAAAAAGCTGAGCTGACCAAAGCGTGGTGTGTTGGGCAAGGTCAGAACTGTTGGCTGGGTGCCTTCCAGATGCAGTCTGAGCCATTGGTTGTCTCCGAAAACACAAGGGCTGGTGAGATGAGTCCACCACCTATGTTCTCAGCAGTACCACCAATTCTTAACTCCTTTCTTGAGCGAGGAATGACCTGCATTTCCACTGGCCTTGGAACCTAATAGACTTGTCCTTGAGTCCCAGATTTTGCTACTTAGTAGCTTATGAACTTGGACTGGCAGATACAAAACTATCTACCTCATTGTTTTTCTAAGGATTAAATGAGATAATGCACGTGACACAGCACCCTGCCTGGTGCTTGGTAACTGTTCAACAAATGTTAATAGTTGTAGTTATTTTACAGATGGGTTAGCCTGAAGCCCAGAAGGAGACTCCTGAGTTTCCTGTTTACTTATCCCTATTTCCTTTGGTAGTTTGCTTTCTCCATTTCTCTAAATTTTAAGGGTAGACAGGCTATTACCAGGCACATTTTAATGCTTGTCACAACTCTCCCCACCAGAAGCATCGCATTTCCGCAGCCAGTATCCTTAACTCTAGCACCACCTCGTGGTTTGCCAGTGCAAACTCACCCTGGCTTTTTCTGCAGGACCAAGATTGCTAGTGGTGGGACTATTATCAGACACAGCAGCTTCTGTCTTTGAGCCCCTGCTAAGTTCCAGGCACTGTACTATGCATTTCACGTTTCTTATTGCACTTAATCCTTACCATCATTATAATGGAGTAGGCATTGTTACAGGTAGGAAAATTGGTGCTCAAAGACATCAAGTAATTTGCCAATCTCATTGGCAGAGCCAGATGTCAGGTATCTTGCTCACCATAATACTGTCCTGATAAGCTTTACACCTGGAAAGATCTTTAGATTCACAACCTTCTTTACACTAAAAAAAAACTGAGGGAAAGAAAGGGACTTACCTAGAACCACAAGCCCAGCTATTGGCAGAGCCAGCACCAGAGCTGTTTGTCCAAAAAGCCAACTCTGCCTTGGCTCTTAACTGAGCCTCAGGATGAGCCTGCCAAACAATTTCAGACTATACCTGCAACCAAGTTCCCAGACAGGGTTTGGTTATCAGAGAACCCTGGAGGTAAACTGTTTTCACATGCACCTCTAATTCCTGTTGTTCACCGGTGTCCTCAGCAACTTTGGCACCCTCCTTGGCTTCCACACTCCTTGGCAGGCCAAGCCTTATGTCCCCGGAGGCACAATCCCATCAGGGTGGGACTTGGCAGGTGGGAAGTCTCAACAGGCACTCACTCAAATTGGCAACAAGGGAGAAGCTGGCACAAGGTTTAAAATTCCACCTTGGCACTCAGCCCTGAATCCACTGTGCCTGTCTGGGAGCATCATGGCATGAGAACTGGAGCCAGAGAACAAAAGACAGCAAGCGCTGCAGGCCCAGACAGGCAAGCACCAACAGCCCACATATCCGGCACCACTGTGCTACCTCCCAGCTTCTGACTTCAAACAGCACGTAGGGACGCACGAGGAAAGGCATGTGCAGACAGGTCTGCCTTTCCCAGAGGGTGACTGGGTTTCACCAAAGTTATCATCTAGATCAGATTAGACTATGGGTCAAAGTATGCTGAAAATGCAAAGCAACAGATGTGCCATTTATAGGTCAATTTTACTGAAAACATTTTCTTAAATCTGGAGTAAGTAAATCATGTACCACCATCCTGGTTCTAAGCTTCCTCAAGTATCACACAGGACCTCCAGCACCTCAACCTTTGGTGAAAATCAATCTTCTAGTGCTGTTGACCTGGCCTAGAAGCAGTACTCCAACTGCACCAGCCACTGGCTTGCTCCTGGATGGTTATTTACTCTTGTACCCAATGCCAGGCATGCAAGCTTGAGAGTGGGAAGCTTAGTTTCTCTCCTTCCATCTGTGCCATTCTATCAACTCAAAGGAAACCAGATGTAGAAAATCAATTTTGAAATTAGGCCCAGGAAAAATTTGGCTTTGCTACTAAAGAGGTGCTACTTAACCTCCTCTGATCTGTCTTATCACCTGTAAAATGGAGTACATCATCTATCTCCATGGAATGTTGACTTACATGGGATAACATACTAATGCCTTAAAAAAGTAAGTGAGGTTTTTCCCTTTGGTGGGCATGGGGAATTGGAGAAGACACAAAGTAGTTTGGCCCCAGTAACTGAACCCTCCTTCCTCTGGTATTAACTTTGAGGTCATGACTTCAGACATTCTTTGCCCATTCCCTTCCATAAGGAAAATGTAGCAAAGACAACTAAAATCTAAGGCTGAAAAGTTAGCCATGACTAAACTGACACATGCCTTAAAGAGCTCACTCAATCTCCACATTCAGGCCTTGCTAGGAACAATCCTAAAGAATCTCAAGCACACAAAGTATATTCTTAAATATGGTTTAATACTCTTCTCCATTTCTGTACATCACAACACCAAGAATTTGCTGCTTAGGATCTCTCTGTAGAGGCTATAGAGAATGCAAAGGCTACGGTTTTCACCCCCTCGTATTGATGTGTTTGCATGTTAAGTGTAATACATATCAGTATATATTGATACACACATCAATATATAATGCAATATATATCACTGAAGAGAACACATTGATTAAAGAAATACAAAAATTTGGCATCATTTCCAAACTTAAATAGTAAAAATAAAAACTACAAAAGGAGCTGCATACCCTAAATGTATCATGTGAAACAACAAGCATATTCAAAAATGTAAATTTACATCCAATTTCTCTGGTCTTGTCATATCACATTAGACCCATTTACAATGGCAAAACCCTAAGGTACTGCTGCGAAGAGAGCATGTTTGCTCGCTCTTGGGTGTTCTGCAAACAAACAGCAGAGCCCAAAGCAAAAGCCTGTTCCAGTGAAGCCTCCACGTTGAATACCAAAGAACTGACTCTTCTCACTGGGGGTTGAGACATCAGGTTACACATTGACAGTCATTTGGACCTTAGAGTACAGTGCGAGAACCAGAAACTTTACATTTAAGACATACTCCCTTCATTCAAGTGAAACAGGATTATTGGAACGATAGGCAGGTCTGCAACCTGGGAACAAGGTTCAGACCAATAAAGCTACAAGTGACTGAGTCAAGTCAATGAAGAACAGCAGTCAGGCACTAAAGTGTTGAAAGTACCCAATTTGAAAACCAAATGCACCCCACTATCCTATCAGTGTGGGGGTGATACCAATTGACTTTTAAAACCTTTGGTCCTTCAAAGTCCATCTGGTATACTTTTATCCATTGCTACCACTGGGCACATCCCATACACTTTGTTCAGTCACCACCTCGAGCACGCCATGACCTTGCATGTCAGCTGGGGTCAAGTCCAACTCACAGTCCAGCTGTGAAGCATGAGCTTCAGGTTTTTAGGCCCACTTTTGGACCCAACATGGTTAAGTCCTTGGTGCCAGAAGCTGTGTCCCATCCCTTCCCACCCCGGCCCTTCCCACCCCACCCCCATAATTTCTCATGAGAGGTGTTTGCAAGTCCCATATTCGAAAAAGATGCTCCAACCCCACCAGGAGGTCAGGGGTTTATAATTACATGCAGCCATACATGTCTTATCTGTCGTTCCTGTGAAAAACCTTGCAGTTCATTTTTTAGAAAATCAAAAACATTCACATAATCTCATGCCATCCAACACAAGGAAAACACAACCACCTCCCCTTTACCAAGGACAGACCCAAGCAAAATAAAATATTCTTTAAATTTCTTTGCTTCCACTTAAATTGCATGTTTTATTTCTCCCAATAGCACAGAAGCCCCATCATGTCCATCCCAAGCTGGTTTCTAGTAGACTAAGATCTTGGAAACCCTTGTCAAAGCAACTGATGCTAAAGGGCTCCCAAACCCCTGCACAAATGTGCCTGCAAAACAGATGGAGGGAAACAGTGCACTGGCTCAAATGCTTCATGTGTCAGCTTGACTTTACAATGCAATTTGCATCCTTGAAACTGACAGTCTAGAGGTGGGAGGGGTAGTGTGAGGGAGTGGAATTGAAATTGCCTATTAGCTCACCCTTTCACAACATTAAACAAGAGACCAAGAGAGAAATGGTTCCAACATTTCACCACATGTATTTCTTCTTATGCAGTCTAAGCTGAGAATGCCATGTAAATGGGTCACTGCGAAATGCAGCAATTTAATTTTTTCCAATCAAAATAAGAAACAAACCAGTATGATCTCATTTCTATTAACTTTTGAAGGTTTACAGCAGTTAAGGTATTTTTGCTTCTATGTATGAAGGTTAAAAAAATCATTTTTTTCCATAAAATACAAGAGCAACCAATTTCACCATCGAGTAAAAGTAAAAACTGGGATTCTTGTTTAAATTAGTCCAAAGTGGCATTTAGGACTTAGTTGTAGCTGCTGCGCTGACACCATGACAAACCAAAGTGTAGGGCTGGGTCTGGTTTTGTTTCGGTTTTCTTTTCAATATCCAATGCTCATGGATTAAGTTCTGGAAATGTTCCAATTGTAAGGCAGGGATCTGTTTGGATTCCACCACGGGTATGCTCCTTGGGTTGGATGCTGGAGGGTGAGGCACATTTTGCCGGACCCATGTCGACTACCTAGTAGTCATCAAGGTCAAAAAATTCATCGTCTCCTCCTTGGTATTCCATTCCCTGGAAATCTACTCGGTACCGCAAGATACCTGGAAACAGAAACCAAAGAATAAATCACCTGTGTTCACAGAATGCAGAAGGCCCACTTCACTGCAGAATTATAGAAAGCAAAGAGGTACTGATTAAAAAGTGCTCCTGGCCCAGGCTGGGTAGCTCAGTTGGTTAGAGTGTTGTCTCAATACACCAAGATTTCGAGGTTTGATCCCAGGTCAGAGCACATACAAAAAGCAACCAATGAATGCTTCTATGAGCGGAACAACAAATGGATGTTTCTCTTTCAATCAATGGTGGGGTGGGGGGAGAGTAGTAACATCATTTTGGGATGTTCCAGGAAAGGCCTTGGCCTGACACCTTGGCTTTAAGTTTAGTTTTCCAATTGGCTACTCACCTCCAATTCCACCAAATCCTTTCACAAACTGGGATCCTTCTTGTGATTTATCTGTGACAATTTCCAATGTAGCCCCAAATTTTTTATAGTTGTTAGCAAACCATTCCAGCAGGGGCATGCTCTCAATTAGCTCATGTTCTTGTCCTGTCTTCAGGGCAACCATGAGATACAGAAACAATGGAATTAGAATACATCAAGATTGAATGACCCCCAATCCTACCCCCACCATTCTCCCCCTCATTGTATGTATGCATGTAAATTCCGGTTTCTGGTGACACAAGTGTAACAGCACAGAAATTCCCATTACTTCAAACAACATCACCCCCCCAAGGCTCTAGTCTCAATAATGAAATGTCAACACACTCTTTCCAGTTTTTCAGCATATGGATACTGTTGTCGTCTCTAGAAGCCAGGCTGCTGTAAACTGTCTCTAGGCATTCAATAGCCCAGAAGAGACAAGACAGACCAAAACTGCTTTTTGAGCAGTCTCATTAAAAGAAAAAAATCTTCTCAAAATTGGAGGAGGCTACCACATAAAAGTACCTGTGCCGGGTAGGTGGCACCTTAAGCTGCAGCGATCCATTTACACCAAACCTACAGAAGCCATTTCAGTAGAAGAGCTAATACAGTAAGTGAAAACAGCAGCATAGGTTTCATGGTGCAGGAGAGGCAGATGAAAATATTAAACTACTTAAAAAATAAGGAACCACAACTTGGCCTCCTTCCTTGGAATCAGACTGGTATGTGGCACATAGGAGCCGACCACCTCCTGCTGCCCTCAGCAGACAAATATAAGGTTTGGTTTCCTAGGCAGATGGATGCTCTTATGCTGCCAGTGCTCTAGCATATGGATTTCTCTTTCCTTGCATGTACCACTGAACCAAGAACACAATCACATACCTCTTTGTCTGTGAAATGAGATTTATCCTTCTCTTGTTCTGGAGTTAGATAGAGAATTTTCTCCTCTGTAACATTGGGGGGAAAATGTGTTAACCTGATTCTTAAATACTAATAAGTGTTAAGTCCCATGAGAGGAGTTAGATTAGATGAAAGGGCTCCTGAACTCATTCTATCAACCTTTTTTCCACATATTTATTAGTCAGCATGAACTGTGTCTACTGGGTACCCTGCTCTCATCGTGAGGGAACACTGAAGACATTCAAGATACAGTCCTCCTCTAAAAAATCTCACAGCCTTAAGGAGACATTTATCAGTTCAAATAGAAACTATGTAGGAACATGCTACAGGATGAAAGAGATGGGAATAAGGTACAGATCTGCCTTCTCATTGCTCCTGCATCAGCCATCTCCCCTAATCTCCACCCCAGGATTCCTGAATACACAGGTCAGTAACACAGAGCAACCCCATCTTCTAATTCTCATACCTTCTGTGCCTTGGCAATGAAGAACGTATCTCATTATATCCAGATTTTCATAGACTATTAGAATTTCTACAGCTCCCATTTCTAAAGCCTTTAGTGTATCTTCAACTCCAAAACAGTACTTTCCCGTGTCCTGGCTGATTTCATCAAAGTATCGTCCTGTGATTAGGGACAGGTCAATAAGGACATATATTAAAGTTTTCTTTGTAGATACAGACCCTCTTACACTCAAAATCAGAGATATAGACAGAGATAGAGATAAAGATAGATAGATAGATGATTGATAGATAGATAGATGATAGATAGATAGATTGGGGGGGGGAGGGGGAATAAAAGCCCAACTTAAAAATGAGTAAGTGCCCCAAATCAGTGACAAATACCACTGGTTGAAGCTCCAGAAACTGACTCTAAAGAAGCAATAGCTGGGCCAAACACAGAACCCTTTGGAAATGTGTGTGCTCAGTTAGGTCAGAAACAAAGCCAAACAGCCACACTAATCTTTAATTCAGGCTCTCTACCACTCTATTACAAAGGATAAGTAACATGGGAAGTAAGACTAAAATAGGGTTCCTATTGTCAAAGGGTAAAAATAGTGGAAATATAAACATATTATTAGACCTAATGACTAAAGGAGGACTAAAAATTATTCCACTGAGGAAGATCTTACATAAAAATGCTAAATCTTCCTCTTACCTTTTCAGCGTCGTGTTTCATACAATCATGTATATACATATAAAAACATTTCACAGAATAAGTAAGTAAGTTGCATTTCACTGATACCTATTAATTTCTTCTCTTGAATAAATTTCACGTTGGAGAGGACTTCAGTAGATAACTCAATAGCTTGGTTGAATCCATTTTCACCACCATAGGATATATCAACTAATTTTAAAACTTTTGATTGCAACCTCTGACACACACAAAAAAACATAATTAGTACTTCAAAAACACCTTCACCAAGACCCACTACTTCTTCTTTTCTTTTTTTAAAAAAGACTACTTATTTACTTATTTTTAGAGAGGGAGAAGGAGGGAGAAAGAGAAGGAGAGAAGCATCAGTCGGTTGCCTCTCACATGCCCCCAACCATGGACCTGGCCCGCAACCCAGGCATGTGCCCTGACTGGGAATCAAACTGGTGGCCTTTCAGTTTGCAGAATGATGCCCAATCTACCGAGCCACACCAGTCAGGGCAAGACCCACTACCTCTTAATGGCATGCAAAACTCAGCAATGTGATCAGTGAAGTCTAAAGAGGGAGAATATGGGGAAAGAGCCCAATTTATGCATTAACTTAAATTTCAGTGAGCAACATTGCCGGGATATACTTCCCCAGCTAATCATATCACAAATTCTATTAGTCCTATAAGAGGCTAACTTATGAAATACAAATGAAACTAAATTTCTTGTGAAGGAAAGGGAGAATCATTAGTTTCTGCTATCCAAGTGTTATAGTACAAGACAGCTTCTTTGGTGAACTTCTACTATAATGCTACCACCCCTCTCCCCAAAAGATCTTTGGGAATGTGTTTTATGGTCAAGCCTAAGTTATGAACCAAAAGATCTTCCTGGATTAAATGATTTAGGCTTAATCAGCTCTGTCACATTACTGCTTTACTTACCTCCAAGAATAAATCAGAAAAAGGAAAAAACATCTCCTAGTTCCTTTGAAATCAAACTCCATTTTAAAGCCAAGTATGGCAACCCACTTGACCATGGGCCTCTCCACAGGATCAGAAAGATCCCATTTAAACATGGTTGATTTCAAAAGAAAAAATGTCCCTAAAAGTGCAGGGGAATGTTTCCTAATAAACACCTGAAATTTGCCAACTCAGAGATAGTAAAAATAAAGATGTGCATGTCCTGGTGCTCAGAGGACCCACTACTCCCACCAGAAAATTACACAATGGAGCATTTACTTCTCACCTGATCGAACATATCAGATTGACTTAGTTCGGTTTTAAAGTCAGCCGATCCAGCTAAAACGAGGCCAGCCACATTCACTTTGTCCCCGGAAATGAACAGCTGCACAGCAGTCTCAGCTACTTTCCGAACATAGTTATGTCGCTTCTCCATTCTTAAACGGGCAAAACGCAAGGCTGACTGACCTCCTCTACCTTTGACACAAAAGTGGTGAGAGGGAAAAAGTCAATTATTAACTATAAGATGACCTACTAATTAAAAACTAACTAAATAATTATGCTCTTACCCCAAAACAAGGACAAAGAGAAAAATCACTATTTCTTCAAATAAATTGGTTTGGCATAAACTTTTACTTGTTTCCAGAGAATGACTACTAATTTTCTTGTCCAAAGAACAGCCATAAACACCACTAAGTCATTTCATGACTTGTCCTCTATCATCTAGATATCTGACGCCCCCCCCCCCACACGCCCCAAACAACTTGTTTCCTTATTGCCAGACACAAAGCAAATGGGCTCATATTCTCTTACTGTATTACCGTGTTTCTTTGGGAGATCCACAGTGAATTTGTGCAGGACTTCTCTTGTATTTCCTTGGAGTGTGCCAAAAAGTGCACCACTACCATCTATTACAATGAAACCAAACTTGCTATCATCTGAAAGTAGTGCTGTAAGAGCCTGAAAAGCAAACACAAGTACCATACAATTAATCCCAAAGCTTTGATAGGGTCAAGACAAATTCTGAAAGGACATACACAAGCCCTTTCACTCAACTCAGAATGGTATGAATACCACAGAAAAACCATTTTATGAAGTAATTTACAGACTTCAGCTATCAATATGTAACACAGACAAATCTGAATTCCTGATGCAGGAAAAAGCCAATGATATTGACATGAAGCCTTTCAAGAAAACTGACCTGGGCACATGATTACAAAATCCAGAGTTACAGGATACAAATTCTTTCTAGTTGATTTAGACTGATGGTAGTGTATGAACATAATGTTCAAATTGAAAGTCTAACTTCCAAAAGTTTACTTTGTTACCATGAATAACTCCAACATTAATAAAAGTTCTCATTACAGCAAGTATCTTGTAAATCACCTCTAGAGTACGAGTACACAAGTACAAAACCCAGAAACAGTCTATGGAAAGATCTAGTTTGGAAATGTTTAACTTCTATGTCTTAAGCATCATTAATGATATTAAGATACAAAACTCAATTTTTTAGAAAACTATTTAAAATTTTTATTTTTAGAGAGGGGGAGAGAAACATTAATGTGTGGTTGCCTTTTATGTGCCCCTTACTGAGGACCTGGCCTGCAACCCTGGCATGTGCCCTGACTGGGAATTGAACCGGCGACCCTTTGGTTTTCAGGCCAGCATTCAACCCACTGAGCCACACCAGCCAGGGCTCAATTTTTAAAAAACTTATTGTTGACACTATTACATATGTCCCCACCCCCCTTCCCTCTGGCTATGACCACACTGTTGTGTCTACAGGTTATGCATGTGTTCTTTGGCCAATCCCCTCACCTTCTTTCATCCAGCCGCCTCTCTGTTTTTATTTTGTTCATTAGATTCCACATACAAGTGAGATCATATGATATTTGTCTTTCTCTGACTGGCTTATTTCACTTAGCATATAATCTCCAGGTCCACACATATTGTTGCAAAAGGTAAGATGTCCTTTTTTTATGGCCGTATGGTATTCCATGTGGAAATGAACCACAGCTTTTTTATACATTCATCTACTGATGGGCACTTGGGCTGTTTCCAGATCTTGGCTATTTTATTTTTATTTAAAACAAAATTTATTTATTTATTTATTTGTTTATTTGTTTGTTTGTTTATACAGAGAGGGGAAGAGCAACATCTACCAGTTGCCTCTCACACACCCCCAACTGGGGAACTGGCCGGCAACCCAGGCATGTGCCCTGACTGGGAACTGAACTGGCAAACTTTCAGTTTGCAGGATGCCCATCCATTAAGCCACACCAGCCAGGGCAGATCTTGGCTATTTTAAATAATGCTGCTATGAACATCGGGGTACATACATTCTTTTTAATTGGTATTTTAGGATTCTTAGGATATATTCCCAGAAGTGGGATCACTGGGTCAAAAGGAAGTTTCATTTTTAACTTTTTTGACGGAGCTCTGCACTATTTTCCACGATGGCTGCACCAGTCTGCATTCCTACCAACAGTGAACTATGGTTCCCTTTTCTCCATATACTCACCAGCACTTATTTGTCAACAAAACTCAATTTTACTTAAGAAGTATTATAGCTACTGATTCTGAATTTTTATGGGGAAAGCTCTCCTTCTGGGCTAGCTTAATATCCCTGTATTTCTGCCTCCTGAAACAGCAAATAGTTAAATAGTCCTGAGACTCATAGATGGGCAAGAATTTTCATAACGGAGCCTGAATACCATAAGCTTGGTAGATAACTAATTGCTAGGTGACAGCCTGTTTATCCATTCCATTTTAACTAAAGAAGAAAATAGCTTCTTTAAGAATTGACTAGAAAGCAAATTAATCCCGAAGAATCAAACAAACCATGCTTGATAATTAGCACTAAGACATAAATATTGCACATTAAAAATTTTGCGCTCTGGCTGGTGTGGCTCAGTGGACTGAGTGCTGGCTTGTGAACCAAAGGGTTGCTCGTTCAATTACAGTCAGGGCACAGGCCTGGGTTGTGGGCCAGGTCCCCAGTAGAGGGCCCGTAACAGGCTACCACACATTGGTTTCTTTCCCTCTCTCTAAAAATAAATAAATAAAATCCTAAAAAAAAAAAAAAAGGGTAAAATTATCCACATTAAACAGGACATAAATTGTGTTGTACAGAGGGTGCCACATTCATATCTAGTTATTAACATACCAACTAAAGTGAAAATAAAGCTGGCAAGAATAAATGGTACTTTGGAAGATGAAGCTAACTTAGTAAGTTAAAGCTAGATGACATGAGTATCAGGTACTATTTAATTCAACAAGATTCAAAATCTGCTTTCATCCAATCAGACACAGGTAAGTGGGGAAGGGTGGCAGAGAACCTCCCAATGAAGGTTTTTGCTGGAAGGAGACCGTGATACCCAAGAGAAGAACAGCCTCAACCATCTATGCAACCAATCAAGATCCAACTGGAATTGGTCTTCCTGTTGAGTTAGCAAAAATCACCCATTGCAACTATGTTGACAAATGTCAGTTCTAATTCCACTGTAGAGATTTTCCCCTATGTTGATGAAAAGCCAAGAGACTGAACCAGGAGCCAGCTGCGAATTCCTGATTGGTCTACTGTTGACTGATTTAGGTCACTCTAATGAGGTTTCTTTTCCACCCTTAAAGTTCATCTTTTGGCAGCTCTGTCACTCAAAAATTTCATGTGGGAAAAAAAACTCCTGCAGTCTTGTTACTAAAGATTTTTTCTGATCATGAAAACAAAGGGTTCAACGAATATAGTCAAGTATCACAGATACAGAGTGAAAGGGAGATCACATAGCCAATTATTTCTTCATCTCTAATTAGTTCTCTAAACCTAGCTTACTAGCACTTTACTCAAACATGCTGAATGATGTCTTTCAGTGTGTCATTATAAATGTAAACTCTTATTTTTTGAAAACAGCCAGCCTTAGCCCTGACCAGTGTAGCTCAGTGGATTGAGATAAGCCTGGGAACCAAAAGGTCACTGGTTCGATTCCTGGTCAGGGAACACACGCCTGAGTTGCAGGTTCAGTCTCCGGTCAGGGTGTGTGGAGAGGCAACCAATTAATGTTTCTCTGTTACACTGAAGTGTCCCTTTCACATCCATGTTTCTCTCCCTTCCTTACCCCCTCTCTAAATATAAATCAGTCGATCAATCTTTTTTAAAAAGAAAATAGCTAGACTTATAAAAAGATACAATTATTTTTAAAAGTCTGGCAATTCCTGAAGTTAAACATAGTTATCATAGGATCCAGAAATTCCACTCTTAGGTATATACTTCCCCCCACATAAGAACATGGTCACACAAAAACGTGTACACATTGTTCAGAGCAGCATTAGTCACAATAGCCAAATAGTGAAAATACAATGCCTATCAAATGATGAACAGATAGATGAATGTGGCAAATACCTAGTAATAAAAAGGGATGAAGTATAGCTACATGCCACATTATAGATGAACCTTGAAAACATTATGCTCAGTGAAAGAAGCCAGTCACAAAGGGTCACTATAAGCAAATCTAGAGGTAAAAAATTAGTGGCAGCCCACAGAGAAGGGATCTTGGGGTGGGAGAATGGGAGTGATTAATCAATAGCTAAGCGGTATGGGATTTCTTTGTGGCGTGATGAAAATATTCCATGCTTGAACTTCTTACCTCTGTGTGGAATTTGTTGTCACACAAATACAATGATGTATTAATTGGTTTGAAAGGTTCGAAGTCAATGTTGACTTTCTTTTCCTTTCCTTCTTCTGTTACAATTGTACCACAGTAAACAACCAGGCCATTTGGAGGTACTGCAAAGAACACAAACGATTTCTCTACTTAAACCCACAGCTAATTTCCCTCCATTAACAGAAAATATATCCATAGCCTACAGCCCATACCATTTAAATCGTAATTTAAATAAAGCAGAAATGTCTATAAATCTTTTAGGAAGAATTCTATCCTGGATTTTGAAACTTACTTGAGATGTTTTAATACTAATACTACTTAACTTTCAAACAAGAACAAAAAAGGTTAAATTCCAAGGTCAAACAGACACTGCTGAGAAAGTTAGTTAAAGGAAACATTAGTGACCAAAAGCATCATGGCAGGATCAAAGTAGAACATACCAATATAACCAAGACAGACAAGGCAGGGGGAAAATGATCAAGCTCCAGATTACCTTTGTTATAAAGTTTGAGTCTTTGTTGTACAGATGTAATGGCTCCCAGGACTGAAAGGCGGTTTACTCGTGACTTAATGTTAGATGCAGTTCCAAACTCATCAGCTAACATTTTTGCCACTCGTGAAATCTGGTCTTTGGGAGGAATGATCAATGATATCATACTTGTGCCATTGCTGTGGAAGAAAGAATAACATCAGAGGATCAAGAACCACATAAGTGAAGAGATTAAATTCATGCGTATCGTTAGTAAAGGCAACTAGAGTGAGATTTCCTTAAAATGGTCACTCTCAAAG
Source organism: Phyllostomus hastatus (assembly GCF_019186645.2). Taxonomy (NCBI): domain Eukaryota; kingdom Metazoa; phylum Chordata; class Mammalia; order Chiroptera; family Phyllostomidae; genus Phyllostomus; species Phyllostomus hastatus. Next base: position 29,233,812 of record NW_025333611.1, on the reverse strand, counting down.
TGCACAGGAAGATAGGGACCATACCAGTGTAATCAAAGAGCTAAAACACACATTTCCTTTCTAACAGTAGCTCTTAACCTTGGCTGTACAGTAAAACCATCTGGAGAGATCCAGTCTAAGTGGTTCCTTTTCAAAAAAGGTTCCTGTAAGTTGCATTCCTTCAGGTATTGTTCTCATCTCTGACTTCTACTTAGTTTACGAAATGCAAATGTAATGAATGTAATGAGCTCTCTCATTAACAACCAAAAGCATGGAAAATTACTATTTACAAGATTATTTAGATCAAGTGGACTTCAGGCAACCTAGACACTGAAAAACGAGAGTGATTGCCAACGTGGAATGGGGAATAACTGGTAATGGTGATTGGGGGGTGGTGGTGGTTATTTTGGGCTGATGAAAATTACACAGTGGTGATCACTGCAAAACTCTGGGGAGGTGGGGGGGTGGAGAACAAACACAAAGACAAAAAACCCCAGTGAATTGTATACTTTAAAAAGGGGGTAAATTTTATAGTATGTAAATTATATCTCAATAAAGCTGTTATTTAAAAAATCAACGTGAAAGACTCAGTACACAATAGGATACCTTCCTTTTAAAGTCTGTTAGTCTTTAACCTGACAGCTTACTAAAAGAGCCACAGAATGGTTCTTTGTGAGAAATGTTAATTTGTGTTTAAAAAAAAAACTAAATTATCAATTTTATAAGAACAGGTAGCAATATACACAGAAACTAATCTATACCACACATATACTTAGGAAATTCAAAGCCCCAAATCTGCCCCAACCAGATCTAATGGCTGGCTTTTTAATACTACCTATAGTGTACATTTAGCTGATTTATATTCTGAAGGCAGAAGCTGATCTGAGCCAAAGCATGCTAAAATAATGATAATCATTTTACAAAATGTTTCTACTTGTTACTTCCTGAGATTGGTATAGATCATGCCCTCAAAGGTTATGACAAATTTAATCACTGTAAGAATTAGTATCATGGGGAAACGGGTGAGGGCTTTCTTTAAGTAATTGGGAAGACTGTCAAAAAATGCCTAAACTTTCCACTAATTACTGAGCTTGCATAATTTCACAGTAGTCCAACGCATCAACTTTAATAGAATCTGACATATCCAGTGTCCAGTAGAAGCTGGCAAGAAAAGTAAATTAGTAAGATGGGTGTAATGTCAAGTCAAATGGGCTTATGTGCCAAGTGACTAATAAGAAAGATGTGAAGGAGTCAGGGGAACAGTAACAAAAATTAGAGAAAACCCCTATATTAGCTTTGTAATTATAGGTGTTTGAAAATGGAAACATCTTCATATAGTAAACTTAATTTCACAAATAAGTATTCTGGAATTGGTTTCTCCTCAGCATTAGCACTAGAACAGGACTTCATTTACAAAAGACCCCGCCTTCTGAAAGATTTCTCCTAGCAGTAAATTCCACACCTCCTCTTGTCAGACAAGTTTTCTTTACAAGCAGACAAGCTTTCCACTACCAAAATAGTTACTCTCAGACTGCCAACTCATAGCTCCAAACCAGCATTGTTTCTGTTGGGTTTTCTACTTAAAACCTAGAGGCTGGTTCAAAACCTGTGTGATACTTTTCCTAATGAGCATAGTTGATTAATGACAGTGCCAGGTAAAGTATGGTGTGTGCTCTGCTGCCACCCCTTGGATAGGGGAGTAAGTATTCTAGCCAAACCAAAGAATCAAGCAAATTTATGATATGCAGTTTCAGTTGTCATCACTAACAAAAGCAAAATGGTTATAAACAAAGCTGTTTCCAAGATACATTTCATATAAGATAAATCTCCAAAACACCAAACCTGACCCATAGTTATTTCTTCATCTGCATGTTATTCCCAATATTCAGATTGGCTACAATTTCAATATGGTACTGACAAACCAGAGTGACCCAGAACAATCCTTTACTTGTGTGTGTGTATGGGCGCGGGCACACACACACACACACACACACACACACACACACACACACACGTGTATTGCTCTTTAAAATGTTTTTCATTTTAATTTTCATAGCATAACTACATAAAAGGAACTTTTAAAAACCAGGACACTGCCTAGAAATCAAAAGATCAGAAACAAATAAAGTTCTACCTGTGGCCTCATTCCAGTTTCTGAACTAGATATAAAAAGAATTCCCAAATAAAACAAATGGGTATCTTTTATTACAAAACCAAAACCAAACCAAACCCAACAACAGCAGCACCAACAAACTCTTTACAGTTAGTAGGTGTCCTCTGTCCTTTTTAAAAGCAGTGATATATAACAAACACCTTTTCTTCCAGTAATTTATTTTGCTAGGCTTCTATAGAGAAATTTCAACAACAACAACAACAACAACAACAACTCCTCTTTTTGGAGTTAGGATAACCCTACAGGCTGAGGAGGAGAAAAGGAATTTGCTTTGGGAGTGTCTGGAAACACTGGGCAAGTACATTTAACTTCAGACATGGTCTAGACTATAGGTGCCACCTACCCGTCTCTACAAAGAGGTTGTCAACTCATGCAAATGTATAATATGAAAATATACAAGATAATGAAAAAAAGAAGATGGGTAAGTTTGAATACTGACTTTACTGGAAGCTTGTGCTTCCTTTCAGATGAACAATTCTCGAGAGCATATTTCTACACTCTAGAGAGGCTCTTGGAATCTTTAGGGACCAAGGGAGTTATTTCTCAAAAGGGCTCAGTTTTCAAAAGCTGACGTGCTCTGATTTACTGAGTAGTTTCCTAGGAGATGGAGCTAGCAAAGAGGCAATTAGTAGGGAAAGGAATGAGAAGGGGCTACAAGGATAGCAGGAGCAAAGGCTCAGAACTCAGAAAGAGAACAGGCACCAAACCCCAAAGGACGGAAAGTGTGGGAGCATTTGAGATCTCTCCCCCCCAGCATACATCGTTGGTTTGCTCAAATAAACTCTTACAAAAATTCTAAATAAACCCAAAAGGATGGGAAGTTTGAGGCTAGAGAGGATGTTAGGACAAATTAACTGAGTGAACCCAAAATGCCTGAAGGAAATCCTTAAAGCGAAATAATCATGTAGAGAACAAAGCAAGGACTTAAAGATAAGCAACTATTTACTTCCTACTGCAGATAGTCTAAGAAGATAAGCATTCATTAAGCAACTTTACTGCACAGCCACCAGAGTTGGGCACCCTTACACTCACGTCCCAGTAACTTCCGGAGGGAACAAAGTAATGAAAATACCTAAGAACATAATACTGTTATAGGATTCCACTTAAAATGGTTTATAAGTATAGCTTGCAAAAAAAGGGTAGATTTCTAACAAGTTGCTAATCTAAAACACTATACTCCAAGTTAGTCTTAAACTATCATTCCCTTTGAATTTTGACTAATGTTCAAAAAATTACCCTCACAACCTGGCCAGGTGGCTCAGTTGGTTGGAGCATTGTCCTGTATACCAAAAAGTCATGGGTTCAATTCCTGGTCAGGGCACATACCTAGGTTATGGGTTCAATGCCCAGTTGGGGCATTTACAGGAGGCAACTGATCAATGTTTCTCTCTCACATTGATGTATGTGTGTGTGTGTGTGTGTGTGTGTGTGTGTGTGTCTAAAAATGAATAAACATATCCTTAGGTGAGGATTAAAAATAATTATCATCTACTAGTTTCCTTTTGTGACTCTCCCTATCCCATCTGGGGAAAACCTCATCTGTGGATAACCTTAAAAGTTTCTGAATTCATCTTTATTATAAGACACTTCACTGGCAAAGAGGAAACAAGTATTATTAAATGCATGGCTGCTTCTCTACATTTAAAGGTTACTTTATAATCTCTGAGGTTTTCGTATCTTGGTTTTAATACAAAGAGGTTAAAGTTTTTTCCAGGAAAGTTTCCAAACAAAATAAACACTCATTTACCCCACAGGCAAGCCAATCCAAGTTGCTAAACCAGTTTGTGTAAACACCAAAATAAGAGCAAGGAAGATAAATATTTCATTTTAAAGCAGAGTGAACAACCCCAGAAAAGCATGAGAAATAAAGCCAAAGAGCTGCTGACTACATATGCAAACTACACCCTTTTAAATTTTAATATGTTTCACTCGCTATTCAGCTTTGTCACCATATCCCTTTTCTAAAATCAAAGGCACTCATTCCAGAGCCAGTGAATTATGAGGCACAGCCATGATTGACATGCAGGTTGTAAAAGTTGGGAAAAGCAAGACACAACATACAATGTGCTCTAACATAAGGCTTCCAGGGACCTCTGCTCTCATTTTAGGGACACTTTCCCTTATCTAAGAAGGGTTCATCAATGCTTCCAAACTAGAAGTCTAACTTCTGAGAAATAAAACAGCTGGGAGACAGGAAGTAGTTGTAAATAGACTAAATACAGAGAATAAATAAAACCAGACAAAACTCAGGAAGGAAGAGAATTAAAAAACAAATAGCTGACAGTTTTTCTTTCCTTCACTCTCAAATAGACTGTTGAGGGAAGAGTCTCCCCTAGGTTGGGAGGTTAGGGTAGTACCACCAGTTACTCATCCAACCCAAGGTTTCATGGCCCCTGAGCACTATGAACAGGGTGAACATTCATTCCCTCCTTGGAATTGCCAGGACTAAAGGGTCTCTAAGGAAGAAAACTTGAGGTAATCAAGCAAAGCCTAGGCTGTGGTGTCTGTGTGTATGTAACTTTAGGGAGTTCCAGACTTGGATGCAAGGTGCCTTTTGGTCAGCCCTAAAGACAGGAAGACAAGAAAATGTAGTAAGCACTCTTTGATCTGTAAATATGTTATGAAAGCTCATCAATTAAAAACGCTCAAGAAAACTTTGGAAAGGTAGATGTAAAAAAGTGTGGTTTTCACAAGCTTGTCCACTATTTTACATGAGGACCTTGAATCCTTGGGAGAGTTTTCTAAAACAAAACAAAACCTAAAATACACCCCAAAAATCTAGATACAAAAAGAGAGCTCCCTTTCCATTATTCTAATTCAATAGCTCTTGAATAGGGAAAGTGAGGGCGGTGATTGTGGGTAAGAGGGAATCTCAATTTTTAAATACAATCAGATAAATTCTAATGCACAACTAGGACTGAGAATCAATGTGTCTGACTTGCTTTCTACACCTTTAAGTAAGAGGTCTTGATCAGCTGAAGTCAGAGAGACTGCACAACTTCACCCCCTCCTAAAAAGAAAATCCACAGGTGAGTTGCTGTCATTTACTCTAGCACCAACAACCGTGAATTGTCAGGGCTCAGAGATGTACTTTTTCTAGCCAGAACACTTCCCTATGAAATGCCCTGCCATCCATTTCATCACCCTGATTAATAAAAATAAAATTACTTTCAGATTAAGATGAGGAACATTTTAGAGACTGCCTACTACACTCTCTAAGTGGAATTTAGAGTATCTGCTCTCCAAGGAGCTTTCATCTCAATGTCTCCTCACCCTACCCCCACCTCGCACTGGCTGAAGAACTTTTATTACTTTTATGTACAGAAAACTCAACAGTGTATACTTTTATCCCAGGTTGGCAATGTGAGCCACTGACTGTGGACCCAGTGGCAGCAGATCTCATTATATCTGTCATTACAACTGGTCCAGAGAGCTTCCATCAGCTTAGCCAGAGCTCCTTTGTCTTCCTGTGGACCAGATGTCCCATCCTGACTTTCTGCTTGAGAATGCAGTAGGAAACCATTTTACGGTACAGGACAGGCAGGTTAGCTCGATGGCATCCATGTCATGTGCAATCAAACAGCTGGAACTTCTTATTCTCCATCAGGGTGGTGACAGTGTTAACCCCCGCTTGAAAGACAGATGGCCTCTTGGTGGGGTCATCCTCTTTGCTGGCAGTTTTTTTTCTCAGCCAGGGGCCAACAACCTCTGGTCTGTACTTGCGGGTCAGCTTAAGCAGTTGAGTAGCTATTTGGCAGCCCAAGACCTGGGTCAACTGGTTAATGGCAGGAGGCACTTTCAGACACACAGAATAGTGCTTTGTTGCTGCAGCCTAATGTAGTGGATTTATTTGACAAAGTGGGTGACCTTTTCAGCAGAATGTCCTGTCCAATGCCAAAATTCTTGTATCTTCTCTTAAATAGGGGATTTACCACCTTCACGACCTCCTGTTTCATGACAGCAAGGGCCAGTACCATCTTCTTCCCCATAGCCTTTTTTCCTTTCAGCATCTGGTTAGTGCCTAGGAGATGGATGGCTAAGGTTCCCACCATATTCTTTTCAAGTTCACCAAGAATAACCTAATCCTCAGACCAGCCCTGGCTGGTGTAACTCAGTGGACTGAGCACTGGCCTGCAAACCAAAAGGTTGTTGGTTCCATTCCCAGTCAGGGTACATGCCTGGGTTGCAGGCCAGGTCCCTAGTTGGGGGCGTGGGAGGAGCAACCGATCAATGCACTCTTATACACAGACGTTTCTCTCCCTCTCAATAAAACAACAACAACAACAACAACAACAACAACCAACCCTCAGATCATCTCTGAGAGTTGATAAACTAGCCATATTATATGGATCACTAGCTGAAAATCCCCTACTGTCCAATTTTTACAACCTATGTCCTTATTTATTATCCATCATGGGGTTTCCACTTTTCTTCTTTTACCAATTGCACAAAGCTGAGTCTGAACTTTGAGACTAAAGCCATCTTTTTGATATGAGTTTAATATGGGAACAGAATAGGAGGGTGGTTATGAGTGAGCAAAGCTTTGAAAATCAGACAGATTTTGGTTCATGTCCTGTCCTATCTGTGTGACATAGGGAAAATTACACAAATCCCTTTGGGCCTCAGTTTCTACTTACTTTACAAGGTCATGAGGATTCTATTAAGATAATATGTATCCACAGCAAAGGAAACCATCAGCAAAATAAAAAGACAACCCACAGAAGAGAACTTATTCGTCGATACATCTGATGGGGGTTAATATCCAACACTTATAATGTACTTATAAAACTCAACGCAAAATCAATCAAACAAACAAACAAACAAACAAACACCAAAGGATCCAAATAAAAAATGGGCAAAAGACCTAGATAGACGCTTCTCCAAAGAACACATACAGATGGCCAAGAGACATATGAAAAGATGCTCAATGTCACTAATCATCAGAGAAATGCAAATTAAAACCACAATACCACCTCACAATGGTCAGAATGGCTATATTCATAAATTAACAAACAAGTGCTGGGGAGGATGTGGAGAAAGGGGAACCCTTTTCAAAGTTGATGGGAATGCAGATTGGTGCAACCACTGTGGAAAGCGGTATAAATAACACAAAACAATTAAAAACGGATCTGCCTTTTGACCCAGCAATTCTACTTCTGCAATTGCTGGGTCAAAAGAAACCCAAAACTAGAGTAATTCCAAATAACCTAAGTACCCTTATGTTCACTACAGTGGTATTTACAATTGCCAAGATATGGAAGCAGCCCAAGTGTCCATCAGTAGATAAGTGGATAAGACAACCATGACACATTTGCACATCGTACTACTACTCAGCCAACAAAAAAGAAAATTTTACCCTTTGTGACGGCATGGATGGACCGGAAAACATTATGCTAAGTGAAATAAGCCAGTCAAAGAAAGACAAATACAATATGATTCCACTCATATGTGGAATCTAATGAACAAACTGAATAAGCAAAGGAGAGACAGATGCACAGAGAGCAGGTAACAGCTATTCGGGGAGTGAGGTTAGTGGGTGGAGGGATGGAACAAAGAAGGAAAAAGGACTCATGGACATGAACAACAGTGTGGTGATTGCAGGAGGGAAAAGGAGGCTAAGTGGTAATGGAAAAAGTTCAATAAAAATCTTTAAAAAGATTAATGTATATCAAATGCCTAGCATGGATATATAGTGCTGGTATATAGTAGGTAGTGTGCACTAAATGGTAACTAGATGGAACTCTAGCTCCTTGTCTCCTACCCTCCGGCCTTTTAATAGTATAAGTCAGAAAGAATTATCATAGCATAGTTAGAAGGGGGGGAAAGGCACTGTTAATTGGTGTTGAAGTCTTATTTGAATCTCAGTAAGCAGAGAGAGAGAATGCACATGCACTGACCTTGTGGTAGTAGGTGGTGATCACCTTTACTGGATTACAGTACAGGACTTGCTAAAACTTCCCACAGAACAAATGCCCCAAACCAAAAATGTAGTTCAAAAACAATATGGCCAGAACACCCGAAACTATTTTGTAATTTATCATAAGGGAGTAAAATTCATTCCCCTCTAAAAATTTAAACAGTTATACAAAAGCTTAAGTGGGCTTTGTTCTACAGCTATGGCATGGGCTCTGTGTTTTGATAAACCCAGAATCAGTCACTTCAAAGACCTGACCTGTTTTTTCTTCCACCAAGTATGAAACACATTGCTTATACTAGGTCTATACAAGCCTCTTGAGGGCAGAAACTGTTTCAGCATTTAGTGCAAGTTCAAACATTTGATGAATGAATAAATGGTTAATTCCTAACATAAAGCAGCTTCTACCCTAGAGGACAGAGTAACTCAGCTGTCCCAAAATATTTTAGCAGAAAAGTTTACAAAAGTTCATTTTAGTATTATCCTTGAGGTGCTAGGATTACTTATTTATTCAAAACAAAAATGTGTATGTCCGATGGGGTATTACTTTTCTACAAATACAGGCATTTACTTTGTCTTTAAAAAATGTTAACAGCTTCACAAATTAACCTAGTGGAATATTCCACCAGGGAGTAGCAGAAGCTGGAAAATTTCTAGGCTTCTCACATCAGCGCAAAGCCAGGAGATATCAATCACAACCAGCATCAGGAAATCACTACCAGTGTTCTACATGGGACCCTATAAATAAAAATCCAGCTCATATCTTTCTTGACCACTATGTAAGTATGATTCAAATAAAACAAAAGCCATCACCTTTCTGTTAATCTTCTCATATACACATAAGCTTCTGGGAAGGGATTTAAAAGCAATTTATTTCCCTCATCGTGGATGCTCATGTAGAATAAACATGTTTAGTGCCCAAGTTTTTCCTAGAACTGCAAACAGCATGCCTGGTTTTTTCTTTCTTTTTAAAAATTGCTAAGTATTGAGTGAGAGAAGAAAGGGGAGAAACATCCATTTGTTGTTCCACTTATATTTTCATTGATTGATTCTTGTATGCACTCTGACACAGGGATTGAACCCACAATGCTGGTGTATTGGGGTGATGCTCTAATGAACTGAACTACCTGGCCAGGGCTGCCTGTTTTCCTTTTATTTTTGCTCCTTGATTCTGGGCCTCCTCTTTTTAAGAAGGGAATGGGAGATGTTTCTATTCAGCAAAAGAAATACTAATCAAAGAGCAAGGGGCAGGGTGGTATAATAGAATCATAGGCTTTGTCAGAAAAGTACAAACAGAACCTAGCAATGCCCCTTACTAGGTTGTGACATTTCTCTGTGCTTCAATTTCTTTGTCCACAAAATGCAGTAACAACTATCCTTACAGAGCTATTGTAAGGAGTCAAAATGCATGCTACTCAACTAATCTTCAGAAAACTAGTTTCATTACTTGATTAAAACACAACTCAGCTATGAACCTAACTCAGTCTTTCCTGAGGATCCTCTCTGCTTAAATGGAGTCATAAAGCCCTAAGATGACAGAAAAGGGGGTAGTCAGAAAGGAAAAGTTTTTTTATTTTTCAGTAAAAAGTTAAAAATGTCTAGAGATGATAAGGAATTAATGTTTGGGGATCAGTACATTTTTATTACTTGCAAACTAAAGTTTATTTGGGCCGAAAGCAAATTGTTTTGGGATGGTTGTAACCTCTGTCAAGCCAATTTTACCAACAAGGTATACATGTGTCAAGGATCTGTACTATTTCAGTACCCTGACAGCTTACCGACCATCAACCAACACAAAGCTTTTGGATCTCATTTTAGGCTAACTGCCTTTTAATCAAGAATGAGTTACAATTATAATTTCAAAGTTGCAGATCAGTTATAGCTCCACTCCACCAAGGTACCAATGACACTGTATCAGTCAAAAAACACCAATGCCCAAGGTAACATTCTTTGACAATACTTGCCTCTCCTAGGAAATGTGCCTAGTTGCAAAATCTCTTCTGGTTTCTGAAACTTCCAACACTTTATTCAAGAGCCGAATCATCTGCTTACACTACACCTCCTTCAACATGTACTGTGCTATTCTGTACTGATAATTTGGGGCTGAATATGGTTCATATCACTCCAGGGTTGTGTGTCAGACCATGTTCTCATTGTTTACACACTTCTTCCAAAATGTCTAGTGCCCAGCCCTGACTGGTGTGGTTCAGTGGTCTGGGCATCATTCATTCTGCTAACCAAGGGGTCGCTGGTTTGATTACTAATTGGGGCAAGTGCCTGGGTTGCGGGCCAGTTGGGGGTGTGTGAGAGGCAACCAATCATTATTTCCCTTGTACAGCAATGTTTCTCTCCCTTTCTTCCTTCCTTCCTCTCTCCCTAAAAATAAAATCTTAAAACAAAATATCTAGTGCCCAACTCACAGCAGATGTTTGGGGAAGTTTGTAAGCTGACTGGTTAATAGTAAAAATGAATTTGTGGGCTTCATTTTTCATACACCTAGATATGAGTCTGGGGAAAACCTAATTTAGAAGGCCACAGATAAGACATGAAGACAAACTTTTTTTAAAAAGATATTTATTTATTTATTTTTAGAGAGGGGATGGGAGGGAGAAAGAGAAACCTCTAACCTGGTCCACAACCCAGGCATGTACCCTGACCAGGACCCAAACTGGCAATCTCTAGGTTCATAGGCTGGTACTCAATCCACTGAGCCATATTGGCCAGGGCAAACTTTTGTTTTGACTAGATCATTCTTCCAAAGGAGACCTTAGAACCCTGGCTGGTATGGCTCAGTGGGTTGAGTGCCAGCCTATGAACCCAAGGGTCACTGGTTTGATTCCCAGCCAGGGCACATGCCTGGGTGGCACATGACTGGGTTGCAGGCCAGGTCCCCAGTTGGGGGTGTGAGAGAGGCAACTGATGGCTATTTCTCTCACACATCATGTTTCTCTCCCTTTTTCTCCCTCCTTTCCCCTCTCTCTAAAAATAAATAAATTCTTAAACAAAACAAAACAAAAAACCTAAAATGAAAAGAAAACGAAAGGAGACCTTAGAGAATCAAATGAAGACTTACAGGACCAATATCCCCGAGTATGACAAGAAGCACCGTCAGGCATCTGAAAATGTAAAGTCTTCTGAACTAGGTTGGAAGGATGATAATAAGAGTAAAGACCAAGTACTCACTAGATGAAAAGCCACATGTCTGAAAACCAGTGTTAAAATGAAGATATAAAGTAACTTGGAGGGTAAAAAAAAAAAAAAAAATGACAATCAAACATAGAAAGACTCAGAAGGTACCTATCACATACAAATTAAGTAAATGAAAAGAGAAACGACTGGATTAAAACACAGAAAACCTTAATGCCTATTTTAATGTTTTCATCTATAAGAGAATAATAAAGTTATGGCTCTTAAACTCAATTATGTTTTGGGTTGAGAATAAAAAGCAAAATCATTCTTTTTATTGATCTCCATTCATTTAGATTCAAAGGAAGAAAAATATACCTGTTTTGAGAAAGTGAAAAAATAAGAAAAGGAATTTTCCTCTTCTAACAGGCAGTAGGCAAGGGTTCAAAGTGTGCCCAGTAGCATAAGACAAAGTTGTTATCAGAGGGAACTTCATTATGCTCTACGAGGACAATGCCCTGAAGTGAAAAACCTCATGATTTCTAACTGAAAGAGCCTCGAACCTCCCTAATCCCTTCTCCTCCTCACTGAGAATCAGCTGCTGAAGAATTAATACACCTACAGAATGTATCCCAGAAGGTTCTATTCTGAGATCCCTGGAGAATATGGTGGACTGAAAAGAAATTTCTATTGTCCTAAATTCTCGGTTGGACAATTCTAGCAGGATATCTAGGAAAAAGAGTCAAATTTTTCCTTCTGACTCTTCAGTAAGATTAAAAATGATTTAGTCCTGCTATAAAACTGACATTTAAAACTATCTCACAATCAAACACCTTCCCAGCACCAGGAGCTGCTCTGAACACACTCAACCCCAAGCTCCAAAAAAAAAAAAAAAAAAAAAGGGCCCTCTACTAAAAAGGGTCCAGCTGGGGGTGGGGTGGGTGGGTGGGTGTGGGTGTGTGTGGGTGTGAGGGAGGGAGGGGGAGAGGGGAGAGGGGGGGAGAGGGAGAGAGAGAGAGAGAGAGAGAGAAAGAGAAAGAGAGAGAGAGAGAGAGAGAGAGAGAGAGAGAGAGAGAGAGAGAGAGAGAGAGAGGGAGGGAGGGAGGGAGGGAGGGAGAGGGAGAGGGAGGGGTGGGGGTGAGGGATGACCACCTATAACCCAGATTGCAGTAGGCCTTAAATAGTATTCTAATTAGGTACTCTTGCTTACCTAGGAATGTGTCCAGAGTAGGCCTTCCTTTCCTGGAAGGATAAGTATATCTGCTATTACAATGAGAAGTCTGTCAAGAGTTGAGACTCAAAGACAATAATTGTTCATTAGGTTCACAGTGCATAGCACACCAAGCCAGAATACAAGGGCTGTCAGGACAAGTTCAGAGTTGAGGAAGGCAGCCTGTGACACCTGAAGTGGACTGAGGACGCCCTATCAAGTACAGTCTTTTCTGCCCCTCTGGCCTTTACTACCTCTGAAATTCATGGCCTTGAAAACATTCTGAGTATCATTTAAGTGAATGTTCTGTTAACAATTTTCACTTGGGGAAGATACTCTAACACACTTAGTAGTCTTTAATTTACTCAAATTATATTAACAATTTACATATTATTTGTAAGATTTTTATAAACTTATTCAATGATCTCTCAAAATTACTTTTAATTCAACACAATGTAAGAAATCTTGTGGTGATAATAAGAATTCCCTGTGGGAGTGTCTTCGTTACCTATTAGGAGTCCCTTTAGAGCACATCTGGGTTTAGGCTAATTAAGTGACTTAGAGTGGGGCTCCTGGATAGCCTCAGGATGGGACTGGTCACCAGAAAAAACAAGTGTATCCAGGATTGGAACCTTCAGTTCTATCCTTGGACCTTAGGGAAGGGGAAAGGGGGGTGGTATGCTGTAGATCAAGCTCTATAAAATTCCTGAATGTGTTGTATTGATCTTTTAGGCTGGTAAATCCAGGTGTTGCACCCCAGTTCCAAAAGGGTAGAAGTACTCCCAGTCAGACCATTCCAGACCTTGCCCTATGTATCTCTTCACCTGGCTGTTCACCTGCATCTTTTATAGTATCCTCTGCAATAAACCAGTAAACACAAGTAAAGTGTTTCCCTGAGCTCTATGGGCAATTCCAACAAATTGATGAACCCCAAATTTAATTATAAATTAAATAAATAACCCTATAAATTAATAACCAAATTTATAGCCCGTAGGTCAGAAGTAGGGCAGTCTCGTGATACTGAGCCCTTTACCTTGTGGGAACTGATGTTAATTCAGGCACTGTCAGAGTGAACTGAATTGTAGGACACTCGGCTGGTGGCGGCTAAGAATTGGAGAATTGCTTGGTACGGGGAAAAACTCACATACCTCGTATCAGAGTTCTTGAGAGAAGAGCAGTCCCCCTGCCCCAGAGCTACATTTAGAGGCAGGAGACAGTCACATACAGCCAGGTAATTTCTATTTCCTTCAAAATCAAGGTATCTGGAAGTTATTTTTATTTAACTGGTGTGAGAGAAAGAGTGAGGGAGGGAGAGTGAGAGAGGGGAAAAGAGGGGGGAGGGGGGCAGAGAGAGAGAGAGAGAGACAGACAGACAGACAGACAGACAGACAGAGTTGTCCCACCTATCCATCATACATTGGTTGATTCTTGCATGTGCCCCAACTAGGATCAAACCTGAAACCGTAGTGTATCAGGTAGATCTAACCAACTGAGCTACCCAGACAGCGCTACCAATTATTTTAACTAAACAGTAAGCTTTAAAAATACCAAAAGACAAAAGACAACAACCAAATGAAGTTTACAAACTTCACTACTCTTCAAACATGGGTTATCTGACCCAGCCCTCAATATATCTGAAATACACAAGGTTCCCTGTTGCCGATAAGTGAATTATTTTTAACACCCACAGATGTAAATTAACCTTGTCTGTTCCTCTGTCACATTCACCACTGCTTTGGTTAGAACAAACTCTGGTTATGATTTTACTACCTGAATACCATGAAGCTTCCAACATATTTCTGGGACTATTTCTTGCTAGTTCAGGAAACATAAGGAAGAAAAAACCACCCAAATCTCCCACCTACCATTCACCAGCTTTAGTTTCCTATTCAGAATACCGGCAACCACCATTCTATTCACACGGCCTTAGTTCCAGTTTCGGCTAATGCATACATTTATCCCCATTAAACCAACTGTAAAGAATATACCAGGAGAAATCATAAATCAGGAAGAAACTCCCACTAACTTTAAATGGGATTTATATAGCAAAAGAGCTGTTTCATTATTTTACTAGCACACAAACTTATCTGAAATAAAATAGGGATGTCCCACCCAACTTAAATTCAAGTTATACATGTAACACCCCTTTCAACTCACACAATTCTATTAATCCACCACTAAGTTTCACTATCTAGTGCTAACAACCACACATGAACACAACCTCAGTTTTGTCCTGAAACCCAGATTGCCCCCAATATGCAGATTCACTTTTGCCATCCAGTTTCTCTCTGAAGTCCATGACGTTTCTCCTTAAAATATTTTGGCACTTGGTAAGGAAAAAACATTCTCACTGTACACTATGATAATCTGAGCCTGACTGTAATACAACTTGGCCATGAAAATATAACTTTGCTATTCCTGAAAAGAAACCAGTATGTACTGGGAAACTTCTGAAGCAAAGAGAATAAACTTGTTACTCCCTTACTGATACCTAGAGATGGCCAAGATTTTAAATTTTCATGGGCTCACGGTGCAACCAAAACCTGAATAAAAGAAAGTAGGCAAAGTAGGACAAGATTATCAACCACTTTACTTGTTTAGATAAAAACTACTCTCCAGCTATTTTAAACAACTTAATCCTAAAACATCCAAACTAACTTCATCACTTGAAAAAAAAGTTTTAAGAACTTCATTTAATCTTTAATGAACTTTGCTAATCAAAGGGGAAAAGCCTTTAAAAGCTTTAAAGGGGAGCTTAAGAGTTTGAAGTAGCTAGGAACAAATTTAAGAATGAGGTTCCTGAAGCAGTAGAAAGAAATGTTATTTATAAGCAGTGTTATTTCTTCCATGTCATTTCACTCAGACAACAGGCAAATTATAGCCTTGAATTCATAGTCTACACTCCTTCAGAGACCATAATGTATGTGAATTCTAACATGTAAACAGGCTTCCAAATTAAATAAGAGAACAAATCTATAGGTCACAGCCAACTTTACACAACACTGCAACAACTTATAAAAACCATACTCAAAATACAACAGAAGATCCTGGCTAACAGAAGAAACAAAAGAACCTGGCTAATTCCTGGTAGTGTATCATTATGGGTCATGATCTACATTACCCCTTTTGTATAGTATTCTCATACATGGGGAATAATTATTCATTCTATCATGTGTCGCAGAACTATGTGTTCAAATTCCTGTAAGATTATTAACTAGGTCTGAATATTCTATTAAATTCAAAGAAAAACAAACCTAAGAATAAAAAACAAGCTGCTACTTCAGTTCACATTAGAGTAAGCAAAAGCCTAAGTCCCTGAATAGGGCCAAACTTTCAGAAGCTTCATTCCAAGCAGAACTATCACCAATTCATTAAGAAAAGACTATAGCAAACCAGTCTTAATTTGGGCCTTCCGTGGAACTAAGTACATTTACTTCATAAGGTATAGCAATTAAGAGCTTAATAAATCTTACTGCAAATCTATCAATCAAGGCCAAACCTGGGCTGGAAACTAAAATGTTCAATACCTTGGCTGAAAACTTTCGTAATGGCCTAGAACAAGTCACTCCCCTACTCTAAGATTGCTCAGACCCACAAATGTGTCATGTCCCAAACTGTTTTTATTTGGTAGCACTTTCTGTAAGTAAAAAGTTCCCAAAACTGAGAAAGGAACGAAATAATTAAGGAAACCAGAATACCTCTGACACACCTCCCCCCAAAAGAGTAATTTAAAAGTGTGTGTATATCTGTATCTTTATCTATATGTGTGTGTGTAAAACTTAAAAAATAAGTTTTAAGAGACCTTATCCTTCCCGCAGTGAATGCACCTAACAGTTTCTAATCAAAGTTTACAAAAGACTCAAGCCCATCTAATTTAATTCTGAGTTTCAGCAAGCCATTGGGCACTTCTATCCCCAGAAGGTCCAGGGAAGCCAAAAGGAACCTTGTTGCAATTCATATGAGCAGCCCCATAATCTGGATTTTTCCTGGATATACAGATATAGATTCCTCAACCAAAACTTGCCCTACTCCCTCACCGCACACACGTTGGCATTTTCGTTTATAGGTGGGTCCTGGAATAGCTAAAACCAGGAAGTTCCGGAGTAATTAGAGGATTTAGAGGAAGTCATCTTGGAAGAGTTGCAAGACCCAGAGAAATCAGGGGATGTCAGAAAGAGGTTGTTCCTGACCACCTCTCCTTCCTGACCCACGCAAACTTCACCCAACCGGGTCCCAGACACCCCGGAGGAAGAGGCCATTTTAATGAGGCCTGGCTGAAGAACGTGCAAGGAGAGGAAGGGAGGATATCAGGGAAGGGCGTTCGGAAAGGCCGAGCCCTTTCTCCCAACAGCACCCGAGATGGGTGGCAGCACCTGGAGCTCTAAAGAGAGAAACTGGACTCAAGAGCCTAGGAGGGGTACAAAAGTAACAGTGGCCTGCCACAAGGGGGGAGAGTGGTCCGGGCCCTGGGGCCGGGCCTCTTACCCATAAGCGGGGGAAGGACCCCTTCTCTGGTCAGTCATATAGACCCTAGCCCTTGGGTCAGGGACAACTACTCAAAGGTCCAGAAGGCGGGAGTTGGCTAGTGCCTGATTTTTCTCATCCGGCCATGCGGCGCGGGGGCGGCCATCCTGAGGGGTCCGAGTACCAGGAGGGCACGGGGGGGCCGGACGCAGCGCTCACCCGCGGGCCGCCTCCAAGCTCTTAATCAGCTTCTTGATCTTCCAGATCTCCACGTTCCTGTCCGCAGCACTGGGGTCGTCCGCCATCTTCTCGCCTCCTCCTCCCTAGAGCGGCCCGGCGGGGCCCGGAGACACCAAAACCACAGAGTTAGCGCCGCCACTGGGGCAGAGCGGCCCCCTTCCTTGCCACCCCAGAGAGGCCTTCCTCTTTCCGCCCCGCGCGACCAGCCGTGGGGACTTCTGGCCTTTCCCTCCCCCTGGCTTACCTAAGGGCCCAGTCCTGGGCGGCAGCGGCTGCTCCTCCCCGGCGGCGGCTCCGCGGCGGCGGCTCTGACGTAGGACACCGGCTCCCTCTCTCCAGGCAGCTGCATGTGTTGCAATCCGCTCACATGGGGCCTGTGACATCACTTCCTCCGCCAGGGGGCTGAGTGGAAGTCGGCGGGCGGAAGGGAGGGGGCCGGTGCGGAAAAGGGAAAGGTCGGCGCGCGCCGCGACTTTCCATTGGCTCTCTGCGTAGTGGCCAACAATGAGCTTGCTGATTGGCCACAGCTGAAACCGCGCTGCCTGTGAGATGAGGCGGGGGGCGGGGATGCGCCGTCTTTCTTCCGGCCCGGCAAGCCGAGAGGAGGAAGCGGGCGGAATCCGGGGGCTCTCGCGAGGATTTACTCAGACCCCGCCGGGCTCGAATGGGGGTGTTTCTTAAAGGGCGAGGCAGGTGGGTCATAGTCTTTTGCGTCCGCCCTCCTTAAATTGAATGAACTGCTGAGGGTCTGCGACGCTCAGCTAGGCGTTCGGGCCAGGTCGCGAGTTTCGAGTTGCTCCTGAGAAGCCTCAAAGAAGCGTCTCGCGGCTTCGCAGCTGACGAAGCGTTCCAGCTTGCGTACGTCACGGCTGCCTCAAGTAGTGTTCAGACTCCCGGCCTGGACATTCGGATTAGGAAACTTCCCCCGGGTGGTCCGGGACCCCTCCACTCGCAGGGGCAAAAGAGGCACGTTCTTTCTCGCCTCAATGCTAAGATGGTTCACCTTGGACCCAGGACTTTGAGGGGAGGTGGGTGAAGCGAGACAGGGACTGGCTGTCTGAGGTTTGAGACTTGCGGTAGCTCATCCCATGAGTAGTTAGTTGGTGTAATCTGTTCAGAGTGGTGGTGGAGAATGTTGAAGCAAAATGGGCAGCTGTATAAGTTAGACATTTTTTTTAAGTAAGGATATTTAATTAGGTATTTTGTCTCTTTGCCTTAGTGGGGTTCCTGACAGTTCATTCAAATATTTGGCCTCAAACTGTGTGCAAACTCGGTTTTCCTGAGGATAGTGAGGCGAACCAGATATCAGTGTCCACCTTCGAGGAGCTTTCAGTTTAGTTGGGCTTATAACCGTTTGTGATTGTATGTAATAAAATAAATTAGTACTTCAGATTGCTGTGAGAGTGTAATGAAAGAGGGCCCAAGTTTGGAATGAGATCCAAAGGATGAGTAGGAGTTTGTGAGGAGGTAGCATAACACATTTGATGAACTACTAAAAAGCCAGTGTGCTGGAGCAAATTCAGGACTCAGAAGAGTGGCTTGAGAAGGAAGCAGTGGACAGATTATATAAGGCCTTGAAAACTGGGTTTAAGAGTTTGGCTTCTTAAGGATAATGCACAGCTTGCCCTGGCTGATGTGCCCAGTGGATTGAGTGCTGGCCTGTGAACCAAAAACAAAGGGTCGCCAGTTTGATTCCCAGACAGGGCACATGCCTGGGTTGCAGGCCAGGTGCCCAGTAGGGGGTACACAAGAGGCAACCACACATTGATGTTTCTCTCCCTTTCTCCCTCCCTTCTCCTTTCTTAAAATAAGTAAATATATGACAATATATTTTTCAGAAAAGAATAATTCACAGCTTAACAAAGGATTTAGGGATGGGGAGGTGCCATGATGATACAGTTATGTTTTTAAGGAGATGGTTTTGCTTAAATTGGAGATAGCAAAAGTGGAAGCCTAGAGATCCTTTGGGCAGCTGTGGTAAATCATGTGAAAGATCATTGTAGCTTAGAATAGGGTGGTGACAGTACAGATGAAGTGAGTGATAATGTGGGCTTAGAATGGATAGGACTGGATGATGGGTTGGATGTGGAAGAAGAGAGAGAAGGGCTCCCAGGGTACTAATGTCATTACACTTAGGAAAGATGAGTAGGGTTTGGAAGATGATCAAACATTTTATCTTGAGCCTATTTGAGTTTGCTTATGAGACATGCAAGTGGTGATGTCAATAAGGCAATTGCATTTATGGGGGTTTTGTGTCCTTTTTGTATGCTATTTTAACTTGGTCCACACTTTGGAGTTGGGGATTGTGGGGGATACCGGCCAGCAGCATCCATCTCGGCTGCGGATGCTCGTCGAAACATGCCAAGAACATACACAGAGACACCCAGTTCCTGTGGGGGAATGGGGACAGAATGGCCACTCATGTGGGGAGCGCCTTGGCCACCCTCTCTCTTGGAGGGTGCCTTGGCCACTCCTCACGTGGGGAGCGCTTTGTTCCCCCTCCGGAGAGGCTTTTTATTGGGTTCGTTTGCATAGGAATTCAAGTAAAGCTCATTAAACATTGCAGGGAAGTAAGGATCAAACAATAGGTAACAACGAAGTCTGAGGGTGTATTTTGAGTCAGGATCAAAGAGCTGTAAAACTTGAAAGAACAAACTTACTTCTTCCTTGGACCCTTATCATTCAACTGAGAGCATTCTAAACAAAGCAGGTTTCACAGGATTTTACATATTCTTTCTTAGGGCTGATCACCGGGGGAATCCGCCCTTTTCAGCACAGAGCTGCACCACCCTGTCATTGTTTCAGGCTTCGGTGGAGCAAGGGAAGTAAGGCAGCCAAGGGATAAGGAGATTTTCTCCCAGATGATGAGGACTCAGCTATGTCAAAACCGAGGAGCAAGGGTCCATCACCCCCTTTTGCTGTAGCCCCCAGAGTCCTTTCTTGGGGGCCTCCCACGTGATCGTGCCTGTCTTAGGTCATTCCCCCTTTGGGGAGTCTTACCCGTCTTTGGCTAACCGACCAAGCATTGGGGTTCGGTTATGAATGAAGCAGCAGAAGCCGTGCTCCTGCCAGGGAGGTAAGCTTTTGTCTCCTTGCTGGCTTATGGTCCAAGGCCACTCCCTCAGCCTTAGCCTTGGCGGGGGTTACAGCTTCTG
Source organism: Phyllostomus hastatus (assembly GCF_019186645.2). Taxonomy (NCBI): domain Eukaryota; kingdom Metazoa; phylum Chordata; class Mammalia; order Chiroptera; family Phyllostomidae; genus Phyllostomus; species Phyllostomus hastatus. The sequence goes on along the minus strand of NW_025333611.1, from coordinate 29,213,551 downwards.
ACACCAGGCAGGGCAGTTCCCAACAGGGGATGTTGTCCCCATTTCATAGATTGGGAAACTGGGACAAAGAAATGTGAAAGGGACTTTCTCAGTCTCACAGCTAGTATATGGTTTTCAGACTCCGCAGTCAGTACACTTAATCATGCAGCAGCTTCGTTACCTGTATTTCCAAAAAGAGAGGACACAGACTTCCTGTAGGGCAAGTCTTTTTCCCCCAGCAAATGCATTTCCAGGATGGAATCTCTTTAGTTTCCATTTTGTAATTTTTGGCATGTGTTCACTTATTACATAGTATTTATTGTACTTAGTAATGGACCTTTATAAATAGTTATAAACACTGCTTACTGACTAGGTGTTTACCATGTCTCTAGCTTTTCCCTGCTTCATTCCCCTGCCCCAGTTCCTACTTTCTACAGTAGGTTGCCTTGATCTGTTTTTCCTGGTCGTTTATATATTTATGTTTATAGTGTTTCCAGTGTGTGTTTGATGGCTTCACATACTTTGTAGACCAGTTCATAAGCTTGCATTTCTGTGTGATTCATGCAGAAGCAAACATGGTGAATCCCAGATAGAACTGCCGTATCTCAACCTTTGAATCCTTCCAATTTAGAGATTACCAAGATATGCAACTTGTTTCTTAGAATAATAGTGTAGACTCAGGCAGTTTAACTATAGCCCCTAAAGTTTACTTGATCAGTTGCTGCAAATTTACCATCTCCACATTCAGTATTGGAAATCAGTATGCTAGAGACAAAGGCTGGCATAGACCCCTAGCAGAAGAGATTGGGAAGGAACAGAACAGGGATGTTATTTCCTTTAGCAAAGACAAACCTTTTTAAATGGTACCATGACCATTCAGTGTTCAGAAGGAACCTCCTGTGATATAAGGGTAATACAGGTTTTTTTCAAAATGCCATATGGTAAGACTAGAATATAAAACCTCTAGGCACAGGTTGTCTGAAAAATGAAGGATTTGTACTTGGTGACCTCAGAATTTCTTCCCTAGCTCTAATGTTAGGTAATAAACTTAATGTTTTGGGTATAGGTGATATTCCTAGTCAGGGATGAAGAGAAAGGAGAGGGATGGATTGTTTTGATGTTGAAAATATCAGTAACAGCTTGAGAATACAGTGCTGTTAGGTACAGAGATAGTTGGTTGCTAATGTAAAGCCAGTTCAAGAGTAGCCAAGATGAAAAAGATACTTTTGGAATTTGATGGGGTTAAGGAAAGACATCTGGAGCTAGGCAGCTGAAGAGTTGAATGCTGACTCTTCTTAACTTGGGCAAGTCATTTCTTAAATCTTACAGAATCTCAGGGATTTTTTATTTGTAAAATGAGGATGCTTTCTATTTTGTGGGACTATTGTTGGATTAAATAATTTGTGTAAAGTGCCTAGTACCATTTATGGCAAGCATATGTCATCAGTGAATGTTTTCTTTTTAGTTTCTCCTAATTTGTTCTGTTCTGTGGGACCTATGACACTCCTTGTACTTCACCATTCTCCTGCAGAAAATAGAGTTGAGTAACTAAAGGTGGAGCAGATCTGAAATACAATTTCTAGGGATTTTTTTTTTCCCTCATGGTGAAAGAGGGAGCCAGTAAAGTAGGTCTTTGAGATCATTTCTCTGCTTTGATGGCTGGTATGTTAATTGTAGAAATTTGGAAATTTTCAGAGTTGAAGTTTAAAATATTGGGTATTTTTATACCTAACTATATTCGTAGAATGAATGACTTTTTCTTAGTTAACTTAATAGTTATGTGTAGGTTTTCCCTGCCCTGATCCAACAGTCAGAGTTTCATATAAACTTTTGTTAAAAGAAAAAGTGTTTTTGTGCCTAGAAAAATAAAAAGTAATTTGAAAAACATCTAGATTAGATTTCCTCTGAAGTGCTCACAACTTCATGAACTAGATGAAGATCAATAAAGGAATGTCTAGTCTGTCCTGGTCTGTCCTGAAGTTCCTGGCTACACTTAAGAATAATGATTTTGAGGAATGCAGTTCTGTAGATTCTATCCTTAAGTAAAGAAGTCTTATTGTAAATATTGGGTTGGCCAAAAGGGTCATTGCATTTTTTTTTCAGTAAAATAGCTTTAGTAGCATTTAGTTTTTAACTTCATTCAAAACAATTTTGTTAGATTGCTTTGTGACAGCTGTCATATCAGTGTGCATTTAAAAAAATGAAAATTTGTGAATTTTTGTGTAGCCATTTTAATATTGAAGATGAGAATCACACCATTTTCATGTATTATACTTTGTTATTTCAAGAAATGTAAAAAATAACTGAAATGCAAAAAGATCTGTGCAGTGTATAGAGAAGGTGCTGTGACTGATGGAATGTGTCAAAAGTGGTTTGCAAAATTTTGTGCTGGAGATGTCTTGCTGGACCATGCTCCACATTTGGGTAGACCAGCTGAAGTTGATAGCGATCAAATTGAGACATTGAGAACAATCAACTTCATACCACATGGGAGAGATAGACAACACACTCAAAATATCCAAATCAATAAAGTTCATGAAAATGAAAAATGTGTTATTTTACAGAAAAAACTAAATGGACTTTTTGGCCAACCCAATAAAAAGCCAGTGAAGAAGACCTTTCACTAAGTTGGTACAATATATTGTAGAACTCAAAGGATTTAAGATTCATGTAAATTGACATAAAACAGTTGCTTAACTATGGAGTGCAATGTGTGTGTGCAAGTGACTTGAAATAGGTAAGTTTAAGGCAGCCTTTACTCCCCTGTGGACACCTAGTGGTGAAATGTAACCCTTTGGTGGGAGAGGGAACTACACAATTAAGGAATGGCAGCAGTTTCCCCTCTGTGTGACCAAACATCTTCATATGAATTTGTAGGCTTTTTAAGTAGATACTTTTAGATGCTTTGGCCTTTAATGATTTCCAAATTAATTTTTTTTTTAAGTTTTTAGAGAGGGGGAAATATCAATGTGCAAGAGAAGCATCAGTTGGCTACCTCTCACATGCCCCAAGCAGGGACCTGACCCATAACCCAGGCATGTGCCCTGATTAGTAATTGAACCAGCGACCTTTCGGTGTGCAGCCAGGGCACTCAAACCACTGAGCCATACCAGCCAGGGTGATTTGCAACTTTTAAGATAACAATGCATATAGAGAATTTTTTGTCTTTCTGTTGGGGGTGGGTGGGGATTATATATGTGTGTATGTGCTATTTCCCTGCTTTTAAGGACCTTTGTTCTAGGGAGCCTTCGATAGCTAGAGCAGAGATTTTTAGCTTTCCAGTAGTAACATGAAAGAATGATTAGGAGGGTGAGAATTAGCCATGCATGCCCTTGGGTGACCTGGGGAGAATAACTGCTTAATGTTTTCAGTGGTGCCTCTTTTGATGCTAGAGATACTCATAGAATACCCAGACAGATGCTAATCTTTTAGTTCAATTCCATAAATATTGTGTTCCATTTTTCTGTCTAGTACTGGGATGAAAAAGCTGAAAAGTTTTAGATGTAGTATGGTACTTAAATTTGCAGTCTATTTTAGAGGATAAAGATGTAGGAAAGTTAAGTAAGTAGATGATAGTATAAAAGCAGCTTTTCACAGGACTGAGGTACAAATGAACCAAGTGAGCCTGAAACACCTTGTTATATCATAAAGAAACAGACTGTTTTTTGTAATCAGTACTTTTTAAAAGATTTTATTTTAGAGAAGGGAAGGGAGGGAGAAAGAGGGAGAGAAACGTCAGTGTGTGGTTGTCTCTCATGTGTCCCCTACTGGGGACCTGGCCTGCAACCCGGGCATGTGCTGACTGGGAATCGAACTGGCAACCCTTTGGTTTGTAGGCTGGCAACTCAATCCACTGAACCACACCAGCCAGGGCTCTTGTTTTAATAATGGTCATTCTAACAGGTGTGAGGTGTTATCCCATTGTGGTTTTAATTTGCATTTCTCTGACAATAGTCATTTTGAACATGTTTTCATGTACCTGTTGATCATCTGTGCGTCTTTGGCAAAATCTCTCTTCAGACCCTCTGCCCATTTTTTACTGGATTTATTGCTGTTTAATTGTATGAATTCTTTATATTCTGGATATTAACCCCTTATCAGAAATATGATTTGTACGTTTTCTCCTACTGCACAGGTTGCCTTTTCATTTGGTTGATGGTTTCCTTTGCTGAGCTTTTTAGTTTGATGTAGTCCCATTTGTTTATTTCTGCTTTTGTTGCCTTTGCTTTTGTTGCCAAATCCAAAAAAATTATTGCCAAGACCAACTCATTCCAAAAACAAACCTTTCCCATATGAACTGTACTGCAAGGTAACTAGGTACTTATTATGAGTAAATTTTTCACTGTGAAGATATTCCAACTAAAAGATGAAGACAGAAGTAAACTGGTATAATTTTAATGAAATTAAAGATCTGTATAATGATCAGTGGCTGCTAACACCACAACAGAACCAACCAGAATTGTATACCTGTTGGTGGAAGTACATACCACCTGTTCTTGTCAAAAAAGTGAACTTGAATCAGATCCAACAGAAATGCAAGAACACACTAAATGACATCACAGGAATGCAGTCTGTGCAATGCACAATGGAGGAAATTACAGGCCTACTTTCTTCAACAAATATTTTGCAAACCAGAGGAAAAAGAGGCAGGGAAACCTATACTTTGAGTCTTAGGGAACTACAAACCAATATAGGATGTGGCCCTCATTTGGTTCCTCTTTCTTGAAAAAGTTATGAAACAGTTTAGGGAATCTGAACATTCAAGTGTTTCACATTAAGCAGTTAATATTTTTAGATGTGCTATTTTATAGAAAAACCCCTTTTAGAAGTACATAATGAAATGTTAAGAGTAAAGTTACGATTTCTGGAATTTCCTTTAGAATAAGGAAAGGTGGGGAAATATAGTAAGTTACAAGAAATTGCTGAATTGAATATTAAAAAGTTGTGAGTGTAAGAATTATTTTTTAATTCTCACCCAAGGAAATTTTTTCATTGCTTTTAGAGTGAGAGAAACATCAGTTGGTTGCCTCATACACACCCCAACTGGGGATTGAATCCACAACCTGGGTGTGTGCAACAGGGAATCGAACCTGTATCCTTCTTGTCTGTGGGACCAAGGGTGACAGAGACCAGGAGGGTATGATTTTAATTTAAGCGAGTTACACCAGTAAGGTACATTGATTTCCCCTTTAGGAAACCTGTGGTTAACCTTTTTTTGGTCATAGATTCATTCAAGAAATCAATGGGCCATTTTCCCAGAAAAATTATTGACCATCTTGCATTTTATCAGTGGTTTATGAACTTCCTAAAGTCACTCATATGGACTGCCCATTCCCCATCACCATTGCCTTAAATCTTCTCATCCTGGGTCAAGTGCTACAAGAACCTGTTTAAGAACCTGTGATTTAGGTGAACATTTTTTTGCCCTTGTTTCCTGATCTCACTGAGCTGAAGCTTGTAATTATTAAAGGCTGGTTCAGCTGCAGCGTTCTGTTTAGTGTGAAGATACTTTTGCTTCCTGACTTGCTGTTGCAAGTGGACTTGATGATACATTGTATTTAGTTTAGCCGTATGAAATTGCTGATATTGTTTTTGATCTATTGAAATGGCTGTTTCAATGGTTCTGATTGCTAAATTACCTTTCATGCTGTTCACAGATTGTGTCATGTATGTCACTCTATACTACCTCTATCTAGTTATTAGAGGACAAGAAAGGATACAGTCCTTACAAAGCAGCCTTAGGACTGGAGAATGCAGTTGCAGTGCTGTCTGAAATAGTGAAGGGTTTATTTCTAAAACCTGGTTGTCTCTTCATTCCCAATCTTGTCATGTACTGTTAAGAATTCACTTTTATCTTTACTGCTCCCTGTTGCTATAGAATCTCTAGTTGTTATAAAATTGTCACACCCACAGATTACTTATTGTAGGTTTTTTATAATGAAGTGTGGAGCAAAGCATAGAACTGACATCTTCTCCCTGGTAATTCATGCATTGGTAAAGACAATGCTTATGTAATATTCCCACTAACAATGTATACACAACTCTGGACACAAGGAAATCATCACATGAATCCAAATAAAGGGCCATTCTGCAAAAGAAATGGCCTTTGCCCTTCAAAAATCTCAATGTCATGAAAGGAAAAAAAGGCAAAGGAACTATTCTTAGATAAAAGGAGATATAACTAAATGCTATGTGTGATCTTTGATGTGACCCTGATGGAAAACAGGATATTACTGAGACAATTAGGTAACTTAATATGGGCTGCGTATTAGATAGTAGTATTATATGTTAAATTTTCTGATTTTTATAGTTGCAGGGAGGCGGTTCTGTTCTTATATTTGCAGAAATATTGACAGGTTTGAGTGTCATGACGTTCAGAAAACAGAAAAACCACACAACAGTGAAAAAGTTCAAGTATGGCAAAATGCTACTTGAATTTAGGTGAAAGGTATGTGTTCATGTGTGTTCATTATACTATTATAGCTTTTCTAAGAGTAGGTTTGAAACTTTCAAAATACAAAGTTGAGGAAAAAGTTAATTCTACCTGGGTAGATACAATAATGTAAGTTTATTTAAGATCACACAGAATAAATGAGCCAGCAACAGAACTGGACTCTTTACTACGAAATAAAGCATAAAAGATTGCGAACTTATTCTGGTCACTCCTGTCCACCCCATCCTCCCCTCCTTGTTGGTCCAGGAAAATTTCAGGCTGCATTACTATCAACCTCTCCTTGGTTTTTTTAAAAAATCTTTTACCAATTAAGTTCTTGTTTCTGGGTTTGGTAAAAGTTGCTCCTGGTATTCTTGACAGATGATTCAGACATAAACGTAAAAAACAGAGACCTTAATTCACTGTTTTAGACAGTGGGAGAGATTTGCTAGTTTGACAAGATTTGAATGCTTATGTATCTAGCATTGTAGGTGCTGGGAAATAGCAGCGGGCAAAGGTTTGTGGGCTCATGAAGTTTACACGGTGGTTGTCAGTCTTTCTGGGTTGTAATAAAGTAACTGGGTAATTTCTCAACAAAAATTTGTTCCAGCAGTTCTGGAGGCCAGAAGTCTGAGATCAGGGTGCCAGCATGGTCAGGCGAGGGTCCTGTATGGTCACAGACTTTTCATTGTATTTTCACTTGGCGGGAAAGGGCCAAGGGATTTCTGGAGTGGAGCCCTTTTTGTAAGACGCCACCTTTAATATCTAAAACTTAGGATTTCAACATTTGGTGGGGGTGGGGGAGTGGCACAGAAATTCAGATTATAACAGTGGGGGAGAGGGAAAACAAATTAGGTGATAACTGCTAAGGAGAAAAAGAGGGTAAAGAGGATAAATGGCAGGACTTGAGAAGGGGCTATTTTATGAAATTTCAAAGGCTTGTGAAAAAAAGTGACGGATGAACCAAATGGAAATCTGGACAACTTTCTCAGTGAGGGTGGGCAAAGACCACAAAGTAAAATAGTTGGAGGATACAGGCAAACAGGTAGTGAGAAGCCTGATCACATGAAGCCTATGGACAGGCCTCTAACTGCTATGGGGAAAGAGTAGCAAGGTGTGTAATTGTATGTGGGGAATATTATGTGTAATAATTCATGTAGTAATTCATACTAAGTGGCCAGAGTAGAGATGGTGATCTGGATGTACTTTAAAGGTTGCTAGGATTTGTTTATTCCATTTGGGGGGGGGGCAACCATATGAAGCATATTTACTGGAAAGACCATAGACCATTAAGGAGCAGAAACCAGAAGTTCCTTTTTAGACCTACCAAGCATTTGTCATAAAAGGGAACCTGTATGTAAAGAATAAAAATCTTTCTGCCTTTCAAGTCTGTTTGCAACACTACATTTTACTGGTCTGTAACTGGAATACTGCTGTGTGTTCACTGTGCAGGGAAGCTGGAGACAGTTGTGAGTACCTACGCACGTAGCTCTTCTCCCTTCTTCCTAATAGAACCCATACTGTCCAAGAGTGTTTGGCTCCTCTTCCTGATCCTAACAAAGATCCTCCTTGATCTTTCATAAAGGTCAGTACTTAATTGGAGTGCTTTGGAAATCCAAGAAGGGCTTAGTTATCACAATGACTAGGAGATACAAGAGATGTTTACTGGGCAAGGGCCAACCACAGATGCTAAATATCTAACATACCACAAAACAATCCGTCATGGATAATTACTACACGTTCCACAAGGTTCCCACCAACTTTGTGGCTGAGAACTTGAGCCTAGAATTTATTTTTTATGAATCTCAAGAAGTATTTACATGGGTGTTAATGAACAACTTTCTAGGAATGTAATTATGCAAACAATGTCTTTCACATTAGAACACTTGTACTGATTTTATTTCTAGATTATCACCACAAAATAAAAGGAAGCATTACCTCTGATGGAATCTAAGCCCCATGTTATTAAAATTCCTTTAGGCATGGTCTACAATAGTAGTCCATGAAACACAAGGGGAAGTCTATTGGAAGACTTGAAGGAAAAATTCTCAATACTTAAATATTTGAGATATAGGAAAGATGCAGTCCAAGGTCTGCTTCTGAAGTTGTTAGCATGTGGTAATCAGAACTACAACAGAATTTAGGATAAAGCAACTCACTGACTGTAAACAAAAATATGGAAAGAAGCAGTACCTAGTATTACTGAGCCTCAGAACTTACACCTTAGGATTTACTACTAGATTGATATAAAGCTACATAGAGCAGAAAGCAACCTGAAAATAGTAGCCCCAGTTTTTAAGCTAGAGATCTACCCAGACTTTAACATTCCAAACAAAAGATGGGGCTATAAGAGAAAAAAAGACAAGAACAACCAAACCTCAGAACCAGATTTATCCTTGGTGACAATGCTTATTTCATTATACCAGCACTTCCAAAATATTTGAGTGACCCTAGATCAGGGAAATGGAAAGTATGATGCATATTATATTCTCAAAGCTAAATCTGAAGAGTCTCACTCATAAATGAGATCAAGATGCTTTTCATATTTATTTTTTTAAAAAATCCAGAATGGATCAAAAAAATCAAAGATACAGGTGCCAGACAAAAGCCACAAGGTAGCTATAAAAGTGTCCCACAGAAAAATTACGAAGCCTTATTACCTTGTTTTAAGAGTTGTACTTAACACAAATATTTTGTTTTCCATTGACCTTGTTTCTATTGCTCTACCTCTGGCATGGCAGACTTGCCTTGCAAGGCCTCAGTTGAAGGAACCAATGTACACACATGCTGGTAGAGCAGTAGTTAAGTATCTTATCCCCAGATGGTCTCATTCCATGTCTTTGACTGACTACCTTCACTGTTGTGTGGGATGGTTTCACCCCTTGGAAATATGGTAACTTCAGCATAAAACAATGTTAAATCTTTAAAATGATCAATATATCATCTTCCCTTCCATGTACAGCTGAAAAAATGATAGGGTAGGGGCAGGACATTGTGAGCTTTGCACTGTTGGAATTATCACTCATTAAATGATCATTAGCTAAGAGTCACTAAATTTACATATTAAGGAAATTATATATAGAATACTGCAAAAACACAGTAAAAGAATGAAGTTCTCCCATTTCTGCTCAGGAAATCCCTTTACTCCTAAGCGTCATAAGATGATGTCCTTTTGGCTCCAAAGTTTACTAGTATTACTGTTTCTCCTCTTTTTGATCTTCCTTTTGTTCCCCAGTGCCAGAACTTCCAGAGCCTTCTCGCTCAGAGGCCATCTGTTAAGAAAACATTTGACAGTCACTCATTTAATGTGAAGGCTGACAGCTTGCTCTTTGGTGAATTAAAAAATGAAGGAGCCACATCCTGCCTATTCCACTCTACACACACACACACACACACACACACACACACACACACACGGTGGTTTCTGTGACCCCTTCCCTTTGACCTCATCCTCCCTCTGGAAGGGGAGGAAAGATATTGTCAATACTCACAGTTCTATGAATGGCTAGGTAAGGAGCCATTAGTGAGAGTAATCAAGAGCAGTTATAACAGGATCAACTCAGGAGCGAAATAGTAATGGAGAAAAACACGGCTCAGTCCTTGTACCTTTTTGTATGCCATTTCAAAGAGTTTCAACGATGCTTGCTGAAGGGAAGATGCTGCCTGCCTTATGTTTTCTCCAGTTTCACTATCTTTTCGAGCCAGGAGCTCCCTCATTTTGGAAATCTCTTCTTTTAGTTTGTTGCACTTAAAAACAAAACAACACAAAACCCTCACTTTTTCTGGGTTTCTCACCCTATTACACAAAGCAGTAATGTTCAGAAACATTTTTAAAAACTAAATTCTTATCAAGATCCACAGAGACAGATGAACTTCATTGACACCAGTGACAATGCCCCCCCAACTTCTTGAACTACTCCATTATAAAAGAGGGTTTACCTCGTCAGCAGGCAATTGGTCCTTGAATTCTTCCATCTTGCTTTCTGTATCATGGATTATTCCTTCAGCCATATTAACTGCTTCAACTCGTTCCTAAGAGAAATGAGAAAGTAAAGACTTCCCAATGAACCCATTGGCTGAAGGTTCTCACTGAGAAAGACAACATGCTGACTGCTGCATATAAGTATAGAGTAAAAATAGTAAGGGGAGGAATCACTGTGGTTGGTCTGTGGTAGTCTGAGATGTAAGAGATTTCAGCTGGATTTTGTAACATAAGAATTGATATGGGAAGACAGAATAAATTAAATAAAGGCATGCCACAGAAGTTATGAGCAAAGGGAGAGACAACAGATAGACTGAGGGTAACAGAAGATAGAAGATCAATGACAAATGTCCCAGCTCCCACTTTCATCTCCCAGTTGAAAAGGAAGAAAGTACCAATCAGCCCTGGCTGGCATGTCTCAGTGGATTGAGTGCTAGCCTGTGAACCAGAAGGTCTCTGTTTCAATTCCCAGTCAGGGCACAGGCCTGGAGTCTGTGAGCCAGGTCTCCAGTTGGGGGGGGGCATGTGAGAGGCAACTGATCTATGTATCTCTCATACACTGATGTTTTTCTCCCTCTTTTCCCCTCCCTTCCCCTCTCTAAATTAAATATATAAAATCTTTTTTAAAAAGTACTAATCACCTTCTTTCGCCTGTCTTCCTCAGCATACTTCTCTGCATTTTTAACCATATTTTCAATATCGTCTTTGCTTAACCCACCAGAAGACTGGATCACAACTATAGTGAAAAGAAAGCATTGTTACTCCACATGTAAAATTGTATGTTTCATTCTCTATTGTATTAAGAAAAATAATACTCCTGCTCACAAAAACCAATGATGTAAATTATGAAGAATAATACCATAATGTTGTCCTATAATAAGCAGAAAGAAACCAAGGGACTGATACATACAAACACCAACTATCCTGCCTCCTACCAAAACTTCAGCTCAGCCAGCAATCCAGAGGCTCAGTGCTTGCCTATTTTGGGGAACACACACCACTATATCCGTTACTCTGATAACTGAGGAGGAAAGGGACAGAAAGGACTCATCATCATCCTGAGGCTGGGAGAAAAGATAGGCACAACCTAGAGGACCTTGTTCCCAACAGAAAGGCACTCCAAGGTCCCTTACCTCACTCGTACAATCTGATAAGAAAACTTACTCTGCTGCTCGCGTCCTGTACCCTTATCTTTGGCAGAAACATGTACAATCCCATTGGCATCAATGTCAAATGTAACTTCAATCTGAGGGACTCCACGAGGGGCTGGGGGAATTCCAATCTAAAATAAATAAATACACAGAGTAAGCTCTTCTCACAAAGAGGTCCAGTGCTCTAGTTCCAAACCTATATAGTCTTCTGGGGAACAAATCACTTGGTTCCAAGGAGAAACAAGCTATAGCTTCACTTAGTTAAATGTGCTAAAAAAAAGTCTGTTAAGTAAAGGCAGCAATTTCACTGCTACCTGAAACAAACAGGGCTCATGCCAGTGAAGGCTGCATACAGCAAGTAATCATAATGGCTATACATACCTGGGGACACAATGAGTAAGAGCAACCCCTCCATCATCATTTATCTCACCAACAACCAACAAGCAATGCTAATTAGAAGCCAGTAATATCAAATGTCTCTTAATAACTAGGAATTTCTCCTAATTAGCACCAACATTTCCATCTCTTACATTTATGATATTCTTAAAGTTCCTAAGGCACAAGCAAGGCTTTCAGGTAAAATTGAATTTACATGTACACTATGTTAACAGACTCTGTGTTTCAGCTATTTATGGTACTATTAACAGGGGTCAAAATATATCAAACTTACAGTAAATAAGAATGAAGGGCATATTTAGGATTCCCAATACCCACCAAAGTAAACTGTCCAAGAAGTTTGTTGTCTCCAGCCATCTCTCTCTCACCCTGACAGACTTTAATCTCCACTTGAGTCTGACCATCAGCGGCTGTAGAAAACACCTAGGGAAAAAGAAACTTCCTGGATTGGCAATCTAATAAAACTACTTCTCTTACACAAAGTATAAGCCAAAGAAAGAAACTGACACCCCAACACTGGTAGAGTCCTAATGTACACTATTTTCAGAACAAAGGCTTGTATGTCTTTGCTGGGAACAGGAGTAGGATTAGCACAGCAAAAGGGCATGCAGTAGCTATTGTTTCTGCTAAGCAAATGCACTGTACAAAGATGCAGCATTGGCACAGAGGGCCTCATGAAGAGATAAAAATGAGATGTTGAAATATGCTCATCTGGGAAAATAGGTCAGAGATAGGACGTACAGGGTCTGGCACAAATACTCCCCTTTTTAATTACAAAGTCATAAGCATGTAATTCTATAGCATAATATCATACTCAAGCACACCATATAACATTTTAGGTGAAATGTTCAAATTAAAACTATAAATTATTACACCCATATTATTACCCTACCAATCACACTCAAGCAGGCGCTACTTCTGCTGGATGATGTTATTTTGTGCTCAGTCACAGGAAGTCACCACACACTTTTCTTCAGAATGATGTATTGGCAATACATCACCGCACAAATACAGCAATAGCAAGTTTTTAATACAAAGGTGAAAATTGGGCAAATCAGAAAATAATTCTTAACCCAAGTATTAAGAAACTAAGACCCAAGCCATTGTCCAAATAGCCCTGGTGTGGAAGGGCAAGACATCCATCATTCATCCATAACAGAAGCACATTCAACTGTCTCAGGCCATTCTTTTTATTGCCTTTGAGAACAGAAGAGTACTGGGAATTTAGTCCCAAGGGATGAGGCTCCTTTTGGCAAGTTATTTTAATCCCGCGAAGGCGAGACTATTAATGCTTTCCCTACAGTCACCACTGCTGGCTGACAGGTAAAGAGAACAAAATAATAGATAAGAGCCTTACTACCCACATGCAACTAGTACGGACTGCAAAACAAAGTCTGAAGTTTCCAGGAAAACCTCACTAAAGTGGCTGGAATCACTTCCCTCACAGAACCTAGTAACTCTGTGACATTAGGGAGGGAAAGTTCTTACCTGGCTTTTCTTGGTTGGAATAGTGGTGTTCCTGTTAATAAGTTTGGTAAACACACCTCCCAGAGTCTCAATACCCAGAGAAAGGGGAGTGACATCCAGGAGCAGCACATCTGTGACATCACCAGCCAACACACCTCCCTGAATGGCAGCTCCAATGGCCACAGCCTCGTCAGGATTGACAGCTTTACTTGGGGCTCGGCCAAAGAGATCCTGCACAGTCTGCTGAACCTGAGCATCAAGGAAAACAGAACCTGTTACCCATTACTCAAAGCAACTAAATGCCCAAGGTGGAAGAGAACATGTGTGTGTTCCAAGACCCCAGTAAATCACAGAACAGGTTGCTTCATTTGGATGCAAGAATTTCACTCAAATTACTAGTATTTCATAGTTGAGTTCTTATTAATGATCTGAGTGTTACCATGCAGATAGCACTCATATTTTACTCACATGACATCTCATTCATAGCCCTTTTAAATTTGGGAAGAATTTGTTATCTGGTTTCCCATACAACACATTAAATTGGAAATATAGGCCCTGCCCGGTTGGTGTAGCTCAGTGGACTGAGTGTGGGCCTGTGAAGCAAAGGATCACTGGTTTGATTCTCAGTCAGGGCACGTGCCTGGGTTGCAGGCTAGCTCCCTGGTGGGGGTGTGCGAGAGGCAACCACACACTGATGTTTTTCTCCCTCTTTCTCCATCCCCCCCTCTCTAAAAATAAATAAATAAATAAATAAATAAAATATTGAAAAAGAACTCTACATAAGTTATAAAGAACTGCATCTTCAACAGTTCTGTGCTCAGTCATTAGCTTTCCACACACCTTTTTTCAGAATGATGTGTTGATGAATAGAATGCATCATTGCACAAACCTTTGTTGAAAAGATACAGTTAGAAACCTCAAACACTATGCTGCAAAAACACATGTTCAAAATTGCCCCATAGATGCTAGATAGTATGAAGATTTTGAGTTGTCTGACCTCAAATGTCCATTCCTAAAAATTCTGCAAGATTTAGTTCAGGATTCTCCCAGCTACCATCCCAAAGACATTCTGCCCTTCCTAATCCTTTTTTCTTATACCCTTGAATTTTAAAAAGAGGCTGAAAAGAACTCTTTAGTTAGGGCACAAATTCATTCTCCTTTCAGGGTTACCATGGAAGAAAGGCCACATATTCATGTCCCCACACCTAAGCCATTTATCCCAAGAAAACATTATATGCTGGCCTTCTCTGTTCTCCATGTTGAGAATTCCATGGGTCCATCCGTACCTTGGGCATTCTAGTCATGCCACCAACAAGAATCACTTCTCCTATGTCACTCTTGCTGACTTCTGCATCTTGCATGGCTTTTTGGCATGGGGCGATGGTCCTCTTGATTAGCTCAAACACAATCCCCTCAAACTGAGCCCGGGTCACCTTCATATTCAAATGTTTGGGTCCAGAAGCATCCATTGTAAGATATGGCAAGTTGATGTCGGTCTGCAAAGGAAGCAGGGAGACCAGTAGTGGTGAAGTTTCCTTATTCAATTAAATACTGTAGGACAGAAAAACTTTTAATGCCACAGTGGTCACACCTACTTTAAAGGAACAGCCAACAAAGACAGTGATCCTTTAAGACTCAACCTCTTTATCTTTCCAAAGGTAAACACTACGGAATCTGTTATTAAACAATGAAGAACAGAGAAGAGAAACAGGAAAAATCCCTGTTCAGGAGATGAAAAAATTTCATCTAACTTAATTAACTAAATTAACTAAGTTAATTTAGCAACTAACATGGCCAGTCACACCATGTAATATCCTCTATTTAATAAACCCCAAATCCTAACAAGGCCTGGAATATCTGGACTAACAAAACCCTTCACTAAATATGCCAACACAAGTGTCCCAGAGGTAGACCCCCAGGAACAGAATTACCTTATGCCTCCCCTTCAACTTCACAACAAAGCAAGGCCAGCAGGACATAAGAACTGAGGGGAAGAAATCCTTAACAACCTTTCTTCAGGTAAGGAGACTATGAAATGCTTAACAACTAGCAAGAGTAACACACCTTCTATAGAAATAGTGTTTTTGGGTATTGCCTTAAAGAACACTATCTTTGCAAAATGTCAGCCTGAATCAGAAAACAGAATTTAATCATCCAAACCAACACGATCCAGTAGAATTTTCTGTGACAACAGCTAATGTTCTATAACCTGTACTGCTTGAGCAGCCACTAGCCACATGTGGCCAAGTAACTGAAACACAGCTAGTACAACCAATGAACAGAATTTAAAATTTTATTTAAAGAGCCACATGTGGCCACTTTATTAGTAGTAGTTCTATATGCTATAAGTTAATGGCAATCTGAAAAACTCCTGGACTCTCAACTCTATAAAACCAGTTCATCACAAAGTACTGTCCATCTTTCTCAAATCCAGCCAAGTCCTCTCACCATCTGGTGTTACAATACAATGATTTCCCACATCCAATCAGGCTGCCCTCTGCCGCAGAACCCCTCCCTACTGAAAACAAAACTCCATACCACCTTGGCCAAAGTGCTTTTCATAAACCCAAATCTGACCACGTCACTGCCCACACGCAAAGTTTTCAGTGGTTTACACTCACACTCAGGACAGACACCAAAGCACAAACCTACTGAGCCTCTGGCCTCATGTCCCAGGCTTCCCCTTGTCCACCTGTACTTCAGCCACACCAACACCTTCTCAGGTCCACACCCCAACACTTCATACTTGACCCCTTTTCCCGATTAACACATTTTTCAGAAGTTCTCTGTTATGTCAATTATCAGGTTCCTCCATTATAATTGTAAATCTAACTCTGCCATTTTGCCACCTTAACAGCGTACATTTAGAGTACTTACTATTTATTACATGTTGTCCCAAGCATGTTACACATGTGTATTAATTTAATAACGGGAAATAGCATCCTCACTTTATAGATAAGACAGAAATGGTAAGTAACCTATCCAAGGTCACGCTACCAAGTGATGAAATAAGACTCGAACCACAGCAGTCTAGTTATAGAGCCACTCTTAACCTCTACCTCACATTACTTCTGATTTGACATTAAATGTAACGTTCTAAATAATAAATAATATCCACCCCCCACACCCAGCTCCACAGGGGTAAGGTTTCTTGGAATTTCTCCTACAGCTTTACAATCATACATGCATGAACACTTATGTACAAGGGTGCTCAATATACTTTGCTGTAATAGCAAAAAGCTGGAAAACAATCCAAATGCCTATCAAAAGGACATAACAAGTCTTTGAATGATGACATTGTTATAACACTGCTGACATGTCACAGGAATTTAACTCTCATTTGTATCAATTAGCCTATGGTAAAACTGGTTTCCACCATACAATATTTAGCTTGAAGTCACAGAACCTACTGATGATGATAAGTGAGGACTTACTGTACAGCCACACTATAACCAACCAACCTCTCCCTCCAAAAAGTGTCAGACCCCGGGGAGGAATCACAAGCTATTCTCTGGCAGCACTACAGTATTTCAACCCTAACGCTACTCACCATGTTCCACTCTACATAAGAAGGAAACAAAGCAACACCATCAACATCATGGGTGATTTTATAAAACTTTCTCAGTCCTCATAGCTACTTAAAAAAAATCCAGGTTTGTTTAAAAGTTAATACCTCTTCTTCCTTTCCTAGTGGGTAATCAAACTAACAACTAAAATAATCACAGGCTCTGCTTCTGTGCTGCCACCAGAGAACCTGGAATTAAATCCCCTGCTTTCCACATTGTTTCACTTCTGACCCAGATCTAATGTGCTTTCTACAATTCTAAGAGATTAAGGCAAAGTGAAGCTTCACCTCTTAGAAATGAAGCAACATAAGCTGACACCTTAAAATGGGAGTGTCAAACTCATTTTCCCTGGGGGCTACATCAGCCTCGAGGTTGCCTTCAAAGAGCCGAAATAAGTTTAGGACTGTATAAATGTAACTACTCCTTAACTGTTCAGGAGCTGAAATTACATTTGGCCCTCTGAAGGCAACCGCAAGGCTGATGTGGTCCCCGGTAAAAATGAGTTTGACACCGCTGCCTTAATGAGATGCTAAGCAAATCTGATGCCCAAAAGGAAAAACTTGCTTAAGTGTATAAACCCCAGTCTTCAGCCAGGCTTCAAAACTTACTTTCTAGATTGATGATCCAAATAATTAAATTAAATGAGAAACAATTAGATTCATAAAATGAGGTATCTTAAGTGAAGACAGTAACAGTTCTGAAAGTCTCCTAGTATTTACAGATAGCAATTCTAATTTTGCACACGGAAAGTCTAGATTTTAGCTCCAGTATATATAACCTCTAATTTGGACAAGTAACAAAGTTAGGTCATCCATTAAAAAACAAAAAAACTCCTGCTCCTATGCTCATGAAAAGGTTTTTATCACCACCAGGAAACTCTAACACAATTAGAATATGCTACTCAAGAAAGCTCAGGCTGAAAAGGTCCATCAAGAGTGCTGGGATTTGTCCATGTCTCACCTGCACAGATGAGGAGAGTTCACACTTAGCCTTTTCAGCAGCTTCCCGAACTCTCTGAAGTGCCATGTTATCTTTGGTCAAATCAACTCCTGTCTACCAAGTGAAGACACACAATACGGGTATTAGTGAGGTGATGAACTACTTAAATTATAGTGATAAACTGTTAACACAAAGAGAGCCATACCTTTATTTAAAAGCATAAATTACTTATTACCTTTGAAACTCTACAGGGAAAAGAAAATCTATTCTAAAAAAGCTAATCTGTGGCTGGAGTCAGAGGGTTGAACTGATCTCACTTCTTTCAGCTGTAGGATTCCAGCTCAACAGAGGAGTTCCTAGAATTCCTTTTCCAATATTATATACACAATGCCACATCCTTTCAATCTGCTGTTTATCCCCAATACACTAGTACAATAACCAGAACTGATCAGTCTACTGAAACTGAAACACAAATATTTCAGTACTCTATTCGGGGCAAAAAAATTCACTGCTCTATTCAGGGCATCAACCTGAACAAGGAAATTTTCACTATCCCAATGTCTGCGTATTAACCATAGTGGTAACTAACCTCTCTTTTAAACTCCTTCACAATGTGTTGCAGCAAGGCCTGGTCAAAGTCTTCACCACCTAAGAAAGTATCTCCATTGGTAGATTTCACCTCAAATACTCCTTTCTGAATTTCCAGGACAGAAATATCAAAAGTTCCACCACCTAAATCATATACAGCAATGCTAGGAGAGAAAAAAAGGTGGCCTTAAAGAACAAAGTAATGAAGTACTGATACATGCTACAACGTGGAGAAAATCTTAAAAACGTGTCTGACCAGCACATGATAGAACCTATACTACTATACATAAACTTGGCTATTTTCTCCAAAGTATAATTACTATGAAATTTAGTAATTGTAAGTGGCATTAACATATGGTCCTAACAGCTACATGTAAAGTACACATACAGCTGAAATAAATTCATTTAAGAGCAGAACTGACAGCATTCAACCACTCTTGGATAAATATCTGTCAACATACATACCAAAAGGGACAGGACTGGGAAGGGGGGCGCGGAATGACCTTATTAAACCAGTACTTAGGGGAAGAAAGTAAACAAAGAAATGGTCTTGAAATAAATGAAACAAACAAACAAACAAAACAGACTACACAGGACTGAAGAAGGTCAAGGCAGCACATTTTTAGTCCAAGTAGAAGGCTCAATCACCAAGAAATCAAGATGATGACTTGGGATAGTAAGTCTAGGTCAAGTTTACAGACTTACACTTTGTCTTCTGATTTGTCTAGACCATAGGCCAGAGCAGCAGCTGTAGGTTCATTAATCACCCGAAGCACATTTAGTCCAGCTATCTGGCCAGCATCCTTAGTGGCCTTAAAAAAAAGAGAGAGAGAGAGAGAATATAAAGCATTTTCCACCTTTGTGGCCCAAGTACCAATAATTTCCTAAATAAAAATGCTGACTTACCTGTCTTTGAGAGTCATTGAAATAAGCTGGGACAGTGATCACAGCATTTTTTGCTGTATGCCCCAAGTAATTTTCTGGAAAAGAAGAAATGAATCCAATCATGAGATTCTGTCAGATGAAACAGGTAACAGAATTACTAACATAGCCTAACAACCTGTGTCATCCTCTTGGAGCTACAAATAGCACTCATCAGCTTTTCAGCTTGTGATCTAACATGTAGTAACCTTGCAAGAAAACACTCCAAATAAAGATACTGGTTAGAAGCCAAGATCTCACCTCCAACACTGTAGTGAAGGTTCACCAACTAGAACAACTTAAAGTGGCTACTAGTTTCTTCAAAGTAAAAAGTTCTAAGTTTTACCTAACAAAGACAATGTATGTATAGTTTAATGTATAGTCTTTTGGCTTTTAGTACAATACTCCCCTACTGTGAAAATAAACAAGAAAGCCACCATTAGGGAAACTTGGGAGATACATTCAATCTGCATGGAAAGTATGAAGAGTAACCAAGCTTTGCCACTCCTCATTTTCTGAAAAGCCACCATACTCATCCAGCGGACACTGGGACAGGAAAGCTAATGATGTCAGAGACAGTCCCCAGGTGTAAACTAAACCTTCTCACCTGCAGTTTCTTTCATCTTCATCAAAACAAATGCTCCAATCTGACTGGGAGAATAAAGCTTTCCATGAGCTTCAACCCAGGCATCACCATTGGAGGCACGGACGATTTTAAAGGGAACATTTTTACTGCAAGACACAAAAATTATATCTGCAAAAACATGCTAGTGCAATCTACCATACAAGCTTATTATACAC
The DNA here is from genome assembly GCF_019186645.2 of Phyllostomus hastatus. Classification (NCBI taxonomy): domain Eukaryota; kingdom Metazoa; phylum Chordata; class Mammalia; order Chiroptera; family Phyllostomidae; genus Phyllostomus; species Phyllostomus hastatus. Next base: position 29,193,328 of record NW_025333611.1, on the reverse strand, counting down.
CATGAATGTTCACCCTCGATCCCAAGAGATCCACGGGCAATGCGAAATTCATTTAATGAAAACCTTTAGAAAGTAAACATTAACATGTTAAAACATTCTGATGAAACCCAAACATTCTTTACTTCCCACCAAACATGAGATTTATGCAGCTGCTTTGTAAAATGATCACAGTTACCACCACAGGACCCAGAAATTCCATTATTAGCTGTCTAGCCAAGAGAAATGAAAGCATGTCCACACAAAAATCTGTATGCAGTGTTATTCATTATACTTAAAAAATGAAAACAACCCAAATGTCCATTAACTGTTAAGTGGATAAACAAAATGTAGTATATATCCACACAATGGAACCTTATTGGCTATAAAAAGTAATGAATTATTGATATATACTACAACATGAACAAACCTTAAAAACATATCTGATCAGCACATGATGAAGCCTGTGCCACTAACTGCTTTATGAGTTTAACACCAATTTACATGGTTCAGGAATGACTAGCTGAATCTTCACAGACCTTGTCTATACACAGCAAAGACCTTATCTGTGGAGGCAGAGTGAAATTTTTTTAAAGGTATCCTTTTGGCATGGGCAGGGCTTGCTTCCAAGGACGTAAAATTACTAAGGTAAGATGTTCCAGGGATCCTGCTAAAATGAGTCTTCTGCGTGGCCTTTGCAAATAACTATGCCCTTGCTATTACTCACATGTCTTTCTGGACTTCAGGATCATCATATCGCCGGCCAATAAGACGCTTGGTGGCATAGAATGTATTGTTTGGGTTGGTGACAGCCTGTCGCTTGGCCGGCATGCCAACAAGTCGCTCGCCATCTGCTGTAAAGGCCACAACTGAAGGGGTGGTTCTGGCACCTTCAGCATTCTCCAGCACCTGAAACACCCAAAGCAAGACAGAGAATGAGGTTCTAATCATCACCAGTGTCTTTGGATTAACCATTTAAGACAAAAAACAGATGCCAAATTGCAAATGCTCACAAATAGTACTAAAGGGCACTTTTCTTCGACCACAGATACTTGATGTTTAAGTAACTTTAGTATTTACTTTGAAATAACTTATAACTAAAAAATACAAGAAACACACCCCCCCCCCACCAGAGTACATATAAATCAGATCTTTCAGTCAATCTAGGGACAAAGTAATCTTTCTTTGCTAGACAATTAAATCTACTCCTCAATTTTTGGTAATGGCTTGCAAGTTTCAGGAAAACAAACAAACAAACAAACAAACAAAAAAATAAAGCAACCCCCCCCAACAAAACAAAACAAACAAAACAACCCGCCAAGAAGCAATTCAAGAATCCCAGGTGCTTTAAATCTTAAGAAGAACCTAGAGGGAATAAGGACTCTTCTGGGAGAATAGCCTGTTATCATAGCAACTCCCTAAGAACATGCTTTACACAGGATGCAGCCCATGTATTATGTGGAGCCCCACTTGCTTCTAGACTATTCCTGCACCTCTAATAATGGTTTAACTGGCTTACAAAAGTACAGGAATGATTACAGAAGCAACCTGTAATCATCTGCAAGCCATCCCAATGGTTCCTAATGGTAATTTAGAAGTCTAAGAGGATACAATTAGTCCAGGAGGACACACTTAAATCCTGGGCAGTCAGATCTTTTCAGTTATCAACACTATGCATTAAGCACAAAGGTTCACTTCACAAGAGTCTTAAAAACTTAAAAGCATCTCTAAAAATGTCCCTTATCTAAGCCAAATGACACAGAATTCCAAATTTGGTACTATATGATCCAGAGCTTCCAATTATGCACGCTCACCTTTGCTTGTTTACCTTCCATAACTGCCACACAGGAGTTGGTAGTCCCCAAATCAATACCAACAACGGCTCCCTTGATTGCTTCTGACCTGTAAGACATTTAAAGCAATGCTACAGTTATCATCTTAGTAATGTTCTTCAAAATGACTACAGAAATACGTAAGAAAACATTTGGTGCTGTGAGAATAGTGGCATATTACATAATCTGTGTCATTTTTTCTGAGCAGAATCATTAATCACAAAGAGACCACTGCTTTAAACTGGGATTTAATATTTATCTCTCAAAGAAAATGAAATTACACTTACGCATAGTCCCGCCTTGAAACAATTCTAAAAGCCTCATGACTAAGGCCATTCCAGCTATCCTAAAAAGTTGCATCAGCCATTACTATGTATGAAATTGTTAGCTTGTTCCAATTATTCTGAAGAACAAATGAAAATTCGAGACTTTCATTCTATTAACTGGTTATCATGTATCAAGTATAATGAAATGATAAAATATTTAAAAAAGTGTAAGAGGCTCTGTGGTACTGAAACAGAAAACAAATGTAATAAAGTATATGTTTTCCAAATAAAACAGATAAAAATAAGTAGATAAAATGAAGTAAATATAAAATAGTCTTCAATTACATTACAACATGGTTTCTCAACCTTGGCATTATTGACTTTGAACCAAACATTCATTGTTGGGGGCGGGGGGAGTGGCACAGAGAGGAGGCGCCTGTTCTGTGCACTGTAGAACATATAGCAGCATCCTGGGTCTCTACCATCAGCAGCCAGTAGCATGACTCCCCAAGATGTGACAACCAAAATTATCTTCAGGCATTGTCAAATGTACCCTAGGGAGACAAAAATGCTCCTGGTTGTGAATCATTGCACTACAAATACTACTGAGAAATTCCTCAATTTCATTGTCACGAGCAGTGTACGCCTAAGCCCTACATATGTACTTGTGTATTGTAGGTAGGAATTTTAACTTATTCAGAGACATTTCCCCTGACTCAGCCAAGCAACTGCTTTAAAGGAATAGGATTAAAAATCTTGTGGAGTCAGTTTAAAAAAACTTTTTTTCAGAGGTGGCTTCTAATCAGGATCAAAGAAAGACCTTTGTTACAACCTAACCTCAGCCTACTCTCATGCTTTCCTTTAACCCCACGTGAGAGCAATGAGGCACTTCCAGTTTTCCAAAGATCTGTTTCTGAACTTACACGGTAATGAACACCATGGTCTTTCCTAATCTACTTACATTTTCTGAAATAACATAGAGCAATCTTACTCCAAAGATTAGGAAATTAACCAAACAAACGTTTCTCAGCAAAAAATTCGGAGCTTGACTTTCGATTAAGGTGCTCTTTTCCTTTATTTCATCATAACAATGAGATCCTTGCACACTGTATTTTAAGAGAAGGGCCATCCTCTCCGACTCCTAGGTGAAAGTACAAACTAGAATAGCGGTTTTCCCTCCCAACTAGAATTGCGTCCCTCGCGCCTAACGCCAAACCTGTCCATCAGCCACCGAACGTACTGTCAAGACCACTACCTACCACTTCGTGAAATAAGACTACGTGCTGGCAAGGGGTGTGACTCAGCAAGGCCCGAGACAAGGAGGTAAAACTCTGAAATAAGACTTGAACTGGTGGCGCTGATTACAGAATGCCCATTATCTTCCTTCACACCTGATCTCTCCCAGAGGATTCTGACCCCGAAGGACGCAGAGCCCGCCGCTCCAAGGTCCAACACCATGAGCCGTAAGCCCTTCGGGTAAGGCCCGGCAGCTTCTTACCTGGTGGCGGGCGACCGTGGGGCCACGGGAGGCTGCAGCTCCGATGAGACGGGATGCCGCGGCTCGACTAGCGTTTATCATGGCGGTTAGATGGTGAAAGTATGAGGCAGCAAACAGTTACTCCGACGGCCTTAGAGCTGCGCAGCGCGGCGCTGGGAACGCTTCTGGAAACCTCCAACCACGTGGGGTGGAGGGGGCGGGGGTTGGTCGCTGGGGCTTGGAGGCCCGCTCTTCCGCTGAGGCGCTGCCAACGCTGCCGGACCAAAGACTACCTCACCTCTGCTCCCAGAGTCAGAGCGTACGGCTAATACACTCCGCACTATTGTGGTTGAAAAAGTATGTCCTTCCGTTTTGGCTGCGGCAGGTTTGGGCTCAGTGAGAGGCGAGGAGGCTAAGAGAGGTAAAAAGGCAATACATTGGACAGCCCCGGTCCTCCGAGGCAGCAAAGCCTCAAGGTCACACGGGATAAATTGCGGAGCGATTACAGTCTCCTTGCGTTAGTTGCGTGAGAGGAAGGGCCTTTTGCGCCTGCGCAGCTAGTACCCTTCTCTGTGCCTGATGCATTTGTGCCCAGGGAGTGGCGGAAAAACGGGGGTGGAGTCTAACTGCAGCAGTCATTGGATGCCCCAGGGCGTGTGAGTTTGGGCGGAACGCTAGCGGGGACGAGCCCGGGCGTGTGCACACTCCTGGCGGCTGGACGTTTTCCCTGCTTTCTCTCCTGGGGGAAAGCGCCATCTTGTCCTGGTCTTTGTTATAGTGTTGTAAACTTTAGGCTCAAAACGTCTGTTGCTCCTTTCAGTCCATTCGTTTTCTGGCTGCCTGTTGGTATTGCAGTAACTTGAAAGACCTTTGATTTTCATTCTGTGTTTTACCACAGGGTTCTAGGGTTTCGAACTACTATAGCAGCCTTTGGTTCACACAGTGTATTGGGTTACGTTAGTCTAATTATCGAGCAAACCCTCAAGAGAAACAATACTTGCGTTCAGGCTTTTCCCCGAGTGCCCGCGCTGGTCCTCACTGAGGCCCCTCAGGTCCATTTCATATCTAGCGCTGGTTGCCACGGACAGAGGCTCTGGGTTCTGTAACAAGATGGCAGTGGCGATAGCGCTGTAACCGGTTGCAGATTTTTGAGAAAAAAAATCACTGAGTCGACAAATATGTAGTGGAGTGCCCATCATGTGTCAGATACCGTCCCAGGTAGTGAGAATACGGTGGAAACAAAACGTGAATTCACTGACCACAGATAAAGCTTGGTTTGCAAATGAAGCAAGTTGCCTTTCAAACTTAAAGTCCCATTTCAAAAGAGAAAGATATTCCCCCATTAAGTGATAACTGGGTGAGGAATTGCGAAGGAAAGTTGGGGAAGAAAAAACGTAACAGTTTACATTGTGAGGGGGTTGGAAGTGAGAGTAAGAAACAAAATAAATGGTTACAGAGTATACGGATTTTTTTAAAGCCCCCCCCCCCCTTTAAGTGTTAGCTCTTATATGTTATCCTCTATCTGCTTAACTTTCGTTTATGTTTTTTAAAATTCCCTCAGGAGTAGACTTTGCTGAGGTCATCAAAGTCACAGGCTGATGACCCCTGTTTGTAGAGATCAATATTCTAAAACAATATATTGATGCAATATAGAGAGGAATGACAAAGAAATAATATTAAACATTGCAGCAACAGTCATTGAAAACTACATCCTTGTGTTGTATATGACAGGGAGGGAGGAGGGCAAGTGGAATAACTGGAGTAATTGCATTCTCGTCTCAAATGGTTCCTTCTCTCAAACTCTCTTAAGAGTTCGCTTTTTTCCCCTTCTTGTTGCATACATTCAAAAGCCACAAAGCGTTCGTTAAAGGAATCCAGGAATCATATAGTGTTAGCTAAAGGGTGTCTTGAGACCACGATTCTGTGGGTACGAGTTTCTGGTGGTTTCCTCAAGAGCTTGGCAAGTTCTCGCCATCACCACTAGGGGGATGTGGTAGCTCTAGATATTGAAAGCAGGAGCCTGAGAATGGGGCTGTATTGTGTTTGCCAGTTTGAAGAGCAGACTCCTGGTTCCTTTGCAAATTAATCTGTCCTACAGCCTAATGGCTTGAAGAAATGAGCCTGCTTCTAAAGAGAAATAGGGTGCAAATGAATAGGAATGGATGGTTAGATCCACAGCCAGGTAGTGTAATTCTTAACCATGGAACACAGTACTGGTTTCACTTCTCTGTTGTCATCTCAGTGTCACACTGGAAAGTGAAAGGAGCTGCTACATGATTTGCATGTGGGTAAATGTTTACCAGACAGAACAGGTGGCTGTCTAATACCTGTGCATACCATATTTTAAATTATATTCTGTCATTATATTTTAGCATATTGGAAGGTAAGGAACTAGTTTTAGTGTTTAAGTAACTCTCAGCCATTAATAGGAATTGTCATTAGATAGTAATCACTAATAGCTGTTAAATGTTTGGTTAAGTGCCACATACTGTCTTAAATTTATTAGCTAAGGGAATGCGTGCGGCACTAGCCTTAAGTAAATACTATTGGTAGCCCCCCATTTTGCAGATGTAGAAACTGAGGCTTAGAGTTGTTATGTAGGTCACATAATAGTATGTGATAAGGTCACATAGTAGAATGATAAAGCCAGAATTTGAAGCCAGACTGTATGACTCCAGAACCTGTGGTGCTAACCATTAGGCTCTGCTGCCTCATAACCAAACTGGGTCTGATCTTTTACCTTCACTTATACAGAAGATACATTTTATAATACCCTCCTAATCCATTATTAACAGTTATTTTAGGCAATGGAGTAAAAATATTAGAAATACTTTTTAAAATTTTTGTATAGTTTAGGTTTCAGGATAACTATAAAGAAAGCTCAATCTGTAATATAACTCATAGGATCAAGTTCATATTTTTAAAGCAAAATCTCTTTAAACTGGTGACTCAGATGATGTTTTATTCAGTCTTGCCAAAGATGAATATCCTGCTGTGGCACCTTCCATCTTTATGAAATAAAAATGTGGCATATTACAGGGATGTGTCACTCTTGAGCTCCTTGGAATTTTTCATGTACCTGTAGCAGATTTCAGGAAACAGTTCTCACTTTTCCATTTTGGCGTTAGCCACACTCTATTGGAGTGCATTACATGGTGTCATTCCATTCAAGTTTGTTGAAACATAGGGAGTGTTATGTTAGGTGCTGTCTGTGTCCTCAGTGGTAGTGACAATTAGCAGGTTTCATTGAATGCCTGGTAACCGCTCAACCTGCCCTCCTTTGGATAGGAGAAAAAATAAATAGAAAGTGACCCTGAAAGAAAGTGAGGCAGCAATAAATCAAAATAAAATGACACTTCCATTAGCTAGATCATTTACATCCCAGTGACAATGCAGTCTCATTACTCAGGGTAAAGATCAGTCAATCTCTGTATTTTCATTCAGTTTAGGAAGCAGGTGGTTACTGGATATGTCAAGGACTTATAAATGAAGTCTCTTTTAGGGGTGGAGGTAGGGGTGACAAAAGCAGAGTTTTTCTCTTTATGAATATCCACTTAATAGTTCATTCTTAAGAGTATTGGAGCCTTTTCTGAATGTTCTAATTTAAAGGGCCAGAATTTTAATTTATTCTTGATCAGCGTGGTATAGTAAAGGGAACTCTGAACTTGGAGTTGAGTCCAACTTTGGGTTATAGAAACACAGAAAGTACCTCAGATCATTTAAAAGTCTAACCTTTTATGTAATAGATGAGGAGCAGAGAAAATATGTGATTTGTTCATGGTCACACAGATAGTGCTAGCTTCTGCTCCACAGCCTTCCTTTTTACTTGGTATGCTTTAAGAAATCACCCACATGATTTCATATGAAATGTTTAATCAATACAGGACCTTTTTAAAATGCTTACAGAAAACTCTGGCCAATATGCTCCACCCCCTTCTTCCTACCTCATTCTCACTCCTAAGGTACATGATTAGTGAAATTATATCAGCTATCTTTTCAGTTCACGTGGATTACATGCTCTCTTTATGTGAATGACTATTGGTTTTTAAGATTCCACATCCCTGCTCCTTAAACATCAGGAGAGAAAGTGCCCAGGTTTCTTTAGGTGATGAGGATTTAAATGAAAGCTAGTTAGGGAAGTACAGGCATTGTCTTAACACATTTAGAATCAGAGTTCTGGAAGAACAAAGACGGTGGCTTCTCCTTGGTCAGGCCCCAGGGGGATCTGCTTATAGCTGCCAGTTAAGTGGGCTTCTGATGTTTCCATCTGCACTGACTCTCCCCCTTCCATAGCTCATCTTGTTTATGCCTGCTTCTCTAATTCTTCTATTGCAGTGTTTCCCAAACTCCAATAGTATCAGACTGGGAAGCTCTTTAAAGCATCACACTCCTAGAGATTCAGATTCTGGTGACAGACATGAGTCAAGGAATCTGTATGTTTAACAACTTCCACGGGGGATTCTGATGGGGGCAGGGTGGGGATCAGGACCATACCTTACAAAGAAACACCTCGAGCACAGTGGTGTCTTCTGGTCTCCAAACTTTTCATTACACATCCCTATTTAAAAAAATTTGAGCACATACCTCCATTATTTGTATATTTATTGTTTTTTTTAAAGATATTTTATTTATTTTCAGAGAGAGTGAAAGGGAGGGAGACAGAAAGGAAGAGAAACTTCAGTGTGAGAGAGAAACAGTTGGCCTCTTGCATGACCCCAACCAGGGACCTGGCCCACAACCCAGGCATGTGCCCTGACTGGGAATCAAACCAGCAACCCTTTGGTTCACAGGCCAGCACTCAGAACACTGAGCCACACCAGCCAGGGCATGTGTGTATGTTTATGTATTTATAAACTATATACAGTTGACCCTTAAACAACTTGAGGATTAGGGTGCTGACCATCCCCCGCCCCCAGCAGTCAATAACTACTAATAGCCTGCTGTTGACTGGAAGACGTACCAATAACATAAACAGCCTGCTAACCCTTATTTTGTATGTTATATGTATTCTATACTGTATTCTTACAACAAAATGAGGTAGAGAAAAGACAATGTTATTAAGAAAATCATAAGGAAGAGAAAATATGCTTATAAGTATTTATTGAAAAGAAACCAGGTATAGGTGGACCCACACAGTTCAAACCCATGTTTTTCAAGGGCAAACTATATATGTATGTAGTGCTATTATTAAACATATATGAAAATAGAAAATAAAAATGTAAAAGATAAAAATAAATATAAATACATTAGAATGTTTCCTTCCTATACCTCAGTGCATCCCTTGGGCTGCTTGCACCTCCCTTGTTACTGTTATGTGTGGCTTAAATTACACCATCCCTATAGAGAGCCTTTATTGAGCAGAATAAAGACATAGGAAAGTGACAAGTTGTCCCAAGAATCAGCTTATAGGCCTTTGGTTTGAGTGCCAATTTCTTGTTTTATTCAATTAGCAGTTGGGATGGGTGTGGTGACTGTGTGTGTCTGTGTTACTTGATGTGAAGCAAGCAATTATCTGGAAGGAACCCTTCACCCTTTCAGAGGAAAGGGGGAATCTGTGAGCATGACTGTTGCCCACGGGTCTTATGAACAGATGTCTTGCATCATAGAATTATGAGCTGTTTCTGAACATGGAAAAGTGCAAAGGTGGCTTCCCAGAGGCTGTGGATGAGGCTGTGTGTGCTCTCAGCAGCTTTGCATGGCTTCCCAGAAGGAAGTCGGCTCTGCCCCAGGCAGTTGTGCCAGGATATATATGTGCGTGTATATATGTATAGTGCTTACTCCTCTCTCACTCCATTTTTAGCCTGACTCCCTGGCCTGAGCTGGGTGTTTGCTCTCAGAATTAAAGGCAAATAGAACACCAGTACTCAAAACCTTGGAGAACAGCACCTGTATATGAGTGGCCAGGTGTCTGCCAGTTAACTTAATGAGAAGTAGTAACTGAGTCCCTGAACCCAAATGCAGCTCTTTCCTGTGCAGGTACTCTGCTCTTGGATTTGCTCCTAGTGGCCGAAGAGGCTTCAATTTTCCTGATGCATAAAGTGTTGTTCTATTTTATGAGTAGGACATCATTTTCATGAGTTAGAACAACTACATTGGGACAAGTAGACATAGGGTATTATCAGAGCTGAAGGGCAGAACTGGACAAATCCCAGACACATTTCAGAAATCAAGAGACTTAATAATTAGTTATTAAAGTTGGAAGTGGGTTCCCCACATTCCTTTTTCCAAGTAATTTTCCTACCCCTACTTATATTTTCAGGTTTCTTCGGTTGCCCTCAGGTATTGGAGTGCTGGTGTTATATATTCGCAAAGTCCAGGGAGGGCAGAATGCTGTTCAGGAGCTCTGCAGAGGAGAGAGGGACAGGGTAGGTACTTCTTGGATTCAGGGCAGTTAGCAGCCATGTATATGTGTCTGTTTCCTGATTGACAGGGATATTTGAAAGTAAGGTACTTAGAATTTTATTGTTTTCCACTAAGCTTTATACTATTGAAAATCTCTAGGCTGAAAACATTTTTTCTGTCACTTTTCCTTTTTCCAGTTGGCATGTGTGCTTACCATTTTTGTGTTCTGTTTTTTATGCTTAGCATTATCTTGTCTAAAGATATCTGCCTGTCAACTGGTCCCATATACTTGTCATTTTTAATGGCTGTCTATATAATCTCATTCTTTCTTGAGATTCATAAGTTTATTCTACTGAACCTTCTGTGCTTCTACTTTTTTTCTTTTTTTGCAGGGTACGGGGAGAGATTTGCTGCATTTCTAAAGTATCTCTGAAAACAAGCTGTATTTCAGAACCTAAACCAGCATTTCCTTTTCTTCACTCTGAGGGTGCATGAAGGAAGCCATTGGGCACACCAAGGTATTGAATTAATTCTCTCTTCATGTTTGTGGGTCTGTCTGGGCTACTTGAGAAATCTCAGCAAGAGGTCTCAGACACCAAACTGGGGGAAAAAATAAACTGACAGAGTGCTTGATATTTCCAAACTTGGGTTCTGCTATTACTGCTGCGTTCAAAATGTAGACATAGTTCAGTGTTGTCATTACAGTGACTTTCACCGTTAGCCACTGTAAGATATAGTGATGGGCTACAGGTGGTTCATCATTTGGGTTGTAATGATTAGCTAGAGCTATTTTCCTATTTTTCTCTAAAGGGTCAGTTATTTCTCTTGTTTTCCTCCAAAACTTCAGTGTTAGCAGGAAGGTGCCATAAATTTTGTGACATAGCTGCCTCCTTATCTGTCTTGGGTGTTATAGACTGCATGAATAAGACAATTCATGTACCTTTGCATAATGAGTTGAATTTTATAAATCATAAATCTTCACTTAATATGCAGATGGTATTGGGTGCCAGGTTTAGAAAAAACTGATGTAGTTGCCAAGTTCATGAATGTTGTAAATCATGCTAAGGTAGCCCAGAATCATACTGTCCTCTGAGGCAGACCAATTCAAGGTGGTTATTAAACACAAAAATGTGAGTCTCAATGATTATTTTTCAAAATAAAATGCACCTTTTATTTGAAGAGTCACACCAAATTACCTTTCTCTGTTTAGTTGAAGTCAGTTTTCTAGGACTGTCTCTTTACCCTCAAAGAATCTATCAATAATAATATTTTTCTTCCCCAATTACTGAATTCTATCAGAAACCCATCACAAAACATATAACCTACACACATTTGCAATCCAGACTTTAATGTGGTGAAAATGAGACTCAGACGTTTCAGTAAATCTTGAGGCACATCATTAGGAAAAAACTCCTTGAAGTTTTGGGGGGTATTTTCTTTTTGTGCCATTATTTTACATGAAGTTACCATGGATAATATAGGCAGTCATAGCCCTCTTGCACACTGCCTGTGTCTTTGGAGCCAAAGATGGAGGAAGGCCTGAAGAGAAGTGATTCCACGGGACAGAAAGCTGTGCAGTGTGATGTGCCTCTTTAAGTTCCCAGGCATTATCCAGACTACTGGAATATGGATATTAAACGGAATTGTTTTCCGTGAGTGTTGCCTATCTGATAGATGAAGAAGGCTGTGAGGTTTGATATTATTCAAGAAGTAAAACACGTGAGTGTTTCCTGTGAGGTCTTCAAAGAGAAAAACAGAGAAACGAAGTTTTGCCTGAGGCTGTTAAGCACTCTAAGGGTAGTTAAACATCTTATCCCTCTGTGTGTCTTCAGCAGAGGGCCATATGATGTCACAGATGACCCGTTGACTTCTCCTTGGTGCACCACAGAATTCCTTTGTTGTGTATGTGTGAAAAGCCACCCTTGCTGTGTTTATCATGATCGTAGGGGTCATTTCCAGATAGATCTTTCTCACTGAGTGCAGTCAAGTTTCCTTCTTTGATGAGATAATTCCTATTAACCCTGTGAATCCCAACTCTGAGGCTTAGAAATAGGTCCTAACCTACTAGTGAACTTGCAAAATCACTTATGTGACCTTTGTAATTTTTAAATTTTTATTTCATTTACTTATTTATTTTTGTCAATTATAGTTGACATTCAATATTATTTTATATTAGTTTCAGGTGTACAGCATGATGTTAGACATTTACATAATTTATGAAGTGATCCCCCAATGAGTCTGGTAGCCACCTGGCACCAGACATATTTAGTACAATACTATTGACTCTATTCCCTGTACTGTACTTTACATCCCCACGACTATTTTGTAAGTACCAGTTTGTTCTTCTTAATGCCTTGACCTTTTTCATCCAGTCTCCCTCCCCACTCCCTTCTGGCAACCATCAGTTTGTTCTCTGTAGCTATGAGTCTTTATGTTTTATTTGTTCATTTCAAGTTTTTTTGATTTATTGATTTGAGAGAGAGAGGAAGAGAAAGAAAGCAAGAAAGAGAGAGACAGACAGACATATATTTTGTTGTTCCACCCACCCATGCATTAATTGGTTGCTTCTTGCATGTACCCTGACCAGAGATTGAATCCACAACCTTGGCATATCAGGACAATGCTCTAACCAATTGAGCTACCCGGCCAGGACAATATCGTTCTTTATTTTATTTTTTAAAATAGTTCATTTATTTATTTTTTAGAGAGAGGGGAAGGGAGGGAAAAAGAAAGGGAGAGAAACACTGATGTGTGAGAGAAACATTGAAACATGTATGCCCCCAGCCAGGGACCTGGCCTACTACCTAGGCATGTGCCCAGACTAGAAATCTAACAAGTGACCTTTTGGTTTGCAGGATGACATTAAACCCAATGAGCTACACCAGTCAGGGCTATATTGTTACTTAAATTCCACATGTAAGTGAAATCATATGGTATTTGTCTTTCTCTATCTGATTTATTTCACTTAGCATAATACCCTTCAGGCCCATCCATGTTGTTGCAAATGGTAAGATTTCTTTCTTTTTAATGGTTGAGTAGTATTTCATTGTAGATACATACCACTACGCTACTTTTTTATTCACTCATTTATTGATCGCACTTGGGTTGCTTCCATACATTGACTATTGTAAATAATGCTGCAGTGAACATAGGGGTGCGTATATCTTTTTGAATTAGTGTTTTGGATTTCTTCACATACATACCCAGAAGTGGTATTCTATTTTTAGTTTTTTTGGGTAACCCCCATACTGTTTTTCATAGTGGCTGCACCAATTTGCAATCTCACCAACAATGCATGAGTTTTCCCTTTTCTCCACATCTTTTCCAGCACTTGTTTATTTATGAGCTTTGTAATTTAATCAATCATGTGAAAATACTAGGTAGCTCATTCCTCCAACATCCTTTTTAATCCTCTTCCACACCTTCTCCGCCTCCTCCACTGTAAACTCACTATTTCTATATGTCTCCACACCTTGTGTATACCTTTCCCACAACCTGAAATGCTCTCCTCTTTCTTATCCAAATGTTGAGCTGCTGCTCATCCTGTAAAACTCATTTAATTCTCACCTTCTCTGTAAAGCCTTCTCTGGGTTCCTGAGGCAGAACTTGTCACTTGATCCTCTGTTCTTCTAGAACATTTGCCCCAGTTGTGCTATGACACACATGAGGTAGTTTAATTATTTGTCAGCATGTCCATCCCTTCCACTAAATTGTGAGCATCTCAAAGACAAGAACAGCTTTATCAGTCTTGGTATTGCTAGTACTTACCCTATTTGACATGTAGAAACTCAGTGACTAAATCTCATCCTTTTTTTCCTATCATTACCCTATATACCTGAGCGCTAACATGCAGCCTTGGGAGAGAACAAAGCTTTTTAAAGTTGCATTTCATCATAATTTATGGGTGCTAAGACTAATTATAACATATAAAGCATTTACTTAAGTCCCCTACAGGGATGCCTGAGGGGAGAGAGTGACAGGCAAGAGAGACGTCCTACATTCTCCATATGCGCTGGGATTTTCTGTAGGTTCTGGGCAGATCAGGTCCTATTCTTGATTTCTGCATAATATCTTTAGGACTTTTATGTCTTTTTCTTCTCATTGCAGTAATTCTAATCTAGGTGTCATCCTTTCACGCTTGAACTATAGCAATTTATAGCAGGTATGACTCTCAGTTTATAGATTTATGTACCTGGGAAGTTTCATATTTATTTACAATCTTAAATAAAGGTAAACTCCAATTCTATATTTCTATCCCATCTGACTGGTGGGAAATTTTAACATCTTTAGGCTTGAATTCTGGTTCCCAGATCTTATATTTTGCCAGGAGATTAGAGGGGGCTTTGAATTGCTACTTATTGCTAAGATACCTGCTATTTCATCATTCACACCATCCCCTCCAGTCCAGGTTCTGACTGCCTATTTTTCCTCCTTGACTCTTTGGTGAGGCTGTGAGTCCTGTGGTCTAGGGTCCTGTCTCCTAGTTGCATCATACAGCCAGTCCTCTCTAGGGTTGTGTTCCCTTCTCAGGTGCTGCCAGAGAGCAAGGCCTGTTCTAGGTCCTACAAATCATCTTATCTACAATGGAGCGGAATCTCTAGTCTGCTTGGAGCACTTCCCTGCTCCCTGCATCTGGCTGCTCTGAGGCCTGTCCTCAAGCTCTAGCTTCTATTGTACTCTTCCACAGTAGTCTCGATGGTATTTTAAAAATCTCAAACCTCTATCACTATAATGAAAACTTTTATTTCCTTTTCCTTAAATTTCCATGGAAGATTAAGGGAAATATCTCTAATCTAGTTCTTTCAGAAAAAAAGAGAGAGAGAGGAAAAATTTAAAAATTATCAAATCCTGCCATATGTTGATCTCCGAACTGGCTTCCTTGCCTTTCCCGCCCCCACCCCAGACTTCATTCAAATTATTTTGCACATTTCAATCAGCAGAGCTATTCTAGAATTCCTGCCTAGAAACCCTCAGTGGCTGCTCACTGTCTTCATAATAAAATGGAAGCTCCAAGTGCCTTTGTCTACCATTAAGACTATTCATGATTTTCTTTACCTTTCAAATCTGATTTCCCATTACTCTTTCCTTTATCAGAAGCCCCTGGTCTAAAAAGCCCCTGGTCTGATCTAGTTCCTCTTCCCCTATTCCCCAATCCTTTCCTACCTCCTCACCACACCTGACTCCAGTGTGACTCCTAGATCAAATGCAGCTCCTTCAGAAAACTTGGGAGTTACTCTATGCCACAGTGATCTAGCCAGGAGTGTCCAACCTGTGGCCCATGGGCTGCATGCAGTCCAGGCTAGCTGTGAATGCAGCTTAACACAACATTATCAATTTACTTAAAGCATTATGAGATTTTTTTTGTGATTACATGTCACATTGTATTTAATGTGTGGCCCAAGACAACTCTTCTACCAGTGGTGCAGAGATGCCAAAAGGTTGCACACCCCTGATAGTCCTTCATAAAGCCTGGCTCTTGGCTGGTCTGCCTATGGAGTAGCCTTCTCTCTGTCCCACTCCTTCACTAAAAAACTCACTTTCACTTTAGACTCTGAAAAGAAGAAAAAAAAAAGCCTACCTCTTTTGTGTACATCCATTTGGTATCTAAGGTTATGCTTTACCTTCTGGTGCATGTTTCTACCTTCCTCATCTAGATTTGTGAGCCACTCAACTGCAGAGACCTCCACTTTTTTGTTTCTTAAGCCACCACAGGGGTCTTCATAGTGTGGAGTGTTTATTAGTAGATGCTGTTTAATGATAATCACATGGACATGGGACCCTTTGCGAGCACATCCAGGAAAATGAAGGGGAAATGGGTCCAGGTTTCATTACCAACATAAAAAACATGAGTGTTATATTGGTTTGTACCACCCAAAAGAAGCCTCCTTGTCCTGCCTCTAGCATAAGAAGAAGCATTTGCCCTACCAGTGATGAACAAATTCTACTGCCAGAGTAAATGGGCCAGCACTTCACTGGGTGGTGGGCATTCTGATGTTGCTGTCCTTTGGCTTCTTCACAGGCTGCCTTGCCTTGCCTGGCCCTCCACAATAGGTTTCTCTGTCATGAATGCAAACTAGCCAAGCCCTCTTAAGTGAACCAACCTTCCTGACATCTGCTCAGAGTAGTTCTCCTCCCACCAAGCTATGGTTGCCATCTGCATCAGCTTGGCCAATCCTATGAGGGTGTCTTCACATAAATAAAGAGGTTTATTAGTCAGAAAGCTCCAACTCATGATCTGGGGATGGAAAAATGGAACCAAGAGCCCTCCTGCCTCAGGCCTTGGGACTCCATAGGTACTTAATTTGCTCCCTTACATCAGCCTCCTGTGACCCATACTGAGCCCTATACCTGGCCTCTATTCAAGTTGATCCAGTTACAGGAAACAGGCAGAGAGGATTCCAGTATCATCTGGGTAGTTGGACTGAGACCTTGAAGTTTCTTCAATCCCCCAAATCTTCAATCCTATATTTTTCACTTGCTTTGTTCTTAATCAACATTTAAAATTTCCTGGCTTCCTGTTGATCCCTATAGCCTCCTCAGCTTGGCCCCTTTCCTGCTTGGTGGTTGGATTCACTCCAGCCACACAGGCCTTCTTTCAGTTCCTTGAATGTGTTGCTTCTGCCTTCCCATATGCCCCTTCTTCTCCCTAGATCACTGTACTCTCCACCAGGCATTTGTCTAACCTTATTCCAGGTCCGAATTCAAGTGTCGCTTGGGTTAGGCAAGCTTCTCTAACCCCCAGACTAGATTAGATTCTTAATGCCTAGACCAGCCCTGCATTTTATTTTCCACAGCACTTTGTGCATTTATATTCATTAAACTTCTTTTTAGTCAAATTTTGTTTGTTTGTCTTTCCAGTATTTTGAAAGCTCCACATGTGCAGGGACTCTGTCTGTTCTGTTCAGAATTTTATTGCCAGAACCTAGTCCTATGCCTGACACCTAGTAGCTGTCCAGTAAACATTCATTGACTGGCCAATTCTGCATCCCCTCTCAATCATGCATTCCCCCTACTGTTCATTCATGTATGGGTTTACTGCTGCTTTTCTGTTTAATTTATACATTTATGCTTGTCTTTTTAATGTTAGCTGTCTTAAGTTGTACTTTACTGGAAAGGAGAGAATCCATGTGTATAATTTTCTTTGTATGTGGATATGTCTCTTCAGGAGGTGAAATTGAGAAGATGACGGTGTTACCATGGAGGAGACTCTGAAATTCTGTGGGGCAGACTTCTGATTCCCTGTGTTGTCCCTGAGGATGGGCAGGGTGTTGGCCAGGACTATGACAGCACAGGAGATAATAGGACATGGTTAAAAGTAACTTGGCTCAGAACTGTGGTACGGTACTTGCAGGGTAACAGAAGGAGGGAATAGGATACTTCAGGAAATTAACAAGGAAGGGGAGAAGTGGGCAGAGCTTGAATCCAAAGGCCTCATTTTCCACGAGGTCATTAGGGTGCTGTTACATGAAGGAGAACTGTTAGTTCTGACAACAGCTCTACTTGTTATGACCCCTTTGTTGGTGTTTTTATTACTTTTTAAAATAAAGGTTGAGGAACAACTTTTACAATTGTAACTGGAACAGTGACAAGCAGGACTCATGGGGTGTAATCACAAAAGAAACTGTTTTTGGCTCCCACCGTTCCTTACACCTGCTCAGTAGAAATGGTCCTAACTCTGCTCCTGAGCAAACACTTTTCTTGCAGGTAATAGGAAGCCCTATAGTTACTTTTCAAGGTAAAACATGATCTCAATCAGGTACATAATATATTTGTTCCAGGTATTATCAATGTTTCCAGTTTTTTTCAAGATTTAGCTATTTGTCCTTCCCCATCTGTGTCTTGCTGCAAGTGAAAAGAGGGTTATATAGTCCTTCTTTCTTTCTTGAAGTTTCTGACTCTTCCAGGATTAGAGCAAGGAAGTAAGAAGTGCCAGGAAATATTTTCCTTGCCTCATGGTGCTGAAGCTGGCTTTGTGCTCTCCAGGAGTGGCCTGTGTTTAAATTTGGTTTTCTCTCAGGCACTTTTGTGGGTTCTTTAGAGATCTGCACTACCCTCCACACACACACATCTGACCTGTATGTGTCACCTGCTTTCTTTCTCTATAGCCCCTCATAATTCAACAGTCCACTTTCAGTTTCTTCGGGAGAAACGGGTCTTTGCTGCTACCAGCTCTGAGACTATGGGCAGATACTAGCATTGCAAAGCAGCTGCTGGCTCATACAGTGACCCCTACATTTCTTGGGCTGGAGTCAGAAATTAGTTCAGCCTTCTCCTCTAACTGCAGGAGACACATATCAAGCTCTCCAAGAGGCTCCCTTGAAGCCCTTCTCATTAGGCTTGTGGTGAAATGCAGGTCCCCCCATTCTTTGGAGGTGGGTACCCATAGCATACCAACACAATTATTTTTCCAACAGGTTTCTATGAAAATTTACATCTTTGCTGACACCTCACTTTGGTATGGCATGGATACTACCTAGTGGAGCCTATCAGCTTCCAAATAAAACCATATAGTTACTCTAGTTACTGATTTTAAGAACCAACTAATTAATTTCTGGGTAAGAGTAGGCAATATCATTTTCTCCATCTCTCTTCTGTTGAGGAATCTTAATTGACCTCATCTATAAAATGGACCCCCATCCTTTCTTTGTCTCAGTAAGGATAGAGAAATAAGAAATTGTGAGCATCAAGTGACTCTGGATGGACTATAGGCCCCGGAGAATAGTTAAATAATCGGCAGAGGATTCTTTTTTTTTTTTTTTCCATAAAGAAGGGAGGTAGAGACAAAGGGCTTAATGGAAAGAAGAAGAGAAAATGTCCAGTTCATCAGTGTTTTTCTAAACCCCCTCCTAAACCTCCCACCCCCGCCATGGTTTGGAGCTGTTTTCTTGTTATACGTAGGTCCCTGCTGTAGCCCCAAAGTCATCCTTGTTCAGGGCAGAGCTAGCTCCTATTCAATCGATAATCCTTGGCTCTGTGCTTTCCAGCTATATTTGTGTCTGTATCTGTGGGTTTAAAGTAGGAGGGGGTAGATGTCATCACTTTTGATAAAATGGCTGAATATCTTTATCATGATCAAAAGATGTCTCCGTCTCCTGGTTTAGAGCCAGAGCCTGCATTGTAAGGAATTCAAAGGCTGCAGCCCAGAGCTGCTGTCAAGCCAGCAGGTGGAGTAGCAGTCCTTCTCTCTACCCCTGGGCCCACCTGGGCTGGGATGCTGGGTGCTGCTGGACCCAGCCTGTGGCCAGAAGGGACAAGGAAATTAATACAAACGATTGCACATAACTGTTGTCCTGTCTGCAGAGGAGTTTGGTAAAATATGACCCTGGGAAAGTTGTTTTCATGTGCCTCTCTGGAATTACTGCAAAAGCAATTGTAAGGAGTGAGTGCATATATGCCTGTGATAACTGTGGGGCATAGGAGAAGGAAGATATAGAGATGACAGAATCAAGTCCTGAGCAGTGGGGGATATATCATGATACCCTCACCCCTGAAAAATGTTGGAGAGGACACAGAAATACAACCACTCGTTCTTAAATGGGAAAGGGAGGTCTAAAGAGGAGAGTTTGGACAATGAAGCTGAGTTATCATCTGACTAACTCACTCTTGTCTGTTTGAATTGCAGGCACTGGAGTTTTTCTTACTAAAATCTGTAGATTGCTTAAGAAATTTACTCTGGGGCCAGTAGTACAATATGAGCTTCCCTGAGATTACTTCTTTCTATTTTCTAAGAAGTAGCTGGATATAGGGCAACTCTTACTAAATAATGGAGGTATGAATGGTGTTCTCACTGAGAACTGTCTTCTGCCCCTCTCAGGCCTACAGGACCGCTTCTTTGAAATGGAGACTCCTCCCCACCTCCTTTCATAGAAGGGAAAGGGGCTTCAAACTGGAGGATGGGCAGTGGATGAATTCCTTTTCCCTGAGGTCAGGGCCTGTGACTCTCCCTTCCCACGTGACTTTCTCTAAATAACCCAAATCCAGAAGTAGGGGTGAATTGGGGGAGTCAGCAGGATAGCCTCCATAATCCCAGGTCTAACCACTACAGACTGCCCAGGAAGCCAGAAGGAAGGTGGCTTCCTAGCTGGTCCTTTGCTTAATCCTATAGTGAGAGGAGGTGGGCCTGCTTGGGTTCTCAGCTACAGAGCAGGCAGCACAGTCTGTTCACTAGGAATTCAGAAGTATCTGGCAAGTCTCTTGGCCACAGGCTTCCCAGGAGCGCAGAGCTCTTTGAAGAAAAGAAAAGGTTCTAGGAACAAGGAAGCTGCTGCTCTTGATGAAAAGGTGGGGAGGGGAGAAAAAGAGACTAACGAGAGCTGAAGAGCACTGTCTGTGGCTGAAGAGAATGTTAATGGCTTTGCTCCTGAGCTTCAAAGTCTGAGCTGGATAGGATCACGGATGCCTCTGCTGTTACCTACAGAATACTTACCAATTTTAACTTGTGTCTTCTACATCAGTCAATAAATAGGATTCCAGAAGAACTTAGGTACAGGGGAAATGGCTGTCATTGAGCAAATCTGGCTAACAGTTGTCTCTTTTTCCTGTGTACAAAATGATAGCTGCTATAGACTGAATTGTGTCCCCCCAAAATTCATATGAAAAACCCTAACCCTCAATATGGGAATATTTAGAGAAGGGCCTTTGGGAGATAATTAGATTTAGGTGAGGTTATAAGAGTGAGATTGTCATGATGGAATTAGTGCTGTTATAAGAGGAGACACCAGAAGGCTTTCTCATACCCTCTCCACTTCATCTACCCAATCTGTGTACACAATAAGAAGGTAGTCTTCTGCAAGCCAAGAAGAAAGCCCTCCTAAGAACTCAACCACACTGACACCTTGGCCTCAGACTTTCAACCTCCAGAATTATGAGAAAATAAATTTAAGCTACTCAGTCTCTTGTATTTTATAATGACAACCAGAGCTAATACAGTAGCTCTAGTGAATGCTGTTGGTACCTGGCCCAAATCTCATTTACACCTCAGTGTGTCCATTTCCCCAGCTGCTGTATTGGATTCCAGTGGCTCAAAGATGCCTGTTTTTCTCCAGAAAATTGCTCTTGGTGGATGGAAGACTCCTTCTGTACCTCCCTACAGCTTTTAGCCAAGAGTGTACAAAGACCATCCCCTTTACCTCAAGGAAGGATCAATTATTTTGGTGCTTCTGGCTCCTGAGTTTCCCTGTGGGATCAGACTGAAGCCAGATACAAAGCTGTAATCACATTCTTTCCTACCATTTTCTGCTTTCTTATTTTTTCTTTTTTTTTAAGACTTTCTTTATTTTAAAGAGGGGGAAGGGAGGGAAAAAGAGAAGAGAGAAATATCAATGGGCGAGAGATACATTGATCCATTGCCTCTCGCACGCCCCCAACTGGGGACCTGGCTCGAAACCCAGGCATGTGCTCTGACTGGGAATCAAACTGGTGGCCTCTTGTTCACAGGTTGGCATGAAATCCATTGAGCTACACCAGCTAGGGCCATTTCCTGCTTTTTTCATTCTCTTTCTCCTAAGAGCATGCCTCAATAAATCATAGGACCTGAATTTTGTCTCGGGCTCTGCTTCTGGAAAACCCACCTTAAAATAACATCTCTCCCAAGTAGTAGAATATTGAGCAACCTAAATGACTATAAAGTACTTTGTGAGTGTATTGATGATGGTTAATGCCCAATAATAATGAACATTAGGAACAATATCCCTATTTCTGTGTCCAGGAAGTGTAAAGGAATAAAGGTCCACTGAGAAAGCACATAGACTGCTGTTTCAATGGGCATCTGGAAAACAGCTGTGCTTTCCTTGCCAGCAAGGGTTTAAATAGCCTTGTTAGCATAGGACCACAGGCCGAGGTCCCATGGCTTAACCAATTATGGAAGCATCTTTACTGCAAGAACCCTTGAGTCATGACTAGACAGCAGAGTCAATCAGGCAGGTCTGTGCTCTGATTTGGGAACCAACCTGCCTCTACACTCCCTTGGGCAGAGTCACTTTTTCTGAAAGGAGAAGCCCATCGCCTGTCCAGAGAACTGCCTGCTCTGATGGGGGGGCTTCAGGACCTCAAGTCCTGTCATCCCTCTCTATGTTTTGCTCAGCCTATTGGCTTCTTCATGATGTTGTTCTTGGGAGATCCTTTTTTTTTTTTTAAGATTTTATTTTTAGAGAGAAGGGAAGGAAGGGAGAAAGAGAAGGAGAGAAACATCAATGTGCAAGAGATGCACCAATTGGTTGCCTCTCACATGCCCCAAACTAGGGACCCAGCCCCCGCAACCCAGGCATGTATGTGCCCTACTGGGAATCATACCAGTGACCTTTGTGTTCATAGGCCAGCACTTAATCCAATGAGCCACACCAGCCAGGGCAGTTCTTGGGAGATTCTTTTTCACTGTTTTTGTAATAGTTTCCTTTGACTTCCTTCTCTCTTCCTTTTCTAACTCCTGCTTCCCCCTCTCAGTCTCAGTTTCATTATCAGAACCTATAAGAGTTGGGCCTGTTCCCCACTTGGGAGGATGAAGGTAGATTCTTACATTCTTCTAAGAAAGCTGTCACAAGACAGTTCCGTATTGCTTCTGGTTACGTATTAGAGTTTAACTTCCTTTCCACTAACAGTGAGGACAGGAAGGAATGGAGCAGGCAAAGGGGTAGAGAACTCTTCCCCTGACAGGCCACTGGCTCCTGGAACGCCACTGACATACCTTGGTCCATCTATTTTTATAGTGGTCTCAGGAAAAATGGGGGAAAGAGCATAGTAAATGCTTATCCAGATGCTCCCAAAGATTTAGGGACATTCCTCAAACATCCCTAACCTCTTTAGCAATTATGTAGTTGACAATTATTTAGTTGCTATTTTTAGAATGAGAGTGGCTCCTGATTCTTGTTCTTGAAAGATCTGAGATCTTGTGTTCAGATCTAGAGGTAAAAAAGGGAATTTTGGACAACTCTTACCCAATTTCCATAACTTTTCTCCCAACATATTTTGTAGCAGGGAATGAAATAGAGATAATGTATGGATCTTATATCAGATAACTGAAAGGTAGCTATCTGCTTTAAACATCTCTAATAAAAAGTAGACTTGCTTTTGCAAGACTGAATCCATTAATTCAAGTGATGCACAAGGTGTAGACTGTTTCTACCACTGGCTTTGCTTGCTGCTCTATTGCTTCATTATTAGGCACTCCACACATGGCAACCAAATGGCCACCAGCAGCCTGAAACCAGTGCCATCCTTAGAATTCACCAACAAAGAGGGAGAGAGCATATACAGGGTCCAGCAGAAGTAAGACCTGCTTGAGGGTGGTTGGTAGGATAATAATATGGATGTAATAATTTGTAGTTTTAATTTGAACACTTCACCTAAAACATCATATGGTGTGCTTGAGCGTGATATTATTATGTTATAGGATGCTTATGATTTTGTAATTAAAAAGGGGCATTATTTGTGCTGGACCTTGTATATATCTTTTCCCATATCTCTAACAAAAGCCCAGAGAAGACTGGGACTGGTGTGATTTGAGTCATATGTCTGACTGTGAACCAGTTGCTATGCTCAGGGGTGTGGAGTAATCTGATGGGCTAGGCTTGGGTCATGTCCTTAACCCTGAAGTTGGGGAGGATCTTGCATGTCTAGAACCATGTGTTGTTGTTCTTTTTTTGAAATTTTATTTATTTTTTAGAGGAGGGAAGGGAGGGAGAAAGAAAGGGTGAGAAACATCAATGTGTGGTTGCCTCTCTCACACCCCACACCGGGGACCTGGCTTGCAACCCAGGTGTGTGTCCTGATTGGGAATCGAACCAGTGACCCTTTGGTTTGTAGGCTGGCACTCAATCCACTGAGTCACACCAGCCAGGGCTAGAACCATGTGGTCTTAGAACAGCTGGGGAGTGAGAATGACTGATCTGCTAAAGAAATGATGCTTGGGGAAGAACATATGTCCATTACAGCATGCATTGTCTGTTCTCTTCTTTGACTGTAGACTGTATCTCACTCATTCAAATGAAAGTGCTATGAAACACAAATTTGAGGTTCAGCAGTCAATGGGAATAGTGCTTTCTAGATTCAGGTGTGAATAAAGGAAATCTTAGCTCAAGAAGGGATATAATCAGTCCTTCTGGTTTGAGGAGCCTGTGGTCATAGTGTCCAGAGAGCCAGCTTAGAGTGTTGGAAAACCATATGGAGGAGACCATCTTGCCATTAAGCCAAGGACTGTGCTGTGCCAGAAGGAGCAGCCTGGCACATAGTGGTACTCAGTTAATATTTGTGGAATGGCTTCTCCAAGAATCACAGGTCAAAGAGAAGGCTGGGGGAAGCAGGAAGAACCAAGAGCTCAAAGCAGACTCCTGTGTTATGCCAGAGTTTCACTCTGACCAAGCTGTGTTCCCACATTTTGCCAGAATATACACAGCTGATACTCTAGGATTTTCCCATACTATGATTCAAGTTATTTGCTGCTATAAGCATATGACCTTCTAATAACTCACAATGGAGGATAGGGCAGGTACCAGATAGAAGTGACAGTCCACATGCTGTCTCAGGTCCAGAGTCTTTAGAAAACAGGCAGTGTTCCTCTTGAAAGTGGCTTTTAGACTTTGTTGTGACATTGTAGTAAATTGTCGCAATTATAGACAAATGTCAGAGAAAGCTTTCACAATCAGGTTTTTTAAAGCAACATTCTCTTGGACATGGCTGGCCTTTGGGAGATGTGTACTGATTTACCATTCCACCATCTTTCCTCACATGTCTCTCTGCACTGCTTCTGTAGCTGGTAGACAAGTAAGCATCAGTGTGTGCTCCAGGGAAGCATGTGGGCTCTCAGACTGGGAGTTGGCATTTAGTGACCTGACAGACACAGTGTGGAAATGAAAAGATAAAAACCTGAGATATGTGATAGGAGTGATAGTTTGGAATAAATGAGTTCAGGCTTCTGCCCAGTCAGCGTAACACTCTGGTAAGCTGCTGCATTTAATGGACAACTCCATTAACGTCTTCTTGGATTGAGGCAGGGAGAGAAAGGGAAAGGAGGGAGAAAGGGAGAAAAAGAGGAAGTGGAAGGAGAGAGATGAGTGAGTGTGTATGTTGGGAGAAACTAAAACGCTTGGAACTTTCCTCCATGTCCCCTTGGAGGAACTTATGTGACTCTCTTAGTCTGTGTGCCATTGCAAGCTTGGACAGCTGAAGTGAAGCTGGAAAGGGTAGCAATTTGGATACAGGAGAACGAGGGTTCAAATCATCTGCCTTCTGTTCCCAACAGGATAGGGAGGATGAGAAGGGATGTATCTTTACCCCCTTGTAATGAAGAAATTGTACATTCTGGAATTCAGAAGATAAAAACGTGGGGGTGGGGTAGGGCTGCCCTCTGAGACCTCCTGTGAGAATGCTGGTGGATGAGGAGAAGAGAGGGGAATGGAGAGGTAAAGTGAGTCCCAGGATTCAGAAGCTGGTTCATGAGTGAGAAGAAACTGGTCCCTGCTGCAGAAGGAGAAGAGGGACAGGTCTAAAGAAGAAAACAAAAGAAGCAGGCACCCATCTTCTGTCTGAGGGTGCTTAGGTTCAGGCCCTCTCTGGAGGCTAGAGAAGGATGAGATGGCTCTTGCCATGGCTAATGAAAGAGACTCAAAAAACTCTCAGATAACTGTGGTACCTGAGACTTCCTGAGTCGCTGGTACCTAGAGAACACAAAGGATAGTAACAAGAAATCATGTTTCTTTCCACTGAATGATTTTCAGTCCTAGTATCTATTCACTCCAGCATTTTAGCTGCTGTCAGACCGCATCAGGGCAGAATATTGAACCCAATGGGCTGCCCATTCTTAGGCCGACCCACGACTTTGCTCCTGGCCTCCCTGAATGTCCTCGCCAGCTCTCCTCTTCTGAAAGGTCACTTTCAGAGGCAAAGTTAGGTATTTAGGGTGCTGCCTAGCCACAAATACACAAAACTGAGTATGACCTGCCCAGAAACAAGTTCTAGGTCAGAACTGTAATTCCCAAGTATATGTACCTGACCCTGCATCTTGGGTTGGGGTGGAGGCCAGATTGGAGGATACAGTTAACAGGCCCCTGCCTTAGAGGTAACAAGTGCTGGGGTTCAGGTCCTGATTCTACCCCAGGTAGTGGTGTGACCTTGAATTATTACTTGAGTTCTTTAAACTTTAGTTTTTCATCTGTAATATGGGGATGATAATACCTCCCTCAGAGGGCCCTTATCAAAATCAGGTAATAAGCACCTTGTAAAATGTATTGGTGGAAGGAATTATTTCTCCATTCTTTCATTATGTCTGATAAAGACAAAGGCCTCAGCTTGGAAGGTGTAAAAGCTGTTGGGTTCAAGACAGGCACCTGGAAGTGTATGCATGTGGTGAGGGCAAGGAGGGGTGAAGGGACTGTAAAAGATGTGGTGAAATGGTGTCCTCTATAGTCACAGATGTGATGTGGGCTCCTTACTCATACAGTAACAATCTGTAAACACCCATTGAGTTGGTACCTGTGTTGTAATAGGAAACACATATTTGATTATTTTCTCCAGTTTCTCACAAAGAGCTCCTCAAACCCTTGTAAGTTCCTGAGTGGTAGGGGTATTAGCAGCATCTTTTATTTCTGAAACAGAGCTCCTAAATTCCTTGGAATTTCCAGAGTGATAGAAGCCTCTTTTGTTCTAATGAGGCAACTCTTGATGGGACCCTAGATAGCTTCAGGATGAGGGCTGGTCACCAGAAAGACTAAGCCTAGATTGGAAGCCTAGAACTTTCAGCCCTACTCTTCCCAGCTTCTGAGGAGGGGAGAAGGGCTGGAGATTGCCTGTGTAATGAAACCTCCACAAAAGCCCCTAAATGACAAAGTTCAGAGAGCATCCAGTTTGGTGACTGCATTCATGTGCCAAGTTGGTGGTGCACTCCAAATCCATGGAGACAGAGGCTCCTGTGCTCAGGACCCTTCCAGACCTCAACCTATATACCTCTTCATCTGACTATTCATTTTTATCCTTTAGAGTATCTTTTATAATAGACCAGTAAATGTAAGTAGAGTGCTCTCCTTAGTTCTGTGAACTGTGCTTGCAAATTAGTACCCCTGGGTAGAGAGGGGGATGTGTGGGAATATCAAATTTATAGGCATGTTCCATTCCTAATTCTTTACAGACAGCATCTGACCCCCTTACTTTTTCATACCAGGCCTCACCAGGTTGTCTCAGTTCCAGAGATCTGGTTGGAGTGCTTGGACTCCTATCACAGAATACTTGGCTGCATAATGTAAAAAGAATAGCTCACAGTTATTGAGGTATTACTATGCACCAAGCACAGTGTTCAGTGCTGTCCACTGTTCATCTCATGAATATGATTGTCCAAACAACCCCACCAAGGTTGGTTCTAATATTTTCCCCATTGTGTAGATAAGGAAACAAGCACAGAGAGGCTAGAAAGCTATTAAGCGGTAGAGCTAGGATTTGAATCCTGATACACTGGCTTCAAAGTAAGAGCTTGTAAGCAGCTTCTATACAGCTTCAGAGGTAGGGCTGTGGGAAGCTATTCCTCTAAGCACAGGTGGTGGGAGTGCAGGCAATGTGATCTACATATGTAGTCCAGACGCATCCTGCAGGAGGCAAGGCAAACAAATTTGTTTCCAGAGTCTTCCAGCTGTTTTGTGAGCTCTCCTTTAAGGGTTTGGAATGGGTGTGGTGTGAAAAAGTCTCCATTGCCACATAAGATTGATAAACACTAGCGGGTATATGGCACCCTTGAGATAATGCAGTAAAGAAATTGCTTTGTCCTTTGTTGAATCTGAGGTTTCCTAAAATTATCTGAGCAGAGAACTCATTCTCTGCTGGATGCTTACTAACATACTATAGACCACTGTTCCAGGAAGACTGGTTTGGGAAATGCTCTTCTAGGCTTACTCTCCACCCCATTACCACTCAGTCCACTTGAAGTAATAGCTGCATTTAGGATGGTAGCTAAGATTTGTGCAGAGAGCAAAAAAATGCTCAGTCGCCAGTCAGCTCAGATGGCAACAAGAAGATACTAATTAACCAAGGTGAGACAGTGGCTGACATTCCTAGGCTGTATGAAGAAGCCATCCAACAGATTTGGGTGCTTTATTTCTTGTTTAAATTTCCCCTTGTCACTGCTCTTGTCTAGACCCTTTACATGTCAAGTCTGGACTGTCAAAACAGCCAACTGACTACTAGTTTACCTGCCAGCAGGCTCTCTGCTACAGTCTGTCTTGCACACCTGGCCAGATTAGTCTTCCTAAAATGCTGCTTCGAGCTTGTCACATTCTTGTTCCAAAAGTATTAATTCAGCTTTCAAGATTGTCCTGGTTGGCTCCAGCCTACCTTTCCTACTCCTCACATCCTGCATTCTAGATGGAGCTGAATCATTCTGGAGCCCCTCTGTGCTCTCTGTGTGCTATTTTTTCCACCTAATGCTTGAAGATCGACCTCCCACCCCCAGTCCTCATTTCCTCCTGTCATCATCTTGTGTTTTCATTTATTCACTTATCCCATTCAACAAGCATTTATTTTGTGCCCCCTGTGTGCTAGATCCTGCGCTAGAGTAAGGCACAGTCAACCTCAAGGAGCTCATAAAAACAGGTGAATACATGCAGGGTGCCATGCACTATAATATAGTGATGCTCAGGGCTTCATGGGCATGGACACCTATACCTGCCTAGGGCACAGCAGAGGCAATTCAGGGTAGACTTCCTGGAGAAAGGAATGTTGACACTTAATGGGTGAAAAGGCATACGGTGTGCTGGGGACTGGCTGAGGATGTGTTGGTGCCCAGATCATTAGTGCAGGGAAAACCGGAAGGGTTCTCCCTGTGTCAGGAAGAATTATCACAGGGAATCTCAGGCTGATCCTGTTGACTTAGGGAAGACTGGTGAGGGGAAAGCATGGGTACCCATCAGGAGAGTAGAGTCTGGGGCTGGAAGAAAGAGGAACAATGACTGACATGCTCACTGCATCCTGTACTTCCTCCAGCTCCCAAGTCTCATCTAAGAGATGCAACCACTGGAGCAGCTTGGTTGCCAGGGGCAACCCCAGAAGGCAGACTCATTCTAAAGGCAATCACTGAAGCCCCTTGTCCCAGGGCTCTGATAGACAGTTAGCCCCCTCTGGGAAGTGACAGGACAGAGTCAATGTGCTCAGGTGGATCTAAGGGGAGGGTGTGGAAGATAGCCCTGCCAGCCACTCAGCAAGATCTGGAGAAAAGAAAGGACTTGAAAAAACAGATGGCATTTTAATCCACCCAAATACTTAATATGAGTAACATAACCTTGTTTTTCTGAGACACAGCCTAATTTACTTCAGGCCTCAGGCTCAGTAACTCACCACTGACAGCCTGTAGGTCCGATGCTCTGTGTGTGTGTGTGTGTGTGTAGGTCTGTAGTGCTAATGAGATTGTAGAAATGGTGAGTTTTTCTTAGTCACAGTTTTCCTACTCTGCTGAGGTTGTCCACCAATAAGTTTTTCCTTTTTCTGATTTAAGACTTGTGATCTGGGAATATGGGCCCTTTCTAGGGGAGAAAGCAGAGCGTGTAGGTTGAGAGAGAGAGAGAACTCCTGGTGCAACTGACATGTAATTGGGTTTACCAAGGCTCCCTGCTTCTTTCTCTGGTTCCTGCTGTTCTGCCTGCTTGAATTGCCTGCTGCTTTCCCCGCAGAGAGGGAAGCCTGCACTGTGTGGATTCAAAGCAACTGGGTTTCAGTTTCTGCTCTGTGACTAGAGCAATGTATTTAATTATCCTGAGCTTCCTTTTCTTCACCTGTAAAATGGAAACAGTAACACCCTCCCTGCCCAATCACAGAATTATTATTATAAATACCAAATGGAGTAATTTAGGAGAAAGTGTTTTGTAAACTGTTAAGTAGCAATAATAAGAAGAAAAAGAATAAGAAGCAGCTGCTGCCTATTATTGGTTACTATGTCAATTGCTGTCACTTTATTCACATTGTCTCCTTTTAATCAAAATATTGCTTTTATTGAGATTCCTCCCTGTCCAATAAGACTCGGCTCACAATTTACCTTCCCATGGGAACTCCTTTGACCACTCTTGCTCAGGTTGGTTCCTAACCTCTCTAAACTACTTTTCATCCTCTAGCTAAATCCACCATTATTTTGCAAGCTCAACTTCTCTCTCCCCAGCTGAAGTAAAACTCCTTTGGGGTGGTCTACTTCACACTTGCCTTCCCCAAGATACTGAACACATAGTAGGTGATCTGGATATCTTGAGACTGAAATTTTCTGGCTACAAAGCTATTGTATAAATTGAGATTTCCTCACATTTTACTAAGCAAAGCCCTGGGTGAAGAGTTTGTTATTGCACCCTGGCTGGCGTGGCTTGGTTGGGCATTATCTCGCAAAGAAAAAGGTTGCTGTTTCCTCAAAGCACATGTCTGGGTTGCAGGTTAGGTCCCCAATTGGGGAATGCATGGAAGACAACCAATCGATGTTTCTCTCTAACATCAATGTTTCGCTCTCTCCCTCCCCCTCTCTATAAATAAATAAATAAACTTAAAAAAAAAGGAGAGTTACTTATTGCTCTCTGCCTTGGCTACCAGGAAAGAACCTATCTAATCCATTCAGGTTGATAGTTATTATCTTCACAAAGCCTTTACCAAGCTTGTAGACTGAGAATTCTTTTTTTTTTTTAAGATTTTATTTATTTATTTTAGACAGAGGGGAGGGGAGGGAGAAACATCGGTATGTGGTTGCTTCTTTTGCACCCCTCACTGGGGACCTGACCTGCAACCTAGGTATGTGCTTTGACTGGAAATTGAACTGGTGACCCTTTGGTTCGCAGGCCAGCATTCAATCCACTGAGCCACTCCAGCCAGGGCATAGACTGAAAATTCTTATTGCAGGACCTGCCTCTAGAAATGCTAATCATGTTATCCTCCCTGCTACCACACACACACTTCCCCTTCCATCCTCTTGTCCTGTTCCATACCTTTCTCCATGTTCATAGAAATACATACAGCATATATAGATGAAGTCTATTATTAAAAGACAGAGTGGCCCCTCTTTAAGATTTAAGAGGATAGTAAAGAAGAGTGGAATTAGATATCAGGAATGACTTTCTTCTCTCCGGCGTGGAGACTCAGGAGCAGGGATATATGGGCACTATAGAACCTTTAAGAGGAGACTTCCTGCTTCCTAATTTCTCTCCAATTTATCTCAAATCACTGTCCTCTGACTCCTTGTTCCCCAAGCAAATGAGCCTCCTTTCTTGGGACCTGCCATATCTTGCTATAGTGCCTTCGTTCTCACAGTCTGGAAGCTGCTGCTTAGAGTGTTTGCCTGGCTGGCATTTTCATATCATTTGAATCTTAGTCTGAATCTCCCAATTTAAAGTGGCTTCCTGGGAGGGGGGAATATAGACTCTACACATGTATCTGCTTTTTATGTGAGTGAATTTCTCTGGGTGGTTGTATAAGAAATTAACATGTATTGCTTATAGGGAGGGAATCTGGATAGCTGGGAAATAGAGCTGGGAAAGGGACTTCTCTGCATGTCCTTTTCTATTTTTTGTTTTAATTTAGACTCATCAAATATGTTGCCTATTAAAAAAGTTAATTTAAAAATGCAAGTAAAAAGAGAAAAAAGAAAGTAGCCCCCTGCTGAACATTCTTTATTTACTTTATAAATTTTATTTATATAACTGGCAGTAGGCAAATTTGCCCCATGGGCCATAGTTTGCTGATCGCTGCTCTATCATATCATCTTATTTGATATTCATTCTGGCACTAATTGTTTGCTTACTCGTTTCTTATCTGCCTTCCCCCACTAGAATGCAAGCTTCATGAAAGTAGGGTGCTTTTCTGTCTTGTTACCACCATGTATGTGTACCTGGAACAGTTTCTGACTTATATGTGCCCAATAAATACTTGTTAAATAACTGAGTGTTTGAATGAATTATCCCTGTATGGATGGAAGGAAAGAGCAACCCTATTTGGAAGGAGATAAGATAAAACAAACTTTTGATGGGAGTCCCTCCAGGAGGAATACAGTAGTCCTACCTTTCCATGGTTTTGCTTTCCATGGTTTCAGTTACCCACAGTCAACTGTGGTTCCAGAGATAAATAATTCATAAGTTTTAAATTGTGTGTCATTCTGAGGGGGTTGAGGAAATCTCACGCTGTCCAGCTGCATCCCACCCAGGACATGAATTATCCCTTTGTCTAGCACATCCATGTTCTATATTCATTGGCTCCCCACCCAACCCCTTAGCCACTTAGTACCATCTTGGTTATCAGATCAGTTATCAGGGAGACCATATTCGCGTGACTTTCATCACAGTATGATGTTATTATTGTTGTTGTTAATCTTTTACTGTGCCCAATTTATAAGTTAAACTTCATTATAGGTATATATGTATAGGAGAAAACATATATGCTTTTTATATATTTAGTGCTATTGGGGTTTCAGGGACCCACTGGGGGTCTTGGAACATATCCCCCATGGATAAGAGGGGACTACTGTAATCTTTAATTGTGTCATTCTCCAGAAAGTCCTACCCATAGTTCTAGCCTCAGGGAGTAGCTGCTGATATCTGCTTCCTGAAAGCAGATTTGAAACTGAAACCAAAACCTGTCCTGCTAGGATGAGTTCCAGAAAGTAGAGAAACCAATGGATTCACCACTTTTGAATTTAGGAGGAGCAAAACATACACACACCTGAGGAAGCTACTCAGTTAGCAAGTTGAGCTTTGCAAACAGTCACCCTTGAGGGAATAAGGGAGCAAAGCTCGGTGCCAGAATGACATGGGTAACAGCCTGGACCTGGGAGGGGGAAGGGTTAGGAGAAGGGGAAGGAGGGAGTTTGGCACATTACAACTTAGGCAGTATATACTCTGAACAAACAGCCTGCATTACCATGTGTTGATTGATTTTTGAACAGTTTCTGAATCAACACATTCTCTGCATGTGCAGGGCTTGGCTTTTTGCAGCCGTGCAGCACACTGGCCAAGAAAGTGTCGGGTACTAAAGGCAAAACAGCTGTGCACGAATCCCCCATGCCACTGGGCACTGTCTGCTCAGGGCAGGGCTCTGCTCCAAGGTGCCACACTCAACCTGCAATGGTTGGAGGTTGAACAGAATGTTAGGAGACTCAGGCTGCACCACTTTTTTATCCCCTGGGAGAACATCAACAGGAAGGTTCCTCCTTTTCTAACTCCTTCACCACCAGACACAGTCTCACATTTACTCTGAAGCAGAGTAAATGGGAGGGTTCCCAGTGGAGTACTCTTGAGAAACAGTGGAAAGGGCAAGGGTTTTGGACTCACCTAGGCAAGGGTGTGAATACTAGGTTATTCACTTGGTAACCATGTTCTTTTTTTTCCCCTTTAAATATTTACTTATTTGTAGAGAGAAGAAGAGGGGGAGAAAGAGAGGGAGAGAAACATCAATGTGCAGTTGCTCTCATGTGTGGTCCACTGGAGACCTGGCCCACAAGCCAGGCATGTGCCCTGACTGGGAAACAGACCAGTGACCATTTGGTTCACAGGCCAGCACTCAATCCACTGAGCCACACCAGCCAGGGCAGGTAGCCATGTTATTTTGATCAACTCATGTAAAATCCCTGAACCTCAAGTTTTCTCAACTTTCTCTATAGTAACACATGTGGAGTTACTTAAGTTAAAATAATGTGCATAAAGTTCAAGGAATAGTGTAGGTGCCTAAAAAAGAGAAGGAATTAGGGAGGTGGGAAGGCAGTGTATTTGCCCAGTAGTGTCTAGGAAGGAGAAGGATTGAATCCGTCTTAGACTGGCTACCTGCAACTGAGCTCATAGAGCCTCATCTCATGTAATCAAGAACCTCTTTTGACTTTCCTAATCAGGATCTAGCCTGGCAATGTTTGGTCCTCTATATTTTAGCCTGGTATTCAGATGGATAAATTGACTTTCATTGGCTGTTTCTTCTGAAGTTTTGAGAGATCATTGGATCCTTTTTCCATCCTTAATGTAGAGAGTCTCTCCCTCAGAGAAGCCTAGGATATCAGCTAAGCCTGGGCTGTAGCCCAGACTTTCTCTGCCCTTTAACCAGAACTTGGGTCTGTGTTTTGCAGGGTGTGCTTCTGGAGTCCTGGGAGAGAGCCCATGGGTGCTCTGAGTAGAGACTACTGAGGAGAGGGTTGAGTAGTCTGCTGGCCCTGCCACTGGTGGTCCCTCTGTTTGAAGTATCAGGTGATAACAGACTAGGTCATTCACTTAAGACTTGCCATTCTCTTATACCACAAGTATACCAACCACCCAGCAGCATTCTCTAGCCCATCAGAAAGGAGAAGGATCAAAGGAGAGGGACCTGGGCCATGTGTTGGTTTGAACAGATCTATGCCAGTGTGACATGAGATTTCCTGTCCAAGTGTTACTGAATGGATGGCAGTGCCTGCTGAGTTCCAGTCGTGGTGTGTGTGTGCCTGTAGGGGTGGGGGTAGTGCACAGCTCTGTGTGTATACAGATACTCTGGGCATGTATGAGGTTCAACACTAGGGGGGGCTTCTAGAATTTGTGTGTAGCTATATCTCCCCCCACCCTCCCTGCTCCTGGAGAGGGAGCTGTAACGCCACCCTCAAGCTACCTAGCTACATTCCACTCCCTCCAACCCACCAGCCTCTCATTCTGTCACAAGGAGCTTTGGCAGAAAGGGAGGGAGCGTGGGTGCTGCAGAGAGAAAAACACCCCAAAGTTTCAGTAAAATGGCAAGAGAGATGCCAGCACACAGGGAACAGGAGCCTTCTGTTTCTCACAGCCTGCACTGCAGGGCTGGGGGACACATACCACGATTTCCTTCCCTTCCTTCCTCCTTTTTCCCCTTCCCTCCCTGCCCCTCATGATATTCAGGAATGGGAGACCTGCAATGAGGGCAGAAAAGAAACTAAGAAGCTTTTCCTGTTGGGACCAACATTTTCTGTAACCACCAGAATAGACAGCTCTGGGCTCTGCTTGCTTTGGGCAAAGTGAGGTGTGAGAGTGTCTCTCTGTATATGTGTGAAATAGAGTTAATGTATATGAATGTGTATATCTGTCAGGGTATGTTATATGTATATGAGTGTGTGTGTGTGTTCAGGGGGCTTTAAAGATAAAGAGCAGATAGAACAGAAAGAAGCAAGCACAAGGTTGGCTAGAGATCTGGCTTTGATAGTACACCCATGAATAATTGAAAATCAACTGTATTTGTACAGTAGGTTGGCCTTTATCCAATATTTTACAAAATTAGAATAAAGATGTTTAAAAGGGCCCTGGCTGGTGTGGCTCAGTGGATTTAGTGCCAGCCTTCAAACCAAAGGGTGTCTGGTTTGATTCCCAGTCAGGGCACATGCTGGGGTTGCAGGCCGGGTCCCCAACTGGGGGCATGTGAGAGACGACTAGTTGGTGTATCTCTCACACATTGATGTTTCTCTCTCTCTCTCTCTCTCTCCCTTCTCCTCATTCTAAAAGTATATAAATAAAATCTTATTAAAAAAGATGTTTAAAAGGAAAACCTCAAGATAGACATTTTTCTTTGTGCTTTTGAAATTAGGGCATTTCATTTGAGCAGTGGCTCCTTTTTGATAGAGTAAAACCTCATTTGTTCAAGGCTCAGGAATACAGTTTTGTGATTAGTTCATCTAAATAAGGGTTGGAGTTCATCTTAGTACTATTTGCTTACAAAATAGCTGAGTTTGTAAATAAACAAGAACCCACAAGAAATGTTTATTCCACTCAAGAAAATAAGTTAGTCCTGGCTAGTTAGCTCACTAGGTTGGAGTATTGTCCGAACATGCCAAGATTGTGGGTTTGATCCATGGTCACAGCACCATGGGTGGAACAACAAATGGATATTTCTCTCTTTCTCTCCACCCCCCTTTGTCTCTCTCTCTCTCTCAAATCAATAAAAAAATTTTTATAAATGTTTAAGAAAAAAAAGAAAACAAGTCACTTTTCACCCCTTTGAAGTATCTATTTGCATTCCAACAATATGGTACTTATAAATCACTCCTTTCTAGCAAGTCATGAAAACAACTCCTACAAGTGATACTTTAAAAAATAGTAAGGCTATATTTCTTTATGTAAGAGCTTATAATGGGTTTGAACAGTTTATCTGACTTATTGATGTTTATTCATATATGATCATATTAATTTCTAACCTTTACTGAGTACTCTCATGTACCAGGCACTGCATTATGTAAATGCCTTACATATGTGCTCTCTTTTGTTCCTTCCAACCAGGGAGGTACTATTACTTTACAACTAAGGCATAGAGAAGTTAAGTAACTTAACCAAGTTCATGTACATAGTAACTGTCAGGGCAGAATTTAAATTCAAGTTTCTACTCCAGAGCCCATGCTTTACCCTACATCTCTATTTTGTACCTATATATTTACTTCCTAATGATTTCAAAGCATGTGGGCAAGAGGAATAACCACGTAGGCGCCTACAGAAGGGCTGTCCCTAAAGAATTCTTGGCTCCTAATCTAGACCTAGTCTGCAGGACCAGTGCCTTGGTATTTGGGGTCAGCCCATCTTGCCTATGAGGAAATTAAACCCAAGGAGATTATGGCCCATGAATCTCCTTGGGTTATTTTTTTTAAAAATCTGACATTATTTCATTACTTTTAGAGAGAGAAGAAGGGAGAGACACATCAATTGGTTGCCTCCAGTATGTGCCCTGACCAGGATCATACATACCTGGATTGGCTATTGAATATACAACCTTTTGGTTACAGGACAATGCTCCAACCAATTGAGCCACACTGGCCAGGGACTTCCCTTGAAATTTTTCAGTTCTCTCTAAAACAGCAGGGTTTTGTAGGGTTATCTCTGATAGATATATAGCCTGGGACATTGACATGAGGAAATCAACAAATACAAAGCGTATCATAAATTATGTATTTAGCACTGTGATCACCAAATGAGCTAATAACAATTTCAGAAGGTTCTAGGAATAGTGTAAGACTTTGAGGAAAGTTAATGACCCTGAATTCCCTCTAGAAGGGTTGAGGGAGAAGAGGTGGAGGAGAGGGCATGAGTATCTGTGACAAGGAGGAAGCACACACTCAATGAATACTGGAGAACAGCATTTTTACTTTGACTTTTTGAAATAAGCACTGCCTTATGAAGGTGGGGAGGGAGCAGCCTGGGAATAAATGAAACAAAGGAAATTGAAGTCATCATTTCTGGCCTGCTGACAAGCAGATGTCAGCGTGCCCTTAGCCTCTTGCTGTATTCAGTGCTTTTCTAGAGATAAATGGTGGAGATCATAGAGGTTCCAGTGGGGCCTGTACTGGAAATTCAAAGGCTCTAGGATATTTTGGTTATGAGAAAAGATGGCCGTAAGTTGGGGACTAGTCATCTAGTCACTGGAGGATTTTTTTTATGAGCTATTTCACTATAG
This sequence comes from Phyllostomus hastatus, assembly GCF_019186645.2. NCBI lineage: Eukaryota > Metazoa > Chordata > Mammalia > Chiroptera > Phyllostomidae > Phyllostomus > Phyllostomus hastatus. The sequence goes on along the minus strand of NW_025333611.1, from coordinate 29,156,084 downwards.
CCACTGGGTTTAACTATAAAATTGAAGGGATATCAAGTAAGAATTTGTAAAAAGGGAAGATTATGAAATGCTGGGATTTCTACCAAGATGACTCTAGGGATAAATTGGTTGGGAGATCTAGATGGGGAGGAGCTGGCAACACCTTCACCAAGCCATTGAGAAGCCTAGCAGAGTAGAGAATATTTAGAGCAATCTTGCCTTCACACCTTCCCTTAGAAGAAGCCAGCCCAGAGTGCAGGGGAGACAGGCAGTTCAGTGAATGGCTACCTGAAGGGGAGAGAGAGAGGCTGGCTCAGGGACCTAGCATAGGAAAACAACCCCTATGCTGAAATTAATGAGAAGTTCTCTGCGAAGACTTATTCCCTGCAAGGGGATACAGGCAGAGTGCGCCAGAGACTAGGCATCCTTATCCAGATTCTTTGCTTAAATCTCTTCTGCATCCAGCCAAAGGGAACTATTCAGTAACAGCTGGGAGAAGTGGGCAAATATCACAGCTTGATAGGTTAACCAAGGTCTGCAGCCCCCTTTGGAGAGTACTGGTGCAGTGGTTTTGCCCCTGTGGAAAACCCTGTTGATGAAAGGTCTTCAGAGCCTGAAATCCTGCCTCTAATAGACAAGATTGAGAGCCTGGGATGGAAAGAGAAATTTTATTGGAAGCTTTGTCCATTGTTGGGAACCACCCTGCCTGGTTTCAGAAGCTGTAATCCCCCGTGGCTAAGGCTGAGTAAAGGATCTTGGGACCATAAGACACTTAGGAGACAAAGGTTATCTTCCTTGTAGGCATACCACCTCTTCCCCCTGTCTCTTCACCCTGCTTGGCCCTGGGTGGATGACTGGTTAGCCAATGACGGGTAAGATTCCTCAAAAGAGGGATGACCTAAGTCAGGCATGGTCATGAAGGGGCCCTCAGGGAAGGACTTGGGGGGGCTATAGAGAAAAGGGGTGATGGACCCTCACTCCTTGGCTTTGACATAGCCTGGGTTCTCATTCTGTCTGCAAGAAGTCTCCTTGGCTGCCTTACTTCTCCTGTCTGACTTAAGCCTGAAACAATGCTTTAAGCCTGAAACAATGCTGGAGGTAGGTGTGGCCCTGTACTGGAAAGGGCGGTTTCCCTAGGGCTATCAAGCCTAAGAAAGAATGCATAAAATCCTTTGAAACCTACTTTGCTAACATTCTCAATTTAAATGACAAGGTTCCAAGCAGGAAGTGAGTTTGTTCCCCAAAGTTTTGTGGCCCTTTAACTATCTGACCCTGACTCAAAATAAGCTCTCAGAAGTTCTTTGAATGTTATCTATTGTTTAATCATTTCTGCCTGACAATGATTGATGAGCTTTACATATATATATATATACACACATATACATACATATACGTCCTGTATTCCTGTGCAAATTGAACCCAATAAAAGCTTGCCAAGGCAAGGGTCGAGGTGCTCTCCTCTTGAGAGAGTGGCCGAGGTGCTCCGAGGCTTTTTATCTTCTTGAGAAAGAAGCCACACCGTCCCTTTTCCTCCACATGACTCAGTAGTCCGTGTAAATTTGTCTCGTCTCATCCATAATGCTGTGGATCCCAGGAGCCAGGATCCATGTCAGTCCATCATCAGTGCTGGAATCAATAAGTAGTTATTAAACACTTTGGTGTCTTATATGGGAAATACATAAAATAAATATGAGGCTGCCCCTATGTTACAGAACAAACAAGGGGGGCCTAGGATGATATACTATTACTGAAAGAAGCCGCCAGGTCCGTTATGTCCGCCCCCCCAGAGGAAAGACGTCTCTCAATGCCAGAGATTCATGAAAAGGAAAGGAAACATTTATTTAATGCTATACAAACTTAAAGTAGTGACCTAATGTCTTTATCAAAAATCCCAAAGTCTCTTAAAACACCCACAAACAGACACAGTCCTTCCTTCCTTCCCCCTTTGCCCAGTCCAGAATACTGTACCTCAGGAAAGGAAATAGAAGTCCATGGCTCAGGCAGTCCTCTGGTTGTTCCCAGTTAGTACTCCATCTCGACTGGGAGACCTCCCTGGGTTCCCGGCACCTTCAGCTGAGTCGCCGGGATCTCTGCTAAAACCAGGTGGTGGTTCCCCCTTCTAAAGCTGTGGGGGTCCCCGCTCTGGCAAAGGCACGTGGTCCTCTCTCCCAGCGCCACGGGAGTCTCCACTCAGCCAAAACCGCATGCTTCTCCCCCTGCACAATGGCTGCAAGAGGGGAGGGGGTCGCCACTCTGCCAAAGCCGAGTGGCGGTTCTCTGTTAAAGCCACATGGTGATTCTCTCTTGCAGGGCTGCAGGAGTCACTCTGCTAAAGTTGCGTGGTTCTCTCTCCCTCAATGGCTGCTGCATCTGGGTTTAAATCCCCGCGCCAATCTTCCTCTACAGCCCCATTTCCAACTCCTCCTACACTTGGCCTCACATGCCAGAACTCACACCCTTCCAGCTTTACTGGACTGCCATCATGAGTCTGGGCAGGTGTGGCCCCAAGTCCTGGAGCCAGTCTTCTCCAAGCTCCCATGCAGGTGCTGTAGCTCGGGGGACCTGCCCCCAGTCACATCTTGGTGGGGAAGTTACTTCCATTCCTCTGGCTCAGAGCATGGCCACAGCTATTTAACATATCTAAGCGACCAGCCAAAGGCTATAGATATGTTAAATGACCACACCAGAGGTTAGCTACAAGGCTGTTGCTATGTGAAACAGCTCTCAAAGGCCCTGCTCCATGTGTCCCTTCCCCCAGCCCACACCTGGGGGGTGGGGGTGAAGACATCTTAAAATCTCCTGGACACCTTAAGTTCTGGACTCCATTTCAAATGCCTATTTGGGGTCCCCCCTCTTGGCTGCACCCTGTAACACCTACTCATGAGGAAATTAATGTACCTTTTGATGGGATTGGCTCCTTCTCCTGCAGTCGGTTCCCTCTTCAATGTTTTCACCTATGTGATCATTTAACTCTACACTCTTCCTCTTTTCTTGTAATATTTGTTTCTGGCCCTTTCCCACTCCCTTTGATTATTTTTCTCTCTGAATGTCTTTGTTCTCCCTCTCCTATTTGGTCTTTCCAACTCCCCTCTGCCCTAAGGTGATGGTAAGCTGGCTACCCTGTTGTCTCCAGATTGCTGTAGGATTCCAGGGGAGGTTAAAATTCTGTGCTCCTGAAAGTGTGCCTGGCAGTAGACAGGCGTAGGTACTCATGGTTCCCCAGAATCTAGAGACTGCTCAAATCACCTAATCTGTCAGAGACAGTAGAAGCTTGGTCAGAGGAGTCTTAGGTCTTCCTAACTATATTAGCTCTGTCCTAACTCTATTAAAGCTACGAGTCAAGAGGTACATCCTGTCCCCGCTTTTTAAGTGTCATGGCTAAAAGACATAGTACAAGTTAATGTGGAATTGATGGGGAGTGGTGACTCATGAAAATTATAATAATAAGTAGGAACAAGCAGAGAAAGACTACAGGAAAGGATAGTTTCATGGATGAAATATGTTTTCCCACATTTTGAATTTGGCGAGTATGTGGGAGTGATCAACACACCCAGACTCTACTCTCTCTTCAGCTACAATTTCAGTGTCAACCAAAATATAAATTTGAAGCCCTCAGCCCAAACTCTCTTTTCCTTTACTGAGGACCAAGGCCCTTTTTGGTATGGTTGGCAGTGGTAACTTCAGTGGGCTTGTGTAAGTGAGTTTGTGGAGGAAATGATACCTGAATTTTTCTTGCTCAGCTTCAGCAATGCCTCAGGTACTAAAGGTAATTAAGAATGCATTAAGGCTTTGGTCAAGGATTTCAAGAATTGGTATTGTCTCTGATGGTTTTTCATACCCTATGGGAAGAGAAACCTGACTACTACTTTTATTCACAGTTGCCTCTAACTCTGGACTGCCCAGCATGAAAGGAAGGGTTAGCTGTTTTTTAGCTGTTTTTTTAGCTTTTTTTTTTTTTTTTACATTCATTCATTTGTTCACAAACAGTGTCAAACACTGGAGATGTGAGAATGGAAAAAGTCATGGTCCTTGCCCCACAAGAGGCACAATGGTTGGTGTAGAAATAATTACAATCCAGGTTGGTGATTGTTACTACGTAGGTAATGTGATCCCAGAGGAGCAAACAGCTAACATGAAAGAGGGAGGGAAAGAGACACACAAGCTGGATCTGCTTAAAGGATAGTTGGGAGTTGGTCAATCTGGAAGGAGGGCAAAGGCAGATGCCAGGCAGAGGGAACAGGAATTACAAAAGCACAAATAAGCATGATGAGCAGGAAGGATGATGAGTTTAATATGAGTGAGGTTAGGGACATTCTGTGAGAGTGTCTGAAAAGAGGACTAGAGAGGGTAATTAGAGACCAATTGTGGATGAACTAGTATACTCTGCTAAGGAGGTTGGACTTTATTACACAGGCTGTGGGGAACTACTGAAAGCTGTGAAACAAGGGAGTAGGATAATCAGCTCTTTGCTTTATAAGGTCACAGAATAGAGTGGCGTGGAGACAAAGAATATTTATTTGTTCCAGAGTCCCATTTACAATAGGGCTTCACATCTATACCCTACCATGGTCCTCAACTGGGGAATTCTTTCCTTCCTCCACTCTTCTCTTCTCCTCTTTTCTTCCACAAATATGTGATCATAAACCAGGTTCCGAGGCCCTGGGAAAACACAAATGAATAAAAACCATTCCTTACTCAGAGGAGCTCACAGTCTGGTTTAGTTTTTCCCAAACTCTATACTAGAATATTCACTGGTCCATTTTGCTGCCATGATGAAAAAACAAGGACAATGTAGTGAGTCTTTAAATAAAGCTAAATATAGTTAATATTAAAACCTCTCTTCTTTAATGTGAGGTTATATTCATATGTCCATACTTGGAAAAGATGATAGTAGATGAATTTTTTTTTGTTCTGTTTTCTTTTCAGTTTACTTGGCAAAATGAAAAAAAAAATCAGCAATCTTTTGTCATATGTCAAAAATTATGTGTGTGAGGAAAATTTACTGGAAGGTTAATTATCTCATTTCAATGTGGGACTAAGTAAAGGCCTTTTCACCCAAAGGAGTCAACCTATGCAAGAAACATGGATTTACCAGAGACAGCTGAGACAAAAACAGGCTCTTATGCCACTTCCCATCCCCTGTCCCTAGACTCAGATATGGGAGAAATTTCCTCTCTGGGGAGTGGCTCCTCTTCCTGATAACATAGAAGGGATGGCTGATGTTTTGGGAGCTCATAGGCCCAGGAGGTCTGAGTTTAACTCATTTGGTTAGGGGAAGGTAAGCAATTCTACAGAGAGACCCAGCAAGTGTAATGGGAAAAGCTGGTGAAATAGGAACAGGATGCCTCTGGCCTTGACATTTATCAGGGTAATGGAACATGGTCACCAGCTTTTATCAAAATTAGCCAGGCATTCAGGGGTTCCATGCCCCCCCCCCAACAAATAACCCACCCACCAATAGCAATCCCTGCAATCATACTGCTTAGTCAGCACCTAAACTCAGACTATAGCACTGTAACAAGGATGCTTCATTTTAACTTAGGGTTTGCAGGTTTAAACTAATTTAGGAAACAGTCTGGACACCAAATGGAGAAAGTCTTATGAGGTGGTGATTGCTTAGTGAGTAGGATGCAACGTATGCTTGAAATCCAGAAGTTAGGGAGCCACTGGTCTCATGGGAAAGTCAGACCTATAAGCAATGATTTCAGTACAGTGTAATAAATGCAGGTACAAAGCCACAAGAATATTGTTATAAAGGGACAATGATGGGCTTAGTATGAGTAGAGGTAAGGTACACCTGGTAGGAGTGTCTGAAAAGAGGGTTGATTATGAGGGGCCAAGCCAGGAAGAGATTCTTAGAAAACAAAATTGAGGAGAGAGCTCCTGACCCAGGGATTAGGGAGATTAGGGGGCTTTCCCAAGGAGCTGGTCCTTGGGATGGGGTCTCTTGCCTAGCCCTTTGCTTTAAGGCTCTCTTCTCTCCTTTTCTTCCTGCTCCACATTTTCTGTGTATGCCAGACCCAGAACATCCTCACAGCCTGCTGCTCTAATTACTTCATTCCATTTTAATTCTGCTGAGTTAGGAGCCTGTGAACTCAAGAGGAAATGCGCGCAAAATACCCGACAAATTGAATGTGCTGGCATTTCAGAAACACATCTGACCCTATCTGCCCCTTCCTGTTCCCTTCCTGTAGCACTGCCTCAACCAGCCTCAGAATGAAAAATCAAGGGTAGGATGTGCTGATGGGAAGAGGCAGTGGCACCAATGGAGTAAGATGTTGGGTTTTACTGACTCATTTGAACCATTACTTTTGGGGGGAAGAGAGAAAGAAAGGGTAGGGGGCATTTTCTGCTAGGGAACTTTTCCTAGTACCTTTTGGGAACTGATGGGGTTCCATCTCTGCAGCTCCAAAACATGGTGAGTATATATGAGTCATAATGTTTCCTCTTCTCTAGAGATATTACAAATTAGGAGAGACACTTTATTCCAAGTTGTTTGTTCATGAAGATGGTTAGCATGACCCCAAAATGAGGGGATTGGAGTTTAAAAATCAGGACTTCTCAAATTTTCTGATCTCAGGATTCCTTTACACTCTTAAAAATTACTGAGGGCCTCACAGAGCTTTTGTTTATATGGGTTATACCTATTGATAATTGCTGTATTAAAATTTTAAACTGAGAAATTAGTCCTGGCCTGGTAGTTTAATTGGTTACAGCATTGTCCTGATATGCCAGGGTTACAGGTTCAATCCTGGATCAAGGCACACTTAGGAATCAACCAATGAATGCATGAATGAATAAGTGGAATAACAAATTGATGTCTCTCTCTTTTTTTTTTTAAGATTTTATTTATTTATTTTTAGAGAGGGAAGGGAGGGAGGGGGAGAGAGAGAGAGAGAGAGAGAGAAACATCAATGTGCGGTTGCTGGGGGTTATGGCTTGCAACCCAGAAATGTACCCTGGCTGGGAATCGAACCTGGGACACTTTGGTTCCCAGCCCGCACTCAATCCACTGAGCTATGCCAGCCAGGGCTGATGTCTCTCTTTAAAAAACAAAACAAAACAAAAAAAGCCCTGAGAAATTAAATGAATATTTATTAATCCACTTAAAAATGACCATAAACCATTATATGTTAAAATAACACATTTTGGTGAGAAAAATTTTATTTTCCAAAATAAAAAATTAATGATAAGACTGGCATGTTTTGCAGTTTTGAAAATTTCTTTACTATCCAGCTTAATAGAAAACATGTGGATTCTCATTTCTACTTTTGCATTCAATCAGTTTTGTTGTTGTTGAAGGTTTTTTAAAAAATATTTTATTAATTTTTAGAGAGAGGGGGAGGGAGGGAGAAAGAGAGGGAGAGAAACATCAATGTATGGTTGCCTCTCATGCACCTCTTACTGGGAACCTGACCCACAACCCAGGCATGTGCCCTGACTGGGAGTAGAACTGGTAACCCTTTGGTTTGCAGGCTTGTGCTCAACCTACTGAGCCACACCAGCCAGGACTGTTATTGAAGTTTTAAAAGTTTTATTTTATGTACAAAGAGCTAGCTAGCATCGTTTCTGAGGTAAAATAGATGTTTTGAATGACCCATTCACGGATATTCACTTAGTCCAACTTAATGAAGTTTATATCCTTCGTGTACTGATGGAAACACTGGCAGCACATATTGAAGCTGTACTTTTGAATCTGACCATGCCAATTGAAGTAGATGTGGCAAGAATGAGAACCTGGGACAAATTTTCTCGGATGACTCCAGTAAAGCTGCTGGTGACTCATCTTGTTCTCTCAGATGCATCAATCAGTTTCAGTATGTGTTTTGGTTGAAGTATATGAAGAAAATCTGGCCTCCAAACACTTGGGGGAGGGAGGAAGGAGTATTTTAGCTTTCAAATCATTGTAGATATTTTTCTTTGATACCACACTAGAGCTTGACACGTGGTAATTTCTTAAAGGTTAGTTGCAATGTGGAATCTTAAACCATATCAGTCAATTCCTGTTCTGTTACATTAAAATCCATTGGTTAATCTTGCACATTGAATAGATTGAATAGACTTTGTAACATCATGCATTGGTCACTAGGAAAATATAGATTCCTGTAAGTTATACAGATCTTCCAAATGTTGATACATTTCATTATATTTTTAAAATCACATTCATTATATCACTATCAATCTCTTTGGAGGAGTCTTTAAGTATTGGGAAGATGTCAAGTTCATGGTGGCAGATACAAGTGTTCCAAATTCTAATTTTTGCTTGAAAGCCTGTATTTTGTCATTGGCAGCAAATGCTTTCTGTTGTTTTGCTTGAAGTGACAGGCTCACTTTGTTCATTTTGGGGAAACTGTCTGCCAAATACTCCAATCTAAATAATCTTAGTTTGTCTTTCAGTTGTTCTTTCAAGTAAAAATGATGTTCCATGAAAGAAGAGGCTAGTTCAGCTTGAAATTCAAACAATTGCAGCAGTGCTTTTCCTGGAGACAACCACCATTGTACTTGGAACACAGCAGAAGGATTTTGTGTGTATGTTCTCTTTCATCAGACAGAATATTAAAAAGATGTACTCAAGTGTTGAGATTTAATAATTTTTACTGTTTCATCAAGGATATTTCTAATGGAAAGTGAATTATTTTTACTGTGTATATGTGGCAGCGAGGAGTATAAGAACTGCTAGTATAGTTTAGTGCCACTGCTTTGATTTGTGGTAAGGTACAAGCTATTTTACCCACCATTGCTTTTTCACCATTAGTGCAAATGTGAACACAGTGAAAAGGGGCAAATTATGTCTCAATGGTGTTATGAAAATACCCCTCCCAGGGGTCCATGGAGCACACCTTGAGAGCCACTGCCCTAAATGGCATGTCTGAGTTCTTCAGGGTTTGACCCTAGGTCCTCTTTTCTTCCCACTCTCTACTCTCTCCTTAGGTGAATGCTTCTACTGCCTTCGAACTACCTCTGAGCAAAGGACTCATACACTTGATATCTCAAGTCCTGACCTCCCCCTGGAGCTCTAGAACCAGGTATCCAACTGCCAGTTCAACAGTGGCACTTGGATATCTCAAAGACTCCTCAAGGGTAACCTCTAAGACTTCACTTGTGGTCTTCTCCCTTGTTGTCTTCCACCCATTTATACAAGCCAAAATCCTTGCCCTTGCCACATTTGCGCTCCCCCCCCTTATACAATCAATCACCCAATCTGTTAATTTTATCTCCTAAATATGTATTTAGTCCATAACTTCTCTCTGTCGTCACCACCACTACCACTACCGAAGTCAAAGACACCATTATCTCTTGCTGGAATTACCAAAACAGTCCTCCTACACTCTATTCTCCTCATTGTAGCTGAGTGATCTTTTCAAAACAGACATATGATCATGACAAAACCATGCTTAAACCTTTCGATGACTTCTCATTGTCCTCACAATAAAGGTTAAAGTCTTTAACATGGTCTTACTCCCCAGTCTAGGTCAGGTTCTTCAGTATATGCTCTCATAGAACATGTTTCTTCCTTTCCTCGTGCTCATCATGGTTTGTACTTACATATTCATGAGTGCGATTGTTTAATTATTGTCTCTCCCTGATGAGCTTGTAAGTTCCACGACAGAAGACATTTTATAAATATTTAATTTACTGAGTCAATGATCAAATGAGGCCTAGATTAACTCCTCTGAGCATAGATTAGCCATTGAAAAATAAGTCTTCTTCCCCAGACCCTTGGGTTGAAGGAAGACCTATTTTATTTCTATTGTCTCAAAGCATTTCAAAGAAAAATGCTACCCTGTCCTAGGCTTTCCGTCAAATTGTCCTCCCAAGACCTGGGGCACATTAATCTTCCTTTTGACATAGGAGCCCTCTGTGCTCCCCATCACTCATGCTGCCAATGGCTTTTGAAGAAGGTTAGCTAGCAGTCCTGGCCTTTCATGAATGTAAAGGAGGAAATCTCATCTCTCTCTTACTAGGTACTTGGCTCAGAGGCCCATTTCAGCAAGAGAGAATAAAATATATCAAGTGAAAGTGCTGAGAGAGAGACAAAAAGAAAATGAGTCACGATGTTTGTCCTCAGGGTGGTTTCAATTTGCTGCAGCAGACAGAACCCCACTTTGGGGTTCTGGGAATGAACACAGTCAACTTTGAAGAGAGGTACCAATTTGAAGAAGGATGTGCTATGTGATGTGAGGTGGTCAAAAGACTGATTAATCATGCCGTTGTTTTGCAAACCCTTCCTGAGAACTAAAATCCATGCTGGTTAATAGCCTCCCCATTGCCAGCCATAGTTCAGTGTGTGACATCATGTGGGAAGTCACTAGTTGTCAGTGACATCACTCAGCAGTGCCATTTCCTTAATGACCCTGGACCACAGGTGGCAAACACAAGGCCCGAGGGCCTAATCCAGCCCTTCACCTTGTTTTATCTGGCCCGGCACCTTGTTTCTACCTGGCGGCAGAGCTGAGCTCTCACTGAACTGTCAAGTTGAGAGTAGTTACATTTATACAGTCCTAAAGTTACACTCAGCCCTTTGAAGGCAACCACAGGGCTGATGTGGCCCCCAGTGAAAATGAGTTTGACACCCCTGCTCTCGACCTTGGGTAGCTCCGGCTGAGGAATTACAGAGAGCACAGGCTTTGGAATGGGCACACTGGGATTCAAACCCTCTTCCTGCCTGTCTGTCTGCAGAAAAGGCAGCACTACTTTCCTGGACTGTTTCTTAGTGTCCTCATTGGTAAAATGGGGATTCCTGTCTCACAATAAAGATTATAAGGGTTAAATATGCAAGACCCTACACTAGGGGAGTTAGTGTTTAATGGGTACAGAGTTTTAGTTGTGCAAAGTGAAAGAGTTCTGGAGAGATGGTGGTGATTGTTGCACAACAATGTGAATGTACCTAATGCCACAGAACCATACATTTAAAATGGTAAATTTTATGTTATACCTATGTTTAATTTTTTTATTCTCACCCAAGGACATTTTTTCACTGCTTTTATAGAGAGAGGAAGGGGGAAAGACAGTGAGAGAAACACAGATGTAAGAGAGAAACATTGAGTGGTTGCTTTCTTATACATGGCCCACTGGGGACCAAACCCATAACCCGGGTATGTGCCCTGACCAGGAATTGAACCTACAACCTTTTGGGCTATGGGACAATGCTCCAACTAACTGAGCCACACTGACCAGTGCTGTTATGTATATCTTACACTAAAACAACAACTTTACACTGGTCTCCCAGGTAGCAGGTACCTTATAAATGTTGGTTTCTGTCTTCACCTCCTTAGCAGAATCCAAGGTCCAGTTAATCCCAGGGCTTTTAATCCAAAGCAACCCTGTCCTCCAAGACCCTGAGACATAGGGCCACCATGGCCCCTGTCCTGGAGAGCTGAAGGCCTACTGGGGCAATGAAGTAGTCTCCAGACCTGGGAAATCAGGACTGCTATGAGATGAACACTTTCCAGGGCAAGAAGCCAGAATTTGAGGTTGCTGGGGAAGAAGAGAGCTGGGTCTAAGATTTGACTTCATTTCCTTCAGGTATCTGCTCAAATGCTGCCTTCTCACAGCAGCTTTTCTTGACCCTTATTCCTACCTCAGGATGCCAGGTCATAGGACAGTGTCCAGGAGTCTGGCTGCTGAGGCTCTCTTCTCTGGAAAGAGGAGTATCAATGAAGCTCCTCATCAGGGAGGAGGGAATGGTTGAGCTACATCTCTGCTGGAAACTCCAGAGCTCTTCTGGGAGGGCTCCTTTCTCTCTAGCCATCAATTTTCTGATCATGCCACTACCAATGCTTACTGTGTGCTATATAGAGCTGGCTTGGTGCCCCACTCCTCCCCACAGCAGCCTCCCTGCCTTCTTCAAAGCCTCTGCCTGTGTTAATATGATAATGCCCTAATAATGGCCAAGACATGACTTCAGCTAACCGATTAGGCCCTCTGGAATGGCATCTGAGGCACTGCCTTCATTCTCCCTGGTGAGGAGGCAGCACAGGCACTGTCTGGGAAATTGCATCCGGGAAAGCACTGAGGGGGAAAATTGGAAGTATCAGAATTTCCCAGGTTGCTATTCCACAGGGGCCAAACATCGTTAGTAGCAGCACTAATTATGATCCAGGAGAGTCAGGCCTGGCTGCCTAGCCTGTGCAGGCGGTTCTTGAGAGTGGCCTCGGGAGCCAGCAGGACAGAGGCAGAGCTGCAGGGAGTTCCTGGGCTCCAAAGCCTGGGAAATCCAGGAGAGGGGACATGTGGGAAAGAGCAGCTGGGTGCCCTCATGTCCTTTAGAATGCTTGGAACTGTGATGGGAAGGGATTACCACAATGATTTCTACCTGCCCAGAATTCAGAATTACCTGTACTTCCCCTTTCCTCATTCTTTCTTGTCTTCTATGCTCCACTGAAAATTCTTGTGTAAGTGTCACCAGTGATTTCCCTGTTGCCAATTTCAGAGTTCATCTCTTTATCCTCACTTTACTCATCCTAGCAGCAATATTTGACATGGATGTTCACTCATTCCTTCTTAAAACATTCTCTTCATTTGGCTTCCAAGTCACTCCTCCCTCAGTTCTTTTCCTGCCTCCATGCTTCCCTGTGCTGGCTCCTCCTCACCTTCCCCATTTCTGGAATGCCCCAGGACTGCCAGCACAGCTCTATTCTACTTTATCTACTCTCACTCCCCAAGAAATCCCATCCATCCCAGGACATTAAATTCAGCGACGTGTTGATAAATCCCAAACAGATATCTTCAGCCCCTACACTTCCCCTGAACTTTAGAATCTTATCCAGCTGCTACTGGACATCTCCATGTGAATGTTACTCATAGTCTACTCATACACACTGGTCCCTCAGTCTTCTCCATTGCAATAAACGCAACTCTCTTCTACCAGGTTCCAGACTTTGGAGTCATTCCTGGCTCTTCTCTTTCTTTCATGCCCCCTTGTCCAATTCTTCAGAAAATGCTTTCAGTTTTACCCTTTGAATTATCTCCAGAATCTGGTCACTAATACTACTCCCACCCTCATTAGAACCACGACCATTACTTGTCTAGAAAATTTCAATCACCTCTGAATAAGTTACATTTCGGATTAGGCTGCTATACTAGAGTCTCCAAAATAGTGTTTTATGCAAGCTAGAAGATTACTACTTTCTCAAGTATGAACCTGTACATAGTAGTCTGGGGTTAACATAGTCACTTCACAATGTCAGGGATCTTAACTTCTCTTGGCTTGCTGCTCTGCCATTTTCAACATGTAACTTTAATCTTGTGGCCTAAGACAGCTGCTCTAGCTGCCACTCTTACACACATGAGATTCTAGCCTGTGGAAAGGGGAGAAGGAAGAAGTAGAAGGCTGGCCCATTCCTTTAAGAACATGACCTGAAATTTTCAGATATCCTTCTGCTCACACCCCATCAGGATGTTCTCAGTACAGCAGCCAGAGTAGTCCTGTAAAATCATAACATGTCATTTCTCTGTGCACACTTTCTAATGACCTCTCTCTCAAAATGAAATCTAAAGTCCTTACTGTGGTCGACAAGGCCCCTGATCTTATTTTCTACTTCTACCCCTCTTGCTCATTCCACCCCAGTCATGAGGGACTCCTTTCAAAATGCTCCCACCTTAAGGCTTGTGCAGTTGCTGTTCCCTCTGCCTGGAACACTCTTCTCCCTGATAGCTACAAGTCTAGCTCCTTCACTTCATTCAGTTATCTGCTCAAATGCTGCCTCCTCACAGCAGCTTTTCTTGACTATTAGTCCCAGCATCTCTAGTTCTCTTACCCTGCTTTTTTCCCAAAGTCAATGAACAGCACCTGATATATTATATGTTTACTTGCTTTCTATCTGTTTCTCTCCACTAGTGCATAACATCTAGGGTCCACATATAGAGGGTGTGCTGTTCCTGCTTGTTGAGTGAATGATGGATGAAGATGGCAGTGTCTGGGCTCAACAATGGCAGGAAGGGGCGTCTTTCCTAATCATTTCAGGGAGGATTCATTTCTTGGTCTCTATTATGGTTCCAGTTTGGAAGCAGAGAACACTTCCGAGCATTCCCTTCAGCTCAACTTATCAAATTTTCGTTAGCCATCTAGTATGGTATGTATTTAGTAAGATGGATATAAAAGAATAAGCCATAGACTAGTACTGGTCCTCAGGAAACTTACAGGTTGGTTAGGAGCCTTAATTTTGTTCTTTTCTTTTTTCTTTGCAAGTATGACCACTGAGGCACAGTGCAAAAGATCAGTGCCCTGGCTGGTGTGGCTCAGTGGATTGCTGGCCTGTGAACTGAAATGGTTGCCAGTTTGATTCCCAGTTAAGACACATGCCTGGGCTGTGGGCCAGGTCCCCAGTTGGGGGCATGTGAAAGGCAACATTGATTTTTTTCTCCCTCCCTTCCCCTCTCTCTAAAAATAAATAAATAAATAAATGAAATCCTTTTTGAAAAAAAGATCAGGGAAAGAGTGGCTCCTTCATTTATGGCAGTACCATGAACTATTGTGGCCTGGGTAGGGGAAGAGAGTAGGGTATAAAAAGAAGTTGATCCATTATAGGTTATAGTTCTACATTGTGGTGAGCTTCTTTCTCTTACTCCCTGGAGAGTAGGGCCTCACTCAGTGCTGGTCTGGTTAAGACACAATTTGAACCAGTTCCAGTTGATGGATCAGGGGAAGGACATGAAACGACCGGGGTGGCCAGAGGGCTGGGGAGGTAGAGGGGAGGTATGGGAGTCTGGGGTCTGGGGCTGGAGGACAAGGTAGCTCAAAAAAGTAGGAAATATATTACCTGAAACAATTGTTCTGCTATTTTTTCCTGCTCTGGGCAAAACAGAAAAGGTCAGGGTTCATTATTTTCCCCAGACTCCTCCACACAGGGGCACTTAGACAATGCTTTGACATTTACAGCCTGAGAAGATCAGAGGCCTCCTTTGAATTTCCACATTGGGAAACTTCCAATTTTTTCCCCTTTGGACAAGGCTGCTTGTTGCATCCCCTTCTAATTTTTCTTTTTTCTCTTTTGACATTGCCCTTCCATCTCAGAGGTAATGCTAAGAGCAGTGGTCCTCAAACTTAAACATGCATTGGAACTGCTTGGAGGGCTTGTTAAAACAAGATTGCCAGTTGCCAGTTGTCACACCCAGAGTTCACAAATTCAGTATATCTGGGGTCAGTATATCTGAGAATTTACATATATAGCAAGTTCTCAGATGCTGCTGCTGCGGCTAGTCCCTACCACACAGGCTAATGGGAGAACCATTAGCTTAGAACAGCTAATTTGGGCCTAAAAATGTCCCATCCCTGATCTTCCATTCCAGTCCTTTCCTCCCACTCTCCAAACACAGGAAGTAGGCCTTGAGTTATCACACGATTAATTCCAATTAGATGTCAAGGATTTTCTGACCATCAGAGTTGTAAGCCAAGTCAGTCCCAAGAATCTCCCCCCTCCCCCTGTAAATCTTTGAGAATCTCTTCCATTCTCATATGTCTGGGTAAGTGAAGATCTGTTGTCTGCACACCACCCCCAGCCCCAACCTCTATGCACAGCCCCTCCTAGGGTAGGGAATCTCTGGACCTGAGAAGTGTAGAAACTCTTACAGGTGGGAGATGGGAGAACAATAGATGCAGAATAAGCAGAGGGAACCCCCACCCCTCCCATACTTCTATTTCTGTGAAATTAAAATATTTGTTTGTTCCTGGGCTCTGCTCAATGCTGATGTCTGAGAGACCATTTATGCTTAATGTCCCCAACCCATTAGCAGCCTGGCATGGGGCAGTGCTAATCAGGTTCCTTAATAGCAGCACTGTGAAGAGTGAGGTTGTAAGTGCCTGTGCCAGCCTCAGCTGGAGAGGAAGCATCTAGTCAAAGATTAGGGCTCAGATAGGCTCAGAGGTATCCTAAAAATGATTCATGCCAGTGTAGGAGGTCCATCTAGTTGTAACCTGTCCTTCCACCTCCATTTTGGTAGAGATGCCAGAGTAGACCCCCCTGATCACCTTGGGTAAAATAGCAAGACCCCCACTCCTACTCTAGCATGTTCTCTCCTCACATTAAAGGACATGGGCTCCTTTGGAAGCATATATCTGTACCAGTGACTCCCATCCAGCATTTATTGAGCACCTCTGTGCATGAAGGTCTTTCTCTCACATCACCTGCTCCCCCCTCCAAAATCCAAAACCCACATTTTGTTTGGTCACCAAATAGGTGGTAATGTCCTTTGGCCAAAAATCTAGGGGATCCCTGAGGACTATTTAGCTCTAAGACTGTGGTTTTATGTTGGCTGCTACATCTGCAGCTGCTCTTGAAGAGTTTGGGTTCTGTGGCTTTGATCTATACGTAGAATCTTCAGAGTATCCTCATTAAGGGTAATGAGATAATATTCTCAAAGAGGAGGCTATGCCTTGAATCTAGTCTCAAAGTATTTGTCTCGTGCTCTTCTTGATATCTCCTGATGCTTTTGGTCCTAGTAGATAACTCAAACTACTGGTAGCTCCACAAGATGTTGAGAGGCAAAGAACACTGCCCTCTGCCACTCTCCAATGAAATACTTGAGAGACAAGGCAAATTTCTTTTATTAAAGAAGCATGGAGCCCTGGCTGGTGTGGCTCAGTTGGTTGGAGCATCATCTGTACACTGAAGGGTTGGGAATTTGATTTCTGGTTGGGATGTGTGCTTGGGTTGCAGGTTTGGTCCCCAGTCGGGGCATGTGTGGGAGGTGGTCAGTTAGGGTTTCTCTCTCGAACTGATGTTTTTCTCTTGTGAAATGATGTTTCACTCTCTCTCCCCGCACCTCGCTAAAATCAATACATGTATTTTTTAAAAAAATGTTGAAAAGGAGCATAGAAGGAACCATCAAGTGCCAATGACTAGTTCATGTTCACCCTCTCCTCATTCCTGGAACTCCAGGTTGAATACCTCTAATGGGAATCCCAACACTGAGCCCCAACATCCATGAGAATCACAGGGCTGGACAATGCTGACTTTTCTCCTAGGCAGGGAGAGCCCATATGGGCACCTGTGTTCCAGGTCACCAATAAGTCCCTGGTTGGCCAAGAATTTGGGGTCTTCCTCTTTCCTGATTTGTCCATCTTGGCTCCTCAGCCTCAGGTCTGAGCCATGGGGAGCTCTCTCCAATCTGCTGGAACAGAACATCACCAGCTGCTCCTGTTGTGGTCTGGGACGCCAGGTCCCCAGCCTGCTGCTGCTGCTGGAAGAAGTCTATGATACCAGTAATCAGTCTACTCCATCCCTACACATGCCAGTCCTTTCATGGGGGGAGAATCTCATTTGAAGCAGGCAATTTGGAGAGAGTGGGGAGAATGGAGGAAGAGAGAAGTGCTAGGTCACCAGCTGGGCAAAGCCATGTTTCAGCCAGGCCACTTTGTTCCCATGCTTTTGCCGTAGCCCAGCCTTCCCACATGGCCCGTTCAAGCCCATCTGCCCAGCTCTCATCTCCTCTCCTGTTCCTGGGTCCTGGAGAAATGCCAGCATTTCCCTTCTCTGTCCCTTCTGCCTTCTGGGACCCACCTGGCCTATCCCCAAGATGTATAAACCTTCCAGCCGGAGGCTGGCTTGCAAGCAGGCAGTGTAAGCCAGGCAGAGGCTAGAACTGTAGGCTTGAACTCATGATCCTGTGTTTTCAGGCCAAGAGTAGGTGGGCACACTCAGCAAATGAAATATCACCTGCTTCCTGGACCCCTTCCTACCAGGACGTGATCGTCCCCAAGCAGGCTTTAGAGGTAGAAGACCAGTGCTTGACGCAGACTTACTCCTTTTCAAGGTGGTAGCTTTGGGCAAGTCCAAGTCAATCTCTTTGAATCTCCACTTTCCTCATCTGTAAAATGAGGGCATTAGGTAGGGTATTTGAGAAGGATACGTAAACCTGGAATAGCAGAACAGATCTTATTATCTTGCCCTGTTTCTTTGCATCCTTCTGGATGCTGGTCACACAGGAGATGCTCTTTTGTCTGCCTGAAGGGTCAGGATGCCCCTAGGAGATAGCCCTATCCTTCCCAGGAGTAGCCAGAGTCCTGAAACTTCCAGGAAGGGGTGTGTGAGTCCATATCTCTGTTGTAAGCACCCGAGAGAGGGGGGTGGGTGAAAAATAACTTAGGTCGAAGGAGGCACTGTGGGGTAGTGGGGATGGGCTGGGGAGGTGAGGATGGAGTGGGGAGGGAAAGATGGGGTGGGCAGATGGGATGGGGTGGGAGGTGAAGTCTCATTTCCATTGCTTTGCCCCAGGAGCCCCCAGAGTTTGTGTGTGTAGGATTTTTCTCCTGCCCAGCTCTGGCCAAGTTTGAAGGAGAAATCCCCATTAAAGATTGATGTCACAGGCTTACCTTCCCCTCCCCCAGCCTCATCCTTGGTGATGTAAAGAAATTATTTGAACATAGGAGTTAATGGAAGTAGGTTGCTAGCGTGTGGGTGAATTCATCACTGTCTCTTTGCATTCCAAGAGCAGATCTGTCTTTCAGGGTGAGATATCCTGGGGTGACTTTCCAATGTCTGAGAAATAGATTTCACTTTGGGAGGGGAGGGTTGGGGGTAACCTAGTTAGGTTGGGAAACTGGGGTGACTGCAAAGTGGCTGTAGAGATTGACTGGGAAGACTTTCTCTTTTGTTCTTTAATTATGGAGGAAAAGGAGGCAGAGGGTATTGGCATTGCTGGGAGTGCTGCTGCCTCAGACCCCCCTTCCCCAGCTGTCTCTTGCCCTGGGAAGTAGGCATATCCCCTGCAGCCCTCTGCTCAGGGTGAGAAGGGCTGTTTTTGCAGCTGTTGTTGATAGTGATGAAAGAGATGGAGAGGGGGGAAGGAAGATGAAAGGGGGCTGTTTGATGGGGTAGTGCTCTGGAGAGAAGACACCAGCTCTCCTTCCTTCCATTCCTTCATTTGAGCAGCTCAGCACTTCATGAAGGTGGCACTCAGGGAGGGAGCTGTTTTGAAAGCACAGTGACCTAGTGCTATAAGGCTTGGAGGCTGGGGTGGGGAGGGGGCGTTCAGGATGTGAACAGGGAAGATAATTATGCAGGTGGGAACAGAACTCTCTGGGCTAAGGGAGGACTGCTGCCCCCTCCAACCTCCCACAGAGCCAGGCCTTCCCAATAATCTGAGCACTCACTCTTACATTTAGTGTGAGTGCAGAGATACAGCTATGAATGTTTAGAGGAAAAATGACTAGAGACTATACTGAGGCTTGTTCCCTACCTCTCCAGATATTCAGATGGTTTTTCTCAGATATTTATTTGGGTCTTATTCAATCATCTATCTACTCCTTATTCTTGCTTCTTTCTATTCCCTTGGTTTTTCAGGGTTTCTCTCTCTGATCTTGAAAATGGGACATGTTGGACAAAGACATTTTCTTCTTGTTGCCACTCTTCAGGATGCAGCAAAATGGATTTAAATCAGAGAGAAGAAAGAATGAGTAATGGGGAGTAGTGGATGGTCAGGATTAGAAGGCAACTACTGGGGGTGGGCTATGGAATCCTATAGACTCATAGACTCTGTTGGAACAACAGAGACCTGAAGAATCTACAGACATGTAACTAGAGTTTCTTTTATAAACAGCTATTACCTGTTATAATCTGTACTATCAATGGCAAGTTTGGATGTGTCCCACTGGTACCTGGGAAGAAGTGGAATCTCTTCTGTGCTCCCTCAAGGCTGGCAGGTCCCCCACCATGTACTCACTGAGATGGTTCACTGAATGTGGAACAGCCTCTTTCTTCTGAGGCTTGGAGGAGGCAGTTGATTTCGCTATGCAGAGTGACTTTTCTCCTGAAGTCAGGGACATCTGCAGACTGGACAGCCCTCATCAGAGCTCTGGATATGTGTCCAGAGGCCAAGCTGCAGGGCCCCAGTATGTTGTCCTCCTTCCAGACTGTTCTCTGGACATTCTTTCCTCAGTGACCCCTGGGGAAGTCCAGCTCTAATACAGGCTCTGGCAGTGTATAAAAGGGGCAGCATAAAGTGAGGTCCCTTCTGCTGGGGCAACTAGAATCTGCTTGAACTTGCCTTCCTTCACCAAAATGGCTTCAGCCAAACAGGACAGCAGGGGGCGCTCCTGGGTCATCCCAGGAGAGGATTCTGGGCTTCCCCCCCTCCCCCCAGCCTGGACTCAGAACACTGGAAATTATGTCTGTCCACTTGCCAATCTGAGGGT
Source organism: Phyllostomus hastatus (assembly GCF_019186645.2). Classification (NCBI taxonomy): domain Eukaryota; kingdom Metazoa; phylum Chordata; class Mammalia; order Chiroptera; family Phyllostomidae; genus Phyllostomus; species Phyllostomus hastatus. The sequence goes on along the minus strand of NW_025333611.1, from coordinate 29,135,971 downwards.
GAGCAGGGCAGACCCTTTGAGAGCTGGAAGCAATCTTTTTCTAGCAGGCAAAGACAGAAACTTGAGAGAAAATGGACTTTTCTGACTTGTCCCTGAGATTCCTTAGACAGGAAGGACCCTGACTTCTGTCTCTGGGAGATGGGCTAGTAAGGCAGCTTTCCAACCCCCAGCCATGGCCAGTGCCAGGAAGGTCCCAGTTTGGGCACAGTGTACCTCCTGGCCCTATGTCAGTCCCCAGCAGCCGACCCTATCTTTGGCTGTCTTTGGAGAGCTGAATTTTCTTTAAAATGACTCCCAGATTAATGTGTTGCTATTGCTTATGCCCTGCTCACTAGGTTTTTCATTGTGGAGGGGAAAAAAGCCTTTTTCTCTTTCTCCTAGACCTAACACCATGCTCTGTGACTGTTCCTGGACCCTTGTGGGGGTTGGATGGGGATGGGGTAAGACAGGGAGCGCTGAACAGATTGGTGGGTTATGGCACATTCCTGACACAGCCATGGCTTTCCAGGCAGCAGCAGCTGCTTCCCAAGACTCTGCTCCTACTTTCTTTTCAGTTGTTTCCCTCAGACTTCTTCATCCCTACCCCGTTACCATAAAGCCATGGACCCACAGGAATTCTTCCTTTTCAATAACAGGGCCTGTGTGGGCATTGATTTATGGGAACAGGAAGGGCAAGATACCTGTATCCTGATAGAAAAGCCTGGCCTTTAGCTCTAGCACTTTTAAGTCTTCCCTAACCAAAGAATGGGGCATGGTGCCTGGTATGGAGGAAAGGATCTCTGGGCTGGAGACAAAATCTTTGTTGCCAGCAGAACTGAGGGCACAGGTCCAAGTCTGTGAATACTTCTGAGGGAGGACATGTCCGAGTCATCCTCAGATCTGGTTTCTGCATCAGAACCCAGAGTCACTGGTTTTCCCTAGAGTCTGGTTCTGCAGGAGCACCAGTACATCCCACAGGGCTTTGGGGTTGCTGGAAACATTAAGGCAGCTGGTGTTCCAGGCTACAGAGGAGAGGGGTTAAGGGAAGGGAAAGGCATGACCAGTGTTGGGGGCCCTGGCCTGTACAGCAAGAGAACTGCCACACCTTCCTCAATGTCTTAGGGGTCCTGACAGCCCCAGCCCACCATGACTGAGGCATTACCTTTCAAGCTCTCTTGGGCAGTAGAGGTTAGAGAGAGGGCCTTTTCTGGTCAAAAATGTGTGGAGAAACAGATTCTGTAGCTTGCCTGTGGCCTTTTCCATGTGTCTCCCAGCCTTTCAACCTGACCCATTTCCCCTGAGGTTTTATCAAGTTCTTCTAGCTATAGTTTTAGCCCACCCTTTAGCTTGTGGCACACTCTGGAGACGCCTGGGACACCCACTTATGCAATTAGTGTGCTATTGGACCAGTGAGGCACAGATGTGTTGAAAGAGCTGAGGATGAGGAAGACTGTATCCCAAATCAGCCTATGCATGGGTCTCAGAGGTTAAAAGTATTACTGGGCCCCAGACCAGAAAATGTCAGAAACCTTTAAGATACATTGTAGTCCCACCTACATGGTCCTCCCCTCCATTCTCTTATGTCATCTGACCCTCTATGTGGGGGCAAAATTTTTCCATTCTAAATAAGTATTACCCGTCTTTCCAGTATGTAGGCATCAACTGCATACCAGCCTGCTCAGGGGACCTCAGGTTCCTGAGATGGAAATGAGGGAGTGCAGAAGTCAAAGGCTTGTTCCTCATGCAGGCGTGAGTTGGAAGTTCACTAGCACATCCGTTAGGTATGACCACTCCCCACCCACTCACCCACTGCAATTCCAGAAGCCTCATTTTCATGTCCCCTACTGCTTAGGGAATTAGGAGTTTGGCTGAGCTCAGTGATGGCTCCTAATATATAATCTGAAAGCCTTGGGGTGAGAAGGGGGATTGAAGGGGGATTTGGAAATCATAACAACAGCTCCTATTCATTGAGCACTTTCTATGGGCAAGATGTTGGTCTAAGCATTTCACATGCTTCATCTTATAAAATCTTTAAACAACCCATTAAATCATGATCCCTATTTTGCAAATGAGTAAATTGGGATATACACTTAATGATGATAACAATTAAAATAGTAATAATAATGATAAAATTTTAACAGCTTTAATTTTTTAAAAGATTTTATTTATTTATCTTTAGAGAGAGGAGAAGGGAGAGAAACCTCAATGTGTGAGAGATACATCCTCTCAAATGCCCCCAGCTGGGGACCTGGCCTACAACCCAGGCATGTGCCCTGAACAGGAACTGAACCAGTGACCTTTCAGTTCACAGACTGGCACTAAGTCCACTGAGCCAAACTAACCAAGGCTAACAGCTTTAATTTTTTCAAGCTGACCCAGTGCCAGGCCTTACATAAGCACAACATATATATGATATTATTAAGTCCTGGGAATTCATCATAATATCCTCATTTTCAATTAAGAAAACTGAGACTGAGAGAGAAATGACTTGTCCAAGGTCACACAGTCTTAGACAGTGACACAGCGAGAACCAAATTAACTTCTGTCCGATTCCAAAGCAGCCTGTGCTTCTCATAACCCCTTAGTAATACTGCCTTCCAAGAAACATCATGGAGAGAGCAGGTGGTTATGAAGGAGAGTCCTACTGGTCTTTAAAAGTAGGGCACCCATGGACTGAGGCAGAAGCTGCAACATTTGCCATTCCAGGAAACTGTGGGAGAGCACCCCCCTATTCCCAGCCTGACAATGAGGAAAGCTTTGATTCTGTCTTCTTACCCACCTGGGACTTGGCTGTGCAAACCCACAAACTGCAGAAAAACAGACTCTGGAACAAGCTGGACAGAGGGGCAGGGGATGTTAGCTTTGCCTGGAAGCCTCCTCCTCCCTGCTCATTCTGAGATGTGTACCCCTGGCAGCCTATTGTAAGGCCTGCCGCTGCTGTCAGTCTCTGCTCTCCCTCTAATGTCACTGTGAATCTTGCTGGGCTATGGTTGCCTTGGTAACTTGATAGGAAGCTCTTGAGGCTTTCTGGAACCAGAGTGGGCTATGGAGGAAGGAACCACGCTCTGTTAGGCTGCCAGTCATAAAAACAAAACAAAACAATACAAAACAAAACAAAACACCATCCCTGTACTTACTGCCTGTGCTAGCCAGTCAGCCAGCCAGTCAGTCCTTCCTTGGATCTGACCACATCCTCTTCTGTTGCATCTGCTGGAGCTTTGCAGTTTTGGGAGCTGAGCCTGAGAAGAGGGAGCTGTCAGGTACTGCTCTGCCCTTGGAGTCGACTCCCATTGTTGCCAGAGCTCCCTGGACTCCTACTTGCTCCTTTGCCCTGGTTCTGAAGTCTTAATTGGCTTTATGAAGTTCAATGCGTATTTTTTATGAGACAGATAATTATGGCAAGGAGAGGTCAGGCCTCTTCTGCTGAACTTGGTGGGGCCTCCAGAGTCGCTGACTCTGATCAGCACCAGGCAGACTGATGAGATTAGGGTGGGCTGGGGCAGGTTGGTGGGGGAGGGGGACATAAACTCATGGTGGGAGGATGGTCCAAGTCTCTAGGTTCAAGTCTCTGTGATGGGATCAAGATGGAGAATGTGCACTGCCTGCCCCTTGAAGAAACCCACACTTCTGAGATGGGCCCCTGTGAATGCTGTCCTTGGGGGAGGCGGGGACAGGTGTGGCTCTTTTCCTAAGGGCCTATGGCAGCTCTCTTAGGTTTCCTGGGGAGATTCCTACATGGCATTGTCGCTGGCTCTGCCAAGAAATCCTCAGTCTTGACACCATTGTTACCTGTGGAGCTATTTCTTCTCCCCTCTCTCCTAATCTTCTTCCTGTCCTTTCTCCCACAGTCTGAAATATGGCTTCTTTCTTCCTTAGGTCATTCTTTATAACTGGTCTCTGTTTCTCTGTTGGTCTTTCCCCTCATTCCTAGTCCTGAATGTATGTATGTATGTACGTATGTACATACATATGTGTGTATGTATCCATCTATGTCCCTCCCTCCTTCTCCTTCTCTCCTCTCCTGGTGGGAACTGACTTGCTGTCCATTGTAGGGGTAGCTCCACTCATTGACTCACTGCTGTAACAGGCAGGGTCTGATGATGGTGGGGAGGAAATGGGAGGGTGGACAGTGCAAGAAATCCCACTGATGTTGGAATGGCTTCCCTTTAACTCTCATGGCCAGGAAGAGCATGGAGGGCAGAGGTTTACATGATTCTCTCTAGGTGAGGAGCTGCTGTCTAGGTTCGTGACTCCCAGATGGGCTGAGAGATTGTCCCTGTCCCTAGAGCAGACTGAACAGCTGTGTGCCCTTCTCCCCTTAACCTTCTGGGAAGGCTTTTTGGCAGCCCTCTCTGGTTCTAGTAACAGTCTTTCTGACCTCATGTCCTCCTCCAAAGGGAGAGAAAGTGGCTGACTTATTCATGGCAGATACATAACTGTACTTTCAGACAGAGCCAGTTGTTGGATATGGCTGGCAGTGGGACAGAATGTCCTCAGAAAGACACTCACCTATTCAGCCTATTGTCAAACTCCCTCCTCCCTTAGCTTTCTGAATCAGTGGCCAACTCCCCAGAACTCATTTCCTCTTTAGAGGAAGTCCAACCTTGCAGGGAAAGAAGGGAGGAATGAGACTGGTGCTGCCCAGATCAGGAGGGCCTGGAGTCCTTGGCTACACAGGCTAGGCCCTCCTCCTTCTCTTCTGTTTAATTAGCTAATGTCTGTAAAGGGCCAGGCAGTAGGAAAGCCTTCTACAAATGTTGAGCACAATTTCATTTCCAAGACTTGCCAAGAATATATTTGCAGATTTTAGCAAAAGGTCACTGGGCCTGTCTGGGAAAGAGGGACGACTCCCTATAGGGCCCAGAAAGAAGATGCCCCTTGGAAGCTGGGGCAGGGGAAAGAGAGACCACAGTGGAGGCTAGGGCCCCTGCCTCCCTAGTGTTTCAGCTGATCATCAGGACACTATGCCTGCTTTGCACATCCCTGACCCTCCTGATTCCCAGTCCTAGAGGGTTAGCCCTCTTTGTAGGGAACACCCTCAGAGACTTTCCAGCAGGATATTATGCTAATATTCAGAAGAACTAATATTTACTGAACATTTACTATGTGCCAGGCTATACTAGGGGAGGTAGAGCATTCCAGCTTGGGGAGAAGTGGCTGCTTCTCAGTGGCAGTGAGGTGAGCCCTGTGTGCTGTAAGCCCAGGCCTCCATGAAGTCTCTCTGAAACTTTAAGGAGATGGATAGAGGTTACTCTGCTCTGACCCATGAGAGGAGTTTCTGTTTGCAACCAGGATCCCTTTAGTGTGGATATTCTGCAAGCTTCTGGACTACTTCCTTCTTTCCCCAGTGGCAACTCACCTGGCCCTAAGTCCTTGACAGTCTCCATGTCCAAGGGCTAACTTCCCAGTTTTTGTGCTCCAAGGCCTGTTTATATGTCCTTGTCTCTGCCAGAATTCTATGTCATCCAGTACAGAGGAATGGTCCCCTCTCCCCATCTCTGGGACGACTTGGTTTTGGGTGAGGGCCAGAGTGGCAGAGACTGTGAGAGTGGGATAGCCAATCTTATGTCTCATAGCTCCATAGTCAAGGTAAGTGTTTTGGCAGGGCAAGAGATTCAGCAAAGCAGGGCTTGGAGGGTTCTGGATGAGTCAGTCAGGCCAGGCTGGGAATATTGATAATGTGTCTCCCACATCACCTGGCCTTCCTTTGTCCCCATCCCCTTACCCTCTAAAATCTGAACAGAACTCAAAAAGGCTTTCAAGAGACAAGGTCCTTGAGCCCCCAGGCATCACAACCCTCTCTTCTGTCCCCAGTTGCTTTTCTCCAGTTTCTCTCCAAAGCCCAGAGGCCTGCATATGTCATCAGTTCATTATCATTCTGATAAAAGCTACTAATCCTTGAAAAAGCATGACTCCCCAGCTGAGGCTGCCCCCACCACGTGAGGAGAAGTACAATGGATGGAGATGGAGGGGGCAGATAGGTGCGCAGATACAGTGATCCTTCGTCCCAGGGGTGTGTGTAAATGGATGCAAACTCACCGCTGCATGTGGCACACATACTTTCACACACAGGCATGAGGATTTTTTACATGCCTAGTGTTGGGGGGAGTTATACCAGAGAGCCCACAGAGCTGATTGACTGTACCCACATTCAGTTGCTTACAGTTCACTCAACATCTAGACCTGAGGTGCAGCATCCAGCAGCCTCAGCCACCTGGAAGCCCAGAGGCCAGGCTCCCCACACTCAGGGTGGTAGAGGGATGTGGAATATGGAAGCAGAGATTAGAGATCACTGTGTTCCATCAGCCACAAGAAGTATGTCTGGAATCTAAAAGCACAGGGACTAAGGCTGTGCTGTGGTTCCTGAAAGGGAGTTCGCATTTCCCACCCCACCCTGTGTTCTACCAGGGAGCTCCTCACAGTCATGAAGCCCTTTAGAAATTGGAACAGCTCCCTCAATAAAAGCTACTTGTTCAAAAGATGCTCTTAGTTAATTTTCATTCACTTCATAGACAGTATAATGTGTGGAAGAGCTGTCTCCTCAAACTCCCTTCAATCTACATCTAAGTCCCCAGCCTCCACCCCCAACCCCTGCCTTCCATGCTCCTCTTTTTTGTCCACACAGGTGGGCACAAGTATGAGTTTGATTGGGCCATACTTTTCAGCAACCCAGGGACTTTATTGGGGATTGGGAGGTGGTAAACACTGGCCACTGACCCATAATCCATGGAGGGACAGCTCCAAGGACCGCCAGAAGGGGTCATAGCTGAGTTTTCCCAAAGGAGAGAAAGGAGGATCAAGGACCCAGGGAACCCTCCTATTTTCCCTGGAGGTGGGGTGGGGGGAGGGGGATGCAACCCTGAACTAGGGAAGGAAAAATCTATTTGCTTCTTGCAAGTGGGTGTACGCTGGTAGGGGCAGATAGAGTAAGCTTCAGTTTCTATGACTTCCTTTGGCAGCCAACCCCCATGCATTCAGTTCTTTCAAAGAATAATAAATAGCTGGTATGTGCCAGGTTTTATGCTAAGCATCTGGAATACAGTAGTGATAAGACAGTGGTCCTACCTTCATAGAAATTCCAGTCTAATTGGGAAACCCACAAAAAATGAGATGATGAATATAGGAATACAAATTACATAATATATAAGTACTATAAAATGAACAAACAACATGCTGAGATAGAAAGGGGGACCTACATCAAATAGAAATCAGAAAAGGGTAGTGACATAGGAACAGACCTGGAAAAGTAGGAACCAGGAGAGGGACATTTCAGGTTGCAGAAATTGCCAGTGCAAAAGCCCTGTGGCAGGAGTGTTGGAAAACAGAGTGGTGTGGCTGGAGTGAGGTGATAAGGTTGACATGGGTAAGAGGAGCAGAGTTAGGTCTTCTGAGCCATGGCAAGGAATTTGGTGTTATCCTAAGAGTGGAGGGAAGTTCACAAAGAGGTTTAATCAAGGAAGCAAGAGGCAAGATCTGACTTCCATTCAGCAGGAGGATGTGTTAGAAGGGTACTAGGGGATGCAGGTAGACCAGTGGGGAGGCTATTGCACTCATCCTAGTAAAGAGGGGCAGGAAAAAGAGAAGAAAAGCAGCCAACTTTTTTATTTTTATTTTTTAAGGGAGAATTAAAGTCCTTGAGGTACCTGGTAGGTGAAAAATAAAAAATTTCTGTCTTGATTTGTTGTTTTTATCACACCCAATGTACACCATGGGATTTCCCATCCCAGCTCAGGGCAAAGCGATAGGCTGGTGCTTCCTTATCCCCATGTCAGCAGCACATCATAAGGGTCCTGTCTTTTGGAGACTATCCAGGGAAAGTGCCCACCTGCCTCCTTCTGGTAAATTTAGGGAGGAGGTTCTTATTTTGGGGGTAGGGGTCTATTTCAATGCCTTCTTGCCCACTTGATCTGGAGCATGTCCATAGTTCTACACACTGGGCAGTGTCTAGCTCAGACCTACTGAGTCAGGTAGGCACAGAGCAAGCCAGGGCTCCAGAGACCGTAGAGCCAATTGCAGCTCTCAGCTGCCCCTGTCACCATCAATCAAGGGATAAAAAGGGTGTCAGAATCAGGACTGAGGGAATGGGGCACTGCTCAGAGCCCAAACTGCCCCCCAGGGATGCAGGAATATGAGGTGAGCATCCTGAGCTTGAACATTTACAGGTAGCACTCAGGATTGAAATCTGATTTATAGTCTACAGGCAGGCAGGAGGGAGTGGGAGGAAGGTGGGGAGCTCTACTCTATGTACAGCTCTGCCTTGTTGGGCGGTGGTATTCATATATTACATTGAACTGTCCTTGCAGCACAGTGAAGGGCAGTGGGAATGAAACTCTAAATCACACCTCCCTGATGCTCCCCATAGCTCACCAACCTGTGGTGTGGCCCCAGAGCCTAGGATTGACACTTGTAGACACACACACACACACACACACACACACACACACACAGAGCTGGGGGTGGGGTGGGAGGATCACCCTGACTGGAGACCCACTGAGTAAGAAGATGGGATATTAACACCTCTGGCAGCTTCTAGGGGCTGCTTATCCTAAAGGCCTCATTATTTATTACCCCCTATACCTCCTACATTTGCTGTCTCCTGTTTTCCACTGGGGCTTGAATGTGGGCTATGTCATTTGAAGAAGACATCCTGTCTACTCTTCATTCATTTGTTCCTGCAGCATCTCTTTTCACACCAGTCACTACTCTGGTTTTTTTGGGACCTCATTATTTTTCTCTTGGATTTTTGCAATCGACTCCTAACTCACCCTTACTCCTAATCCAATATCCTTTACTTCATTGCCATGATGACCTCCCTAAACACACCTCTGACCATAATCTTGATCTAATTTGCCAGGGAATTTCAAGTGTGGGGAGAAAGGGTCAAAGACTTTGGGTTCTTGAGGACTCAGGAAGGAAGTCTCTCCAGGCTCTTTGCAGGTTGGTGATTGCTGGCTCTCTGCCCACCCTGATCTATCAGCCCAGGAGGAACACTGGTACTCGATCCTTCCTTACTGACTAGACCCTGGTCCTTAGACTAATCACATGGACTTTCCACTAATCCCTTGTCCCTCCCTCCAGGGCCCTGGCTTCCAGTGGTCCTGGCTGCTGCTTTCTGGTTCATTAGGGAGGTGGTTGTGCTTAATGGTGTTAAGAAGGGGCTCTGGGATCAAACAGATTTGGATTTGAATTCTGGCCTGGACCATGCATTAGTTATTTGAGTAGTGAACTGAATAAGAGCAAGAACTCTACAGCCAGACTGCCTGAGTTTGAATCCTGGTCTGCTACTCTTTAGTCTGGCTAGGGCAAATTACTTAACCTCTTTGTGTAGTTTCCCTATTTCTAAAATAAGGATCATAATAGTACCTACTTTATAGGGTTGCTGTGCAGATTAAAGAAGTATAATATGTAATAATATTTGTAACCTTCCCTGGAATATAGCTATTATTATTGTAATTTTATCTCTCCCTCAGAGCTTTAGTTTCTTGTCTATAACAAATCTACATAATATATTTCCTCCCTGCCTCAAGGTTGTCTTGGAGATCAAATGACATATTCCCTTTATCAACTCTCAAAGGCTCTACAAATGTAAGGTATTATTATTATTTATCAGGTACTTGCTCCCTGAGATTCTCAGGGTTTGGACAAGTGGTTCACCTTCCCTTTAACAACAAAGCAGCTACCTTTATCCTCCTTTTACACCAGCCTCAAGGCAGAAATATGTGGAGCTCTGGAGCTAGGAGCAGCCTTGGAGGTCATATGATCCTCTTCTGCCCAGAGGAAGGGGTATACTAGGCCATTTTGACAGATGGGCATCTCTGATAGAGATGGTTTCAAAGATGGCTGCTAATTAAATTAAAGACAAAGAATTTATTCTGTTCATTACAGAGATGGACCCTGGTTTTGTGGGTCCCAGAGCTTATACAATTTGGGGGAGCCCTCTTTAAGAAAAAGAATATAAAATTGTAAACACAAAATTAAGTGCAGCCTTGGGGAGTGGAGGGAGGTGTAGAAGGGTATGGGGGGATCAATGGTGATGGAAGGAGACTTGACTTGGGGTGGTGAACACACAATATGGTGTGCAGGTGATATGTAGTAGAATTGTGCACCTGAAACCTGTATAATCTTGTTAATCAGTGTCACCCTAATAAATTAAATTTTAAAACAATTAAGTACAGGCTTTGAAAAGTGCCTGTGTGAACAAGGAGCCCTAAAGCTTAAGCTTCATTAGCTTCATGGAAAATCCACCTGCCACCACATTTAGGTGGGCATTTGACTAACATTTGTAGGTTGGTTGTTTATGGCCAAAACAAACCATTTTCACCTTCTCATTATAGGCCAGGATATTTAGAGCACATCTTCAACCCAGACTCTGGAAGTCACTCCATTATGAAGGCTGTGCCTCCTGCACTGCCTCACCTCAGGCTAATTGTTCTTTTTCAAGACCACAATCTTTCTTTCTTTCTTTCTTTTTCTTTTTTTTTGGTTCAAACTCATTTGCATGTGATTTGCATGACATTAATATTCACACTCATATTTGGAACCCTTCCTCTGTCTCAGTTTAATGGGATTGTTACTACTTAGTTAACATGTGAGTTTAAACTCTCTTCCCAGAATGTAGAGGGTAAAATACAGTCAATTTGGGGGTGGGTGGGAGAAGAGGATAATGATGTATTTGTCTTGGAGTCAGTTTCTAAAGTCTCTAGCTCTATTCAAATTGCTCTCCTTCACTTATCCCTGTCCCTTGCCAACCTCATCCCTTCCTAACTTCCTCATGATTATGAAGTTGGAATTGCACATACAGTATTCAAGGACACCCATGCCTATTCAAATGCTGGACTTAGTGTGTGGCCCCTGAAATTCAGAGGCACATGGCATCAAGATGCCAGCAGACAAGAGCACAAAGCTCTTCCTCAGATCACTCCCAGGGAGAGTCAGCCCCCTAGAGCTCTCTAACATCGTTTGGAAACCTAGATTTTCCCCTTCACTGACAGAAGCAGATGGCGGATGTGAGTATGTATGAGTGAGTGTATGTGTGTGTACACACATATGCACATAACCTGTACATGCATGTAAAAAGTATGCATACATTTGTGAGACAGTGAATGCCCACGTGCACCTGTCTACTAAGACAGGGAGAGGAAGTGGAGGTGAGGATGTGGGAAGGAAGGTCTTAGTCTAAGAAAACCACATTGTGGTTCTAAATGACATCAAAGGTGAAATCTGTTTCCCCAGACCTGCTCTGTAATGGAGAAGGCAATGAGAAGCTAATAAGTCAAGAAAAGGTCTCAGAGCAGGGATGAGATGCTGTTGCCAGTGTCTGCACCAATTCCAGCAATGACATCACTCTCCCAGATCCCTCCTCTGAGGTGGTGAGTCACTCGAAGCCCAATCAATACTGCATTCCATTTGTCTATGCCATCTTTATGCTCTCATGAGCCAACTCATGCTTTTCTCTTCCACACGTCCCCACCCCTGTGCTGCCCAGGAGCTTGAGCCTACACCCTGGGGTTTAGCCTTTATCAGATAAGACAGGAATTCCTGCTTCTGGTTGAGTCAATTTGAGAGGAGAGAGGGAACAAGAGAAACAAAAAGAGAGACATTCCTGTATGCATTAGATGGGCCTTGGAACAGAAGTTTAAAACTTGCAGAGCTAGCCTGTGAATAAGGAGAGGAAAAAGTTGAAGCAGAGAAAAGAGAATGAAAAGGAGAGCTGGAGAGAAAGAAGAAACAGAACTGGGATTGGTCAAGAGAGATAGAGTGAGGTGAAGCTGACAGCTGTGGATTCTCATTTCTCAGGATCTTAGGATTGCTTCTCCCTTTCCCTTGTTCTCCAATTATATTTGGATTCCTAAACCTAGTGATATAGGGGGAAGCCCAATGCTCTAAACCAGCCCAGGAGAGGAGCCCCAATGTCTCCCCTATGAGATCTTACCATAGTCCTACCCTCCTTATTATAGATGGAGATGGGGGAGCTAGAAACAGAGGAGGGGTGGGGGGAGAAGCAAAGAGTGAGAGGCACAAAAGGGAAGGCAGTACCCCCTGGGGCGGCTCTGGTTTCTCTGTTGGGACCTCAGTTTTTTTCCAAGACCTTGGCACCTGCCCAGACATTGTTCTCTCTGGCCTGGCCCTCGTGTTCAGTGGCAGCCTGAGCATCATCCCTCAGCACTGACTGAAATCAGAACAGGGGCCCCTTTATCTGTCAGTGAGAGAGACTTGGCTGTTCAGTCTCTGTGACTCTAATTTCCCAAGATGCTGTTTGTTTCCAGTGTAAATTGAGCTGCCACAGGAAACAAGCTTTTGGGTTTATGTCTGACTCAGCCAGAGAAGTAAAGTTGGGGTTTCATGAGATCATGGAGTACCAGGTGGAGAGAGACCTACTGTCTCAGGATTTCTTCTCCCCATGTTCTATGGTTGAGTGTCTCTACCAACAGGAAAGTCGATCTCCAGTTGCTACTTCTCAATCAATAACCATGTTGATATCAATGATAGTAATAGTAACCATTTACTGAGTGCCTAATATATGCCAGAGACTTTGATAAATGTCTTATGTGTGTTATTTTATTCAATCCTGTGACAACATCATGGGTTAATCACCTTTGTTGAAAGTGAAGGTGGAAAATGAAGGAAGTTTCCAGAGGTTGCTTAAGATTTCATAGCTTGAGGTGGAGCTGAAATTTGATTCCAGATTTTGGAATTTGATATTCCCTGCTTCAACATTGCAGCCTCCTTTTCAATTTGAGTTGCAATTCAAAGCCTTTATCTCCAGAAAGTTCTCATTCCCTGCTCCCTCCTTCAGCTGTCCCTCCAGCACCAGCCTTAGGAAGCCCTTGGTTGCCCAGGCTTTCCCTCTTCACATTAGGTTTTGAGTTCCCTTTGTGGCCCTTGAAGTTGAGAGCAGTTTGGCCTTCAGCTCCCACTCTCTAGGGAGGAAGAGAGTGGGGTGAGAGTGGCTATCATTTTGTTACAGGACAGGGGCCTGGCCTTAATGGGTCTGCCTAGGGCCAGCCGGTAGTGCTTGGGTTCTTGACATCGTGTAGGAAAGATCTCACAAATTGAGTTCACGTGACTGTGAGGGTATGTGTATTAAAACTGGGACAAGAGCATTTGAAAAAAAAAAAAAAAGCTGGGGACAGTAAAGCAAGGAAGGGCTCAGCATAGATGAAACAATAGGAGAGCCTAGGCTGGGCTTAGCTCACTAGGCCTTAGCTCACTAAGAAGTCAGAGAAAAGGGGACCCTGGGGACAGGTACAGAGGATTGGCCTGGGACAAATTGCTGACCTGATTGCAAGTCTCAGGGTTCCTTAGAGTTTAGGAGGTGCGTGCCTGTAGGGCAAGAAGTGAGGGAAGAAGAGGGGAAAGGGAATGGCCCAGGCTGCTCCCCAGAGGGAGAGCATAGGCTAGGTCCTTTGTCTTGAGGCTTTTATCTCTCTCTTGCTGGTGGGAATCTTAGGGGAGGTTACAGGGAAGGGTTTCAGCAGAATATTCATCAGATCTCCAGATGTGCCCTTTCAGGGTCATGGTCTCCACTGATTGGTCAGTGACAGTGCAGGGGGTCATTTAGTCATTGTAGCTGGTCCTGGCATTGCCCACCTGGTTTTGCTGCTTTTCTGGGCCTGGAGCTGAAATACAGCTGAGGCCTAGATGTTATCTCTAGGGGGCTGACCTTTTGTATCTGGCTGTAAATTACTGGGCCAGTTTGTTCATTGTCTCAGTTTCCCTATTCCAGTTACCAAGGAATTTTCCTAGCTTCTAACTATCCTGTCTCATTTTCACACCAGGAACAAAAACATGAGGTTATTGGAGAAGTTTAGGGTCACATGATGCTATGGGCTCCTGGTTCTCTGGAGTACCACAAAAAAGAATAGAAGAACATGGAAAACTACCAGATCCTCAAGGGAGATGGGGATGGGGGCAAAGGTGAAACAAGAAACTCCTTTTCCCATCAGACCCTGCGCCCTTAGAAGGTTGCTGCTGCTGCTTGTGGCAGGACAGTCACAACTTCTAACGCTGCTCGCTGCTCGAGATGCAGCCCAGCCTGCATTCCTAAACTCTGTGTCTCTCAGTGGAATGAACCATTTCCGACCTTGGAAGGCCTCAGGCACCTCCTGATATGCTCGCAGAAATCAGTGTGTTGCTGCGGTTTGAGGCAATCCTGGGGCCACCTTCCACTAGACTGTCTTCTCAAGGCCCTGTTTGGAGGGGATATTCTGGATCTCTGCTGGGAGAATCCATGTGTACCAAATATCCCTCTGAGAGTCTGTGAGCAAATCAGGGAAGGGTCTTCGGAGAGGAAAGCAGAACAGGGCGAAGACACAGAGGAGCAGCCACCATACCACCCAAAGATGGAGAGCCAGAAGCACAGAGATGGAGCAGAATGACAGAGAACATGGTCCTCCTTTCTGCTGGGGTCAGGGCACTTGTGGCACAAGGTGACTGTAGGCAAAATTTAGGGCAACCTCTCTTTTCTTTCTTTTGATAATTTTATTTTTCAATTAGTTTACATTCAATATTGTTTTTAATTTCAGGTGTACAGCATAGTAGTTAGACAATTGTTTTACAAAGTGATCCCCCCTGACATTTCAAGTACCCACAGGGCAACCCAACCTCTCTTTTCAATGTGAGGAAGTTGAAGCTCAGAGAAGGACAGAAGCTGCCCTAGATCACACCACTCCTGAGTGGGTGAGTCTCCCAATCAGTGTTCTGGGGGCAGTGAAAACAGGCAGCCCTGCCCTAGCTGTCTTTTCAGAAGCAGAGAGACCTGAAGGGAAGGGGTCACAACTTCGACTACCCCCATCCATAGACTTCAAGGGCTTTGTCTCTCATCTGTAAAATGCTCTGGGCCCTCAGTTCCCTCATTTTAAAAAAATGAGAACAAAAATACCTGCTTTTCTTCTTTGCAGAGCTGTTGTGAGGATCAGCTGGAAATAGTACACAAGGAAGAGTTTTTCAGGCGCAAAGTGTTATTAAGTTTGTGATTAGAATAGGTCAGTAAGGGCTGCAGGAATAATGAGGGGATTAATGCCAATGCTCTGGGGAGGAGGGAGGCTGAAGTAGGCCCTGTACCTTTTCTGTCACCTGCCCTGAGAGAAAGCAGTCGGTGTTTCCAAACTGACTTAAGTGAGAAATGTGTGGCAGCGCCCGTTCCTCACTCAGCCTTTACTTGCCCAAGGCAGAGAGATTTTAATTTTCGAGTTGTAATGAGAAAAAGAAACTCAAAATTAAAGAATATTTCAGGGAAGCAGTCAAAATAGTTGCCCAGATTTTGAATTAAGGGGTGAAATGTAAATTAAAATTCCCTCTCCCTCCCTAGCCCCAACTGGACTTGAAGAAGCAGGGCCAGCTAGGGCACAGCTGGTCAAGGTCCCTACAACCCTGGCCCCGAGCTCAGATGGGCAGGCAGGCCCTGCCACCACCCCAGGGTGCTGACAGGATGACAAGGAACAGAGACCTTTCACCTACTCCCAGGAGAGATTTACATCAGGCAAGGCTGTCCTCCCTCAGGGCATGACCCTGCTGAGTGAGGTCACACCCTGAATGTGAGTTCAGGGAGGTTGGGGGTGACTCCCTGGTCCCCTGCAGTCTAGTTTTCTGAGGCACAGAGATGCTTTGGCCTACTTTTATCTCCTCTTCTCTCAAATGCCAGCTCACTCATGTACCACAAACATCTCTGTCTCCTACAACTCATGTAAGGGGTTCTGGGGATGGGGAGCACCTGCCTGAGCCCTCAGCTCACACTTTACTGAGCTTCTACCTGTTCCCAAGGGATCACCCTTTCAGATGCAGTTGGGGTGGTGGGAATGGCGGGATGCCCCTGAGAGTGTGTGTGAACCCGAGGGACAGGGCACAGCTTTCTCCCCGCCCTCTTCTCCTATTGCTCTTTAAAGCAAAAGATGTCTTGCCCCACCCAGCCCTATCATCTGCCATTGACTTTCTCCTTTCCCTCTCCTTTTCTCATCTACTTATCCAAGAACCATGGACTGGGGGAGGGGATTGCGTGCCAGGATCTGTGCCAGGATCAGGGACTACCTAAGTAAACCAAGTTCAGATCCTGTTGTCAGGTAGAATAAAAAGATGGGTGAACTGAGGATTGTGACACAGTGTAGAACGTGCTCAGCAGTCAGTATGTAGATCTGAAAAACTCTGGAGTCAGATTGGCCTGGTTCTGAATCTGCCTCCATCCCTCATTCCTTATGGTGTGACTTCAGGCAAATTGTCTAACCTTCCATTTACTCATCTGTAAAATGGAGATACCATTTTATAGGATTGTTGTGATGATTAAGTGAGAGAATCCTGGTAAATTGCTTGGAATAGTGCTTGGTGCATGGTAAACATCCACTAAAGGCCAGTTAGTATTATTGGAAGTATCCTAATGATAATGCTGACATTTATTATCCTTTATTGGGAGCTCACTCTGAGATAGTCAGTGTTGCTATGGACACAACAATGACTCAGCTGTGGCCCTTGTCCTTAAGGAGTTCATAATCTCTTAGAGGTGACAGATACGTGAACAGACCACTGGAAAATTATTATCACTACCATTGCTTCAAGACCTGTCATTTTTTGGCCCTCACCATGTGCCAGGCACAATACTAGGTTTTAAAGGTACATTATCTCTAATTCCTCCCTAATCCTACAAGGGCTGTATTGCCCCCATTTTCAGAGGTTTCATAGTAATTAGTAATTTGCTCAAGATCAGGCTGTTTGCAGAGTGAAGTACTGACTTAAGGACAGTTGTCTGCTTAGTCTGAAAAGATATCAGGGAAGCCTTCAGAGAAGAAGTGATGTTTGATTAGGATTTTGAAAAATGAGTAGTTTTCCAGGAGCCAGAATGGGGAAGGAACAGCACTTCTGTGGGCCTCCTGGAGGACTGGAGCTACGAGCAACACCTGTAGAAATTCCTCAGGCCTGGAGATCTTTGAGTCCCACACCAGGGAGCACTAACTGGACTGTAGTTACCTGCACCCACCCTAACAACCATTTCCTTGTCTGCCCCTCAAGACCATATCATAACCTACAGGAAGGGTGATTATTTTAGGGAGAATATAGCCAACAAGTCTGTAATTCCAGAGGATTTCATGAGGTCACAGGGCTAAAATAATTGCATGGCATTGGAGCCCCTCTCCCCGTACCTGTTGAGGGTCCAGAGGATCAGGGGTATAGAATGGGACCCCCAGGGAGGCTGGGAGTCATTGACAGGGACTGAGTCAGGGAGATAGTCTCAATGGCCTTCAGAAGACTCCACCTCAGAAGAGGCAAAAAAAAAAAAAAAAAAGAAGAAGATCCCACCAGATTTGGGGCAGATAAGTGAAACCTCTTCCTGTGTTACAGTCATTTTCCCTGCATTCTTTCTCTCTTCCTTTCACTCCCCCCACACCTGACAGCAGCTGCAGAGGAGGCAGCCATCTTGGTGCAGTCACAGGTCTGATGGTCTGAGCCAAGATGTGGCGTTAGGATCCATCTGGCTGGCTCCACACTTGGGAAAATCTGGACTCATCATCATTAACATTCTGTTTTCCTACTCAGAGCAAGGAGAAGGAGACATCCTGCATCAAGGACAGCAGCAAGGTGAAGACTCCTGGAGCAGAGCAGCCTTTAAAACCTAGCTTAAGTCCCAGAACCACCCACCCTTAGTCAATACAGGAAGGGGCTCCCGGGGCAGTGGGGAGTTTGAAGCAGCCCTTGGGGGAAAGTATATGACTACAAGGTGGTGAGGCTTTGGTGCATGTGACAGATTGCAGGTGCTCTTCAAACTCCTGGCTACATAGCAGAAGGAGGATGGACAAGGTATGTCCCTGAGGCCGATGCACCCTCAACCCTCTCCTTGAAACAGTCCCCACCAGCCTCATAGGCCTAATTCATTATCACATTAAGAATCACCGCTGGAAAAAAAAAAAAGAATCACCCCCGAGGATGTAAAATACAGCATAGGGAATATAGTCAATAATATTCTAATAACTATGTCTGGTGTTAGATGGGTATGAGATTTATCAGGGTGATCACTTAGTATGTTATATAATGTCTGATCACTGGGGTGTACACCTGAAACTAATATAATATTGTATGTAAACATAATTGAATAATAAAAGAAAGGATTTTTTTTTTTAAAGTGTCCGTGGGAGGGAACGGCCCACAAGAAGCAGGAAGCATGTGCACATTCCAATAAAATACTCAAAGAGGGAATTATTTCTGGGCTGCCTATCCCAGGCCAAAGTACCAGCAGCCAGATTTCCAGAGCTACTGTCATTGCCTCTGGCTGTTGGCAAAATTAAACTTCCTGAGAAATGAGAATGAGCTGGCCTCCAGGGTTGGAATTGTTTGCCTGCCTGGGGCTGTTAGTGTGGGGCTGGGAGTGACAGGGGGTGGGCGTGTGCATGGGTAGATTATGGAGGGACAGAAGCAGCATCATAGGCCCCCATCATGTAGCAAATGTCTGTGCACATGCACATTGAAATATGTTCAGAACATGTACCAAGTCTTCATGTCACCTGCTGGGATGTGGACTTGGTAAGGTGTGGTATCATGAGGCTCTTGGTAACTGCTTGAGTTTCCAGTGCCTGGGACAGTGCCTGGAACAAAGTAGATGCTCAGTAAATAGACACTGATACCTGAATGAATGTAGTCACCAGGCCAGAGTTTCCTGATAAACACTGAGAATCCTTCCCAGCCTTTCATCCAACACAGGTCATGGGCAGGTACCTTGAGGAACAAGTTAATGCTTTGCCTCCTCATCATTCCAATGGGATGATTCTGTGGGATACTGAATAAATTTAAAAAAAAGTGAAAAATGGTCTCCTTGGCACATGAAGGGGTGGGCAATGGCCTGCTTGGGTGCCCTACAAAAGGAGGTACACTCTGGGACCTCAAACTCTCACAGTTTGAGGGAACTCCCACAGGTGGGAGTTTGTAGGGCATGTGTCAGGAACATATGTGTCAGGAACATATGTCTGCCCAGACCAGTTTCTGACACCATCTTTTGATATGCATAGTTCTCCCTCTTATCTCCAGCCTCCCTTTTCAGTGTCACATATTGTCTGTCCATTGTCCCTCTTACTCTTCGGGATACCTCTTGTACCCTACATCAAATTGTCCCAGACTTACCTCTTATTCTGGCCACTGATGTGACAGTTTCAAGCTGGCTTAAACCAGTCTATGTGGCCTGACCTGACAGGACCTTCCCCTTGGCCCCTGACCTTACCTTCTGAATTTCTAACCCAGGCCTTCTTTGTGGCTAGGGAACTACCTGCTGGCTTTGCTGCTTGAAGGGCAGGGCAGTTAATACTCTGGAGACAACTCTTGACAATGGGGGTTAAGGGTTTACAGACTCTTCAGAAATCTTTTCTCACTGCTCCCTGGTTGTTTAAAGCTGTAACCAGACCAATAACATGTTCATATATTGTCTCTGACCTTTGTTCTATGATTAGCTTTCAGAGGTACTCAGGCTAAACCATTTCCCTTTTCCCTTTGTTCTCTCTGCCCTAGACACATTGGTTTCCTTTCAGTTTTTCAACTTTTTCCCACATCAGCATTTTCAGATGAGATTTTTCCATCACTTGGAATGCTTTTCTTTCTGTTAGGGAAGCCCCTTGGGTGAGATCTAAATGATTAGGAGACAGTTATGAGAAGGAAGACATGGGAAAACAATGTCCTAGGCAGAGGGGATGAGCCAATGCAAAAGACTGAGGAGGACACGAATGTGGCATGCTCAGGGGGCAACAAGAAGGCCTTGGTGGCTAGAGGAGAGTAAGAGGGAAGAGGGGCACAAAATGCTGTTGGAGAGGGCAGGGACCACTAAGTCAAGTGTAGTTTCATGGTCCACGGTAGGAAGTTTGAATAATATTTTAAATGCATCAGTAAGTAAGCTCCACTGGAGGAGGAATTTTGTTGTCTGATTCACTGCCGGCCCTCAGTAAGTAGTAGGCACTCAATAAATGTTTGTGAAATAATGAATAAACATCCTTGCCTAAGTAATGAATAAACCTCTTTGCCTGTATCCATTGTTGACATAAGAAATGTCCAAACTTGTAGAGAATTTTTATGAGTATATTTGGGCCAAACTGAGGGCAATTACCAAGAAGCCAAGATCTCAAATGCTCTGAAGAAAAATAGTTTTGCAGTTTCTTTTATTCATTTGAAGTTAAGGAGGGAACATAAGGAAGATTATTACATGGAGGTGGGAGAAAGCAAGGTGGAGATTGGATTACAGGATAATTAATAGGATCATGTGCTCTCCTGAGAGTGCTTATGCTTATTTCAAAGGTGTGTCAACATAGATGCACAAAAACAATAAACAAGGCTTGCTTAAGACAAAGATAAATGTTTTACTAAAAAATGTTATATGCCTGGATTGTGACTACCTAGCATGACCTGCCCAGTTAGGAATTTATGATCAGATTACCCCATAAGGTTACTTTCCATAGGACCCCTTTGTCTTCTCCATCATGTCCCAACCACCTCTTGTTCCACACAAGGTGACAGATTAGTTTTCTTTTTCTAAGATGACAGCTCTTGGAGGGACAGGGTCAGGCTTGGTTTTGTTTTATCCCGAGAGAATCTTTTGGGAGTGAACACTCTGCCTGCTCTGGGCACTGACTCTTGTGTCCTTTCTTTTCTCCCACACTCAATTCTGATGCCATTCCTCACTTCTCGGCTGTGCCGGGCTCTGCTCCTGACACCATTAGTCACCTCCCTCAGTTCTCAGCTTCCTTAATGAGCAGCTGGCTTGTCTTCAGTCTGAAACAGGCCTCCCCCTGCCTGCTGTTTTCTGGGTAAGCCAAGATCTGGGGTGGGAGTGTAAGGCTCAGAGAAGGATCTCAATCTTTTTCCCTGTCTCTCCACCTTCATGTTCTGAAGGTGGGGGTGGGAGTGGAGAACAAAAAAGGTTATCTCTGGGTAAAGGAGGAGGTAAGTGGAAGACAGCTAAAGTTTAGGGGTGGATTATAACAGCGGGCCCAGCATTCCTGCTGGAAGGGGTCCATGAAGGGGACAAGGAACAGAATGAGATAGCAACTGGAGTAACTGAGCCAGGGCTGAAGGGGAGAGCTCCCATTCCAATGGGCAACTGAGGCCAGAGGGCTTTTGCTTGGCTGACGGCCTTTCCTGGGCTGGCCAGTTTCTGCCCTGTGACTGTTCCCCATGTATAGAGGCAGGGAAGTGACAGAATAACTTCTTAAGGGCTCTGCCAAATACCAAAGTACATTTGATTGAGATTGTGGTTGTTGGTTGATCTGAGGCAGCCTTGGTCAGGCACATCCCCCAAAGGGCCAGGGTAACAGTGAGTTTTCACACTTCTGTGCCAGAGAAAGAGGCTGTACCTGGCAAAGGCTCTGCAAAAAAGAAATGGCACACTCAAGTTGAAGAGAAGCTAATGAAGGAAATATTTCCTGGGCTGGGTTACAGCAACAAAGGATGCAGAGGCACCCAGGGCCCAGCCACAGAAGACTTCACTAGTTCTTGGCTAGAAAGGGAAGGAATAAACAGAGTGGTGTTGCCAGAGCCTGGTGAGACCTACATGTGGGAGAGCCATTGTCCTACAGGAGCTGTGGCCTTCTGCAAAAGAATACGGCTGCTGCCAACAGTGCAGTCCGGCAATGCAGATTATCTCCTGCCAGTGCCTCCCATTGGCCAAACCCAGCAGGCAGCTGAGGGTGAGGAGCCAGGGTGACTCAGTTCATAGAGGTCAGCTTCCTGTGGCCTGAGCAGAATAGAGAAGAACCTTCTCATCTCCTCCTCTTCCTGATGTCACCTGCCTTCAGGCCTACCTTGCCCCTACCTGTTTCCTAAAAAGCCTCTGAGTCCCTGTGCAGTCTGCGTTCAGAATCTATACCATACCAGGCTGAGGGGGCCAGGTCTTGGCCAGGCTCAGGGGAGGCCCCAACCATGCAGGGAGGATTTCAGTTGTCCAGAGTCTACCTCTACCTCAGCTGCTTAGCATCAGGATTCCCAGATGGCCCCATTCTCTTTGTGCCAGGCTTTAGGAACAGGCAGGCTGCATAATTACGCTTTCCTAACAAACCCTTGCCCCCATTTGAGTCTGTTTCAACTAGATGAGGCAGGAGATCTCTCCTTGTTTCTCCTTTGCCTGGGCTCTGGCTTCCATCCCTTATCCTCTGAAATTCCATTTTGATCTGAGGAGGCTGAGGAAGCTGGGGGAGCACCCTGACACTCTCAGCATCTTACAGACTAAGAATAGGCATTCCTGCTTAACTTCCCCTAGAAATGCTAAGGTCCTTCCTCCTCCCCCATAGAACTATTAAATTATTAAGTTTTATGGGTTCATTTATCAGCACTGTCCTGGGTTTCCACCTTGAACCTGAATTGGTCCCTTCCCCGGCACCAGCTCATTTCTCACCCTGGGTCACCCTGAAGGTTCCTAAGGGAGGAACTTGAGGTGGACTCAAAGCTCTGAAGCCTAGGGATCCAGTCATAAATGTGTATTGTATATTCAGAGTTCTCCAGAGAAACAGAACCATTAAGAGCTATAGAAATAAATATAGATATAGATATAAAATGGGAAATGAGATTTATTATAGGAAATTGGCTCACACAATTATGGAGGCTAAGAAGTCCCATGATCTGCCATCTGCAAGCTAGAGACACAGGGAAGTTGGCAGTGTACTTTGAAGGCCTGAGATCCTGAGAACTGATGATACAGATTTCAGTCTGGATCTGAAGACCTGAGAACCAGACGTGCTGAGGGCAGAAGACTCATGTCCCAGCCCAGTCAGGCACAGAGAGAATTCAACCTTCTTCACCTTTTTGTTCTATTTGGGTCTTCAACAGATTGGTTAATTTTATGTATTAACTTGATTGGAATACAAAAGGCCCAGATATCTTGTTAAATATTATTACGCACCCACACTGGGGAGGGCAGTCCTTTTCACTGCGTCTACCAATTCGAGGCTAATTTCCTCCAGAAACATCCTCACAGATACACTCAGAAATAATGTTTAACCAGATTTCTGGGCATCCTGTGTCCCAGTCAAGTTGTATAAAATTTACCATCACATAATACTTACCAGTTCAGCTAACTGTGCTATCCTTCCTCTTTCCCCAGCCTCTAAGACCAAATGGGCCCTAGGTTTTCCTATTGCAAACACCTTGTAATAGAAGACTACTGTTCTTGCCTGTCTAGCATTCATTTCCCCTGGCACCAGCTCTGGGGATTTGGCTTAGGGTACTACTTCAGCAGTTATAATCTTGGTGGACTGTTAATGAAGACTCCCTCAGTTCACTGGATGAAGAGTTGGCATGTGACCTAAACTAGGACAATTACGTGGTCTTTCTACCTTGAATCTTGAATGGAATGATGCAAAAATGGAATTCCTTAATCCCCAAAGCAGCATCATGAAGAGAGTATTCCTTAGCCCCAGCTACCTTGATTTCACTGTCCTGGTTCTTCATCTTGCTGGAACAGTCTCTTCAATGTTTTGTTTTGTTTTGTTTTTAAATTCTGTGGGCCACCCCCATTTCTTTCTAGTATAATCATTTTTGTTTAAGTTAGCTAGAGTTTTTCTGTTGCTTGCAACCAAATATTCTCATCAATAAAAATTCTACTTTCTTAGAGGAGCTAAGGGTTTGACTCTTCTAGTGGGCTCTTGTCTAGAATCTCTGGCTTGGCTGAAAAATCTCATCTAGTCCTGGAATGAAAAGGAAAGAGAGCTCCTGTTGCTAGTGTATGCTTGTCACACCACATCTCAGGAACCTTTTCTTTGTTGCCTGAGTCATCAACATCCATTCCCAGGTCCTGGCAGGGTAGCTCAGTTGGTTGGAGCATTGTCCCAAAGTGCCAGGGTTGTAGGTTCGTGGTCAGGGTATATACAAGAATCAACCAATGAATGCATGAATAAGTGGAACATCAAGTCAATGTTTCTCTCTCTCTCTCTCCCTCCCAAATCAATTAAAAAAAAAATTCCCTCCCAGCCTGACTTCCAGGTCTCCACACTCAGGTCACAGCCTGAAATAGCCAAGCTTATCTCCCATGACTCCCTATCACAAGTTCTACAGTCAGGTCAGTCTGGTCTCCTTGTCATTTTCCACAAATAGCAAACTCATTCCTGTGATTTTCTTGGACACTTGATAAGCTGGTAGCCCTCCACTGAGTGTCTGAGTCCCTCTCAGCCTTTATAATCTTAGGCCACATCCTGCCTTTTCCTTTCCTAAGCCTCCTGTACATCAAACCCACAGCTGCTTTGGAAGCAAGCCCTTCAGTGGTTTCTCTCACTTATGTAGGACAGAGCAAGTGATTTTTGTGGTTGACTTTTGTTTCATTTGTAGACTTAAGTCTTTGAGGACTGAGATGTCTTGGTACTTTTCTTGTATGGGTCTTGGTGTATGAGCCTGAGCACACAATGGGTGCTCTTATTTATTTCTCCACCCCAAGTTTGGTCATTGTATTGGTCTATAGCCCATATTCTTTTTTCAAAAAAGATTAAAAAATTTATTTTTATAAAGAGTGGAAGGGAGAAAGAAAGAGAGTGAGAGAAACATCGATTGATCAGTCGCCTCTCACACGTCCCCACCCAGGACCTGGCCCACAGCCCAGGTACCTGTGCTGACCTGGAATCAAACTGGCGACCTTTTGATCTGCAGGAGAACACCAAACCTACTGAGCCACACCAGTCAGGGCAACCCACATTCTTTAAAAAAACCATTTTTTTTATAGAGAGAAGAAGGGGTCGGGGAAGAGAGAGAAACATCAATTTGTTGTTCCACTTGTTCATGCTTTCCATTGGTTGCTTCTTGTATGTGTCCTGACAGGGGATTAAACCTGCAACTCACAACCTTGGTGTATCAGGATGATGCTCAGCCAGGGCACCCATATTCTTCATTCATTCATTTACCCAACATTTATCACTCACTTACTAAGTGTGGGTTTTCTACTACGCTCTGGAGGTACATAGTGAATAAAACATAGCCAAGGAATTCAGTCTAGTAATGAAGATTTATTGAGAATTAGATGTAGCAGGATGACTTATTGAGAAAATAACCTTGTGTGGTTTTCCCAGCTGCAGGTTCACCTCAAAGGAATGAAAGGCATTCCACCCCTCCTGGGGAAAAGCCAGACTTTGTGTCCTTGAGGTTTGAATTTTTTAAAAAATTTTTTCTCCATGAACTTAAATTTTTTTTGAGCTTTGTAAGGATTTGTATGTTTCCAGGTAGAAAGGAAAAACTGCAAGCAGCAGACAACCCAGATGACAACTTCCACACAGGCTTCCCTAACAGAGATTAAGATTGGAGACAGTTCTGGGTTGAAGAACAGGTAGAAGAGGGATGGGCCCTACTCAGGAAGGTTAGTTGGAACTCTCAAGACTAGAAAGGGGATGAAGGTATGAATTCTAGTGGAGCAGAGACCTGATCCACATAACTCAGCAACCCATAACTCACGTAACTGCAGATGAGAGAGAGCCTAGGAAGAAAACTATTGGGTGAGCAAATACATAACAATAATAACAGCCAGCCCTCACACTTACTATATGCTGGGCACTGTGTTAAGCGCTTTCTGTGTATTTACTTATTTCTCACAAGAACCCTGTGCAGTAAGCGATATTATTGTTTCCATTTTACAGATGAGGCCAATGAGTTGCCCGAAGCTATGGATCTGAGGATCAAACCTAGGTAATCACTGAGGGCCATGAGTACCTGTGAGTTCTGAGCACAAAAAGCCTCAATATTGGGAGCTTTGGCAAAGGTCACTGTGGCTGGACTTTTCACTGAGGGAACAGAGCTGGGGCAGAACCCCCATGTTCAGACGTGTGGCACAGCCCAGGCAACTGGCATGAACTGAGGACCCAGTAATCTTGCTAAGAAGGGGCTTAGCAGGATTATCAGTTAACTATGGCATTAACAGTGCTGTATAACAATCACTATATTTCATTGCACACAATAGTCAGCATTTATTTAGCTCATGTGTGTGGGGCCCAGTTGGGGGCTAGTTGCTTACAGGCTGGCTTTGGCTGGGTGGTTCGGCTCTGTTCCATGTGTCTCATACCATTTTTCCAGGACCAGCAGGCTATAGTCAGGGAATGTTTACTCATGGAGAAGGAAGAAACCTAGGAGTAACAGCCCCAATGCATAAGTCATTTTAAGTCACTGCTTATGTCAAATCTGCTGAAATACCACTGGTTAGAACAAATCATATGGCCAAGCCCAGAGTCAAAAGATAGAGAAATACACTCTGTACACAGGAGGAAACTTCGAAGTTACTTGGCAAAGAATATGGGAATATAATCTTATGACCTAAGTGGGAGGGAAGAGATGGAATAATCTAGTGTTCCACAGAATTTATTTTTTTCCTTTTTATTGAATTTATTGTGGATTTAGTTTTGATTTTGAGTGATAGTGAAATCCTACATTATATTGTGGAGCACTTCATGCCTCTTATAAAGATAAAATCTATCTTCAAGGATCACAAAGCGTGCTATGGGAATATTTAAATCTTTTGTTTTTATTTTAGTGAAAATCTTAAAAATGCCTTTTAACAAGAATATGCTCTGGATGGTCTAGATGACTACAAGAGCTGCCCTACAATTTCCAAAGCCCCAGTGATCACTGAGAGTACCACCATTTAACTTTACAGTGCACGTTTCTCAAACTAGGATCTGTATTCTTAGGGAGCCATGCATTTTCAAGGTGGGAAAACATTAGTGAGAATGATATACAGCAGGCAACGTATAAAAGAGGCCCAGATACAGTCCTATGGGCATCTAAGGGTATGGGAGCCTGGGGGAGCTATGGGACTTAGGGCAGAACTTAAAGCCAGGCTTACTCAAATGTCACCGCTACAGAGAAGGTTAGTAGCACTTGAATAGATCTTGAGGGATGGTGCAATGGGGTCCTGGGGATAGTCTCCAGGTTCCCTCTCCGTGTGGACATAACCAGATTTTTAGTTTCTAGGGCTTCCCAGGGCAGAAAGAGCTTTACTTTCCATTCCTGCAAATCTGGAATTTGTTTATGCATTTTTTTTTCATCAAGATCTTCTTCTCCACTTTCACAAATATACTGCTAGTTATAGCATTTGAAGAGGAGGCTGGGGAGTGTCAATGACTAAACTCCCTGGCTTTGAGCCAGGCCATCCAGGGCTCAAATCTTGGCTTTGGCATCTACCAGCTCTTGGCCCCTCGGCAGTCACTTGAACTCTCAGAGCTCCGGTTCCCTTATTTGAAGAAGGGAATCTTAATGCTCTCATGGGGTGTTTAAAGAATGAGAACTTGCCATTGAGGCCTGTGTTTCCTTTGTGAAAGATTTTTTACTTCTGATTCAATTTCTTTAATGGTTATAGTATTCTTCAGATTTCCTATTTAAAATGGAGTCAGTATTAGTAAGTTATATATTTCAAGCAATTTGTCTATTTCACATTTATCTTCTATTGTATTGGTACGAAAATTTAGGCCCTGGTCAGGTAGCTTAGTTGGTTAGAGTGTCATCCTAACACCAAGGTTGTGGGTTTGATTCCCAGTTAAGGCGCATACAGGAAGCAACCAATCAGTGCGTAAATAAGTTAAACGACGAATCGATGTCTCTCCCTTCTTCTTTCTCTCTAAAATCAATAAATAAAAATTTATTAATAATATCCTCTTATCCATATTTTCTTTCTAATACCTGCAATATCTATAGCAATAGCTCTCTTTTCATTCCCAACATTGTTTATTTTTGTCTTTTTTAACTTTTTCTTGATCAGTAGCTTCAGAGATTTATCAGTTTTCACAGAACTGGCTTTTGACTTGGCTGATCCTTCTGTTGCTTATTTGATTTCTCTTTCTTCAATTTCTGTTTTTCATGTTGCTACTTCCTTCTACTTTCTTTGAGTTTATTGTGCTGTGTTTCTTTTTAACTTAAGATAGATCCTTAGCTCATTACTTTTCAATCATTTTTTCTTTTCTGAGGTGTGCATTTAAGCCCCTACAATCAGGGAGTCCAACATTTTAGTGTCTCTGGACCATACTTGGAAGAAGAAGAGTTGTCTTGAGCCACACATTGATTACATTGTGATATGTAATCACACAAAAAATCTTATAATGTTTTAAGTAAATTTACGTTTTTGCGTTGGGCTGCATTCATAGCCATCCTAGGCTGCATGTGGCCCATAGGCTGCAGGTTGGACACCCCTGAATCTACATTTCCTTTTGGAAGCTTAATGAGAAAGATACATTTCAGTACATGGTCCCAAATAGGCACTCAGTAAATATCTTATCAGCACCACCACCACCATCATCATCATCATCTTCATCATCATCCAGCGTCAGATGCGATGAGACTCCCTAGCTCTCCTGCTCTCCAACTCTAATATGATACATGTCCCCTGACTGTTATTCAGTATACTCTCTGAGGACTTATTTTGGGCCACAGATTTCCTTCTTTTTGGGATTTTGGGGAGGCTCCCTCTGAATGTTGAGGCAGGGTACAGACAGGAGCATGTATCTCTGGCTCCATCTTCCTCAGAGAGCTCAGACCATATCTTCCTAGGATGGCTGGCAAGGTCCCAGGCCTGGGGGAAGTGTGAGTTCTAATCTGAACACTGTGGCAGATTTTATTTTCCAAAAATGGCCACAATAATACCTTCCATTCTATATGCTCTTCTAGAATCTTATTATTTCCCCTGCCAAGAGGTGGAGTATAGCTCCCTTCCTTTTGAGTTTGGTGGCTCCTTGTGGGTTATGGATTTATAGACCAATAGGTTGCAGCAGAAGTGATACTGAGAAACCTCTGATGCTTGGTCATAATAGGAGATGCAGCTTCCACCTTGTTAGCTGAAAAGCTCATGATTAGAGCCCCAAATCACCACATAGGAAGTCTGACTACCTTGTGGCTGCCATGTGGTGAGGAAGCCAAATGCAGGTACTCTGGCCTTCAGTCCTCATCTTCAAGTCAACCCAGATCAGGCCCAGACATGTAAGTGAATGGACCTTTGATGATTTCAGCCACCAGCTATTGATATACCACATCCTTCTAACCTTACCAGTGGAGGTCCCAGACACTACAGAACAGAGACAAACCATAACCCACTGTGTCTGTCCAAATTCTTGATCCAGAAAGTCATGAGCATATAAAAGGATTGTTTTAAGCTCTAAGCTTTCAAGTATTTTGCTATACAGCAATAGATAACTGAGACAATGCTCATTACTTGTCTGGTACCCAAGTTCCCCAAGTAGAGGCTATAGAAGCAGAGCACAGCAAAGGTCTTTGTGTGAGTCCTGTGGGGCCCTACTGGAAATGAAGATGCTCTAATGTTATCAATTTGTCTAGACCCTTGAGACCCTTGGTCCAAATTTTCTAAGCGCTAAGACTATCTTTATCCTTTATCAAAACGGCTAGGTGTCCCCCATATGATACTGGTGTGCTTTCAGTGCAGCTTCATCTACAGCTAACGTGTATTGAGAACTTACTAAGTGCCAGGCACTATGCCAAGTATTTTACGTACATTATGTCTCTGAATCCATATAACAAACCCATGACTACCGTCATTCCCATTTTAAAGATGTGAAGTGAGGTGATCAAACTGCTGCTGTATTGTACTGCTGTTCTGCGTATCAAATGCAGAGTTTATGAAGGAGGGCCTGTGGAATGATAATAGAGAGTGTTGTCAGCTCCACATCTGACCTCTATCTACACTGTCCCCCTAGACCTGGGAGCCTGCCAACACATTTTCTACACTCCTTTAATAGTTGGCTTCCTGTTAGGTTCTGCCAATTAGAACCACTGGCTGGAGAATGGAAGACAGGAGTAAGGGAGAAGCCATGTTCTTGCTGCATTTCAATGGCAGCTCTAAGTAAAGGCCACATTGCTTGCTGTTGGTTTGCTCTTGGTGCAGGCAGGTCAGTTCCTAATAGTCTCAGCAGCACAGCAATGTTCAACTATGGTTATCATCGTTTCTAATTTTACTCTTCCAGCCTTAGGGCTGACAGTGACTTCCTGTAATTACTAATCTTTGGAAAACTTCATCTCCCTCTTTTTGCTCCTCCAGCTCTTCCAACATGTTTGTAACCAATTCCTCAAATTAAATTCTTTCTACTGGAAATACCTAGAGAGATTTCTGATTTTCCCTGATTATGTATTGACTAATATATTTGGCTTTACAAAATGTTGTATAACCTGACCTTTATTCAACTCTCCAATCTGAACCCCATTCTCCTGCTTGCTCACTATGTTTCACTCACATGTGTCTCTTTTCTGTTCCTCAAATAATTGCAGCCTTTTCTTGCTTTGGGGCCTCTGCACTTGTTGTTCCCAATGTAGAATGCTTCCCTTCCCCCCAGCATTTTGCAAAGCTGGCTCTTTCCCATGCCTCTGGTCTCAGTATAAATATTAGCTTTGCAGAGCAGCCTTCCCTAACTAGAAATCTAGAATAAGCCTTCCCCTCACTCAAGTACTCTTATCACATTACCCTTTTATTGTCTTCACAGCACTTATTACTAACTAACCTTATCTTGCTGATTTACTCCTTAACATGTTTATTGTATGCTTTCAGACCAAGATGACACTGACAGCACAGAGAGCCTGTCTGTCTTATTACTGTA
Source organism: Phyllostomus hastatus (assembly GCF_019186645.2). Taxonomy (NCBI): domain Eukaryota; kingdom Metazoa; phylum Chordata; class Mammalia; order Chiroptera; family Phyllostomidae; genus Phyllostomus; species Phyllostomus hastatus. The sequence continues at coordinate 29,105,480 of NW_025333611.1, read as the reverse complement.
TCCAATGCCTGGCACAAAGTTGGTGCTTAGTACATATTTTTAGTTAATGAATGATGGAATGAATGAATGATATGCAAGCCTCTCCTCAGGCCTGAGATGTGCCCTGGCACCTACTGAGATGTTTGACATTGAAGACATCTCCCTGCCTCCCTTGAGGCAGGACCACCAAGATTTGTGCTCCAGCAACAGGGCCCTGAGCTCCACTTGTGCCTTCAGGCAGGCCCCTCCTGGGCATCCGGAGGCCTCCGATGGCCCTGCTATCGTCTTCTGGCGTGTTCTAGTCAGCCTGTTTCTTTCCATGCTTCCAGCAGGCTGCAGGGCATTAGTGATTAAAAGTGTAAACCTGCTAAGGGCCAGTATCAATTAGACCACACGCCCACCAGGTGGGCAGCTCATTAATTCCAATAATCCAGGGCCCACTCTTACAAAGCTTTTTCTATCTGTGTACTGCATTTGATTACTACAAAGAAAACAAACAAGATAGTTATAAGATTAATTTTACTGATCATGACATTTGTAGCACATAATAACAAGCAGAAGGTTTCTGTTACATAAACATTTAACCCAAATCCTTGCTGTAATGACAAACTGAATCCAAAAAGACAATGAAATTCATATTGGCATGCACGACTAAGAGCCAATATATTTTTTCTTTTATGACATTATGAACAAAATAAATTATGGAATCTTATTCTAAACAAAACAAAAACTCATTTTACTGCTGCAGTGGAAGAGAGAAGCCAGCAGGATGAAGATTGAGGCTTGCTTTGCAAGGGTGGCATTTTGTCATTTTCTCCATCTTCCTGACTTTAGGAAGAGCTCTTTTTTGGTTTTAACACCTCCTAATTTGAGAGTATCTTCTGGATATCAGACTGGCTGACACAGGCAGAGGAAACAAATAGAAAACCTGTAAGAACCTCTATGAGAACATTAGGGGTATAGTTTCAAAAAAAATTAAAACATTTTTGCGTATTTATTTATTTTTAGAGAGTGGGGAAGGGAGGGAGAAAGAGAGGGAGTGAAACATCCATGTGAGAGAGAAACATTGATCAGTTGCCTCTTTCACACACCCTGACCATACCCACAACCTAGGCATGTGCCCTGAACCAGGAGTAAGAAAGGTTTGAGAGAGAAACTGACTCTGGACTAGGACCTGGACTTGGCCAATCAAGAAGAGTAGAAGAATCTGGCCAAAGGCTGGCCTGCTCTGGACTAATTTACTAGACATTGCAGGCACTTCCCCAAGCCAGGAACCACTGTTTACACAGTTGGATGGGGTGGGAATGAGAGCTTCCACATGCTCTCAGAGGCTGGCAGACAGGCTCATTTTGTTATCTTTCCATTATTTCCTCCCAATTCCTCTGCTTTAGGCTAACTAAACCATTTGCTGTTCCCTGTATAACCATCCTACTTTACCTCTTCTGTGGCTTTCTCATATTGTTCTTCTGCTAGCATGCCCTGCCTTCTTCTTTTATACCCATCTAGGTATTCTAGTGTTGTTCAAAACCCAGCCCAAAAGCCACTTCCTCCAAGAAGCCTTCTTTGATCTCCCCATTGGAGAGTTTTGCTTTCTGCTTTTACTCCTAATGCCCTGAATTATAGGACTCCAGTCCCTTTTATTGTATAATGAGTGTTCACATGCTTTTAACCCTTTGTGATGATTATATTATTTTTCCCAATGATTTACTTTTCCTCTCTGAAAGTATTATAAATCACCAAATATCACCATGTGACTTTCAGTATCTCTTGTGGAAGGAGGATACTTCATTACCCCATTGTTACCAGGTTTTGCTATGGGGCTTGCTTTGGCCAGTCAAATGAGAGTAGATGTGCTATGCATTCCACGATATAGTTTCGCAGATGTCATCTCACTGAGCCTCAGGACAACCCTGTGAGAACAGTGGAGGATAATGAACCTCTTTGTCTATCTGTTGCCTTTTGTGTATCTAACATCTCTGTTTTCTTTGGGGAACTACCCCTGCCTCACTCTGGTGGTTCTGCCGGGACTGCCAGTCATAACACCAGCTCCTCTAGTCATGGGGTAGTCATGTGACTCAGGCCTGCTTTATCCCAATATCTCATCCTCTGGATAGAGTGATTGGACCGGAGATAGGCATATGACCTAACTAGGGCCCACAGAGCCCTTTCCTGACAGGAAGTGTAGATTCAGAAGAAAGATGTCTAGGAAGAGTCCTAAGTATGAATGGGAAATCTTAAGAGGACACTTACTGTTCTGTAATCCTCCTCATACTCTAATATGTTTACCTTTTCACTCTTTTAAACTTCTGCTTCATAACTTATCCTAACTCTTCAAACATCTTTCACCCTTCACTTTTAGCTGATGACCTTTCTTCATATCTCATGGAGAAAATACAAGCAATAAGACAAGGTACTCCCTCATTTTCCTAGCCCCAATTCTACTTACCTACCTGTATATATACTCATATAATTTACCTTGCCCCTTTATGCAGTAGATAAAGGCTCTACCTCTTACAGTATAAGAGGTGTGCCGAGACAAAGAAATATGGCCCAAATGAAAGAACAGATCAAAGCTCCAAAAATAGAACTAAGCAATGAAGAGATAGCCGACCTATCAGATGCGGAGTTCTAAACACTGGCATTAAGGATGTTCACAGAAATGGTTGAGCATGGTCGCAAAATAGAGGAAAAAGTGAAGGCTATGCAAAGTGAAATAAAGCAAAATATACAGGAAACCAACAGTAAAGGGTTCCTGAAGGAAACCTTGAGTCCTGAAGGAAATCAGGACTCAAATCAATGATCTGGAGTGGAAAGAAGAATAAACATTCAACGAGAATAGAATGAAGAAACAAGAATTCAAAAAAATGAGGAGAGACTTAAGAACCTCTGGGACAACTTTAAATGTTCCAACATTAAATGTCCCAAATCATAGGGGTGCGAGAAGTGGAAAAGCAAGAAATTGAAAACTTATTTGAAAAAATAATGAAGGAGATCTTCCCCAATCTGGCAAATGAAATAGACTTCCAGGAAGTCCAGGAAGCCCAAAGAAGTTGGACCCAAGGAGGAACACATCAAGGCACATCATAATTACATTACCCAAGGTTAAAGACAAGGTGAGAATCTTGAAAGCAGCAAGAGATAAGGAGAGAGTTACCTACAAAGGAGTTCCCATAAGACTGTCAGCTGATTTCTTAAAAGAAACCTTGCAGGCAAGAAGGGGCTGGAAAGAAATATTCAAAGTCATGAAAGGCAAGGACCTATATCCAAGATTACTCTATCCAGCAAAGCTATCATTTATAATGGAAGGGCAGATAAAGTGCTTCTCAGATAAGGTCAAGCTAAAGGAGTTCATCATCACCAAGCCCTTATTATATGAAATATTAAAGGAATGTTAGACTTATCTAAGAGAAAGAAGATGATGAAAAATACGAACAGTAAAATGACAACTATCTGGTTTGGGACTCACAACTATCAGCAACTGAACCTAAAACAAAACAAAACAAACTATGCAAACGAGAACAGGAACAGAATCACAGAAACGGAGATCACATGGAGGGTTATCAGTGAGGAGGGGAAAGGGGAAAATGGAGGAAAAGGTACAGGGAGTAAGAAGCATAAATGGTAGGTGTAAAATAGACAGAGGGAGGTCAAGAATAGTATGGGAAATGGAGAAGCCAAAGAACTTATATGTACAACCCATGGACATGAAATAAGGGGGTGGAATGATGGTAGGAGTGGGGGTACAGGGTGGAGGGGAATAAGGGGGAGAAAAAAAATGGGACAACTGTAATAGCATAATCAATAAAATATATTTTAAAAAACAAAATAAAAATACCAGGTTTAACATGCACAAAGCCAAGGAAACCAATGATGCCAGTTACTGATTTATATTGCACTGTTCTTTGAACACACAGCAGGAATAAAGTGCTGAACGCAGATACCATGCAGTGCAATCATTATTTTTTATTATTATTTTTTATTCCTCACCCAAGAATATGTTTATTGATTTTTAGAGAGAAAAGAAGGGAGGGAGAGAGAGAGAAACAGAAACATTGATGTGAGAGAGAAACATTGAGGTTGGTTGCCTCTCACATGTGCCCTGACTGGTGATCAAATGCTCAACATCTTGATGCGTGGGACAATGCTCAACCAACTGAACCAGGGCTATGGTTTTTCTTATAGCAGCCCTAGGGTACTAATACGTCTAACTAGCATCTCAAATTTAAAATGACCAGAATAGAACTCTTATCCCCACTTGGGCCCAAACCTGGTCCTGCCTTAGACTTTCCCTCAAATCCTCTTTCTGCCCTGATCTCTGGTCTGTTTTACGTATAGTAACCAGGGTATTTAAAACAAACAAACAAACAAACAAACAAAAACTTACGTTAGATCACCTCCCTCTGTTGTCTAAAATCCTCCAAAGTCTTCCCATAATCCTCTGAATACAATAAAAATGCCATAGCTTGGCCTACAATATCCTTTATGATTTGGCTTCTGCCTCCTTCCTGGCTGTTATATCTCTGCTCTCGCTGGCTCATGCCCTCCACCCATACTGGCTTCCTTCTGTTTCTTGAACAAGCTCATTCCTGACTTGGGACCTTTGGACTGGTGATTATTTTACCTCTGTCTGGAGCTGCCCATCCAGAGATCTGCCCTGAACTGACCTTTTCTGGCCTCCCAACGTAAAGTGGGTCCAATCTCTACTACACCACCAAGTTTTATTTTCTCATGGGAGAGCATATCACTGCATGTTGAGTTCCTGGTTCCAGTCCCTGTGGCTTTGGTTCTGGGCTTTCTTGGACCCTTTGATTCAAATCCTCTCCAAGTTTGTTAGTCAACACATACAATTTTTGCTTGAGAATCTGAGGGAGGTTTCTGATGATCTGAGTAGAGTCTTACCTAGTCAAAAGCTGAGCCCAGTCTTTACAAAGGAAGGCCCCTCCCCTCCCCAAGGAAGGCTGCTCGTAAGTCCAGGCCCTTCCTGAGCAAGAAGCCCTGCTGGCTTTAGATAAACATCCTCAATCTTTCTATCCTAGGATGGGAAAAATCCATCTTCAGCTTCCACCAAGGGCAGAGGGAAGCAGACTCACAGTTTATCTCCCAAATGCCATGATGCCACCAACCAGCTATTAGAATTTTTAGGGAAGCAGAACAAGACAGAAGAATTTAGGAAGAGAGGAGCCTCAGGGATGTGTCTGTGTGATCTGCAATCTACTGCCATCTCCACAGAGTTGAAAGGAGCTCTGCAGCTCTGCGTGTCTTCTGGTGGGTGATGATCACAATTGCATTTACTGAGCACCTTTCAGATGCCAAACGCTGTGATAACACATCAACTACCGCCATATGGGGAGTACAGTCTCTGGACCATGCACGGTTCTAGGCACTGTAGAAGCATTATAGCATCTAGTTCTCCAAACAGTGCTTTGAGGTAGGTATTATTATCCCCACCTATCAGATGAAGAAACAGACTCTGATGTCAGAAAGGACTTGCCAGGTAGTTTCTACTGCAAAGCTGTGATCTTCCTTGTACATGTCATTGCCTCTGCTGGCACCTGATTCCTAGTGTGAGAAGAACCTGTGACTAAATGCAGGTACTAAGACCTGCAATCTAGCCAATGAGTCACTAGAGTGAGGACTTGCCAGCTCGGGAATCTGACCCTCAGGGAAGCTGTCCCTAGCCCTTCTACAGCTGTGCTTCATCACCAAGGCCTGAGTCACTTCCCAGGAAACTCCCTTGCAGAGACTGTCTGTGGAATAATATAATTCAGGAGTCTGAGCTGAACTGTCCATGGGGCTGGTTCTTGCCAACTGCCTCAGGTTATTTGCCTCAGTCTGTTTGGGTAGCTACAGCTGAAGGTGAGCTTGGAGCAAGGGCCCAGCAGGAGCTTCTCCAGATATGGACAGGCTTAATAGCTAGAAGCTGCCTGGGTGGGGCAAGTAGCATATGTAGAAGGCCACTGGGGGCAGAGGTCTGGGAAAAGAATGGAGTGGGCATCTGTCACCAAGACTATGATTTCTAAGACCCCCTCCTGGGGGCCTAACCAGAATCGTAGCCTGAAATTCTATGTGTCAGGGATATGGATCCATTAGTGAAAGGCCTGTGGCTTAACCTCCTGGCAGTGACAGTAAGGCCATTGGTGTGTGCATATGCCATGGCTAGGAACTCAGCAGGGACTTGGTGGACAACACTCAGGAGTTTCATCCTGGGTGCTGACACAGGCCTGAGGGTCTGAGAGATTCATACATAGCATCTTAGCTACTAAGGCCTTTATGGGCATGGATTCCAACATGTTTGTTGCGCAAATGGAGAAACCACAGCCCAGGTAGGGGAAGTGGCCTGTTAAAGGTCCCATAGCAAATGAGTAATAGAGCTGGCACCTCTCACACTTTAATACCTTTAGGTGAGAAATTCTGTCCCTCTTCTCTGCTCTAACACTAAAAATAGAACATGGAATACAGGAGGGAAGCAGTGTTAGCCTGGCTGCTTTGGGAAGACCTATGTGCCTGAGCCCATGTGATGCCTCCTGAGTATCCCTGGAAAGCCAGGTGGGCGTCCTGAGTTGTGTGGATGGGGTTCCTGCTTATGCCAATCACATACAAACGCACCTCCAAATGCAGAGGGTGTTTCCCAAACCCTCTGGGCACAGCATCTTTGCCTGTGATTTTCCTCTGATGATATCTTGTTTTGCCAACTAAATTAAGACTATGACAGAGAACAGAGACTACCTCTAGCAGTTTAGTTCAATTAAGGTTTCACATCAACAAATTAAAATGCTTCCTCACTGTCTGCAAACTAAATCTGCCTGCGTTTAAGCGGAGGCTCTGACATTTGCTGTTCAGGTACCTAGCCTATGAGAACTGAGTGTCAAAGAGGGCCTACCCCTTCTGGGACTGATGTCGGGGTTCGGGGCCAAGGTTTGTCTCCAGGGACTTAACAGCTTCTGGGCCAGAGCTTCCCAATCATGAGTGTGACGATTAGGCTGAACCGTTGATGAAGTCCTCTGTAAAATGACAAAAATGAGAAGAATGTAGTCACATTTCCCATGAAACTAAGTCAATTTAAATTAAAGGACTATCAACAAATATTTTTCAAGTACGTAATTTGTCAGTCACTCTTCAAGGCACTGAGAATACAGCAATGAATAAAACAGACAAAAATCCTACCTCTCAGGGAGCTTTTTTTCTATGGGGGAGAGACAGATAATAAACAAGACAAATGATTGAAATACACAATAAATTGGAGTGATAAGCACTATGGAGAAAAATTAAGCCAGAAAAGAGGACAGGGAGTGTGTAAGGCACAGGGATTTGTGATTTTAAATGGGGGTAGTTGAGAAGGCCTCCATCAGAAGGTGAGGATTGAGTCTAGGCATGAAAGGTGAGGGAGTGAGCCGTGTGAATTTGGGGGCTGTGGGAGACAGTACTCTGGGGAGAGGGTTGCCGGGTGCAAAGACTAATGTGTGACTCTGTGGGTGGTATGTGGCTGGAGCTGAGTGACAGGATGGTGGGGAGGTTGCAGGAACAGGACTCTGGCCTGTAGGCCTTTGTAGGGACTCTCTGAGTAAACAGGAGGCCATTGCAAAGTTGCCGTCCTGTTTTAGGTTTGAACAGGATGGCTGTGGCTGCTGTGTGGAGCACAGACAGAAGGAAGGCAAGGCTGGCAGCAAGACCAGTCAGGAAACTATTGCAGTGACTGAAGTGAGGTAATGTGGTGGCCAGAGTGATAGCTCAGAGCTGAGGGGAGACATTGGCTCAAAATGTTTGAAATCATTGATATCCCAGGGAATGCAGCATATAAGGTTGGCATCCCCTTGAGGTCTTTGCCAAAAGGCAATTCCTTGGGCATTTAGCTGTGGGGAATTGTGACAGGGCCCTCATGTCCTTAATAGCAGCACATGGACCACCCACAAAGCAGTGCTCCAAAAAGTGGGACTTTCCCTTTGTAAAATGAGGTGGATAATTTTTCTTTTCTAGAGAAGGTAGGTACAGGGTGTTTCCTCCTTTGAAAATTAGAACAGAGAACCAGGTAAAAGGCAAGCCCCAGGAAGGCAGTTACTGTGCCCACATCCTATTCTCAGGTATCCCCCAGCACCTACTTCAAGGACCAGGACATGTGTACCCCCAAAATAGTTGTTGAAAAAATGAATGAGTACCCTCTTTCTCAAATTTTAGGTAGGAATTTAAACAGTTTTAATAAAACTCTGAAAATGTATATATAAATATATTTTAAACCCAGAGAGTTGTTTGTGTAAGATTTTTTTTGTTTTGTTTTGTGTTTGTTTGTTTTCTGTGAATATAAAGAATTATCATCACATCAGTAGGTTCTTGCTTCTGAGGGATATGATTAATTTGAGGGTTTTTTTCAGTCTCTCCTTTTCTCTTCTTTTGTCTGTTTCCTTTCTCCCTCTTCTTCTATAATCTTAGCTGGCCATCATATAAAACTGAATAGTTTTATGCTTCGTGTTCCTACTATTTAAAGTTGATAAGTGGAATGTTTTTGATTTCTATTTCTTAGAAAAAAAATAACTAAATTCTTTTTCACTTGTGTAATTCTCAATTGATTTTTTTCTCACTGTATGTCAGTGTCCCCACTTTCTGAGCCTAAGAAATTGATACCACTTCCTGGTGAGAAGGAAAACACACTCAGCAAGGGACTCTGTACTTCTTACTACTTCAGACTTCTCCCCTATTTAATTTGCATGGTAATTTGCATAGATCTACATATATTATGCAATCAGCTTCTCTCCTTTTATATTTAAGCCTAAAATAATTTTGATTTTATGAAATTTTTCTTCTCTGCTGCCTTTATTTCTTACTGGTCCTACGGTTTAGATTTTTGTAAAAGGAGTTGATGAAAGGCCAAGTACAGACATATCACCCCAATGGGCATGTGGGAGAGGGAGACTGCGGAACAGCATGATGAGATTGTTTTTGGGATTCATTTATTCACCCATTGAATGTTTATTGAGCACCTACTATGTCGTAGGCTCTGTGCCAGGTGCTAGCAATACAGAAGTGAGCAAGCCAGGCACAGTTCTTACTCATATGAAACTTATACTCAACTGAGGAAAATAGACAATAAACAAGTAAACAAATAAAAACATGATTTCTGATGCTAATAGGTGCTGAAATGAAAACATAGCGACTAGAAAGCTTGTTTAGAATGGGTAGTTTGTGGAACGTCTCTCCAGAAAAGTGACGTTTGAGCTGAGGCCCGAATGATAAGGAGACAACCATGTGAACATCTGGTGGGAAAGTGTCCCAGATGGTTGGAACAGCCCTGAAAAGAGAACAAGCTTGGAGGGTTTGAGGAACAGGAAGAAGATGTATCATTCAGAATACTTTCAGTGCAAAGAAAGGAAAGTTACCCCAATTCAAAATGGAGCCATTACTTCACATAAAGAAGCCTGGGGGCAGAAAGGGTAGGGTTTTAAGGTTGGTTAATTGAGCAAATCAACATCATCTATGGCCAGACTATTCCCTCCTTTCTGCTCAGCCACCCTCTTGGGGTGACTTCCTTCAAGATGACAAGACGGATGTTAAAGCTTCAACCTCATACAACTTCCTCATTCTTGGTGTCCAGATGCAGAAAGGAAGAAGGCAAATCCTTCCCTTTTCAGAAAAAGGAAGCCCTTCCCTTGACTCTACACAGATTTCTCTTTGTATCTCACATCTCACAAAATTTTGTCACATACTCATTCCTAAACAGGTCTTTAGCAAGAGGAATGAATGACTCAGACTGGGTTTAGAATTTGGACAGGTAAGTGGCTTAGCTTCTACTGAACTTTGTTAAAGAACCAGTGCTCCCAACTTCTGACAAAAACCAGGCTTCTGAGTGTAAAAGTAGGCCTCTGCGAGCAAGGAAGAAGTGGGCACAGCTGGCTGTAAGTTGGTACTTGAGAATATTAGCCATAGGAGGCCAGTGTGGCTGGAGCACTGGTATAGGAGGAGCTTATGGAGATGGAATTGAGGGGATGCACAGTTTGTTTCGGGTTCTTCAAATGTAATCTTTCAGGCCCATGTAAGTCTCTATAGGCTTTACCCCATTTTGCACCAGCTACTCCCTCCAGGACTCCACAGGAGCCACCCCATGTCTGGGCGTGGAGTTGTAGAATGACTGCCCAGCTCGGATGCCAGACACTGGCTCCAGCACTGACTGATGTTACTGGGTAAGTCACTTCCCTTCTTTAAGTTTTAGTTTCAGTATCTATGGAAATGACACACCTGTTCTGCTAGTCCTTCAGGGTGGTTGTAAGAATCAAATGAGCAAGTATCTGCATGGCCTTTGAAAACTGTAAAATGCCATAGTTATTATTCTTGCTATTGCTTTCATTTTAAATTTCAAGTAGTCACATCCCCTAACTTCTTGGGAGGGGACAGTGTCATTTTGGAAAGCCTTATACTCTGAGGGGGTAAGGAGGGCATCCTTTTGCCCTTTGTGCCCCCAGACTTTTGCTCAGTGTCTCCCAGGCCCCCAGCAACTTTCTGTGCTTTGCATCAGGGATGTCCTTAGAAACAAGCTGGGCTGATGTTCAATGAAAGGTAAGTGAAAGCTGCCTGAGTTATTATCCTTTTTTCTTGATAAAAAGAGTGGATGTATTTTCATTACTGGCAGAGTGCTTTTAGCTGGTGAGGACAATTAAGCCCTGGAAATGCAGCAATCCGTTTCACACTGAGAGAAGATTTGAGAGATGACTTTCACCGAACATCCAGGCCCCAGAGGAGATGGAAATATGGCCACCATGTCCAATAATAAAAAACCATAGAATTTTTGTGGTAATAAGATAAAGCAGCCCCTGCTGCTTTCTAGTGATGTACCCCACAGTGGAGTGCTGCTGCTACTCCAGTGAGAACTGTGACCTTGACCCTTAATCCTTCCCCTCCACATAACTCAAGACCTTGGGCTGCCCTATTCCCTGTTCTCACCATCTCTTGGGAAGGTAAGCAGGGAGGAGTTCTATGTTATGGGAGCGGCTTCTATCAAATGTTACATTTTAGGTTTAGACACACTTTTCTTGGTTTTTCTCCATAATTTTTTAAAAAGATTTTATTTATTTATTTTTAGAGAGAGGGGAAGGGAGAGAGGAAGAGAGGAAGTGAAACATCAGTATGGTTGCCTCTCACATGCCCTGCACCGGGGGGGACCTGACCTGCAACCCAGGCATGTGCCCCAACTGGAAATCAAACCAGTGACCCTTTGGTTCTCAGGCTGGTACTCAGTCCTCTGAGCCACACCAGCCAGGGCTTTCTTCATAATTTTTTTATCTTCTGCACTCCTCGAGCCACACCCTATGACAAAAGAATCAGATATCTAGGACCAATCTAGTTGTCCATCCTCCCTCTTCTCTCCTTCCCTTCTTTCTTTCTTTTTTAAATGATAAATTAGTGCTCTAATTCCCAGCCCCTTGAAGAAGAGAGGAGATGACCACTTCCTCCCTATGTTCTGTGCTTCAATCCAAGCTGAGAAGAAGTCTACTTCTCCTCATATACTAGGAGACAAGGACAGTTTCCCCTACCTCCTTCCTCTCACCATTTTCTGTAGCCAGCTCTGAGCCTGGGACAGTCAGCTTTCAGATGTTTGATGAATGAATGAATGAATGAATGAATGAATGAAAGAAAAATGCCATCTCTGTGCTGGTTTATGTCTCATAGCTTTAGCTCTTTCTTCTGTTCAACACCCATAGCTCCCCCCTGTCCTAACTGAGAAAGTGGAAATTAGTTCAGAGATGCAGGGACTGAATATCAGTGGAGTGATAGCAATCTGGTATATTATTACAATTTTTTTCTTAAACCACTTAAGCAACAGTTTCCCTCCTGTTTACTGTTAGAAGGGATCCCAAATCAGTTGTGAAATTTCATCTGCCTTGAGGGAGTAAGAAGAGAGGGCTGGGGTAGTTGTCCAAGCTTATTATCATCTCCATTACTCAGGTGTGTTCCCTTGAGCTTTTACATGATTTTATTTTAATGCTGTTATTTGTATTAGGCTAGTCTCCAGCTCCGCCAGGCCAGAAAGGGAGGTGGAGGAACCAAGAAGGAACTGATGGAAAAATAAATACCCTAAGGGTTCATGATGATCCGACCATGGCTTTAATATGAATTGAATTTGCTCTAATCTGCCTTCCCACAGTCAGCATTTCTGCTAGAAATAATTTGTAATTATCAGACTCCACTTAGGCTAGAAGACTCCTTGCAAAGGACTCTGATGTGATTAAGGGAAGGTTTAGAAATAAATTTGCATGGTTCTTGTCCTCTCTGCCAATGGCATTCCTGGAGAAGTCATCTTGTCCTTCCTGGCAAGAGAAATTCCAAGGGCAGATAAGAGCTGGGACCAGACTTCAGGTTCACTGGGGCTGCTGCTCTAAAACTGGCCCAAGAGAAGATGCTTTCCTGGAATAATGAGCCTGACTAGTTTTCTGTCTAAGCATTCAAGAACTGAGTCAGTGAGTGGCCCAGAGTGCGACAGCTCCAGGTACCCACTAACAGCTATGCCTAGCACTTCAGCATGAAAGCTCTTTTTTAACTGCCCAGTATCCAGCATGGGTCATTCCAGGGGAGTTCTGGGTCCTGTTCTTGCCCCTTGCTGAGAAAAGTGACAACCCTCTTTACTGCTACTCACATCTTTTTTGTAAAAATCCTCACCTGAGGATATGTTTATTGATGAGAGAGAGAGAGAGAGAGAGAGAGAGAGAGAGAGATGTGAGAAACATCAATCAATCGGTTACTTCCTCTATGTACCCCAACTGGGGATCAAGCCTGCAACCTAGGTTATGTCCCTGACTGGAAATCGAACCCATGACTTTTGGTGTATGGAACGATACTCCAACCAAATGATCCACCCACCCAGCCAGGACCCCTTTTCACATCTTAACCCTTCAATTCTGCAGAGGCTGAGCCAGGGAAGGACAAAAGTTAAGCAAAAGTACACTGAAAAATAAAAAAAAAATATATTGTTTGAAAGAAAAGAAAGGAAACCTAAGTAAATGGAAAGATACTCAAGATTCATGGAAGACTCAATGCTGTTATGATGGCAATACTCCCCAAATTACTCTACAGATTTAACTCGGTTCCAGTCAAAATCCCAGTTGCCTCAGAATAAAAAAAAAAAAAAGCTGAACAAACTGACAATCAACAAGTTTTCTGGGATCCATCAGAAACTGAGGTCACAGGACAAACTGCCACCTACAAATTGGAGAGAGAGGTAAATACACAGAATACAGATCAATTTACCTGAAACAAAAGCTACTGGAGTCAGGAACCAGGAGGGATGAAGTACTGATACACGTGAAGTAAAAAAAGCCAGCCACAAAAGACCACATGTTATATAATTCCTTTGATATGAAATATTTAGAATAGGCAAAGCTTAAAGACAGGCAGTAGGTTAGTGGTGGCCCAGGCTGGCGGGAGTGGGAAATGAGGAGTGACAGCTAACGGACACAGGGTTTCTCTTTGGGGTGATGAAAATGTTCTAGTGTTGGATAGTGGTGATGGTTGTACAACTTTGTGAATATATTAAAAACCACTGAATTGTACATTTTAAAATAGTATTATGCTATGTGAATTATATCTCAGTTAAAAAACAAAAGTTAACGAAAAATGATTTGGGATGGGAAGCTCAAATTTTTCTTCAGATTGAGACTGCAGACCATTTTCAGGAACCAGACCTTTTGTAGGTCATTTTCCTTCTGACTCACTGACCAACTCAGCCCCTCATGCATGAGGGTCCTACTGTAAGGGGTGTGGGAAGTGGCAGGGAGATATATCTTTTACATCTGAAGAGACTTTGGAGGTAGTTTCCTAATAAAGATGACTCTCTCCCTCACCACAAAGACTAACTGAGGCCCAGTGGGGTTCAGGGACACCGCGAGGTTCTCCCAGAGAGGAAGAAGTTACCATCTCCCCAAGGAAAGCATTGCACGTCCAGCAAAAGCAACATAAAGCTGACACTGCACAAAGCACTGCAAAGCAGCATAAGCGAAACCAGCTTCTCTGTGCCACTTGCCCTGCATGTTCTGTTAGTAGGCCCAGATGATTGGGGAGTATTGTTTTTGAGGGAGGGTCGGAAGTAGTATTTTAGCCCATTAAGGCTTCTACTTCACATAGCCTGATTTTCCTCTGGCATGGCATTAAACTTTTTCTCTAGCTTCCAAGGAAGGCAGGATTTCAGCAGAAGGTAATGTATGTTAATTTTTTCCTTTTCTGGTCCATTAGGTTTTGTAATGTTAATATATCTTATAAGAGGCCCCACTACATGAACTGCTGCATCCTTCGTGGGGTGCTGCAGGGCCTACTGCTGGCACAACATCCAGGGCTTATGCCTGCCCTTCCTCCACTCTCCACCTTCAGGGGCATTGGTGAGGGACAGAGTTGGCTCCCATCTGCTCAGATGAAAGTTAATGGTTCCCTGCAGTAGGACCTCCAGAAGCCCTGGGAGGATAATGCTACCAACAAAAGTCTCTTCTGGGCAGTTTCTTTACAGTTCCTTTAACCACCCCTGTTCCAAGCTCAGCTTGATGCAGTCTAATGGGGGATCTCCTGAAAAGAGGCTAGGGTGGAATAAATTAAGCAACATACATTTCATAACCATCTATTACACATGCCGTCTTGGGGTGGGGATGTGGGACTTGGGGGTTAGAAAAGAAATACAAAAATACTTCCTGCCCTTCAGGTGCTTTTTCTCTGGATGGGGAAAATGTACCCAAGGATAGTCAGTTCTGTTATAAGGTGACTTATGTGTTCCTAAAAATTCCTCAGAGCTTATGGGAAAATGGGGATGGGGGCTCAAGAGTGGAAACTTCACCAATGACATTTGAAAAAAATGGAGCCTAATACAAATGGTAGCACAGCTCTACAGATGTTAAAATGTTTAGAAAAACAAATACTATAGTAATATGGCACTTTGGTTTGAACAGGACTTGAAGTTTGCTCATGGAAGTGGGTGTCAGAAAACTTGCAGCTCATGAGTAATTGTGAAGTGGTAGAAGGAGGTTTATCTAAAATTTGATGAAAAGTTGTAATACCAGATGTGTGGATGGGTATGACTCATAACACACGTGCTGAGTTGAAATAGCTCAATTACTTTGGACCAATATATCAATCACTTTGTACCAATTTACTGTTTCAAAACAAGCCTTATAAAAGCATAAGATTATACATATATTCTATACCAAAATCTATCATATAGATTTATAACAGAATTTCTAATTCATTTGTTTTCTCTATATTTTTTCCACTCTTCCCCTTCCAAGTAGATGGCCAAGTCTTTTGTAATCCTTTGCCTCAGGGACATTTGCAGTACAAAAAACATGCAGTCAATAAATCAATAAACAAGTCGTCAGTCTCTCCTATACACCAGGCAGGGTTCTAGGCACAAAGGGATAGAGCAATGAACAAAACCACAGAGCCTTTGTGTTCATGGAGCATTGGTTTTAGTGGGAGAGGCAGACAATAAGCAAATAAATATGTAATAGAATGAGAAGTGAGAAGTGCTGTAAGAAATCTAGAGCAGAGTAAGTGGCTAGAGAGCAATTGGATTGGAGGGAGAAAACATGACTCCTTTTTCAAAAAGATGGAGTAGTAGGAGCGAAAACATTTAAGCAGAGATCTAAATGAAGCGAAGGAGTGGGCCATGTTATTATTTAAGGGAAAGTGTTCAAGGCAAAGGGAAGAGCAAATGCAAAGGCCCTGAAGAAGCAGGGTTGTTATATTCGAGACCAGGGCCTGCAATTGAGTGAGAGGTAGAAATGAGATAGGATAGGACGAGACCTGATTATGTAATGTCATGATTACATAGATCATGGTCAGGTCTGTGGATTTTAAATTGTATTTATTTATTTATTTATTTATTTATTTATTTATTTTTAGAGACAAGGGAAGGGAGGGAGAAAAATTGGGAGAGAGACATTGATGTGAGAGAGAAACATGAATCAGTTGTCCCTCACACACACCCCAACCAGGGACTGGGCTGCAACCCATGCATGTGCCCTGACCAGGAATTGAACCAGTGACCTTTCACTTTGCAGGATGATACCCAACCAACTGAGCCACACCAGTCAAGTCAGAATGTATTTTTGTAAGTATGATGGGAAATCATTGGAGCATTTTGAGCAGGTTGGAGAGACATGATCTCACTGAAGTGTTAAAAGTCTCACTGCAGATCAGTACTGTTGAATAGAACTTTCTTCAATGAAGGAAAAGTTCTATATCTATTCTGTCCAATATGGTAGCCATTGGCCACAGGTGGCTACATGAGTATTTGAAGTGTGGTATGACAAAAGGAACTAAAATTTAATTTAATTTAAATTAATTTAAATTAAATTAATTTAATTTAAATTAATTTAAATTTATATTTATTTTTTCCATTTTATTTTTATTGTATTTTTTCCATTATCATTCATTTCCCTTAAACACTCCCCCCACTTGCAATCACCACACTGTTGTCCACATCCATGAGTTCTTTTTCCTTCTTGCTCAATCCCTCCACCCCTTGACCCCTGGCCCCAGACCTGGCCTCAGCCTGCTCTCTACCTATGAGTCTGTCACTATTTTGCTTGTTTATTAGATTCCACATGTGAGTGAAATCATATAGTATTTCCTCTGACTGGCTTATTTCACTTAGCATAATGTTCTCCAGGTCTGCCCATATTGTCACAAAGAGTAAAATTTTCTTCTTTTTCACAGCCAAGTAGTATTCCATTGTGTAAATGTCCCACAGTTGTTTTATCCACTCAAGTCTTTAATCCATTTTGAATTTATTTGTGTGTATGTGTGTGTGTGGTGTAAGGTGATCTAGTTTCATTTTCTTGAATGTATTTGTCCAATTTTCCCAACACCATTTATTCAATAAACTATCTTTAGTCCATTGTACATGCTTGCTTTCTCTGTCAAATATTAATTGACCATAAAGGTATTTATTTCTGAGCTCTCTATTCTATCCCATTGATCTATGTGTCTTTTTTTTTTTAAGATTTTATTTATTTATTTTTAGAGAGAGGGGAAGGGAAGGAGAAAGAGAGGGAGACAAACATCAATATATGGTTGCCTCATGCACACCCCCTACTGGGGACCTGGCCCACACCCCAGGCATGTGCCCTGACTGGGAATCAAACAGGCGACCCTTTGGTTCACAGGCCAGTGCTCAATCCACTGAGCCAACCAGCCAGGGTTATTGATCTATGTGTCTGTTTTTATGCCAGTATCATGCTGTTTTGATTACTATGGCTTTATAATATAGTTGATAGTAAGTAGCATGATTCCTCCAACTTTGTTCTTCTTTCTCAAGATCGCTGTTTCTATTTGGACCTTTTGTGTTTCTATATAAATTTTTGAAATATTTGATTTAGTTCTGTGAAATATGCTATTGGTGTTTTAATCGGAATTGCATTGAATCTATAGATTGCTTTGGATAATATAGGTATTTTAATGATGTTATTTCTATTCATGAACACAGTATGTGCTTCTACTTATTTGTATCTTCTTCAGTTTCTTTCTTCAGTGTCTTATAATTTTCATAGTACAGGTCTTTTACATCCTTGGTTAAATTTATTCCTACAAATTTTATTCTGTTTAAAGTAATTGTGAATGGGATTGTTTTCTTAATTTCCCTTTCTCACAGCTCATTATTGGCATATAAAAATATTACTATTTCTGGATATTAATTTTGTATCCTGTTACTTTACTGAATTCATTTATCAGTTCTATTAGTTCCTTAGTGGAATCTTTAGGGTTCTCTATGTACAGTATTATGTCATCTAAAAATACAGTTTTACTTCTTCTTTTCCAATTTGGAAGCCCTTTATTTCTTCTTCTTGTCCTATAACTCTGAGTAGGGCGTCTAGTACTATGTTGAATAAGAGAGGTGAAAGTAGACATCTCTATTTTCTTCCCGATCTTAAGGGAAACACTTGTAGTTTTTGCCCATAGAATATAATGCTGTTAGTGTCTTTGTCATACATGGCCTTTATTATGTTTAGGTATGTTCCCTCTATTCCCACTTTGCTGAGAGTTTTTATCATAAATGAATGCTGGGTTTTATCAAATGCTTGATCATATTGATATGATCATGTGATTTTTTTCCAAAAGATTTTATTTTATTTTTAGACAGAGGGGAAAGAAGGGAGAGAGGGAGCCTTTCTCACACATTGAGAGGCATCCATGTGTGGTTGCCTCTCGCACACCCCCTACTGGGGACCTGGCTTGCAACCCAGGCATGTGCCCTGACTGGGAATCGAACATGTGACCCTTTGGTTTGTAGGCCAGTGCTCAATCCACTGAGCCAGGGCAATCATGTGATTTTTATGCTTCATTTTGTTTATGTGGTGTGTCACATTTATTGATTTATGCATGTCGTACCAACCTTGCATTCCCTGAATAAATCCCACTTGATCATGGTGTATGATCTTTTTGATGTATTGTTATATTCAGTTTGCTAATGCTTTGTTGAGGATTTTAGCATCTATGTTCTTCAGGGATATAGGCCTATAATTTCCTCTTTTTTTTTTTTTGTAGTGTCTTTATCTGGTTTTGGAATTAGGATAACGCTGGCCTTGTAAAATGAGCTTGGGAGTCTTCTGTCCTCTTGAATTTTTTGAAATAGTTTGAGAAGCAGGGGTGTTAGTTCTTCTTGGAATATTTGGTAAAATTCACATGTGAAACCATCTGGTCCAGGGCTCCTGTTTGTTGGGAGATTTTTGAAAACTGCTTCAATTTCACTAGATATAATCTATCTATTCAGATTCTCTGATTCTTCCTGATTTAGTTTTGGAAGATTGTATGTTTCTAGGAATTTATCCACTTTATCCAGGTTGTCCAATTTGTTGACACAGAGTTATTCATAATATTTTCTTACAATCCTTTGTATTTCTATGGTGTCAGTTGTTATTTCTCCTCTTTCATTTCTGATCTTATTTATATTTAAATAGCCACATGTGGGTAGAGACTACTGTATTAGACAGTGCAACTCTAAATACTGTGCATAAAATAGACTAAAAGGGAGTGTGAATTAAAGCAGGAAGACTAGTTAGGACTGCGGTAGTTTGAATAAGATGATGGGCATTTGAACTGAGGTGCTAGCGCTGGAGTGGTGAGAAGTGGTTGGATTCTGGATATATTTTGAAGTGGTGGCAGCATGCTGGTGGATTGAATAGTATAGCATATAAGAGAAAGAAAGAAATTGAAAATGATTCTTAAGTTTGTGGCTTTAGCCGAATGAACAATGGTTTCTCTGCCATGAGAAATAATGAAGAATGAGCAGAAAGTTTCCAGTTTGCATTTTGTTTTTTCCCCTAAACCTATGCTTATTGAGTGTCCTAGAGTTGGTGGTAGAGAGGAGGGTACCGTGGAGGGCAGCCAGGTTGGGAAGAAATCTAAAGTCCAGGATCTTCCAAGCTGTGCAGACCTGACCCAACTTTCTGACAGTGCCCCTGAGTGAGCTACTCTGAGAGGCTGGGTCCTTAAGAATCTCCTGCCCCATGTCTGGCCCCAAAGCACCACTTTCTGATACAAAGAGACCAGTGAGCTGGGATGATTGGATGTGTCAGCAGTGGCCTATGTGGCTGACATATGGAGGAACCCCCCGACCCTGCTTATAACACTGAGCTTTGTGAGGGTGGGCAAAATGGCTGGGCATCCTTGTTCAGCCTCAAGAGGTGGTTATTTGCAGTTATCTTTTAATGAATTTAAATAAAAGAAGGAAGCGTAGGTGCTTGAGAATCACTGTGGATGGATAGGTGTTTAGGCTGGGCTTGGTTAGACTTGAGGGAGATTAGGAGGCAGAGTTAGGAATGGGTGGGTGCTTCCACAGTGTAGATTCCAGGTTCTGAGTCAACATTCAGAGTTTCTTCTGAGACATTCTCAAGGGGTATAAAAGATTCTTTCATTCAGGCCATTCTATAAACATGTTAGGAATAACTTTTATTCTTTTCCTTTTTCATTTTGAGGAGGGTGGGAGTCATACACTGGGGTATCTGTGTAAAGCAGGGATAATAAATACCTCTGTCCAGAGGCAGGTAAAATAAAGAATGTAGAGTAAACAAATGTAAGTTTGCATCCCAGGTCCCTTCCCTACTAGCTGTGTAATTGAGGGCAATTAACATCAATTAATTACTTTTTTCTGAGCCTCAGTTTACTCATTCATTATATGGCACCTCACAGGCTTGAAATGGGGAATACATAATGTATGTAAAATACAGGGTCCAGTATAAGTAAGGCTTGCTTGAGTGTGGTTGGTAGGGTAATAATATGGGTGTAATAATTTATAGTTTTTATTTGAACATTTCACCTACTATGTCATATGGTGTGCTTGAGTGTGATATTGTTATGTTACAAAATCACATGCTTATGATTTTGTAATAAAAGATTTTGTAATAAAAAAGGGGCATTATTTGTGCCGGACCCTGTATTTTGCATGGCACCTGACGCATAGTAAGAGCTCAGTAAATGCTAATTTCCTTTCCCTGTAAAACTGGCCAAAGCTGCTCCTATTAGCTTTGGCTACACAGTTGTCTTGCAGTATGTTTGCCCAATATCTCCTCTGTTTGACCTGGGTTCTCTGTGGCTTGCTCAGATCCCTTCATGGTTTTCTTTCTCCTGCATTAATTCTAAGCGACTGCTTGTTATTAGAGCAAAATTCCCTCTTTGCCTAGTACCTTGTGATCTGAAAAAGCAGCTGTAAATAGAAGGTATGCTTTCTATAATGCAGTGCTACTGGTATTTTGCTCTTTAAAGGTTAATGGCCATGGCTGTACCTTTGCAAAATTAGACATATAGCACTCACCAGCACTCACCAGAAATTATTACTCAGGGAGGTGGGGCTGGGAGGATGTGGTGAGGGTGTTGAAGAAGATGTGCAGTGTGAGATGATGAGCCTCTATGGGCAGAATGGTACATTCTGGGGGAAAAAAGATTGGCAGTTAGAAGTCCCCAGCCATGAGAGGGAACAGGACTGTGGCTTCCATCCAGGCTCCTCTCCTTCCTGGACTGAGTTTTCATTGCCTGTCTCTTTCTGGAGAGTGAGAGCTCCAGAGAGGACTTGTGATGATAAGTTGGTGCCTGATCGTGTTTCAGTTGCAATTTATTTAAAGTTGACAATAGGGTTTCTGCCTTTTACAAGCAGGTTTTCAACACTTGAATTTCTGAGGCTGGATTTTTTTTGTCTGGATGAAAAAGTAGTTAAATTTCACACTTATTATAGCACCTGGCATCTGGCACCTCCAGAGACTTTCTAAAACTAATAAAATGAAACCCTCAGCACTACTGTAAATAGGGAAGGCAGAGGAGAGATTCTATATCCCCTCCTAACAGGAGACAAAAGGCCAAACACATCTCACCTCCACCTCACAGGTGGACCCATATTTTTTAAAGTCAATCTTCAAAGGGCTTTTGATTGGTCCTTAGAGAGTTGCTAACTCAGAGCATGTCCTGGAGGTCAGGATCAGCCTGAAAAATGGGTCAGTCTGGCATCAGCCTTCAGATTTGACCTACTGGAGATGAGATGTCCAGATTCAGTAATTCTGCTCCAGTTCCCCATGATCTATATCAGACAATAACCAATCAGAGAAGTTGGGTTAATTTTTGCCAAATGTTCCCAGGAATTGAAGTGTGTGAGCATGTCTGCCCTGAGATGGGAAGATGAGTACAGGATTTAGGGTGTGGTTCAACTGAGGAAAAGTACAACTGAATGATTCTCTCCAACTCCACATCTCAGCCAATTCTGATACCCCATCTTTGATTGGGCCCCTATTGAAAAAAACAATGAGCTTTATAGTCAGAGACCTGAGTTCAGATCTTCCCTGCTATTTACTAGCCTTAAAACTTAGTAATTCCTCCAACTCTCAGTTTCCACATCTGTGCAACAGGAATAAAAATATTGTTATGGTCATCTATTACTACTGTGTAGCAAACAAGCCCAAACTTAGTGGCATAAAAAAACCCAACCAATTTGTGATGGATGGTGGCTGGACTTATGTGATGATCACTTTGTAGTGTATACAAATGTCAAATCATTATGTTGTACAGCTGAAATTACTATGATGTCTGTCAGTTACACTTAAAAAAACAACAATTTATCACAGTCACAGATTCTATGGGTCAGTAATTTGGATAAGGCACAGTGGCAATGGGTTTTTTTCTTCTTCATGATGTTTAGGGCTTCAGCCAGGATAACCTGAAACTTTTCTTGGTTGGGACTGTGGACCAGAGCATCTATACATGGAATCTCCACATGGCTTGGATCTCCTCACAGCATGGTAGCCTTTGGAGTCTGGGACTTCTTACATGATGGCTCCAGGTTCCAAGAGTGAGTGGCCTAGCCAACAAGGCAGAAGCTCATGGCCTTTTATTACCTGGCTTTTGGGGTCACACACATCATTTTCACCATACTCTACAGTCAAAGAAGTCACCAGCCTGCCCAGATTCAAAAAGAAAGGATATCAAATAGACCCTACCTCTCAGTAAGAGGAAGATCAAAGAACTTGAAGCCATGTTCTAATACTGCCACCAAACATCCCCTCACATGGTTCCTGTGAGGAATGCAATAACAACCTTGTGCATAGTAGGGGCTCAATAAGTAGTATTTTGTATCCCCTATCTCCTTTATGCCTTTCAGAATAATTCACACTCAGTCCAAAGGAGAGAAGCACAACCAATGTTGCCAAAATAACTAAAACTGCTTCTGTCTTTACAGAACTGTCTTATGTCCCACTCTGGACTATCACAAAGCTTGGACAAATAGTCTTTCAATGCCAAATCTTAGAGTGGTGACCTGGGGCAGGAAGGTGGTTTAATGTTCCTTGGGGATTTTCAGAGTTACTTCTCAGGACAGAAAATTGAAGCAAAAAGGGGAAAACCAAGTCCAAACTGATAGAGAAAATTAGCCCTATGATTCTGTTCTAAGCACATCCAAGCCTTGCACTTAAAGCTTTAAGGTAATTCTGTATTTGAGTGTGTTTTTCCTTCATGCCCTTCAAGGAAACCACCCACGGAAGTGTTTGCATATCTCTGATGGAAAGAACAGTCCAATGAGGCAGAGAGTCTGAATCAGAAGGGAGTAAGAAAGCTTTCAGATTTGGAGCCCACTCAGAGAACGCAAATTCCAGATTTAAAACTCAGCTCCTACTTTATGAGGTCCAACCTCACTCCTTTTTTCAGAGACAGTAAAAGCTCTAAGGGGCTCAGAGAGAGCTCTCTCTCAGACCAAATCACTCTCACAAGGCCATGGGGAAGAACTGAGTGTAATGAATCAGGAACTTAGAGCTTCTTTTCTCTCCTTCAGTTGTGCAAGAGAACATAAATTAAGGGAAAAACTGATAAGTGAAAGAAGAATGTGTAGGGTTTTTGCCAACTTTAAAGCTTTGGAAGCATCTTTGGAATCATATTGTAATGCTTTCTGTTGGCTCACCAAGAGATACTGGTGAGCAGGTGGACAATGAGGACCATATAAGACAAGCAGAAAGGATATCAAGGAGGTGATAAGGTGAATGGCAGTATATTAGTTATCTGCTGCTGTGTGACAAATTATCCCAAATATATTGGCCTGAAAATAAACATTTATTGTCTCACATAGTTTCTGGGGGTCAGAAGTCAGGGAGCAGCTTAGGAAGGGGATTCTGGCTCAGGGTCTCTCAGGAGGTGGCATCGCTTGGGTATGCAGTGATCTGAAGGCTTTACTGAGGCTGCAGGATCTGCTTCTACGATGAGTTACTGATGGGGCTATTTGCTGCAAGTCTCAGTTTCTCCACAGAGATGCTTATGATATGGCAACCAAACCTCAGAGAAAATAATGAGGGGGGGGTGGAGAGAGAGAGAGAGAGAGGGAGGGAGAGAGAGCCTAAGACAGAAGCTGCAAGTCTTTTATAACCTAATATCAGAAGTGACATACCATTACTTATGCCATAGTCTACTGGCCATATAGACTGACTCTGGCATAGCATGGGAAGAAATTACACCAAATGTGAATACCAGAACACATTATTGGAGTGTAAATACAGATGGGTGGGGCACAGAGATCAGGAGGGCAGGCGGTTCTGGGTCCCTTGAAAGCTTTTTGGGTCAGAGAAGGGCAACCTTCCTATGATCTGTATTCTATCTTCTCTTCTTCACCCCCAATGTGCTGTAAACTCTGTGAGGATGGGGACTATGTAACTGTGTTTGTCTTATTCACTGCTCTTCCTGGTGCCTGGTCCATGCCTAGTACATATATAGTAAAACCCTCAATAAATGTTTGTTAATTTATGTGACATGTAGGAAAAGACATCTGAATCCCAGGCTCAGGAATGTGGACTTGTTATCGTGGGTCATCAGAAGCCATTGGGCAGAACACTCTTAGACCCAGTTTATGTGAGGGCTCTTGCTGCTTTAGCTGCCTGGAACACTCTCTTCTGAACTCCTGATCATCATTCAAGGAGGAGAACTGATAACAGTCTCACAGGAATCTGTGTGTGTGTGTGTGTGTGTGTGTGTGTGTGTGTGTCTATGTCCATGTGTACAAAAGCTCAGATGGCAGAAAAGTTCCAAGCCCAGAGCAAAGGAAAAAAGAATGGGTAAAGATTTAGGCATTTTGAGGTGGAGAAGAGGGACCTTTTAAGGTCACAGGAACAAGAGAAAGGGGGAGCAAGGGAACTTTGCACCACATTGCCTAGCTACTAGAAGTGTTGAGGGAAAGGGGGTGATATCTTAGTGAGGGGCTATTTAGTGTCAATGAATGGAAACCCACTCAAACTGGCTCAGGTTAAAGGGTGTTGATTGTAAGGCTACTTACTCTTCCAGAGCTCCCAGAAGGTCAGAGCTCCAGTTGTCCATCTAGTAATGCCTAGCCCACCCTTTAGTGGCTTCCTTCCCCTCTTTGTCTCACTTTCTCCCTCCCTCACCAGCTTTTTCTGGAATCACTTCCCAAACAAACTATCTGAGCTTGAACTCTTGTTTTAGGGTCTGTTTTGGGGGAACCAAAACCAAGAAAGACACCTCACAAAACAAGCATTAGATGTCAGTGTTTAGGTCTTGCATGTTGGAAATGAAAGACAGAGGCTGCTTTTTCAATGCCCAGCACTGGGGTGAAGCATTACAAGATGCTTTCCCTCTTATAGTATAGTTCTGGTGGTTATTCTGTTAACAGAGTTTTCCCATCTTTTCAAAACTTGCCTAGTTTGGAATATGCCACAGTCCCTGCTCTGTCACATGTGCCCTTGAGTTCATCTTTTCATGTCTGATGTATCTGAAAGAGCATCAGACACGAAAAGTAAAATGCTGAGCATACAGAACAGGTGAGGAAGAAGGGAGAAGAAGAAAAGAGGAAGGGAGATGAGGGGCTAGAAAGTAGAACATGTAATGCAGAACCAGACACAGAAGTGAAGGCAGGGTGAGGGGAGGCAGGTTGCAGAAAGTGGGCAGGGCTTGGACACTGAACTTTTTCGGAAGCCAGTATTGAAATAAGGCCGGTGAAAAGCAGACGAAGGCCTCAACTTGTAGTAGGTTCTTCAATTCTCCTTGACTGCATTTAAAGTAAACTCTTCTACTGGCTTGGCATGTGGCAGACTGGAGCCGCAATGCTGATGCTGGGCTGCTCACAGCTGCACTGTGCAGGAGTTTCTTCATTTTCTTCTTTGCATTTGCACCCACTGCATCTAGCAGGTTGGGTGCTGGGATGGGTGGCTCAGATGACTTGCAGAACTGAGGCATATGCTCTCCTGGGTATGTGGCACTGAAAGCACAAGGATTTCTCCCTGGAGCCGACCCTGCAAACCACCAGGCACGCAGTCTGGGCTTTGTTCAAGACTGACATCCCAGGGGTGAGAGTGGGCTGGGGAGTGAGTGAATGTGGGGTTTGGGCCAATCTAGCCCCTTTGTACTTTCTGTGGAGATAAGGCAAGGACTGCAGATGTGATGAACAAAGAATGCAGGGTGCCTAAGGTGAAAGTTCCGTCATCCTTTTCCCAAGAGGAGGCTTTGTGCTTCATGCCTTCCTGGAATCCTCCTGCCAAGGGAGCTGGACCCAAGGAAAAAGGCTAGATTTGCTGCTTCTTGAGGTTGGGAGGCAGAATATCGTCTGTACACAGAGGAAACAAGTGTGGGGAGGGACAGGTATAGAGCTAAAGACCAGAATGAGACAGTATTTAGGTGGGGAAAGTCTTTGCTGTGGTCATGCATTCATGCAAGTATTCATTCATACATTCATCTATTTGCAGGCATTCCTTAGATGCCTAGAAGGTGCTGAGCTATGATGCACAAAACTTTCTGCTTGTGTGTCAGGACAGCTCCCCTGCTGTGGTGAAACCGATTTTCTCCGTTTTCTGAGGGGGAAATTACGATTGATCAGATTGGGTGGGGGGTAGGTATAAATTCCAGATTGCTGCCTGTGGAGGGATGAGCTTTCAGGCATAGGAAGCCTGGCAGAACATGTAGACCCCTGGCCAATACTCTCCTGTACAAACCCCACACCCCCCTGAACCTTGAGGGAGGCCACATGTGTGTCTTTGGAAGCAGGCCCCTTTTACTTGGGCAATCTGCCTTTTTGCTTCCACTGTTCTTCCTTCAGTCCATAGATATGGGAAGGACTTGCAGAATGACATATTTTTCCTTCCTTCAGACTTTCTCTTTCCTTTCCTTCTTCTAGTACTTCCTGATCTTCTACCAAGAGCCCAACACTCTACTGGGTGCGTTCCTTAAAGCCATTGAGGAGAAATGGTGCTTTCCAAACAAGAAGTATTATTCTGTCATTATTCCTCTCTCTCTCTCTGGCCTCAGGGAGCTAGGTAGAGACACTTTTCCTCCCTCTTTTCTTCTCTGCCTCAGTTTGGTTCTCTGAGGTCACAAAAGCTGGCCTTTGGCTCCCTCCTTGGAGACAGTTCACTATAGCCCTCCCTTCCTGTCCCCACTTTCTGTGGCACCTATGAGCCAGATGAAGCTGAGGCACCACAAGTCCTGCTGTCTGTGTTTGTGTCCATCCCATTAGCACTTGGGTCACTTTAGGGCCTCTGAGAACCAGGGCACTTTTATAACCCAGGGGAAGAGACTGAAGCCACTCCAGCCTTCTAGATGTCAAAGGTTCTCTCTCATGTGGCTCCTGCCTCAATAACCTACCTCTGTATGAGTGTGTGTGTGTGTGTGTGTGTGTGTGTGTGTGTGTGTGAAAGAGAGATTAATTTTTTTTCTTTTTGGTTTGTTTCTGCCTCAGGCACATTTTCTCTGTAATTTTTGGAACCCAAATATAAGGGAAATCTCATTTGCTCTGTTCTGACTCATTTACAATTAAATACACTTGTTCCCATCTGTGTCTGTATACATCTGCATACATTTGCTGTAGCATTGCCCTTAATTTTGGAAAATGATGCGGCTAGTGTTATTTTTACCCTGACTGTCAAATTGGCTGAGAAGACCAGTGGGAGTTTACCCCCCAGTGACAACACCCACACAGGCCTGTTACTGAGAGGTAGGGGTGACATTTCTTCCATGGGCAGGACATGCAGACCAATACTGGTCTTTGTGGTTACCTATCTTACTGGTTCCAGCTGCCAAACTGGGCATTTTCTGTCCCTTTCAGCGCCAAGGTCTCATTGACCACAGAGATGGGCCTTGAGTCCCTAGGCCACCTGCTGACAGCTGCTTCACCAAGCATTGAATTTGGAAGTGGGAGTAGCAGGGTGTGTGTGTGTAGGGGGGTGCTTTCTGACTCTCAAGGAAAGGAACACTGAGGACGCACTGCCAGGTCATCTCAGCGCATCCCCTCACAGCCTGGGGAAAGTGAGGAGCTGTCTTTACCATTCAGAGGGGCGTGGTAGCATGTGTGGGCATCTGCCTAACCTACATACCTATAAATACCACACCATGATTGTCTACTATTTCTTTTTTAAACCCAAGTTACATTGTAAAGATATTCACATTTAATGAGATGGTGGTACCTGTCAGCACACTTTGAGCCCTTTTGATATTATCTCATTGAATAATGTTATTTATACCCATATGCCAATATAGGACTTGGCCAACAGGAATTATAGGATACAGAAAATAGATGGCGACTGCTGCTGATCATAAAAACGTTAATATAAAGACAGTATTTGAGCTCTGGCTGGTGTGGCTGGGTGGACTGAGTGCTGGCCTGCAAACCGAAAGGTCACTGGTTCAATTCTCCATCAGGGCACGTGCCTGGGTTGTGGGCCAGGTCCCCAGTTGGGGGCATGTGAGAGGCAACCAATTGATGTTTTTCTTTCTCTTTGTCCTTCCCATCCTCTCTCTCTAAAAATAATAAATAAATATACTTTTAAATAAAAGATCATTCTTCCTGGAAATAAAAAGCATTAAAAATTTGAAACAATACATAATTTCTGCTGATCTGCAACCTCTCTTGAAATTCTGTGATGGGCAGTGCTGCTACTGCTTTTGATAAATAATTCAGATCTCCTCAGGGAAAGTCTGGGCTTTCTCATTTCTTCTGCATCACTTCTATGACCCTGGACTCCATACTTCATGTTGAACCAAATGTACTTCTAAGAGGCTTAGGATAATGTCAGCATTGTTCAGAGTGTCCTCTTGTTGCCTAGGGCATCCTTGAGTTGAGAAACAATGATGCCATGGGCAGCAGTTACAGTTGAGGGTTTTTTTTTTTTTTGTACTTGGTGTTGTCCTGGCCCTATGGACTTCGCAGAGGTGGAGAAGCCTCCATCTGTGATTCAGAGAGCTTAAGGCTTAGCCAATATTTCTAATCTAAGGTTAGTTTTTCTCCTCTGCTGGGTTCTTGGACATCTACTGTCTCCGTTGAGAGCCTGTGCCCAAATTTCTTTGACTGGTTAAGGTCTTATCCTTTGCTCAGTCTGAGTGGTTCACACACACAGTCATTAATCATTTCTGGCACTCAGGGAGAGTCAGGTGCTCCTTAGATAACCAAACCTATTATATATAGCTTCCTTTGCCTAGGTTCTAGCTTTACAATGCCTTTTAAAATTTCCTCTCTTTTGCCTGGTTAACTCCTTGACTTAGACACTACTTTCTGTAAGAAATCAGGCTGGGCTGGATGGCCCTGCTCTTGGTCCCTGTGTAGTGTAACTGCCTGGGCATGTATCTATGGTCCCAATAGACTGCATGCTTTCTGCAGGCAAGAGCTATGTCTGTCTTGTATCCCTTGTGCCTAGAGCAGGGCCTGATGCTTGGAGCTGTTTGATAGATACATGTTAAAAGTATGGATGAATGAATGTGTTTATAAATTAAGTCAGTTTATAGACTCCAAGCTCTGCTTGCTATAACAGTTCTCTCAAAGGGAAACCTGAATAGTGCATCTCCATAGCCACCATAGCTGTGCAATGCTCCTGGACTCAGACCTCCTGTGTTCCAGCACCTAGCTCTGATGCTTTCTGACTCTGAGACTATGGACAAATTATTCAACTTACCTGTGCCTTAGTTCCTATATCTAGAAAACAGGGGTGTTGATGTTGGTACCTACCTTACAGAGTGTTGCACAAAAGAGCTAATATATGTGAAGTGCTTAGAACATCGCCTGTCATATAGTATACTGTTAGTAAGAATTTGCTAGTATCATTATGGAGCATTTTCTGTCATATAGGCACCATGATACTGCTTTACAAGAGACTACTTTGAAAGAGCCTCCTACCAACTCTAAGAGTTGGGTAATAATCTCCCTTGGGGAAACTGAAGCTTGGTGAGACAACACAGTCAATAAGAAGTCAAGTCACAGGTAGCTTAGCCAAAGAGTCCCTCCCACTCGACTGCTAGGCAATGCTAACCAGCCTGCTGCCTGTGCTGCTGACTCTGGCTTCATTCTAAGATAAGGGTTCCCTCCTGATCTTTGTCTTCAAGGATAGCATCTTCATCATCATCATTGTTAAAATTGACATCAGCACCATCAGCAACAGCTTCAGCCAAAAGGACTTTATTAAAAGCATCTAATTACATATTCTGCTGTTATGTATTTTAGACAATAATAATTAGACTTCTAGGAGCTTAGCAACTAAAGCTTGGGTTAGCATGTTAAGGTCTCCCAAATAGCAGAATAAAGGCAAAGCTATAGAGCAACTCACGCCTGGTGGTGTCTCCTTGGGCAGGCTGCTGGACCTCTTTGAGTCTCACTGATTGGATGAAACCTACTTCCCTTCCCCCCAAACCCTAGTGAGATCAGGTTTGAGGACATGCCTGGTGGAGTGGGAAGCACTGTGTAAACTTTAGCTAGCACTTCTCCCAGGCCTCCTTGATTGATCCTGCTTAAGGTGATAGTAAGAATACTTCTGTACTTCTCACCCATGAATTAACAACTCTTGCCTGATAGGGAGTACATGGATGGTTAGGAACAGGGTCTTTTTGGCTATACTCACCCACCTTTGCTCTTAATTATCAGAATTTAACAGGGTGTTATTTTTCTGGTTTGGCCTGTAGGAAGGGGGCTGCCTCTCAGCTGTAGGTCTAGATTTATGACAACCCCTCCTAACACTGCCATAAAAATGACCATAGTTTCCTAGTCCATGTTTCTCTGAACCACATTTTTCTATCTAGTCAATCAACAAACATTAGTGACATGCCTACTGTGTGCTGGCGATTGTGTTATGTAATAAGGATAAGGAGATGAATGATGTCTTCCCTTAGGAGCTCACAGATGTGGGCAGGTGGAGTAGATAACAGGTAAAGGTATCATTTCAGTACAGTGAGATGAGCCTTGACAGAGGTGCATTTCAGGCTTGAATATCTGGGAGGATTTCAGAATATGGAACAAAAGGGAGAATAAGTATATAGCAGGGAAGTGGGTCTAGAAGAGAAGGAAAGTCATTTCAGGCTGAAGTCATTAGGGGCTTCAATTAGCAAGGCAGGACCATTCATTCTTTCTGTACCTACTATGTGTCAGACGATGTTCCAGGTACTGGAACAAGTAGACAAGACAGACAAGATCCAAACTGTTAGGCCACATCCTAGAGGGAGAAGACCAACAATAAGCAAGTAGACATGTACTTGCTTATTAACGTATGACATGAATGGTGACATGCACTATAAAATACATTGGGGAGATGGGATAATGACTATAAAGCTACCTTAGAGTGCATGGCTAGGAAGGCCAAATTCAGGAGGTGACATGTAAATTGAGACCTGAATGATAGGAAGGCATTATTGCCTTGGCTGGTGTGGCTCAGTGGACTGAGCACCAGCTTGTGAACCAAAAGGTTGCAGGTTTGATTCCCAGTCAGGGTACATGCCTGGGTTGTGGGCCAGGTGCCCAGTTGGGGGCATGTGGGAAGCAACTGGTCAGTGTTTCTCTCCTTCCCTTTCTCCCTCCCTCCCCCTCTCTCTAAAAATAAATAAAATCTTTTTTAAATTTTTATTTTATTTTTAATTTTTAAAAAAGATATTATTTATTTCTAGAGCAAGGGTAAGGTAAGGAGAAGGAGAGAAATATCAATGTGTGGTTGTCTCTGGCATGCCCCTCACTGGGGACCTGGCCCACAATCCACACGTGTGCCCTGACTGGGAATCGAACCAGCGACCCTTTGGTTTGCAGGCCCACGCTTAATCCACTGAGCTACACCAGCCAGGGCAATAAAATCTCTTTTTTTTTAAAAAAGGCACTGTCACAGGGAAATCTGGAGCAAGATTCTTTCCCCTGTTCCCTGGCAGGGGGACACCTGGTGAAAGGAGCAGATCACAAAGGGCCCTGTAGGCCAGTTTAAATGGTTTAGATTTTATCCTGTAAATGAGAAGCTATTTGAAGCCCTGGTCTCCTGGGTCTCAGATTCAATGGAGACATAGGACATCTTCTCCCCACCCTCTAAACCTGACCCCTTGGAGGGCAGGGCAGTCAGAAGACATTGCCCACCACTATGTAAAAAGGGCTTTGGTCCCACGAGCCAGATGTTTGGTTGAAAGTTCAAGGTGAGAGCAAAATGCTGAGAGCAAATGATAGTAGTCACAGCTTTATTTAAAGCAAATTAATGAAAGGAATAAACAATTGAGATCTAAGGGGACCTTGCTCTGTGTACCACGTTATGGCCCACGAGGCTGAGGAGGCTGGGTTAACGGGAGTGCCCAGCGCTGGAGGCACTGATGGATCGTTGCTCAGCACAGCAGGCAGATGTCTTCCGAATCCATGACATCTGATGTCCTGGGCAGTGGGGAGGCAGTAAAAGGGTGGCCAATGTCATTTACTAAACTGGCTGTTGCTCAACCCAGAAAAATACCCAAAATGGATTTCACTGAGGGCATAAAGCGCACTTTCCATAGGATCTGTTCTGCTAAAGGGTGGCATGTTGTGGGGGCTCAGCCCAGTCTCTCCTCTGTGTCCAGAGGCATTTCTAATATTCCATCTGGCCTGGCTGCTCTCCTGCTTGAAATTCTTTAGCAGTTCCCTGTTCTCCCCAGAATAAAGTTCAAAAGAATTTATTAGCATGGCATGACTCTAATCCTAGTCACTTCTCCATTCTCTTTGACCTTGTTGTGCCTTTTTGCTCTATATTCAGCTATGCTGAACACCTTGCTTTCCCCCAGAATCCACTATGTTCTACTGCCTCCATGCCTTTGCACAGGCTGTTCCCTTGCTCTGGAATGTCTTCCCTTCCCCTCCAACTCCCTTATACCTGGCTAACTCCTACTTGTCTTACAGGCCTTGACTTAGATGTCAGAAAGTCTTTCCTGACCCACAGAGCTGGGGCTAGAGCTCAGTGGGCCCAAAGCACTCTTTCCCTTTTTCTCTCCTAGCTTTATTGAGGTATAACTGACAGTTTTCCTATCTTTTTTCTACTTAATTAACTAGTTACCTGCAGCTCACCTGTCAGGTCCTCCTGAGTCCTCCCAGACTCTACCACATTCCCCTCTTATATATTCTCACATTATTTTCCATTCATAGTTTATATCACAAAGGGTAATGATAGGTCTGGGAGAGTGTTTAATTGATATCTGCCTCCTCCACTCATCTGTAAGCACCATAGGGTATATGCCCTGTCTGTTTAGCTCACCACTGTATCCTAAGAGCTTGACACATAAATATTTACTAAATGAATGCATGAATGAATTCCTCCCACAACACATGGAAATTACTTCCAGCACAGCATTTAGCTCATTTATTATAAGAGCCTATGTACTTCTCTCTCTCCAGGTGCCTTGTAAGCTCCTTGAGGGAAGGAATGATGTTTTGCTCATCATGACTTCCAGTGCTTGGCACATTGCCTGGCAATTAGGCACTCAAATAATATTTTTTAATAGATGAGATGAATAAATGAATGAATGATAACAGTCACTCATGTTCCCTTATACTTCATTCTTAATACAGCAAAGTGACCTTTTAAAAATGCAAATAAGATCATGTTCACACCACTTCTTAACCCCTAGGGATTTCCCAGTACTCTTAAAGGACACCCCAAACTTCATACTACCTACGTACTTCTCTTACTTCATCTAGTACTACTGTTTTCCTTACTTACTACCCCTCAGCACACTGGCCTTTCTTGTGTTCTTTGAATACACTAGGCTCATTCCCACCCTAGGCCCTTTGCTTTTGCTATTTCCTCCTCTGGGATATTCTGCCCCATCATGGGGCTCATTCTGGTCTTTCAAGTCTCAGCTCAAACATTATCCTTTCGGTGAGGCCTTTCTTTACTCCTCTATCAAAATGAGCACACCTCTTCCCCATCACTCTTAGCACTTACCCCTATCTGAAGTCATATTGTTCATTTGATTGTTACTATCTTCTGCCTCTATAGTATGTAAATTTCATGACAGCTGCCCTCTACTGTATCTCCAGGGTCTAATACAATGAGTATCACGTAGTAGGTGCTCCAAAACATTTGTTGACTGAGCAAATAAATGGATGAATGAATGAATGAATGAATTTGATAATAGCCTTCTGTGACAGACTGGCTGGTCTTGCCAGATTCACAGGCAGACAGAAGAGTGATTTATTATGATTAAAGAAATTAAGAATTTGGACTGGTAAGAACTGATGGAGGGTGCTGGATTCCACTGTGAGCTCTTGGAGTCTTGGAATACCAGGGCCTATTCAGCCCTGATTCCAGTCAGCCCAGAATCAAATTCACCCTGAATAAACCAAAAACAAAGGGGCCCCAGCTTCCACTTTAAGTTCTCCTGTATTCCAAATGCCCACATGGGGATGTACAGGGTATGTAACGATTCCTGACAGGTATATCTCTCTGCTGTGTTCCAACAGGTTTTCTTTTTCTCAAAGTTTCTTGGAATTTAGAAAAATTGTTGTATGACAGAAGCAATCAATGGAATAAATGACTCATTCACCAATACATTTGGGATCTAAAGGGTATTAATTTAATTCAGTTTATATTACAATGTAACAATTCTTATGTGATAGCACTTTTCATACTCCTACAAAAATCTAAAAGTGCTAGACAACAAATAGATTTTTAGAATGGTGAATACAAAGAATCAGGTTTCCTCAATAAAGCCCACTGATATTTTAAAGAGAACAATAAAGCACAATCCCCTTTTTCCAGCCCCCTCTCCTTTAAAAATATTTCTTTTTAGATACAACTTTGTTTGGTTGTCACGATCTAACTTTTTTCCTTTCAGTTGTCTTTCTCCATTGTTATCAACAAAAATATGAGCATGAAGGGGTGGGAAGTGTTTGTCTTTGTGTACATGTCTTTGACCATATCAGAGAGGAAAGAATGATGAACACTTACTATTGTTTGGTTTTAAGAACTAAATGTTGATTTCATTTTCTGCAGGGAAAAAGAATAACATGAATAAAGAGAACCTTACACATTTTTCATAAGTGTCAAGGGCCTAAATTTGGTTCTTTTATTTAAAGCTTAACTTACTGGTTAGAGCCAACAGCACTCTCCATTAGAAGAGGCCTGGAAGGGAAATAAGGGGGCTCCTCCACTTCTTACTCCCCTCACCCCAAAAACCCCAACCAGCCCCACTTGTCAAACTGCTTAAAGCTGTGCAAAAAGGCAAAATGTATACAGCATAAACCAGGTATTTATTTATTGTAAAGCTTTTATTTATTTATTTTCACAGAGAGGGGAAGGGAAGGAGAAAAAGAGGGAGAGAAACATCAATGTGTGAGAGAAACATCAGTTGGTTACCTCTCACACACCCCCAACTGAGGACTTGGCCCACAACCCAGGAATCTGCCCTGACTGCAAATCGAACCGGTGACCCTTTGGTTCACAGGCCAGCACTCAATCCACTGAGCCACACACCAGCCAGGGCAAACCAGACATTTAAATTATCTCAGTCATGGTATAGTCTTGACATGGAAACTATTTTGAATGTGGCTTTTCAACAAAGATTTAAAAGTGTCACTGACATTTCAGAGGCTAAGTGGGGGGTGGTTAAGAGCCTGGTTCTGGGTCTGGCAGATCTAAGTTTCAGCTCTGCCACACATTCCCAGTGTGACCCAAGTCTGTGTTCTCATTTATAGGATAAGGAATGCAATAGGAACTGCCTTAGGATTGTTAAGAGGCTTGGGTAAAATGTGCAGCTCTTAGCACAGAGCCTGGCATGTACCAAAGACTTAGTAAGTATGAGCTGTTACTACTTTTAGTCATTGAGTGTTAAAATAATTATTACTGTCTGAGCGAACGAATTAACGAATGAGTTTTAAGTATACTTTGTTTTCAGCTTAAGCTTAGACTAAGTATCAGTGATTCCCAGATCTGCCTGCACATTAGAATCATCAAGGGAGATTTTAAAAATGTTTAGTCCCCACCTAAGAATAACTGAACACGAACCTCTGGGGGTGGTCTCTAGGCGTGTGTGTGTGTGTGTATGTGTGTATTTAAAGATTTTATTTATTTTGTTTTAGACAGAGGGGATGAGAGGGAGAGAGGAACAGAAACATCAATGCATGGTTGCCTCCCTACTGGGAACCTGGCCCGCAACCCAGGCATGTGCCCTGACTGGGAATTGAACCCATGACCCTTTGGTTCACAGGCCAGTGCTCAGTCCACTGAGCCACACCAGCCAGGGCTCTAGGTATATTTTTAAAAAAGCTTTCAAGGTGATTCTAATTCTAATATGCAGCTGGAGGTGTGCATTACTGAGCCACACAGAAATGAGGGAAATACCCTGCTGTTAGCTAAGCTAATCTAATAAATAAAACTGTCAGGGTGGACAAGGCTTTACTGCTTCCCCCGGCCCCCCACCCATTTGCAAGGGAACTGAAAGGCTACCAGAGCCACTGGCCATATGACTGCCTTTGACTGTGATGCGGTCCCACACTTTGGATCTACCTTTAGTTTTTAATTCCTGTCCAAATCTGACTTCCTTTATTGGCTTTCCCCAGGCTAAGCCAAGAGTCTCTTCGATTTCTTCTTTGGAACTTAATGGGGAAAGGAGTGCTCATAATTTCATGGCTATAAGAAGAGGTAAAGATTTTCCAACCTTTTATTCCAAAGCTTCCAAGTCAATTCTCATCTTCATCATTCTTGGATCTCCACTCATTTTAGTTCTACCTTCCTGAAGGAATGTGGAGTGTCTCCAATGAGGTCACATTCAGGAAACTGTTTTGTAAACCATAAAGCTATGTAACAGCACAATGTATAAAAATAATAATGAAACCCTCATAATGTAGAGAAGTTCTAAAATGTTCATCTTTATTGACATTTTGTATTACTTTTTAAAATACTCCATAAAGTCTTGCTGATTGACTTTTTTGATTGTGTTTTTTCTTCCCTTAACATTCTCAGTGCAGCTTAACTCTCGTGCACTATGTTAGTAACCTGAAGGAAGTTGAAACCTACAGTTTCAACCCAAATGTCATCAGTTGATACTAGTGACCAAGTCCTTGGTTTCAATGACACTTGATTTTCTTCCTATATCTATGGCCATTCTCTTTCTGCAAACATTTTTAAAGTACATTTTATGTTCTAGGCACTGTACTAAATTATAGGAGCAGAGAAGTGAAAAAGTCAGGATTCCTGTCCTCATGGAGTTTATAGTCTAATGTAAGAGACTGAAAATAAACCAGTAGACAAACAAGACAATTTTAGAAAGGAATGAATACGATAGATGTAGTGATGTGGTGAAGAGTGACTAGGGTGTGGGGAGTGTGGTCAGGAAGGGCCTCTCTGAGCCAGTGATGTCAAAATTGGCCTTCAAGAATGAGAAGGGGTGGGGAGGGATAAATAGGCAGAACAGAGGATTTTCAGAGCAGTGAAAATATTTTGTATGATGCTATAATGATAGATACATGTTATTACACATTTGTCCTAACCTGCAGAAAGTACAAGAATGAAAGTAAACTATTGCCCTGGCTGGTGTGGCTCAGTAGACTGAGTGTTGGCCTGTGAACTGAAAGGTTGCTGGTTCGATTCCTGGTCATAGCAGAAGCCTGGGTTGTGGGCCAGGTCCCTGCTTGGGGGCACATGAGAGGCATCTGATCCATGTTTCTCTCATGCATCAATGTTTTTCTCCCTCTCTTCCTCTTTCTTTAAAAATAAATAAAATCTAAAAAATGAAAATAAACTATGGACTTTGAGCAATTATGATGTGTCAATGTAGGTCCATCAGTTTTAACAAATGTACCACTCTGGTGGGGGATATTGATAAAGGGGGAGGCATGCTTGTGTAGGGACAAGGGGTACATGGGAAATCTCTGTATCTTTCTCTTAGTTTTGTTGTGAATCTACAACTGCTCTAAAAACAAATCTTTAAAAATGGCGTATTGATTAGAAAAAAACAATGTAAGTGATCTCAAATATCCAATATATATGACACTAAATAACATAGAGACTAAGAAGGAGCCAAGCTGAAGAGTTAGGGCAAAGAGACTCCCAAGAAGTGAGTGCAGTAAATGCCAAGACCCTGGTGTCAGAAAGGAATTGGTACATTTTAGAAAAAAAAGAGAGGTCTCTGGGTTGTGGTGGGGAACTCAGTCTCCTATTCTGGCTCCTCTTCCCCTGGATGTTGGTCCTGGGCTTCCACCTCTTTTTGCCATATATTCTGCAGGTGCAGGTGACTTCCGCAATTTTAGCTCCACTTGGGGCCTTTTCTGAGTTCAGATTTGGATATACTCCTGCCTACAGGATATCTCCTCTTAGGTGTTTGGTAGGCATTAAAACTAAGCATGATCAAAAATAGCCCTTTGTCTGCATTGTTTTCCACCCGCCACCCCCGCATACTTTACCTCCAGGGCTCTCCATCTGGGTAAATGGCACCACTATATCTTCAGCTGATCAAGTCTGAAACCTTTATATCCAATCTACTGGCAAGACTGAGGATTCTCTGTCTTCTTGCATAGCTCCCAAATCTCCCCACTTCTTTGCATCCCACTACACTTAGCATATACTATATACTAACCTATATATTTACTAAATCTAAAAGTTCTTCCATCTCTCTCCCTGCATTTAACCACTGCAACACTTTGCTGGGTATCCTTATAGACTTGTAACTATTTATTCATTCAACTGAGTACCTGTTTCCTGCCAGGCACAGTTCTAGGTGCTGGAGCCACAACAGTGAACAGAAAGAGAAAGATTTCTTTTAATGATACTACATTTCATTGGGGAAAACAGGCAATAAGTAAATAAATAAGCATATAATGTGTTAGGTGGTGACAAGTGCTATGAAGAACAGTAGGATAAAGAAACAAAATGGAAAAGGGAGGGAAAGGAAGTGGGTGCTAGCATTATTTTATCAGGGGTGGTTAGGGAAAGCCTGTATGACACGGTGGCATTTGAGCAGAGATCTGAAAGAAGCTGTGGAGTGAGCTAAGGGGCGATCTGGGGGAAGACCATTCCAGGCAGAGGGAACTGGAAATGTAAAGGCCCTGAGGCAGGAAAGTGCTTGATGTGTCCGGGGGAATGTCTAGGACCCTAGTGCAGGCTGGAGTGGAAAGATGGAAGGGGAAGAGCCAAAGATGGGTCTGAGGCTGCTGGGAAAGATTATGTAAGTGTTACTCCAAGTGAGATGGGAAGAACTGGAGTGTTTTGAACAGATGATATGTTTTAAATGGCTCAGCT
Organism: Phyllostomus hastatus; assembly: GCF_019186645.2. Taxonomy (NCBI): domain Eukaryota; kingdom Metazoa; phylum Chordata; class Mammalia; order Chiroptera; family Phyllostomidae; genus Phyllostomus; species Phyllostomus hastatus. The sequence continues at coordinate 29,066,589 of NW_025333611.1, read as the reverse complement.
GCTATGAGAAAAAAACATTAAAACAAATATGTATTCATTGTTTAATCATAAAAGGGATATTATGTGTATTGCTTTACAATCTGTTTTTTTTTTTCAAAGTGAATTTTTAAAAAACAAAATATGGTCATGTTATCTCTTTGTTTAAAATTCTTCATGGTTCCTCATTCCCTCACATTAAAGTCTAATGCTGTACAAAGCCCTGTTTGGTCTGGCCTCTGCCTACCTTGCCAGCTCCCAAATCACAGAGCTTCTTTTCCTACAGTGAAACTCAGGGCCTTCAAATGTGCTTGTCTAGAATTGAACGCTTCCCTTCCCTCTCTATCCACCTTGTCAATGTCTTTTCTAGATACCACTTACTCATTCTTTCATTCATTTGACTTTTATTGAGAGATCTGCTATATGCCAGGCACTATTCTAGGCACCAGGGACATAGCACTGAACAAAAGAGACAAAAACTCTAGCTCTTGTGGGGCTTAAATTGTAGTGGGGAGGAAGACAGGAGAAAACAATAAGTTAAAAATATGAATATATACATATTTATAATCTGTGACTATAAATATATATATGACTGTATATGTCAGATGGTGATACACCCTAAGGAGAAGAATAAAGCAAGTAAGGAGGGATGGGATGCGGGGGAATGGGTTACAATTTTAGATAGGGTGACCAAGAGGAAGCCTCACTGAGAAAGTGACAGCTGAGCAAAGACCTGGGGGAGGTGGGAGAGTGAGTCAGGCAGCTATTCGGAGGAGAGCATTCCAGGCAGAAAACAAAGGCCTTAAGGTAAGAGCTTGCCTGATGGGTTCCCAGAATAGTAAAGAGGCCAGTGTGTCAGAGAAGTGTGCTGGGGGCAGGTGAGCTCTAGAGGCTCTCATGAGGACCTTGCCTTTTACCAAGTGAGACAGGAGCCATTGGAAGGTTTTGGGCAGAGCAGGAACGACATGTTCTGATTTACATTTTAATAGGATCACTTCAGCCACTGAATTGAGATTAGACTGAGTGTTCCTGTAAAATTCAAGCTAAATGACCAATGATGACTTCACTCAGGATGGTAACAGCAAAGATGGTAAAAAGTTGGTGGATTCTGAATATATTCTGAAGGTAGAGGCACAGGATGTCCTGAGGAATTAGACATGAAATGTGTGAAAGAAAGGAAATAGTTGAGGATGACTCCAAAACAAGTAAAATGCAGTTGTCATTTAACAAAATGAAGGAACCTGTGGGGTTAGCAGGTTTTAAATAGAGATCAGGAAATCAGTTTTGGACATATAGACATATAAAGTGTGAGATGCCTAGATGTGTACTGCATATCCAAATGGAAGCATCAAGTCAGGAGCTGGATATGGGAGTTCAGAATTCAGCGCAAAGGTTCAGGTTGACACATAAACCTGGAGTTGTCAGCATATTTAAAACCAAAAGATTGGATGAGATCATCCGTGGGTTGATGGCAGACAGAAAAAGAGGTCCAAGGATGGAGCTCGGGACAGACACTCTAACAGTAGTTTTTAAACTTTTTGATCTCAAGATCCGTTTATATTCTTAAAAATTTTGGAGGATCTAAAGAGCTTTCGTTTATGAGTTTATCAATGTTTACTGTATTATTATATGTTATCATAAATAACAGTTTAAAAAGAAAAATAACAATGTTTTCTAAAATAAAAGAAAATTCAGGGGTAATATTTTGCATTTTTGCAAGTCTCTTTAATGTCTTACTCAACAAAAGGTAGCTGGATTCTCAGATTTGCTTCTGCATTCCAGGGGACGCCTGTGGAACACTACTGTCTACCATGAGAGACTGGGAGTGGAAAAGGCAACTAATATTTTAGGATTATTATGAAAATAGTTTTTACTGACTACCCCCTGCAAAGGTCTCAGGAATCTTCAGACTGCACTTTGAGAACACTGCTCTAACATTTTAGAGGGAGGATTAGGAAGGAATCATCAAAGGAGACTAAGAAGTTACAGTCGGGGAGGTTGGAGGAAAATCAGAAGAGCCTTGTATCCTGGAGGCCCAGAGAAGACAGTGTTTTAAGTAGAAGTGATCAAATGAAGTCAATGGTGTACAGAGACTGACCACTACAACCGGCATTATGGAGGTCATCAGGGACCTTTATAAAAGCAGTTTTGGTGGAGAGATGAGAGCTAACTTCTGACCGGAGTGGGTCCGAGTGTAAAGGTCATTGAACCCCAGACTAGGCAAGTTTCCCTCCAGATCTACTTGTATCTCTCCCCTATCTTCACCTTGACCTTTTTTTTAAAAAAATAGTTCATCTATTTTAGTACCTGTCTCTTCCATTACATTTTAAGTTGTGTGAGAATAGGGATCAAGTCAGTTTTATTCACTGCTACTTCCCCAGCACATAGCAAGTGCCTGGGACATATGAATACTCAAGTCTTCCCTAGTTCACTTTTCAAGTTTTCTCAGAGGTGGGGAACTGACTCCCTCTGGCTGATGGGGTATACTGCAAGTCTCTCATCATATTCTTTCTGTCACCTGACCTTTTGTTTCCCAAAATAAACCTTGCACTTTCATTTTTAGGGTCTTAGTCTGTTTGGGCTGCTATAACAAATATACCACAGGCTAGGTAGTTTATAAACAGAAACTTCTTTATTTTTTTTTAAAAGATTTTACTTATTTACTTGTAGAGAGAGGGGAAGGGAGGGAGAACGAGAGGAAGAGAAACACCAGTGTGTGTGAGGATACATCGATGGGTTGCCTCTCGCACTCCAACTGGGGACCTGGCCCGCAACCCAGGCATGTGCCCTGACTGGGAGTGGAACCAGAGACCTTTCAGTTCACAGGCTGGCACCCAATCCACTCAGCCACACCAGCCAGGGCAAAAATTATTTTTAAAAGTTCTGGAGAGTCCAGCGTGGTCATGTTTTGGTGACAGCTTTCTTTGGTGACCATGAACCAAGAAGGTTTATGGTCAGAACCTTCTTGCTGTGTTCTCACTTGGCAAAAGGGGCAGGGCATTTTTCTGGGAACTTTTAAAAATATTAGGGCACCAAACCCTCATGACCTAGTCACCCTCCAAAGAAAGGCCCTATTTCCTAAGACTATCACCTTGGGCAATAGGTTTTCAACATATGCATTTTGGGGGATACAGACATTCAATCTACATAGCAGGGCCCCATGCTTAGAAAGGCCCCATGCTTAGTTTAATGCTCCGCTGCTGGTGTCTTGAAATTGTTAACAATTTTTGAACAAGGAGTCTCACAAATTAAGTGGCTGGTTCTGAGTAAAGTGACAGATATACAAAGATATGAAGCATAATCCCTTAACTCTATCTTTTGTTAGTTCAAACACATATTTATTGATTGACTACAATATTTTCAGGTAGCCAAGTATAGTGGGGGGAAGCCACAACCACTCCAGGCAGGGGAGACCAAAGGAGCAAAGATTCTGAAGCCAGAAGCAGAATGGGGTATAGTTGGATAAGAATGGCCTGATTAAGGTTTTGGGCACATCCCCCCACGGATGTTAACTGGCACTGCCAAGAAGATGAACAGTGTGCTGAGTGCCAGGGGATACAGCTCCTGTCTTCCAGGCACTTGCTTTTCTGGGGGAGAGGGAGGTGTGAGCAGTAAAGGGTGAACATGTGGAGGGCAGATATCCCTAGCACCCTGCTCAGCACTAAATCAGGAAAAACATCATTGGGGCTGATAATGAATATGTATTTTTTTTGGTTTGTTTTACGTTTTTTTTTTTTTTTTTGAGCATTCACCAGGAAGGTAAGGAAGAATGTGTGGGAATAAAATTTCCCTCGAGGCCCAAGGGATAGGGAGAGAAGCCAGGTCCTTTTGGGTTCCTTGTTAAGTGAGGGGATGATTTCTAGTAGGGCTTCCATCTCACATTATGAGGTCCCTGGAGTAGAAGGGTTCTAGTGCCACTCTGCCACAAGCCTTGAGGCCTCAGTTTCTCTTGTAAAGCAGGGGGCGGGCCTACGACACTTTTCTGGAAGGCTGTGACTGGGGAACACCTGTGGCACTTCTTAGAGGAGTATGCCCAGGTCCTTGGGGCACCAGTCACAAATGGGGCCTACAAGGACCGCGCCCGGAGACTCACCTGTGCGCTGAGCGGTGACTCACCTGCCTTCCCTCCCACTCCGGCTGTTCCGGGAATCACCGCTCCTCCTTCTTCTCGGGACCCGGGGTAGGGTGGGAGGGCATTCCCTGCTTGAGAGCCCACTAGGAGCCTGGGAGGCGTTAACTGCGGGGGAAGGGTGGGGTACACGAGGTCCTTTTGGGGGTTTCAGCCCGGCGTCGCCAAACTCTCTTGGTCGGGTGCTCTCTCCCAACGCGAAGGCCGGGAAAGCAGGGCAGCGGCGGGAGGCGCCAGAAGAGCGCGTCGGAGGGAGGTGCTGGGAAGGGCGGGCGGTGCCCGGGCCGCGGGGCGGGGGCCGCGGGCGGGGGGCGGGCCGGGGGCGGGGGCGTCCGGCAGCCCATTTCCTCCTCGGAGCCGGACGGGAGGAAGACAAAGCGGCCTCCGTCGGCATCGGGCTTCGGGAATTTTCCTGCCCTCGCCGGGTTCGCTGCAGGTAACTCTCTTCGCGCGGGCGTGGACTCCCTAACCGGGCTGAAGGGCTCTTCAGGGGGTCGGGAGGGGCTCCATCTGCTCCGTGACCCCGCCGGGAATCGGGCTCCGGACGGGTGCCCTTGCGGCGTTCGGCCGGCTCGCCCCGCGGGACCCTGGGCCTGGGCTGTGGCCCGCCGGGCGGGGCCGTCCTTTTCTGGCACTGGAGAAGTTGAGGGGCCCCGGCGGCTGGAGCCCAGCGAGCCTCGGGCCCCACGCGACCGCCGCTCTCCCTCTCTGGAAAGTTTCTCTCGGTTTCTAAACTTTGTTCGAGTGGACTCGGTGCGCGCGCCAGGCCCCGGCTGGGACCCCTCGGCTGCCGGGTGCTGAGGAGTCTGCGCGTTGTTCCCGGTGCGGAGACGTTCGGGAACTGAGTTTCCCGGGGAAGTGATTGTGGTTTGTGGTTTCCGTGGTCGCACTCCCCCGCCCCCGTCACCGAAACTTCCCGGTCTGCTGGCCAGAAAGTCTGCTGGCCCGCACACCCGCATTCCCGGGCGCGAACGAATGCGAAAGTTTGTGAGCTCGCTTTCTGACACTGTCTGCTTGGGAAGGTGCGCCACACCCGAGTGGACTTTTGGCGTGTATCAAGTTAACCTTTGTTGCGCTGTTACTCAGGCTTCTGGTGCTGGTTAACTGGAAGCTCTTAACTCGGATCCGCCCTAGTTCTGAGTGGCGTTAGTGTCTTTTTTTGTTGACTTTTAAAGGAGTGTGTGTGTAGTGAAGCACTTGTTGGAAAAAAATGTTGACTGAATGCCTAACCTTGGCCTGGCAGGAATGGCTTCCCTATAATGCAGGCGGCAATTGGCTCAACTCCAGGATTGACACCCCCTGTTGTCCTCCTGCGTCTTTGTAACATTTTTGTGTTTGTTTTGTACAGAATTCACAAATTAGAAAAGAATACATGAAGTCTCCAACTAAATTAAGGGTATTTCATATTTATGTTGAAGGAAGTGATTACACCTTGTTGCAACAGGATACGAATTTCGGGTATTTTAGCAGTGGTTTTTAAAAAACTGTACAGGTGTGTGTTACTTTAAGAAACAAATTTGTAAATCAAGTTAATTAGGATGTGTTATTTGTTTTATAAGAGGAAGGAGCAGAGAAATTATCCATGATCTCTGCCCACTTATTTATTCATCTTGACTTTTATTAAGTTAAAAAATAATTTCTTTTTGGCTGGTGTGGTTCGGTGGATTGAGTCCTGGCCTGCAAACCAGAGGGTCGTTGGTTCGATTCCCAGTCAGGGCACATGCCTGGGTTGTGGGCCAGGTCCCCAGTGGAGGGCACTTGAAAGGCAACCACACATTGATGTTTCTCTCCCTCTCTTTCTCCCTCCCTTCCCCTCTCTCTAAAAAATAAATGAATAAAATCTTAAAAAGAAAAAAAATAATTTCTTTGCCCATGTTCTTAAGGATCCACAGGTGACTAAGATAAGGCCTCTACCCCTGGAGCTCACTGTGTAATAGGGAAGGCACACACCCAGGTGTGTGTAGTACGAGGGAGGCAGATTGTTTTAAGTGCCATAAACAGTACTGATGAGTTACTTGTGTGTGGGTCTAATCTTATATAACATTGGGTTGGCCAAAAAGTTCATTTAGTTTTTTTTTTTGTAGAATGGCTCCAGTATTACTTAGCTGTCTTTAACTTCATTTGAAACAGTTTTGTTAGATTGTATGTGACAGCTGTTATATCGGTGTGCAATAAAAAATTTGGTGAATTTTTGTGTAGCCATTTTAATATTGAAGATGGAATAAAATATGTAACATTTTTGGCATATTATGCTTTATTATTTCAAGTAAGGTAAAAATGCAACTGAAATGCAAAACAACCGATTTGTACAGTATATGGAGGTGCTATGACTGACTGACTGAATGTGTCAAAAGTGGTTTGCAAAGTTTCTTGTACTATTGGCATTTTGCCCAAATAATTTTTTGCTGTGGGGCTGTCTTATGCATTGGAAGACGTAGAGCAGCACCTCTGGCCTCCACCCACTAGAAGCCAATAGCAGGAGGTAGCCAACATACTCAAAATATCCAGATCAGTAAAGTAATTGGTGAAAATGAAAATGGGTCTTTTACAGAAAAAGCCGAATGGACTCTTTGGCCGACCCAATACTAATGATAAGAAGAACTTATAGAAGCTTGGAGAGGGGGCTTCTTTTGTTTGGATATGGCCAGAAAGGCTTGGGGGAGGGGTGGGTGAAAATGAGTAGAGTAGGGTTTTGTCAAAGGAGGAAGCATAGAACTGCATGGGAATTTGTGGAATTGTGATATAACTCCCTCTTGGTTTTCTCCTAGTTTTCTTTATTCTTTTGGCTTTGGCCTTCATTCTCTTCCCACCCCGTTCCCCCAGTCTGCGCATAGCCAAAATTCTATTCAATATATCTCAGTCCTTCACACCATTGATCTGGTATTACCCTCACTCCTATCAGTAACATCTCATTCCATACAGCGACTTAGAGATCAGGGGTGCTTTCTTCATCCAAGTTGAGGATTACTTCTCAGAGCTGTCTTCCTGTCACCAAACTTGTGTGCTAAAGTCCAAGCTTCTGTTTTGAGTGCAGATCTTGGTCGTCTGTACACCAGAGAGCTATTGGGTGTTCCAGGTGCTTCTCAAACTCAACGTGCCCATAATGAGACAACTCTTTCTTTTGGAGACCTAAACAAGAGGTGGTGATCAGCAATAACTGGCAGGCCCTGGAATTTCTTTGAGAAAATAACAATAGTGTGAGACCTGACAGACAGATCTGGTTGTTGGGGTGGTGGTATTTGGGCTACTGAAGATTTGGATAGAGAGAACAGGGGCCTCTGCTCTGTAAAAGTCCCGAGACAGGAAAGAACTCCATGTGTTTAGAGGCCTAAGAGAAGTCCTGTGTAGCTTGAACACTTTTTGGGTGGGCGAGACTTCACATGAGTTTGTCAGGAAATGCCAGGTCACATGTTTGGATTTTATTCTAAGATCTCTAAGAGACCATTGTAGGGAGTTTCATGATCTAATTTCCTTTTTAAGGAGATCACTTTGCTAGTGCTTGTAGGGCTTGTATTTGTGTACAAGTGGAAGTCTGCAGTTGAGCTATGAAGATGGAGTGAATGTGTTGGGGTTGAAGGAGCTGGATTTGGAGAAATGAGACAGGGCTTAAATGTGGATTGGATGTAGCCTAGGTTTATCTGTAACTTGATTCCTCAGTGATGCACCCAGCAGGCATACAGCCCCTGCCCCATTCATATACCATCTCTTTCACTTCACGCTCTTATCTTGGGACTCAGATTAGCACTTTACTTTTTGATAGCAAACCTCTTCTCACCAGATGGGGTACTCCATTATACTGTACTATTATTGATGTCCTGTTTGCTTTTCGTGCTACAAAGTGAGCTTGCCAGCTTCGTGAAGACAGGGATGGATAGCCTTAGTCTTTGGCACTGTACCCTGTATGGAGGGCAAATCAGGTGCTTTGTTGAGTGGAGGAGGAAAGAGTCTTTTCTGTCTGGAGTCTGACCTTTGGGTGGAACTGTGGCAGATGAGGATACAGATTATGGAGGATCTTGAATACCAAATTGCTGTTTTGGTCAGATTGAGAACTATCTCCATTTCATTCTTCTTCCTTTTTAAACCCAGATCTAATCAGAGATGAAATCCCTTCCATCCAGTCTTCATTTTACATAAATTCCTTTTCTCCATTCTCTGTGCTTTTACTCTAGTTTAGATTATCATCTTATTGTTGAACTATGAAACTACTTGTTCTCTGGATAAATTGTTCCATTTTTTTTCCCCCTTTTCATTGTCTGGAGCACCCTTTTCTCTCCCTCATCCATCTGACAAACTCATGTATTTTTTAAAACCCACTTTAGATGTCACTGATTCTGGATTTTCTCTTGGCTCTCAGGGCTTCTTGGGTATCTTGTGCAAATTCTGTGGTTCCATCTTTTATACAGTTTGATAAATATATATATTTTTGATAAATATTTTTAAGGTATGACATCCTCACACCTGGAGGTTTCTTAGAAGTGGGATCTAAGACTTTGTTCTTGATAAAATTTTAAACATTAAAGCAAAACACATAAACGTATAACATACATGTAGAAAGGTACTCAAATCATGAGTATCTGCTTAATAAATTGTTTGTCTGAATATCGCTCATATCCACCATCCATATCAAGAAATAGAAAATCACTTGTACTCGAGGAATCCCATTTTGTTTTTTTGCAGTTACTACCAACCCCTTCCTTCCCTTCAGTTTAAAATCTGAGACGTTAAGGTTGTTCAATAAGTGTTCACCAAAGTTAGTTGAATTTCTTCCTGTCTTCCCCTTCATCTTTCAGTCTTTTACATGTAAGTAGAACTCTCATTTGCGAAACTTACTGCTATCTTGTTGCTGCACCCATTAGACTCTTAGATTGGCATTGGAATTTAAAGTCTTCTAAATTCTGGCCCTTCAAAAAGTAAAAAATTACTTTTTAGCCTATTTCCTACTGTAAATTGTTGCTGCATGTCTTTTGCATTTGCCAAGCATTTGTACTGGGATGCCCCATCATTTGACACAAATGCTATCCATCTCTGAAGGATGATTAACATTTTTTTTCCATTGAGGTATTGGTCATCATTGCTGAAAGTGTTTAATTTATCAGAAATTCTAAAATTTGTGCCTGATTATGACATTCTCATTCACATATCCTGTTTTTTTTAAACATCAACAAAAGATTTTTTTTATCTTCAGAGAGAGGTGAAGGGAGAGAGAAAGAGAGGGAGAGAAACACTGGTGTGTGAGAGACACATCTATCAGTTGCTTCTCGCAGGCCCCCACTACTGGGAACCTGGACTGCAACCCAGGCATGTGCCCTGACTGGGAATGGAACCAGCCACCTTTCGGTTTGCAGGCCACCATTCAGTCCACTGAGTCACATCATCCAGGGCACATATCTTGGGGTTTTTTGGTGCCAAAATATACATAAAATTTCCCATTTTAACTACGTATATACTTAAGTACCATTAAGTGCATTCACATTGTACAGCCGTCACCATTATTCATATCTAGGACTTTTTTCATTTTCCTAGCCTGAAACTCCATATTCATTACACAATAACTTCCACTTCTTTTCCTCTAGCCCCCTGGCAACCACAATTGTACTTTTCCCTCTTTGAATTTGACTGCTGTAGGTACCTTATATAAATGGAATAAATAGTAAACAATTTGACTACTCTAGGTAGTAGTAAGTGTAATAAACAAGAATTATGTGGTAGAGTGTCTTCTGCTATTGCTAATTTGTTCTTTTATGACTGGCTTGTTTTACTTAGCATAATTTCTTTAAGGTTCTCATGTTGTAGCATGTGTCAATTTCTTTTTAAGGCTGAATAGCATTCCATTATCTATTTACCTGTTGATGGACACTTGGGTTGCTTTCCCTTTTTGGCAATTGTGAATGTTGCTATGAACATGGTTGATCAAATGTGTATTTGCATTCCTGCTTTTAATTCTTTTCGGTAGAGTCCCAGAAGTGGAATTTCTGGGTTATATCATAATTTTATGCTTATGTTTCTGAGGAACTGCCATACTGTTTTCCATAATAGCTGTGCCACTTGACGTTTTTATCAGCAATACATAAGGATTCTAATTTCTAATTTCTCCATATGCTCACCAACACTTATTTTTTATTTTTATTTATAATAATAACCATCCTGATGGATCTGAGGTAATAGTTCACTGTGGTTTTGATTTGCCCTTCCTTAATGATTAAGTGATGTTGAGCATCTTTTAATTTGATTTTTGGCCATTTGTGTATTTTCTTTGAAGAAATCTCTGCTCAAGTCCTTTGCTTATTGTAATCAGGTTTTTTTTTTTTTTGGTCGTTGTTGAGTTGTTAAATAGTCTGGATATTAATCCCTCATTACAGGGGTGTCAAATTTATTTTCACCAGGGCTCCTCATCAGCCTCACTGTTGCTTTCAAAGGGCCAAATGAAATTTTGGGACTATATAAATACAACTACTCCTTAACAGTTAAGCGAGAGCTCAGCGCAGCTGCCGGGTAGAAACAAGGTGCTGGTCAGGGCCGGATTCAGCCTGTGGGCCTTGTGTTTGCCACCTGTACCTTACTAGATATATAATTTGCAAATACTTTCTCTCATTTTATGGGTTGTCTTTTTACCTTGTTGATAATGTCTGTTGAATCAAAAAAGATGTTCTTTTTTGTTGAGTTGTAAGGGTTTTTAAAATAACCTGGATATTAATCCCTTGTCATATATCATTCACAAAAATACCTTTTCCCTTTTTATAGATTGCTTTTTCACTCTGTTGATAATGTCCTTTGACTCACAAAAGTTTTTAATTTTAATCAAGTCCAGTTTATCTATATTTTCTTGTGTTCCCTGTGCTTTTGGTGCCATCTTAGAAATCATGACCATATCTGAGGTCATGGAGCCTTTCTCCTATTCCATTCCCACCCCCCCCCCACCCCCACCCCCCCCACTGAACTGTGGATATCTTGAGGGCAGGCACTAGATTCCTAGATTCCTTTGTAATAACCACTTTACCCTCCAGCATATGGTAAGCAAGGGAGATCTGGGGGAGAGGATTTTTTAAAAATGGAATTCTTAACAGGTCATAATAAACAACAAAGAGTTATGCAGTAGGGTGTCTTCTGCTATTGCTATTTTGTCATTATATAGACATTATATGTCTATTATCTGATAAATGGTGATAATGTGCTTTTTGGAGTTTTTAATCTTGTGAGTTCCAGCTTGAAAGTTTGAACTTTGTCATCTGTGTTATGAATAAGATGATTTACAAAGGATATTTATTTTAGCCTCTAATGTGATGAAATGCTGATTTATTCTTTCAGTTATGGAGTTTTGGACAAGGCAAGATTTTATCGATATGAAGTAGGCTGTCTTACAGATAAAACCAGTGAACTAGTTTAGTATTTAAATAACATTAAGTTGCCGATTTACCTTTCTTAAGACTCTTCTAGACCATAAATTCTTTTTCAAGATGCTGAGCTTTAAGGCAATTATAATCTTTTGTGTCTTCCTGTCTCCTGTGATACCTGACTTATTTCTAAACCCATAGCAGATACTACTTAATAAATACCGAATTACTTAGGCTATATGTAGGATTGTGCCAGGTTGAGATGGTGGTGAAGGCATAGCTTTATATCCAGTTTATTAAAGGTTTTGTGGGGGGAGGGGTAAAGCTCATTTATATTATCTATAAATACTATTAACATTTTGGTGTATATCCTCTAACGTTTTTTCCTAGGCATGTGTATTGATTATGCATAACTTTTACAAAAACCAGACTTTACCTTATGTTATTTTATAATTTACTGTCCATTGGTCATAACGTGAACATTTCCCCTATTAGCAACATCAGGTTAACCATTATGCACCACTAAGGAAAAAGAAATACTCCCAATACACTAGGAAATGCCATCAATTGTAAGACATACCCAGATTTTAAAGACTTAAAAATATGAAATATCTTATACTTTAAAATTGATGAATTATGTAGTTAAACAATGCTAACAGCATTTTTTTGCCTTTGGTCAGATTTTTGCTCAAAATTAGTTGTGCAAAGTGATTTAACCTTTATGGAATAAACAAATTTAAGTTTATGCAGCAGGCTTCTATTCTTCTGTGATGGTTTCTTTTCTGCAGGCTTCTCCTCATGCTGGTTTCTTGGTAACTGGGGCCTTTATTTGCACCAAAGGCTTCTTTTGTTTCCTAACTCAAACAACCTCTTTCTTTTCTTCCCAACCACAGGCTTCTTGCCTGGAACCCCCTTCTTACTTGCTTTGTCTTTTAGCGCTGTTTCTCCCTCTGGAGGCTTGGTTCCTGACCTGGCAAAGAATGGTGTCCCTGCGCATGGTCTTTGCATATGGGTTTAGCTTCAACATGATTCTCAGGTTTTTCAGTGAATTCTTCCTCAGGACTATGTGATGAATCTTGTGTGATTCTTGGAGCGCTTTTTGGATCTCTGGGCTTTCAAAGATTCTGCTAAGGTTTGTATTGAGCATCTTGCGCATGGGAAGGTTATAGTTACTGTTGAGGGAGGGAACTTAACACCAGGTGTTGTATAATATAGTTCATCTAACTTGTGGAAAGCATGTTCAATCCAAATGCAGAAATGGCCCACATGCCCACGAGGAGCAGGTTTTAAAATGTTCACTTTGCTTATATTAAGCACCATAATTACAGGGATGTTTCTGAAGACTTGATACTGTTGCCCTCATTGTAGATGATGGAAGGTCCCTTGTGATAATGACGATTTCTCATTTTGCCCTTGCTAGCTGTCATTTGCTGAGAGACATACACCTCCTGATAGGGTTCCAGGCCTTAAGTTTCTCCCTTCCAAGTACTGACCGGGCCCCACCCTGCTTAGCTTCCAAGATCAGACAAGATCAGGTACGTTAAGGATGGTATGACCATAGATAGACCAGGCCTTCAGTTTCTTAAGATGCAAAACAGTCTCCTTGGTTTTCTTGTAGCCTTCAACCACCAAAGGAAGTTCAGGAACTTCCTGGGGGAGGGGTCCTAGAGGGAACAATGCTGCTTGCTTGAGGCTTTCAGTCTTTTTCCTCAATACCCACAAGCAAATAGTGCCCTTCTGGTGCTGATCCCCAGGTGTGTGGGCTTGTGTATGTTCCAGGACCCTGTGGGTCTGGGAGTTTCTCCTGCTGCCGCAATTTCCACAGGTTTTTATAGCCAGAGGTTGTGAGGCTTTATTTCCCTGCTCTGGATCCCTGGGTTGTACGGTCTGTTTCACTTCCCAGTTGTTTCTCCTGGTTTATCTGCATGTGAATGTGGGACTGCTGTGTCTGCCAACCTCGCTTTGCCCGCTGGGTCCTCCAGGCACCACTGTCTTGCCACGTGTCCTCTCCATCCCAGCTGCAGGTCTCCGCCCCTCCTACCAGTCTGGCTGAATGTTTCCTCTTAAATCCTTGGTCTTGGACTTCCATGCAGTTCGATTTTTCTAGCATTTGTGGTGGTTTTTTCTTTTTAAATTTATTGTTGTCCTTTTGGTTGTGCAAGGTGGCAAAGCATATCTACCTATGCCTCCATCTTGGCTGGAAGTCCCAATTTGTGCTTCCTAATTCCACACCTTTCCCCCCATTCTCGCCCTTCCCCCTCCCAGCTGATAACCTTCCAAATGATTTCCGTATCTATGATTATGTTTCTGTTCTGTTTGTTTGCTCAGTTTATTCTTTGGGTTCAATTTTTAAAATTTTTTGGATTCAATTGTTGATAGTTGTGAATTTATTGCCTTTTTAATGTTCATAGTTTTGTTCTTTTTTCTTAAATAAGTCCCTTTAACATTTCATATAGTAGTGGCTTGGTGTTGATGTACTCCTTTAGCTTTACCTTCTCTGGCAAGCACCTTTTCTGTCTTTGGGTCCTAAATGATAGCTTTGCCGGATAGAGTAATCTAGGTTGTAGGTCCTTGCTTTACATCACTTTGAATACTTCTTGCCAGTCCCTTCTAACCTGCAAAGTTTCTTTTGAGAAATCAGCTGACAGTCTAATGGGAACTCCTTTATATGTAACTATCTGCTTTTCTTTTGCTGCTTTTAAGATTCTCTCTTTATCTTTAATCTTTGGCATTTTAATTATGATGTGTCTTGGTGTGGTCCTCTTTGGGTCCAACTTGCTTGGGACTCTGTGCTTCTTGGACTTATATATATGTCTATTTCCTTCACTAAATTAGGAAAATTTTCTTTCATTATTTTTTCAAATAAGTTTTCATTTGCTTGCTCTTTCTCTTCTCCTTCTGGCACCTCTACGATGCAAATGTTAGTATGTTTGTAGTTGTCCCAGAGGTTGTAGTTGCTTACACTATCCTCTGTTTTTGGATTCTTTTTTCTTCTTGCTGTTGATTGAATGTTTTTTTTCTTCCTTATATTCCAAATCATTGATTTGATTCTTAGCTTCATCCACTCCACTGTTGATTACCTATAAATTTTTCTTTATTTCACTTAGTGTAACCTTAATTTCCGCCTAGGTCTTTTTTTATGCCATTGAAGTACCCAGTGAGTTCCTTGAGCATCCTAATAACTGGTATTTTGAATTCTGCATCTGATAGATTGCTTATCTCCATTTTGTTTAGTTCTTCTGGAGTTTTATCTGTTCTTATTGGGGCCATATTTTTTTGTCTCCTAATTTTGGCAGCCTCCCTGTGTTTGGCTCCCATGTATTAGGTAGAGAGTAACATGGCCTGATGTAGAAAAAAATGCACCCATAAGTTGGATGAGGTGGAGCCTTAGGTAATCGCTAGGGTGGGGCAACCCATATGAACCAGGTTGATGGGGTCTCAGATAACGGTGACTCTGTGTGAGAGAGGGCTCAGAAAAGGGACAATGGCTGCTGCCGGGCTTCTGGAGTTTGGTCTGAGTGGAAGCTGTTCCCTGGCACTCGTCCTAATGCCAGATACTTCGTTTCTCCCCATATCCCACTGGTGCCCTTCCAGCTGCTGTCCTGGTGCTGGAGCCCAGAAGGAGTGAGTCTAAGCCATAAGTCTGTTGCAGGCCCTGTAAGAGGGGATGCCTGAGAATCCACAGTTTCTTCTGCCCCAACCTCCACTGGTTTTACAGCCAGAAGTTATGGGACTTATTTTCCTGACATTGGAGACCTGAGCTGAATGGTCTGGTGTGAGGCTGAGATCCCTCAGTTCTGAGGTATCCCTCCCGATTTTTATCCACCACAGTGTGGGTGTGGGACTATCTGTTCCATGTTTCCATACCTTCTACCTGTTTGGATGAATGTGACTTCTTTGATTCCTTGGTTGTCAGACTTCATACAGCTCAGTTTTCTGATGATTATTGGTAGTTTAATTGTAATTTTTGTTGTGGTTGTGTGAGAAGGAAAGCCATATTTATCTACACCTCCATCTTGACTGGAAGTTATCAAATGTTTTTATTTTGATAAAGTCCAACTTAATCTATTTTTTTATTTGGCACCTATCAGGATTTTCCTTTGGTGTTATACCCAAGAAATCATTGCCAAGTCCATTGTCATGAACATTTTGCCCTATGTTATTGTCTAAGAGTTTTATTTAGTTCATACATTTAGGTCTTTGATTCATTTTGAGTTAATTTTCCTATATGTGGTAATGGTCCAACTTCATTTTTTTTTTAAAGACTTTTAAAAAAGATTTTATTTATTTTTAGAGAGGGAAGGGAGGGAGAAAGAGAGAGAGAAACATCAATGTGCGGTTGCTGGGGGCCGTGGCCTGCAACCCAGGCATGTGCCCTGACTGGGAATCGAACCTGCGATGCTTTGGTTAGCAGCCCATGCGCAATCCACTGTGCTACGCCAGCCAGGGCCCAACTTCATTCTTTTACATGTGGATTTACCATCTTTTCAGCACCATTGTTGAAAAGTCTGTCCTTTCCTCATTGAGTAATCTTGACACCTTTGTCAAAAATTATTTGACTATATATTGTGTTGCAAATTTTGGTTCTGTTCTATTGTGTTTGTCTCTTTTTCTCTATGCAAGTACCACACTGCTTTGATTATGTAGCTTTATGGTAAGTTGGTGCCAAATTAGTATTTGAAGCTAATAATGCTTTGTTCATTTAAATTTTGTGGTTTAACTTTTCTATTTTTTGATTGTGGAGGTGATTACACAACTGTTTGTCAAAAGTCATAGAATAGTATACCAGAGTGAATTTTGCTGCATGTAAAAAGTGAAAAAAGTGAACAGTTTAAAAATAAATTTATTTAAAATGTATATTTTACTACTTTCTACATGTAAAATAAGGAACTAGTAAAAAATGTTGAATCAATGATCCTTTCTGCTTTCCTAGCCCAAATCTTTTTTTCCTCATGAGTGACTGAAACCACACCTTTAGAAGACTTAGGGGAATTTTGGTTATACAGTACATGTTGGAGGGTTTAAGTCTTATTAGTTAGTACCTTCTGTTTTCTCAAGAAGTTAAACACAACAGGCATCTGGGAGAGTCTCAGAGCAATAGCTCTGAAAATTGCCCAGGTGCCATTGTGCTTGCTTCCAGACCTAGAAGGTGTTGCTTGTGCAGCTTGGTGGTCTGCTCAGTGCCCCAGCGATGTGGGCGTCGGTTGAGTGGGCCAAACGTTGTGGGGAAGTGGACAGTCTGGCTTGACTTGTCCCATGTCATGCTGTTTGCTCACTATAGGGCACTATACTAAATTTATCCATTATTGAAAGTTCAAAGTGTGCAGAAATAACCATGTTTCAAAATAAAACTCCAACATTGCCCTTTCGCTGTTGGAGCCTCTAAATGTTCATTATTTTCTTTTTTATTTTTTTAAACTGTCAAATATTTTCTTCTCCATGTTCAAGCATGCCCCAACTTCATTTCTAATGGAGCTTGAAATTAGCATGCATTTCTATTTACTTGTTGATGAACTGTCATCTATCAACCCCACTCTTTGATTGGGATTTAATTTGTGCTTTTTCACTGGCTGCAAGTTTGGACTAATGCATATAATGTAAATACAGTTAAAAAGGCAACTTCAAGTGTTGTTCTAAATATTTGTAACAAAATTTGAACATTTGGAACAGTTATTATATGGGTAGTATGATTTGATTTTTAAAGTTTCTTGTCATCTGTTCCATGTTCCCATTATAGTAAAAGAAGAGAGGGAATTATATCATGGAAGTTATTATAATTTTCATCTGTAAGGTTTTTTGAAAGACTCAGAGGGCTTTACAGATAAACACTTATTTGTATTAAAATTTTGTAATTGATAATTTATTCCAATTTAATCTTAGTATTAAATAACTAGTCTTATTCTCTTTTTCTTAAAGTTTATTGATTGATCTGAGAGAGAGAAGAAGGGAGAGAGAAACATCGGTTTGTTGTTTCACTTACTTATGCATTCATTGCTTGATTCTTATATGTGCCCTGACCGGGGATTGAACCTGTAACCTTGGCTTTATTAGGATGATGCTGCAACCAACTGAGCTACCTGGTCAGGGCTAACTAGTGTTATTCCTTAATGTAAAGACTTAATTCTTTCCTGGATTGTTTTGGCTATTCCATTGAATTACATTGAGCTGTGGAGTTCCCTCGTTTTCTTGTTCTGAGATTTTATTATTAAATACTGTAATACATAGATAGGTATTCTTGAATAGGTCATCACTTGTATTTTGAAAATGTCTTATTGCTATGGTTTATTTTATTTTGCTAGTATTTGACATTAGGAATTGAAGGTGTGAGTTAGAAGCCTGGTTAATTACCAATTTACATAATCCTGTATCAGTTTATTAACCAGGTTGGACTGCAGAGTGTTCTTGAAACTGAAAGTGCTGTCATAACTCAGAAAATGCATTTCTAGTGACATGAAGGATAGGAGTCTTTGTTAATAGTCCATCTGCCCTGTGTAGCTCCAATACCTGCTTTCTTTCCAAGCAAAGATGCATTATTACTATTCTCTCATTGTATATTGAATATTTCATAATGTTAAATATTTCAGTATTAATCCAGACTGTTAATCATGGTTTGTGAAAAATGACAGTGCAGTGAATAGGGGAGAAGCTGAAAGGGTAAGTTACTATCACTGACGAGTCAGTGTTTATGGAGATTTTCTATTCCTGGGGAATCTCTAAATTGGCAAAGGTTTTTTGTAATCATCTATTGTCATTTTCTTGCTTCCTTGGACCTGGGGTCATCATGTTCTCAGAGAAGCTCTGGACTGACTTTGAAGTGTATCTTTAGAAACCTGTCATTTTGCAGAGAAGTGGCTAAGTGAAATGTGAGCTTGATAGTTTGAGAATGGGGGAAAATCCAAGGAAATGAAAGATGGTAACCTTTGAGAGAAATTTAAGTTTCTTTAGGGTCATTAAGACCAGTGAAAGATGTGATGTTTTTGGGTATCTATATTGAGTCAGGGTCTAAGGCAGTATTTAGTTTGCTGTATCTCTACTGCAGTAGGAAGGATTCAGTTAAATACTATACATTTATTGTAAGCCTGCATTTCAAAGCAGGTGCTGGGAGAGATGTTAAGATGGCAGTCACCCTTGCTAACCTCAAGGGATTTACAAACTAATGGGATTAGCATTAGTAATACCACTGATAGGTAAGAAATAGCAATCTGTACCCATTTTTGTTAATCTGTAATAAGACATTTCTTACTATTATTAAAAATATTCTATTTATTTTTAGAGGGAGGGGAAGGGAGAAGAAAGAGGGAGAGAAACATCAGTGTGTGGTTTGCCTCTCACAAGCCCCATACTGGGGACCTGGTCCACAACCTAGGCATATGCCCTGACTGGGAATTGAACCAGTGACCCTTTGCTCTGCAGGCCGGCACTCAATCCACTGAGCCACATGAACCAGGGCTTATTTCTTTTTAAATGCTAGATGAAACCTAAAACAGTTAAGCCAATTTAGTTAGTAACTTATAGAATGTTTTAGATGGGAGTTACCATGTTCAAAAAAGCCATGTCTGTCCCTGTGCTCAAAGAGCTATCGGTTTTATGAGAGATAGACACACTGCTCTGTGGCAAGGGCTGTGAGAAATGAGATGCTTTTAAAGTGCTAGTGGAATCCAGAAAATAGGGAACAGCTTTTTCTGAGGAAGCAGAGTATGCTTGTGTGAGCCTTGAAGGAAGATAGAAAAGACTGGAAGGGTGGTTTGAGCAGAGGAAAGGGCTTGCACAAAGCTCTGGGGAGATGCACAAGCACTGGAGAAGAGTCCCATGGCGCGGAGGCAGGTGATGAGGCTGACAGGGTAGTGTGGGGGTCAGGTTCGAAAGAGTTTTGGCTTCATCCTGTCTGGGAAGCTATTCCAAGTTACTTTTCAGAGGGGAATTGATCCTACAATGATAATAAGTAACTAGGCCTGTTAGGAGAAGATTCCTAGATAGTCTAAATCAGGATCTGGGAGAGCCCTGAGAATGGGAAGTTATTAGAGAAAGATTTTTATTGAGGTGCAGAGGTGGGGGAGGGAAGAGAAGGAAAGTGGGTTGTAGAACCTCATTCTATGGGACCTGGTTTGGTGGAGCGTTGGTCAGTGGAGATAGGGAAGGCCACAGGGGAACAGATTGGAGGGAAAATGCTTGGTTTGGGGCCTGTGGATTTTTGAGGAACTTGTCTCTGTGGTTGTGTATGTGAAGTCCTTTAGATTGGGGAGTTGCCAGTCTGACTAGGAACGCACTTTTGCTGGCTGCTTTTAGCCTTCACTATGGTAACTGTAAGAGGTGGGGTTTGTTCCTTTGTTCTGGGGGGGGTGCTGGGGAGAGCAGGGTTTGGTGGTTCAGGATTTCTTAACTAGTGTAAACAGTAAAAATAGAATGGGTCCCAAGTTTTTTTAAGTTAGGAAAGATGAAGTCTAAACCTGTAACCTTTTTTATCTCCTTTGCTTATCTTTTAGCCTTCTACCACTTCACTCTTTATCTTCTTTTTTTTTCCACCCACATTTGTGGTTCTTAGAAGGTGCCAAAGTTTTTTGGTGCCAGTGTTCCTTTGCAGAATCTGAAACAGCTGCCCCCCCCTCCCCCCATTCTGTACATTGTATCCTCAGGGAGGACTCCTGGCCAGCTGGGGACTCTCCTGGGTGCTCCTCTTGTGCACTGACGGAGTACTTTGCAATTTCATAGTTGCTGATGTATTATAACTATTTTCTTGTCTAGAATGTGAGCATTTTCCCCCCAATTTTTTTTCATCTTTAAATGTACAGAAAAGTTGAAAGGGTAATACAATGAACACTTAATTTATCAGTTTACCTAGATTCACCAATTATTATTAACTTTTTCAAAATTTGTTCAGTTGCTCTATATAAACATTTTTCTGAGGCATTTGTAAGTAAACTCTAGGTACCAGGGTACTTTACACTTTAGTTCTTCAACATGTAACTGCTAAGAACGACATTGCTCTTACATAACTACAATATCACACAAGAAATTTTACATTGATGCAGTAACATTATTTAATTAAACATTTAAGAATGGTCTAAGAACCAGTGTCTGCTCTCTCTGAGCACTTGTGAGAAATGCAGACTCTTCCTACATTAGACCTACCGAATCAGGGTATCCATTTTAACAAGATTCCTAGAAGTGTTCCTCTCATGCACAGTCATTATTCATATTAAATTCACCAGTTGTCCCAGTGATGTCCTTGATAGCTTTTTTTAATCCAAGAATCAGTGAAATATTACATACTGCATTTAGTAGTCATGTCTCTAGGTTTGATTTCTAGCCCTTTTTTTTCCTCTTATTAAATGTTGATACTTTTGGAGAGGTTAGGCCAGTTTTGTAGATATCCTACAGTGTAGATTTGTGTAACTGTTTCTACTTTTGGCAAGAATTCTACCTATGTGAAGATGAATCTAAGGGCATTGCAATTATCGTCAGGTGGTTCTGTTAGTGGTGAGGCTAAGTTTAAACACTTGATTAAGAGGCATCTGCCAGATTTCTTTTTTTTTAATATATTTTATTGATTATGCTATTACAGTTGTCCCATTTCCCCCCTTTACTCCCCTCTACTCTGTATACCGTCTCCCACTCACATTCCCCCCTTTAGTTCATGTCCATGCGTCATACTTATAAGATCTTCAGCTTCTACATTTCTCGTACTATTCTTACCCTCTCCCTGTCTATTTCCTACCTACAATCAATGCTACTTATTCTCTGCACCTTTCCCCCCTCTCTCCTCTTCCCACTCCCCTGTTGCTAACCCTCCATGTGATCTCCATTTCTGTGGTTCTGTTCCTGTTCTAGTTGTTTGCTTAGTTTCTTTTGGTTTTGCTTTAGGTGTGGTTGTTAATAATTGTGAGTTTGCTGTCATTTTACTATACATGTTTTTTCTTTAATCTTCTTTTCTTAGATAAGTCCCTTTAACATTTCATAAAATAAGGACTTGGTGATGATGAACTCCTTTAACTTGACCTTATCTGAGAAGCACTTCCTCTGCCCTTCCATTCTAAATGAAAGCTTTGCTGGATAGAGCAATCTGGGTTGTAGGTCCTTGTCTTTCTTGACTTGCAATACTTCTTTCCAGCCCCTTCTTGCCTGTAAGGTCTCTTTTGAGAAATCAGCTGACAGTCTGATGGGAACTCCTTTGTAGGTGACTGTCCCCTTATCTCTTGCTGCTTCTAGGATTCTCTCCTTCATTTTTACCTTGGCTAATGTAATTATGATGTGCCTTGGTGTGTTTCTTCCTTGGTCCAACTTCTTTGGGACTCTCTGTGCTTCCTGGACTTCCTGGAAGTCTATTTCCTTTGCCAGAATGGGGAAGTTCTCCTTCATTATTTGTTCAAATACGTTTTCAATCTGTTGCTGTACCTCTTCCCCTTCTGGTACCCCTATAATTCGGATGTTGGAATGTTGAAAGATGTCCTGGAGGTTCCTAAGCTTCTCATTTTTTTGAATTGTTATTTCTCCATTCTTTCCTGTTTGGTTGTTTTTTTCTTCCTTCTGGTCCACTCTGCTGTTTTGAGTCCCAGTTTCCTTCCCATCACTATTGGTTCCCTGTGCATTTTCCTTCATCTCTTTTATGGTAACCTGCATTTGTTCATCTAACTTGCACCCAAAATCAACCAATTCTGTGAGCTTCCTGATCACCGGTGTTTTGAACTGTGCATCTGGTAGGTTAGCTATATCTTGGTCGCTCAAAAGAATGAGTTTTGGGGCACTGATTTGTTTTTTCTGTTTGAGCCATCTCTCTCTCTCTCTCTTTTTTTTTTTTTTTAAGTCTGGTCGCTCCTGCGATGGTGAGGGGCGGAGCCTTAGGTGTTCACCAGGGCTGGGCACCCCAGTTGCTAGATTGTGACGTTGTATGTGAGGGTGGGGTCAAGAGGGAACAATGGCGATAGCTCCATTTTCCGTGGGATCTCAGTCCCTTCCCTGGGATCCTGGGTTGCGTGCTCTGCCCTGCTCTACAATCACCGCCTCACTGGGTCTGCCGGCTGCTGCTTGCGCAGTCAGGTCCACCCGCTGTGATCTTGTGCGCCACAGATGCCTTACGCGCTCCCGGTTGCCTTGTGTGCCCAATTCTCCCTGCTCTCTGCGCTGAGCTGCAACCCTGGCCCGGCTGTTTGTCTCCGCCCCTTCTACTGGTCTGGATAAACGGGTCTATCTCAACTTCTTGGCTGTCCGACTTTCATTCAGATAAATTTTCTATCAGTTCTGGGTGTTATTCTGCCTCTAAATTGTTGTTGTTCCAATCTTGGTTATGTGTGGAGGTATGGGGCGTCCACCTATGCCTCCATCTTGCCGGAAGTCCATGCACCTGCCAGATTTCTGCATTGTGAAGGCACTTGTTCCGTTTTGTACTTAATCATTAATTGCTGTGATGATCTGGTAGGGGTTTCTAATTGGTCTTTGTGTCCCTACCACCTAACAAGGTCCTGGGACATGATAAGTGATCAGTCATGGATGAGTTAATGAATGACAAAATAGGTCATCAAAGCTATATATTCTACAATACCAGTTTTAGAGACCGTTCTTTCTTGTTTTCTCACTCAGTCTGGGTAACTTTTTAGACTAGTCAAGTGCAGGCATCTTTTCTCCTGGCTCTCCCAAGAAAACTAGAGTCCTCTTCTTCCTGTAGGCTTTCCTCAGCTGTGTTAAATAAAGTTTCTCTGTCTTTTAGTCCCATTGTTCTAAAACAAAACCTTTTTCCTTTTGTCTCTTTTCTCTTGTGCCTCCAGTCCAGATGCTGGTTTCATCTTCTTTGCTTTTCTCTTCAGAACAGAGTCATCCAGTTTCTTGTGGAAACAGGGACCTCCTGTGCATCCGTATCAGTTGTCTGTTAGGAAGGCTGAGTGCAGTTTTCTACTAAACACTTCCGTTGTTAATGATCCCAGTCGTGTGGGGTGGAAGCTAAGTAAATGAACATAGATATCCAGTTCTTACTGCAGATAGTCACTTCTGGAGCTTTTTGTTTAATTTTGTTCCTTCACTTGATCTCTCATCTCTTCGTGCTCTGTGCTCCAGCCCCATTGTTTTTCTTTTTTTCCTAAGTCCTAGGAGATGCTGCCTTGTCTCTGTTACCTCTGTCTATAATGCTTTTCCCCTAGACTCACTTGACTGCCTCTTCCTGGTCTTTCAGATTTCACCTCAAATGTTATCAAAGCAGAAAGGCCCTTCCTTGAAGGATTGTACAGAGTTTCATTACCATTACCCTGATTAATTTTTTCCTAGCACTGATACCTGTCGTATTTATGCCATTACTGCAGTGTATGTTTCATGAAGGCACAGGTTTTGGTCTTGTTCTGTGCTGTCTGGAATAGTGCCTGAATGGATAAGACACTCAAATATTTGCTGATTGAGTGGCTAAGTGGTTGACTGAACCTTTTTTTAAGGTTTACCTTTTACCCTTTGCTTAGTGTTTTTGCTAACCATTGTGTCTCCTGATGTCTGTGTCAGGGCAGTTCTTTCGTTTTACTGCCCCTGTGTTTCCCATTGCCTCAAGAAAATAAGTAAAGGAACAAAATGAGAGTGATTAAATGTTTTATTGTGATTAACAAAAATTACCTTTAAAAATAATTATAATCACACTAGTCATAATCTTTAAAAAATAATAAAGCCTAGCTAAATGCCGTTTTTCTCATAGATTTATGTACCTGGAAGGAGATTGACGGCTTCTATGTGCCATATAAGTTCCTGATATAAAATGTATTTGATGAATTGATGGCATGTAAGTGATGGCTTATTTAATCCAGTCACTCTACAGCAAATGGGGAACTTTTCACACTGTGTTTGACTCTTAGTTTTCATCAAGGCTAAGTGTTTTTGGGTTTTTTTTGGACCATGATATTGTATTTGTGATTAGAAAGGCTACATTTTGGGGGAAAATACTGTAAATTTTCTCTTGTTTACATGGAACATGTATGTTTTTATACCTCTTGCTTTGTTACCCCTCCTTTTCCCCTCCTTCCTCCTCCCCCAACCATATTATATTTTAGAAGGTGACAGACTTAGAGGATTTAGTAAAAGAGGCAGGTGAGTCTTAATTACAAGGGTTACCTTGGTGTTTCTTTCTTTCTTTTTTTTTTTTTTTGACAGTTACTGGGAGATTTGAGAGTTGAGATTCAATAGCTGTGTTAACTCTGTTTAATGCAAAAGCAGCCTGGCATCCTTGTGACTGCACTGGTAATCCACAGTCCTATATCTTCTGCATTGTGACAGTTAATGTTACTGTGGGTGCTCTTAAGACTAAATTTTCTGATTTGCATTTAAATGAACCATCCTAACATTGCATTACCTTAACCTTGCTGTTAAAAAAAATTGGCATTGAGTAGCATGGTAAAGATATTCTAAAGCTTTGGAGCAGACATGGTTTAAGAATGATGTGGCCATTCTGTTGTAAATGAACACTTAATGTCTTTGAAGAAGGTATGTAGCTCTTTGCGTGAAAGAGGCAGTTTGCCAGCAATCAGTCTCCTTAGTTCTGATGGAGCTATGCTTTTACTTTCTGCTGGCTTCTTCATTCCTTCATCATAAAGATTGCTGGTCAGACGCCTACATCTCTTCCTCTTTCTGAATTTATAGTGAACTTTTTGCTTTATAGGCAAGACTGCTGTTTATAAGGTAATGAAGACTGAATAACTACAGTTTAACTTTTTCTTTAGTTCCACTAAACTTGATTCCTCCTGGAAAAACCTAAGGTTGCTGTAATTCATTAAGGTTGGCTAACTCTAGTAGGGTTTGTAATAGATCTTGTGATGGAGTGCTCTGTAAGTTAATTGGAAAACTTAGAAACTGGCAAGAGTTTAAAACTTATTTGTTTAGCTACTCTAAACAATATCATTAATTGTAGAGAAGCAGAGATATGACTAAGATTAAGGCAGGAGCTTTGTCTTTGTAGGTTGTAAATACTTTAAAATCAGGTTGCATAAGTTCAGTTCAACTAATACTGTGTTTGCTCTGCATAAAGCATCTTCCTTGCCAGCAACTTAAGGGCTATAAAGAAACATAAACATAGGATCACCCTTAAACTTAAAATATAGCTATGAAGGCCACAGGCTAAACCTGGGGGAAATTAATTACATTTAATAAAACAATACAGAGGCTATGGAGAGATAATATAAGTGAAAGGAATACCAGAATTTCAGGGCTGGAAGGACTTGGAGCTTACAATTGAACCTCTTTCATTTTATAGATGAGAAAACTGAGGATCCGGAGAGGTGAAGTGATTGCCCAAGGTCAGCTAATAAGTTAGTGACAAAGCTGGTACCAGAAGCTCTGTTCTTTCCAGAGAACATATTCTCATTAGATTTTATATACTTCTACTTTTTGAAATTCTTTTAGCGTTGGGGTCACCAAAAGCATAACTCACCTCTGTAGTATAGTTTAGTAGTGTTCAGTGTCACTCTTGGCAGGGCCTTTGATTAAAGATGCTGTGCAAGGGAGTCTGCTTCCATCATGGTTATTGAAAGACACACTGAGTGGGTCCCTAATTTTCCAGTATTAGTGTATTTTGAGTTTCTCAGTGTGAGTGAGTGAGTCCTTTGCCTTAACACCTTCAGTGGGAGTGTGTATCTGGTGAACTTTTATGGGGATGCCTAGAGACCTCCTCAGAGACATTAATTACTTAAGAGGATGTTGAGTTCTGGAATGAAGAATTGGAAGGGATTTTAGGGGAAAATCTTGTACAGTAGTTGCAAAGTGTTGTCAAACTGTTGTCAAACAGGGCAAACGTAGTACTCAGACATGTTTGCTTGACCCACACAATGGTAAATTTTCTTGGAACTAGTTTTGCCAATGTCAAAGTTGGGAGATTTCATGTGAAAATCTGCATCTCTAGATACTTTAAAATCAGGTTGCATCTCTTGAAAAATCTGATGACTTGATAACCCTGGGTCTTCATGATAAAGATTGCCTAGAGCTGCTGGGCAGCTGGACACCTGTATTCCTGATTAACCAGTCCTGGTCCCTCTTAGCAGTCCCTAACAGTCTAGCATAGAGTCAGGTGTCATTGGCAATTCATTATTATGCTTATACTCTGCCTTTATTGGAGTTAAGAAAGTGAAATTATTTTGTAACCCAAAGTATCAAAATTAGGAAAAGAGGAGACCAAGGAAGCTTTAAAAAAATTATTAACATCTGTACAAATTTTCAGGAGACTCTCACTCTTTCTCTAGGACAAGCTTAGTTTTTCTTCAAGTTTCAGAAGCTGTTTTCTGTTTCTTCTTTTTCTTTTTTCCTGACTGGACTTGCCCAGTGTTTGCAGGCTCACCTTGGGCAGTTTCCTCCCTCTTTCCTCCTTCTTCTAGGTATCTCCTTCTTCTCCACAGCTTCCCTTGGCCTGAGACCCTATCTCTCAGACCAGTGCTCTCATCTTGGTTCCCAGTTTTGCTCATGTAGGAAAAGTGGGCCTGAGCTGTGGGTTCTAAAGCAGTAGGATGCTTGTGTACTGCTTGGACCTTGATTTGCTGGTTTTCAAGTTACCAACTCTTCAGGCCTAGTGCTTTTCCCCAGGCAGGGAATGGGCTAACTGGCTTTAGTTATTTCTTGGCTCCCACCCTCTACAACCCTTGAAAGATTTTCTGTTATATTTGTGTCAATGCAGTGGCTATGGAATGCTAGGATAAGAAGTGCAGAATCCTTTGGGTAAATCATTCTTTCTGAAAAGTCTTATCTGTGACATTTGATGACATTTGCTTGAATTGTTATTAGCCCTTTAGCAATCTAGAGCACTCCATCTTTAAAC
Organism: Phyllostomus hastatus; assembly: GCF_019186645.2. Taxonomy (NCBI): domain Eukaryota; kingdom Metazoa; phylum Chordata; class Mammalia; order Chiroptera; family Phyllostomidae; genus Phyllostomus; species Phyllostomus hastatus. The sequence goes on along the minus strand of NW_025333611.1, from coordinate 29,039,390 downwards.
TTTTAAACTTTAAAAGTTTACTGACCTGGGCTGATCAGCTTAGTGGACAAAGAACCTTTAAAAACTAAAGTATAGGCCTGACATAGTATGTGTGGAGAGTGCATTTGCCCACATGGAATGAAACAAATTCCCTGGAAACTGTCATTCTGTATTACCAGATTAAGCAAATCTGAATTCCTTTTGGCACCCCATCTCCAGTGATTCTAGAATTTTTTGATAGTTAGATAAGTCTTAATGAAATGTTAGATGATATCTGCACTGATATCTTCAACATTATCTAAAAGGATCTACCTCTTTGTTGTCACTCAAGCATGCGTTTATGGGAGATGGTGAAAACAGATATTTTTATTTTTTAAAACTTTTAAAAGATTTTATTTATTTTGTTTTAGACAGAGGGGATGGGAGGGAGAAAGAGAGGGAGAGATACATCAATGTGTGGTTACCTCTCTTGTGCTCCCTACTGGGGACCTGGCCCAGGCATTGTACCCTGACTGGGAATCGAACTGGCAACCCTTTGGTTTGCAGGCCAGCACTCAATCCACTGAGCCACACCAGCCAGGGCAAGATACTTTTATATTAAAGTTGTCAAGAGTGGGCTAGTCACAGATATGTGCTTTTCTATCTTGTGCTGGTTATTTTAATACAGATTTTAACAATTAAAATGAAATTAAAAAAACAGTTCTTCAGACACACTAGCCACATTTCGAGACAGCTCTCCTTTCCCCTCCTTTTCTTCTTTTCCTCTATTTTTCTTCTCCTCTTCTTTCCCCTTCCTCTCTGTTCCTCCTCTCCTCCTATCCCTCTCTTTCTCCATCCTTTCTCCCTCCCTGTCCCTCTCTTTCCCATTTTCCTTATACTTTCCCTCCCTTCCTTCTTCCAACTCTCTCCCACTTTCTACTTCTTTCTGTATATATATACACGTATTTAATACATTTTTTCTTAACTATAAGCAAGTTGCAGACATCATTACATGATGTTTCATTATATGAAAAAAGAACATTACAATATAATGATAAAAATTTGAAAATTTGATATTGATACAATATCTAATTCATAATCCATTTTCAAACTTTATCATTTCAATGATAATTTTATCATTTCAATATTTTTTTTTCTTCCAGAGGGTAGGCTGGGGAAAGGGGGCAAAGAAGAAAAATTGGGACAACTGTAATAAGCATAAACAATAAAAATGTGTTTAACTTTCAAAATTTTTTTCTTCCAGTATAATTTCCATCCAGAATGACTGCATTTAGTCATGTTTTTTTAACCTCCTTTAATCTGAAAGAATTTTTTAATCTTTGTTTTTCTTACCTAATTTTTGAACACTATAGTCACTTATTTTGTAGAGTATTCCTCACTTTGAGTTTGATGTTTCCTCATGAGGAGATTGAGGTTATATAATTTTGGTAGGAAATACGAACAGAAAGTCAAACCTGCGACCTTTTGGTTCACAGGCCAGTCAGTGCTCAGTCCACTGAGCCACACCAGCCAGGGGTCTTAGAGTGTATCTTGTAAAGAGGTACAAGATGTTAGTTTGGATCATTATTGGGGATGTTAATTTTGATCATTTGATCAGGGTGGTATGTGCCAGGTTTCTCTAAAGTTACTATATTATACCCCCTTTGCTATCAATAAATAATCTCTTGGGAGTTACCATGAGACTGTGTAAATAAATATGTAGTTTCTTAGTAAACTTTCACCCACTCGGTTGAGCATTCTTTGATGATTCTTGCCTGAATCAATTATTATGATGGTTCTTAAGTGGAGATTTTTTTTTCTAAATATATTATTTCTTTTACATTTATTAGTTGGTACTCTTCTGTATGGGAGAACTTTTCTTCTCTATTCATATTAGCATGGGCTCATGGATTCTCATTTTTTCCCAGTAGATTATAATCTACTTTCATTTAATTTTCACAAAAACCCTCTGAAGGTAATGTCTTATTTTATAAATGAGGAAGCAAGTTCAAAGTGGTTAGTGATAAGCATGCCTCTTGATTGCATCAGCCTTTTTACATCTTGTAAAATAAAGATTCTTTTTATTACAAAAATGACTTTCTAAATACCTGTGTAATTTTATAATAACGGAAAATATAGTTAAGCAAAATGGAATGTTAAAACTACCCACCACCCCCAACTCTAAGGTACAACATTGTTGTTAATATTTTGGTTTATATATCCAGATATCTTATCCTCCCTGCAGTTATACTTTATATTGCATGTTATATATGAAATATACATCTTCAGTTTGTATTTTGAACATTTACTCATAAACTTCCACAACTTTGCTCCATTAAAAACATTTTTTTTTAAATTTGAGAGAGAGAACGAGAGAAGGAAACATCAGTTTGTTCCACCTGGTTATGCATTCATTCATTGATTTTTGTGTGTGCGCTGACCTGGGATCAAACCTACAACCTTGGTATATCTGGATGACACTCAGTCAACTAGCTCTCTGGCCAGGGCTCCTCCATTTTTTAAATTTATTTTATTTTATTTTTTAAAAAGATTTTATTTACTTATTTTTAGAGAGGGAAGGGAGGCAGAAAGAGAGAGAGAGAGAGACATCAATGTGCAGTTGCTGGGGGCCATGACCTGCAACCTGGGCCTGTGCCCTGACTGGGAATCGAACCTGTGATGCTTTGGTTTGCAGCCCGTGCTCAATCCACTGAGCTACGCCGGCCGGGGTGGTTCCTCCATTTTTTAAAAGAGAATTTATTTATTTATTTTTAGAGAGAGGAGAAGGGAGGGAGAGAGGGAGAGAAAAGAAAGATACATTGGTTGCCTCTCACATATCCCGCAACCCAGGCATGTGCCTTGACCTTTCTGTTTGGGAGATGACACCCAGCCCATTGAGCCACACCAGTTAGGGCTCCTCCATTTTTTAAAGGAGAAATTTTATGTATACAAAGAAGCTAAAAGAATAAATCTGTGAATAAATTGCCTAGTCATGTGTTCTCCACCTAGAGGTAACAATTATGAGTATTTTTTATAATTTATCACTGTATGTATGTTTTCACTTTTGCTGAACCATTTGAAAATTGCAGTCATTTTGACACCTAAATATTTCAACATGCATCTCCTAAAAATAGTCATTTTTGTACATAGCCACAGTTTCATTTTCACACCTATGAAACTGAGCAGTAATTTCATAATATCATCTAATATTATATCATCTAATATTTAATATTAATAATTTACCAATTTTCCTTCAACTGACTTAATAGCCATTTGTTTCAAACCAGGCTTCAAACTGGATATATGTATTAGATTCTTATGTCTCCTGGTCCTTATAGGCTAGAATAGTCCTCCCATCTTCTCTCAAATATTGACTGAATAGTTAAGGCCTCATTGTCTTTTTAGAATGCTGTACATTCTGTATTTGTTTCCTCATGGTGGGTATTTTTTTAAACCATGCATCCGTATCCTCTATAAACAGGTATTTCCTATAAACTTGAAATTCAGTCTAGATTAGGGTGGTTTCTTAATATGCAGTTGAGTTTACATTAGGAAAATTTTGTTTTTGTTTTCACCAACAGGAATTTAGCATTTCCTTCTGTATTAATGTAGACAACAAACCAGTTTTAAGTTGAATCTGTAACTTTGTCACCAGTAGGAATTTCAGTGCTTTTTGCATCTGTAGTAATTATAATATGATGTGTTGAAAAAATGTGCGTGTTTATTACTGTGAAGTAGATATAAGATTTCTTAACAGATTTTGTTAGTAATGAAGCACCTATATTGCTCTATTGTACATTTGTTTGTAAACTATTTTGATAGCTAAATTTTAATGTTTCTTTTATACACCTTTGAATTGTATTTCATGCATTTAAAACGCATTCCAATAAAGGGTCTCTAGCTGCACTGTTCAATACAGAAACCATTAGCCACATGTGGCTATTGAGCACATGATGTGGCTTGTTTATATTTAAATGTACCCTAGGTGCAAAACATTCCAGATTCTGAACACTTAACGTCTATGTAAAATATCTCCAGTTATTTTTTAAAAATTCTGATTATATATTGAAAAAATATTTTAAATATATTGTGTTAAATAAAGTGTAAGTTTCTCCATTTCTTTTTACTTTATTTCAATGAGACAAGTTGCTTTATAGGTGTTAATAGACTGCATAGGGATCCATGGCATTGAAAAAGGTGTAGAATCCTCACAGAGAGGCTTCATTAGACTGAGGTTGAACATTTAATTTTGCTGTTGCATGACTATCTTTGCTCAGTTTATAGTAACACTGAGGCTCTTGAAAACAACACTTTTTTTTCATCAAGAATACTTTATAGGTAATGTATGATACTTTATATTTTGTCATACTAGGGAGCATATAATATCAGGTGTTTCATTATTTGCAATGCTAAGTTAATTTGTTTAAGGACATGACTGTTAAATTTCAACATTGTAAAGGTACTTCCTACCTCTTTGCAATTAGTGGGTAACCTGTCAGGTGATACTTTGGCACTTTACAGGTATCCTGTCCCCCTTTCATCTAATTGTGTTGATATTCATTGGTAATACTTACCTGAGTCAGTTATTACACTGGGGTTTGCAAAATGGTCATTTTCTAATCCTAGTCTATATTCATAGTAAAGAAATTTCTTCCTACCTTCTTTCTTTTGTCATAGGATGGATCGATCTATCACAGTTGTCAGTCACAGTTAACAGTCATTGTTCTTGATACTCAGATTGTCGTAAATTTGGGCAATAGAGCCTTTGGTTCCTGTGTCTTTTTGATATGATCATGTTAGTTTTTATGCCCTTTCTTGCTTTCTGCACAATATGATATCTCAGACCTGGAATAAGCCTTTTTTTTTTTTGAGGAGCACTGATTGTTGTTGGTTGGTTGCGGTTTATTAAGTGATCTGTTTGACAGGTAGTTTATAATTTTTGATGATTATATCATACACTGTGGTTGTAAACATTGTTATTCAGTTTTTTTAACATGCATCTTAGTAGTTCATTTAGATAAAATTCTAGATGTTGAATTTGAGTTATAAGAATGCACCCTTTTTGGTTTTGAAGTTCTGTCGGCAGTGTGTTGTTTGGAAAGTTTATTTGTGTTTACTTCAACTACATAGCTTTCCTATCTTTTTGTCTTTAATCTTTAAGACGCTATTAGAAGCAAAACCTAACTGCTTGGTGTTTTCATTGAAGTCTTTCCTCCTAGTCTTAAAGCCTCTGTCTAATGGAAGTTTACTTTGTTGCTGATAGTGATGCTTGACTGAGTGTTTCTTGAGATTTCTTCTGACTGTGAATGATAGTAGCTGTAGGTGCAGAGGGCGTCAGACTTCAGCCTTATGTTTTAATAGAGTAAGACAAGATGTTCTGTGTAATGATTAGATAATACTGTACTATAAATACTGTACAGTAAGAAAAAGAAGATTCTTTTGTATTAGCCTTCTTTCACTTTTCATCCTCCTTCTAAGTTGGCATGGAAAAACTGGAAGTAGAACTGTCTTGGTGCCAGAGAAGCCCAAGGTAAAGGCTCTCATGTTTGGGAGTGCCCTCTTGTAGTACCTCTAATGTTTGTAAACTTGAAATCTTAAGAGGCCCTAGGAATTATGGGGCCTTCACATGGAGGCTAGTAAGAATTTTTTTCATTTTGTGGTGACTGTACATTTCCTGATATAAAAGTCCTTAAGTAGGAGATTTGTTACATATTTCATTGTTTGTGTTTAATATTTGCCTGACTTTGTTTTTTTGTTTCTATTTCAGAAATGACTGCTGTCCACGCAGGCAACATAAACTTCAAATGGGACCCCAAAAGTCTAGAGATCAGGACTCTGGCAGTTGAAAGACTGTTGGAGCCTCTTGTTACACAGGTAAGAATCTGAAAACTCATCATACACAGTTGTTTGATAACATGGTTCCATAGCAGTAGGTCTGGGTAACAAACAGAGCAGGGTTATTTAGTTCAAAGGTTTAATTTAAGTGCTTGAGTTTAGGTTGATGGTACTTACATGATTTGGCTCTACTGATAATTAAATGTTAATGTGTGGATTTATTTAACCCTTTAGAAACAACCTTTCAGTCTTGTTGGCAGTAATACGGGCTAGTAGTGTGTAGTGCAACTTTCCAAATGTTTGCACTTTGCAGACATTTTCTTGGCACCACTCTTTTCTTGGAATATCCAAGAAAGATGGGATATGGAACCTTGACTGTTAAGTCTCTTCATCCTGTTTAATACCTTTCATAGTCTATTAACAGGTAATTTAATTTGAGGGTATAAGTTTGGTATGTTCTGTTACAAATACAGTATCACAATGTGATGACAATGTGATGACATTTCATTAACTATTAATAGCTAGCTTTGCACTTTTACTGTTCTGGCACAGTTTGCTAGTGTGCGTGTGTGTGAGAGAGACAAAATGTAGTACCATGTGCTATCCTTTAAAAAAAAACTCCATTCGGATTGATAAATATAAACTGATATTATAAATAAATATATATACACATGCACATACTCACACGTGTACGTGTGTGTGTATATATATGTGTGTATATATATGTGTATATATATACATGTTTTAAAAATATGTAAGACTGTGTGGTAAGACTCAGGGATATTTACTTTATTGGAGCCCATCTACCACAGCTGTCAGTAGGTCTTTGTGTGACAGATTATGCTAATAACCAATCTTTAGTCGTCTTCGTTGTACAGATTATCTGGTATTATATGTATTTACGATGGTTAATGTTCTGGGACCTAAAACACCCTCATAGTAGGCTACTTTGGACAGCTGTTTCTTTTTTAAGGGCCTCCACTAATTCATTGCTGAAATTTGAGTAAACTGTGAAAAGATTTCAGAAGTAAGTTATGTCAAAACACTTTGCATAGGTTGAAATGGGAAAAATGTGACCTCCAAATAAAGCTGAGTTCATTGTTGACCTCTTTCTGTAATTTTTTTTTAAAAAGTTTAATTTATTAAGGGTGACATTAGTTAATAAATTATATTGGTTTCAGGTGTGCAATTCTATAATGTATCATTTGTATATTGTATTGTGTTCACCATCCCAAGTCAAATCTTCCATCACCATTTATCCCCCGCATGCCCTCTTCCATCTCCCTCCATACCCTGGAACTTACTGATGACATAAAAACAAGTAGAGATGCCTAACTTGCTTCTACTTTAGTTTTTATTTATAAAACGAAGCTAAAAGCCAAATGATCATGTTTGAGGAATTAAAATATTTATTACATTTCTTATCTTACACATGGAGAGTTATTTTGGAATCTGAATAGAGTGTCATCATTATATATTTTAAATATGGAAAGAGTTCAATGTTATTTTTTAAAGCTTGACAGAATCTCATAAATGTGATGTTTCATTTTTATGATTTATTCTTGCTATCTTTAAAGATGGTAGTCTTTCTGTTATTTTCATTTTAATTGACTGCAATTTAATTTTTCAAAATGGAAATTTTAGGTTACGACTCTGGTAAACACTAATAGTAAGGGGCCCTCTAATAAGAAGAGAGGTCGTTCTAAGAAGGCCCATGTTTTGGCTGCATCTGTTGAACAAGCAACTGAGAATTTCTTGGAGAAAGGGGATAAAATTGCAAAGGAGAGCCAGTTTCTCAAGGAGGAGCTTGTGGCTGCTGTGGAAGATGTTCGAAAACAAGGTAGGTTAATACTGCTTTTTATATAGAGAGAGGCCTTTCTAGAAAATGAATTCTTGAAGGTGACTTTTTGAGGTTAATATTCCTATTTTTAAAATAAATTTTATCTATCTATCTGTCTGTCTATTTGTTTGTTTAAGAGAGGGAAAGAGCGGGAGATAAACATCAGTGTGTGGTTGACTCTTGCGCATCACTTACTGGGGACCTGGCCCACAACCCAGGCGTATACCCTGTCTGAGAATCAAACTGGCAACCCTTTGGTTTGCAGGCTGGTGCTCAATCCACTGACCCACACCACCCAGAGTAACATTCTCATTCTTATGCTTGCCAATTGCTCAATTACTAATAATATTCAGTTATTGGAGATATATGAAGTTGTACTGGCTGACATTTTAATCAGGTGAGATAGTAACAAAGGGACATTTTTTTGGAGAATCTGAATCCACTTCTCTTGGTTGTTCCAAGTAAAAGTTGAGTCTTAGAAATGTTGTAACACAATTGGATAGAAAATAAATGGGGCAGAAGTTTTCCTTTTTATCCTATGTAATACCTTTTTTTAGTTCATGCTGAAGGTATAGGAGTGATAAAATGAAAAATGTCCAGCAATTTTGAAAATACCATAGAAATTGTCCCATTCTGTCAGACTGGTATGTTAAATCAGGCATACATATTTGCACTGGTTTGAGTTTGAAATACATTGAATGTGGGCCTAAAAAAAATCATATGTCGGGAAAACTCAGTTAGTAGACAGTGAAATTATACTCACAGGTTAACTATAGTTACTATTATAAAAACTGTCATCACTCTGAGGCTACAAGTATGATAAGAGGACTTAAATGTGAAAAATTAACTTCTTGTAACCTGTAGGTTGTTGTTAAACTTGTGATCCAGCAGGAGAACTTCAACAAAGACATAGCTTTCTGTAGGATTGTTGGATATCAGCTGAGGGGAACTGAGCCCCTATTCTGTGCAGGTGTTTTATTGGCCTTTGGGAGAATGTCAGTGGCTCTCTGATGGCTGACAGCAATATGCAGCGTAGTCCTTTGGAGTGTTAAGTCAAATACATCCCTGGGACAGTACCCCAAAAGGGGCAGTGGGTTAAATGAGAAACGCCATCTTTAGTTCTGAATTTTTGAATTAAAAACCTTAAATGGTAAATATTTTTCTCAGTTTTCAGGCTGAAGATTAATATTTCTTATACTGCAAATGATGAGATTATTTAAATTCATAAGACTAGCTAAGTGGATGTATTAGTTTCCCATCTAGGGCTATAATATATAAGTTATTACACACTTGGCTTAGAACAACAGAAATTTATTCTCTCACATATCTGGTGGCCAGATGTCTGAAGTCAAGGTGTCAGGGTGGATTCTTTCTTCAGGACTCAGAGGAAGAATCTGTTCCATGCTTCTTCCTAGCTCTAAGGTTGCTGGCATCCTTGGTGTCCCTGTAGATACATCACTTTAGTCTCTGCCTTTGTTGTCACACGACATTCTCCCTGTGCATCTGTGTTCAAAGTTCCCTCTGATAAGTACATCAGTCATTGACTTAGGGTCCACTCTAATCCAGTATGACTTCATCTTACTTTGATTATATCTGCAAAGACCCTGTTTCCAAATAAGACTACTTTCACAGCTTCTGGGTAGACATGAATTTTGGGGGACACTGTTTAGTCCATTAGAAAGAGTTTTGAATTAATTTATTTTAAAGTAGTTGACCGGTTCAAGACAATTTTTGAGCTGCTTGTTGAGAAAATCAGGATGGCTATTACTACATTGTCTTCTGTGTGAAAATTTTATTCCTCAGCCTTTTTGCCCCCTGTAATGGAACTTACAATACTAACAGATGAATTTGTCCAAGTGTTCATTGAGTCTAGTAACTAAGACTTTTTTTCAAAATACATTTAGTTGTTATAGGTAACTTTTTCATTCTGTAAGTGTTCCCTTATTTCAGAATTTCTCTGATGCAAATCTGTAGCATTCATGATAAGAATATATCCTCCCCCCAATTTTGAATGCATTTCTAAATTTTCCTGTTATTTTTGTTTATATCTGAGAAAATCTTTTATGTGGCTCTGAATCATAAGTACTTGTCTGTTCTAGCCCAACTTTGCAATTAGTTATGATCATGATCTATTCACCATAAATTGCCTTTTCCTGGCGGGGGGACTAAAACAAATATAACTGCCTCTCATCATCATTACTGCATCAGATAGAAAGAGCTGAAGTGCCTTGCTTTTTTTCTGTTGGCTTATTTTCTTTGGAGATTTAACAAATGGTGTTGAAATGTCTCTCCTATCATTAATAGAACAAAGAATACATATTATGAAAATGGTTAAGCACAGATTCTTTAATCAACCAAGCCTTATCAGTTATGATGTTGAAAGTGTTTACTTATTATTTGAAACCCTGTAGTGGTGTTAATATATCTACAGATTCTTTGATACCCTTCCTTTAAAAAGTGAAGCCCAATTTTGATCCTTTTAAATATGTGGGACTCAGAGACTCTTGCCTTTGTAAAAGATGGAATGTGGTGGAAGGGATACTATATACTTTCAAAGGGAAGTCATAAAAAGTGTATAGTATTCACCTGGCTCTTTCTTATGGATTATTCAGTGTGGGGGAAACTGGTTGCTATATTATGAGGACACTCAGGAGCTCCAGTGGAGAGGAACTGAGGTCTCCTGCCAGCAGTCAGCACCAGTTTGCTGAGCATGTGAGTAAGCCACTTCGAAGCAGATGCTCCAGCTCCAGTCAGGTTTCGGATGATAGCAGCTCCAGCCAACCCCGAGTTTCTGAACAGAAATCAGGGAGACAATAAATGTGTTTATTTTGAGCTACCAACTTTTAGGGTAATTTTTTAGGTTGAAAAAAATACAAACACATTTCCCAGGGCTGGCTTCAGTGGCCCTGAGCACTTAGGCAAAACTGACCTAAATGCTCTGAATTTTATTGGTGTATAAAACACAGAGTAATTGTGATTTATCTAGAGCTTCATAGCATGTTGACTAATGGAGTAGTTAGAATTCTTTGTACTTCAAGTCTGTTGCTTTTCCACTAGAACTTGATTGCTAAAGGATATATGGGAAGATTTTGTTTATTTATATTTTTAAAAGCATTTTTTATTGATTATGCTATTACAATTTTTCCAGTTTTTCTCCCCTTTCCCCCCTCCCTTCTGTCCCCCAACCCTCTAGCATTCCCCCCCTTAGTTCATGTCCATGGGTTGTACATATAAGTTCTTTGAGTCCTTTGTTTCCGATACCATTTTTTAATCTCTTCCTGCCTCTTTTATGCCTACTAATTATGCTGCTTCTTCCCTGTACCTTTTATTCCCTATTCCCTCCCTTCCCCCTCCCCACTGAAATCCCTCCATGTGATCTCTATTTCTCTGATTTTGTCCCTGTTCTGGTTGTTTGTTTAGTTTTTGTTTTCGTAGTTCTTCTTTTCTTTTAGCTTCATTTGTTGATAGTTGTGAGTTTGTTGTCATTTTACTGTTCATATTTTTTATCTTTTTCTTGGATAAGTCCCTTTAATGTTTCATATAATAATGAGTTGGTGATGATGAACTGCTTTAACTTGACCTTATCTGGGAAGCACTTTATCTGCCTTTCCATTCTAAATGAAAGCTTTGCTGGATAGAGCAATCTGGGATGTAGGTCCTTGTCTTTCTTGACTTGCAATACTTCTTTCCAGCCCCTTCTTGCCTGTAAGGTCTCTTTTGAGAAATCAGCTGACAGTCTGATGGGAACTCCTTTGTAGGTGACTGTCCCCTTATCTCTTGCTGCTTCTAGGATTCTCTCCTTCATTTTTTACCTTGGCTAATGTAATTATGATGTGCCTTGGTGTGTTTCTTCTTGGGTCCAACTTCTTTGGGACTCTCTGAGCTTCCTGGACTTCCTGGAAGTCTATTTCCTTTGCCAGAATGGGGAAGTTCTCCTTTATTATTTGTTCAAATACGTTTTCAATCTGTTGCTGTACCTCTTCCCCTTCTGGTACCCCTATAATTCGGATGTTGGAATGTTGAAAGATGTCCTGGAGGTTCCTAAGCTTCTCATTTTTTTTGAATTGTTATTTCTCCATTCTTTCCTGTTTGGTTGTTTTTTTCTTCCTTCTGGTCCACTCTGCTGTTTTGAGTCCCAGTTTCCTTCCCATCACTATTGGTTCCCTGTGCATTTTCCTTCATCTCTTTTATGGTAACCTGCATTTGTTCATCTAACTTGCACCCAAAATCAACCAATTCTGTGAGCTTCCTGATCACCGGTGTTTTGAACTGTGCATCTGGTAGGTTAGCTATATCTTGGTCGCTCAAAAGAATGAGTTTTGGGGCACTGATTTGTTTTTCTGTTTGAGCCATCTCTCTCTCTCTCTCTCTTTTTTTTTTTTTTTAGTCTGGTCGCTCCTGCGATGGTGAGGGGCGGAGCCTTAGGTGTTCACCAGGGCTGGGCACCCCAGTTGCTAGATTGTGACGTTGTATGTGGGGGCGGGGGCAGGGGCGGGAGGGAACAATGGCGGCACCCCCACTCTCCTGGGATCTCAGTCCCTTCCCTGGGATCCTGGGCTGCGTGCTCCGCCTTGGTCCACAATCGCAGCCTCACTGGGTCCGCCAGCTGCCGTTGCGTACTCAGGGTCCACCCACTGTGCACCCCAGATGGCTCACTCGCTCCTGGTTGCCTTAGGGGCCCAGCTCTCCCCGCACTCCGCGAGCTGTGACCCGCGCTTGTCTCCGCCCCTCCTACTGGTCTGGATGAATGGGTCTACTTTAACTTCTTGGCTGTCTGACTTCCATTCAGATAAATTCTCTGTCAGTTCTGGGTGTTATTCTGGCTCTAAATTGTTGTTGTTCTAATCTTGGTTGTGCGTGGAGGTACGGTGCATCCACCTATGCTTCCATCTTGCCGAAGTCTCATGTTCTTTCATTTGGACCATATTTCTTTGTCTTGGCAAAGCTGATAGGTTGTAAGGGGGTGGGGCTTTAGGTAATCACAGGGGCAGGGCAACCATCTTTGCTGCCCTGCCCTGTGGTGCTGCCTGTGGGGGAGGGGCCAGTGAGGGAACAGTACAGCCCACCTGCTCTTCTCTTGCACACTTTTCTACGAACTCTTGTATGAGACTGGGAGAAACTCCCATTGCTGCAACCCCAGCTGTAGCCCACAGCCATCTCTGAGTCTGTTTTCCGCTTTAGTCATCCCCACCTGCACAGCCTGCTGAGCTTGGTAGCCAGCTCCACCGCCACAGTCTGCCTTGTCGCTGCAGTTTTTCTGAGTTGGCCTGTGGGGTCCGCCGCCTTACCAGTCTGGTTGTTCTAGTTGATATTTTCTTTAATTCCTTGGTTGTCGGAGTTCCATGCAGTTTGATCTTTTGGCGCTTTTGGTGGTTTATTGATTTTAGATTGGTTGTTAGCCTCCTTTTGGTTGTGGGAGGAATTGAAGGGTTTCTACCTACTCCTCCATCTTGGCTGGAACCCATATTTCTTTGTTCTGAATCAGTGTGGACTACTTTTGTCTGTAGTACAAGCTGGCAATTTTTTTTCTTTATGAAGGGCAAGGTAGGAAATACTTTAGACCTTACTGGTGATAAGACCTCTGTTGATGCTGTTTAGTTCTGCAGTTGTATTGAGAAAGTAGCTATGAAAATCCATAAATAGATGGGCATGGGTGGGTTACAGTAAAACATTTATAAAACGTGGGCCAGATTTAACCCACAGGAATAGTTAGTTAACCACTGATCTAGGGTTTTCCCAGGCTGTTAAAGTATTTTTTTTTTTAATTCTTACCCGAGGATATGTTTATTGATTTTAGAGAGAGGGGGGAGAGAGACACACATTGATATGAGAGGGAAACATTGATCAATTGCCTCCTGTATGCACTTTGACTGGGGACCAAACATGTGGCCTGAGTATATGCCTTGACTGGGAATCCAACCTGCAGCCTTTCAGTGTGTGGGACGACGCTCCAACCAACTGAGCCACCTGCCCAGGGCAAAGATATGAGCTTACTGTATTCAAAAATATTTATTTAAAATCCTTTTGAGCCAAAAATTAGACCTTCTTTATCTTTGAGTTTGTATAAGCAATATGCTCTCTATGCAATTGTAATTAATAAGCAGAGTTGAATGTATGTAGTATTTCAGCATAACTTAATTTTCTCCTTGTATTTGCTCCTGTTTACATGAATAATAAACACAAACATTTTTGAGTACACTAAAACTTTATTGTTAGCATAGCCAGTGGGTAGAAGATTTGCATATATAAATGCAGGGTCACTTTATCTCAAGGCCATTGAAATAGCCAAGTGAGCCTTGAGTGGGGGATGGGAGCCAGTGGTCAACTGCATGGCATCCAAATCCCTGTGATCTGGGGGTTTTGTTGTACTGCCAATCAGTCCAAACTAGTTGTTGTAACTACCTTATATGGGTTGAGGCATACATGTGCCTCTTAGATGTGCTCGTTTCTCTTTTGGGGTTCCTACCACCCCAACTGCCATTCTGAATTATTTATACTTTATACTTTTTATTCCTATCTCATCATAGTGGCAGCTAAATAATTTGTTGTCTTTCACTGTTTAGGCTCCAGCAGGGCAGGTTTTGTCTTGGTCTGATGACCAATCTCTATGGCACCTGTCATGGTTTTTGGTCCATGATAGGCACTGAAATGTTTTAGGAAGATAATTGACTGTGTTCTCAAAGAAGTGTGTGAGAAAATGCTGTCTCAAAAATTAAATATTTTACCTCCCAGTGCTTAATGTAAATGCAGGGGTAAGTAAGGGTGGCAAATCTTACCTTAAAAAATGAGATATAATTTACATAACAGAAAATTCACCGTTTTAAAGTGTTAACTTGGTGATTTTTAGTATATTCACAAAGTTTTGCAGTTATCACCATTACTTAGAACATTTTTATCACCCCAAAATACCCATTATATGGGTATATATGTATTATTTTATGGCTATATACTAATACACATTACTAGTTACTCCTCATATATTTTTAACAATACCTAGAAAAGAGTATCTAAATGTATTTTATGAATCCTCAGATAGGGCTCTGATGGAAAATGAGGGTGCTCTCAGCTGGGTAGGAGACATCAAGGGACTGGGTTGAGAAGGCCTAAATGAAACTTGTTTGAAAAAGGAGACACATTTTAAAAAGAGGACCAGCGATGGTAAATTAGAATTGGAACTATGAGGAATAGCTTCTACTAAAACAGGGTTTTTGAATCCATTGGTTACAATTCACAGTTGCATCTCAAAGGCCAAGTGATAGACTTGCTGCTGCTACATAAGTAACTTCTTGCCTGCAGTAGCTCACAGGCATTTTGGGTGGATGGAGGAGGAAAAGGCCCAAAGAAGCTGAGGTACACCTTTATGTGTTCCTGCACTGCTTCTAATAACATTCTGCTCAGTAAAGGAGCCAAGTCCATGATTGGTGTGCTGGGTAACAATGGATTTCCTGGGCGAAAGCTTATGTCAGAGAAACCAGAATGGGGAAAGAACTGCTGGATGACTGTGTTTGATCTCTGATGAAGAGAGACTGTCTTCTAGCACACAGGTGGTGATTTTTTCTGTTTTATCCCAAAGCTTATAATCAGGGTTTGTGGATATGAAAAGCAAGTTAATGGCGTGAGTGACATGCAGGGAATGGAATGGGATGGGAACATAAGCATGGAATTGGGAAAACTTCCTGTAGTTCACTGGATATTGAAAGTGGAAGAAGGGAGGGGAAGAGTCATCCAAGTAAGAAAAACAGCAGATGCAAGATGTGCAGGAAACAGTGAGGGCCCTCACTTGAGTGGGCTGGTGGGGAGAGAGGTTGGAGCTAGATTTAGAGGGTTGTTTGGAATGACAGGTGAAGAAGAAGGGAGGACTGCCAGGAAAATGCTACAGAATTAGAAGTCTGTGATTGAACAAGGTCTCATAGGTTCAGATTCCCGTATACTTGAACATATCTAGTGACACAGAACTTGCTGCCTCTGGGAACAGCTTTTTCTAGCATTGCTTTATGTTTGTTTATTTTTAAAAAATTACTTTTTTTTATTGAGAAACATCGATTTATTGCCCCACTTATTTATGCATTTATTGGTTGATTTTTGTGTGTGTCCTGACCTTGGAGATTGAACCCACAACCTTGTTGTATTGGGATAATGCTCTTAACCAGTTGAGTTACCCAACTAGGGCTGCTTTGTGTTTATTTTTAAAGGGTTTTTTTTTCTTAAACTGAAATATGTCTTAACTTTCTTCCTGTTTTAAGAAGTTCTGTTGTGCCCTGACTGCTGTGAGTCAGTGATTTGGGCATTGTCCTGCAAACCAAAAGGGTTGTTAGTTTGACTCTGTCAGTGCACATGCCTGGGTTGTGGGCCAGGTCCCCTGTTGGGGGCATGTGAGAGGCAACTAGTCAGTGTTTCTCTTGCACATCAATGTTTCTCTCCCTTTCTCAATCTCCCTTCCCCTCTCTCTAAATATAAAATCTTTTTTAAAAAAGGGGTGAGGGTTGAGAGAGACTCTGGTTGCAGGACCAGCAGTCAGGAGAGATGGGGGCAAGGTGAGGGGTGAGATGGAGCTGCTAAGGAAACAGAATATTGGTCAATTATCAGGCAAGTTAACTGCCAGCTTGCAAATGATCTTTATAGATAAAACTAGGGGACCTTGGAAAAAAATACAATAAAGATTAAATAAAAAAAAAACACCTAAGGGACCTGATAGTGGAATAATTGTAGTAATTTATTTTCCTGTGACTTGAATCATTTAAGGAATCTGTTGAGGCAGTGTGTGCTACTAAAAAACTTCAGGTGAATTACCTAAAATTAGCATATTCTCCTCAGTGTATAGCCATTAAGATTCTGCTGTGCCAGTTTTCAGTAAAGTTTTTAAAAAGTTCTATTATAATGCTTGTTTCACTGTTTACTTATACTAATAAAAAATCAACTAACATGTTATTTCATTTTTCTTGACTTTTTATTTTGAATCACCAGAAGTTGCCATGATAGAACAGAGTGGTTCGAGGTACCCTTTACCCCACTGGTTCCTAACTCTGCCCTTGCCTGCTAGAAGCTCACCTGAGCTCTGCTTCTGCCCTGCCTCCCCCAGTCTTCCACAAAATCTGTTCTCTGATGCCAAAAAGGTTGGGGACCTCTACTCACTTTCCCCCAGTGGTTATATACAGGATCTGGCACAAATAACGTTCCTTTTCTATCACAAACTCTTTTTTACAAAATCCTAAGCATGTAATCCTGTAACATAACGATGTCACACTCAAGCACATCATATGACATTTTAGGTGAAATTAAAAGTATAAATTATGACACCCTTATTGTTATCCTACCAACTGGAAGCAGGTGTTACTTCCGTGGGACCTTGTATTACGGAACTACATTGCAGCGTCAACACCAGGACATGGACTTTGGCACAATATGTGGGTGTAATTTCCAGTTCTGTCACATGTGTAGATTTATGTAATCACCACTGCAATCAGGATACAGAACTATGCCATCACCACAATGTTCCCCCTCATGCTGCCTATTATAGTCACACCCATATTACTTACACACCCTATCATCTGTAACCCTTAGTAACTAATGCCTCCATCTCTAATTCTGTCATTTCAAGAATATTGTATAAGTGGAATCATACAGTATATGACCTTTTGAGATTGGCTCCCCCAGCCCTGGCAACATGAAGCCCTTGAGAGCCTTACAAATTGGTGTGTATGTGAATAGTTTGTAACTTTGTATTGCTAAGTAGTATTCCTTGAGTGCTCCATGGTGTGGGTGTGGCTTGTCTTGATCCTCTTAACAGGTCTCTTGTATAGTAAAAGTTTTAAATTTTGATGAACTTCAATTTATTGAGGACCCCCCGCCCCCACTTACGGGTTATCCTACTGGTGTCATGACTTAGAATTCTTCACCAAGCTATAGCTTCTGAAGATTTTCTCTAGTTTTCTTGTTTTACATTTTACATTTAAATCTGTGACTCATTTTAAGTTAATTTTTGTTTAATGTGAGGTTTAGGTCAAGTTCTTTCTTTTTCCCTCATGGGGACACCCAGTTATTCCATTACCATTTGTTGAAAAGACTGTCTTTTCTCCAGTAAACTGCCTAACACCCTTGATAAAAGCCAGTCAGCTGGACCTGTGTGAGATTATTTCTGGGTTCTCTATTTTGTTTCATTGATCCATGTATTTTTCCCTCTGCCAATACCACACAGTTTTTATTGCTGTAGTTATATGAGTGTTAGAATTGGATGGGGTGATTCTACCTACTTTATTCTTTTTTTTTCTAAATTCAGCTGTTCCAGTTCTTTTGCTTTTCTATATGAATTTTAGATAATCTTGTGTATATATATGTAAAACTGGGATTTTGATAGGAATTGCATTAAACTTATAATAAGTTTGGGGAGAGTTGACATTTTCACTATGTTTTCTAATCTGTGAACAAAATATGTCTCCATCTCTTTAGATCATCTTTGTTTCTTTTTATCAGTGTTTAACTTTCAGGGTGGGGCAAAGTAGATTTACAGTTGTGAATATGTAAAACAGAGTTTATTCTTATATTTATTAAATATTATATTATTATTCATATGAACAATTGTAAACCTACTTTTGCTCCATCCTCTGTAAATCTTCTACATGTTTTCTTAGATTTACACTAATTCATTTTTTGAACCATGGCTACATGCATATGCATTTTACCCTATTTTTGGATTTAGCTTTGATATCATTTTATTATTTTCTTTTTAAAAATTTAACACTAATTTCAGACTTTTTAAAACTAGTATAACCTTGGAATTTATAATCTTTAAAACTGTACACGTTCTATTTTGTCATTTCCGTTATTGTACTTAAAACAATTAAAAAATTTTTTTTTGGTTTTAAAGATTTTATTTATTTATTTTTAGAGAGGGAAGGGAGGGAGAAAGAGAGAGAGAAAGAAACATCAATGTAAGGTTGCTGGGGGCCGTGGCCTGTAACCCAGGCATGTGCCCTGACTGGGAATCGAACCTGGGATGCTTTGGTTCGCAGCCCGCGCTCAATCCATTGAGCTACGCCATCCAGGCCTATATTTATTTTTAGAGAGGAGAAGGGAGGGAGAAAGAGAAACATCAGTGTGTGGTTGCCTCTCACATGCCCCCTACTGGGGATCTGGCCTGTAACCCAGGCTTATGCTCTGACTGGGAATTGAACCTGTGATCCTTTGGTTTGCAGGCTTGCACTCAGTCCACTAAGCCACCCCAGCCAGGGCTGTATCTATGTTTTTGATATAAACTATTAATGCTATAGTGCATGAGCACCATGTATATATAGTGCTTTCGTTTAAAAAAAAATATATCCTTAAGGTATGTTTCCAGGAGTAGGAATAAGGGGCACAAATCTTTTACAAATTAAATTCATTTACAGCAGAGTGTACCAATCATTGTGCAGTTTCAAGTGTTATACATGTGTCTACCTATGTAAGTGCTATTCAAAAAGTTTCTTCAGGAACATAGGTTTTAGGGCTTTTAAAATTTATTAGTAAATTGTTCTCTAGTAGGGTTATAGCTTCAGTTTGCTAATGTTCACATATTAGCAATTATAAGTTACAGAAATTCAGTTTGTTTGCCCATAACTTGTTTATGCAAAGGGGAGTGTATGGGCCTTTATAATTGGGGATTTTAGGAATACAATAAGCCCTCACTTAATGTCATTGATAATGCTCTTGGAAACCATGATTGTAAATGAAACAACATGTGATGAAATCAGTTTTACTGTAGTCTAATTGATATAAACGAGAGTTAGACCCTGTGGCATATTTCTAGCCACAAAAGCACCACCAAACTTCTAAATAAAGACCCAAAACACTTCTAAGATCAAACGGTAAAATAAATGTTAGTTATATAAATAATTAAGGAAGATTAATAAAAACATGAAAATTATTTCCCAAACTGCTTATTTTATAGTTCAGGATTGTGGGTGGCTGAAGCCTCTTGCAGCAGCTCAGGGTGGGACCCATCCTGGACAGGATGCCTTTCCATTGCAGAGCCACACACACCTCCACCCACCTTCTCTCATACTAGGACAGTGTAGATGTCTGAATTCACCTCATGTGCTCATCTTTGGGATGTGGCAGAAAGCTGGAGTACACAGAAAAAACCCATGTGGACATGGGGAGATGTGCAAACTCCACACAGCAGT
The DNA here is from genome assembly GCF_019186645.2 of Phyllostomus hastatus. NCBI lineage: Eukaryota > Metazoa > Chordata > Mammalia > Chiroptera > Phyllostomidae > Phyllostomus > Phyllostomus hastatus. Next base: position 29,019,599 of record NW_025333611.1, on the reverse strand, counting down.
GGCCCTGGCTGGGAATCATTTTTTTAAAGTCAGTGTTATAAGGAAACAGCATTGAACAAAATGACATTTTGAGGACCTTGAGTTCAGGCATGGCTGGGTGAGACTGACTCAGAGGGTATGAGGCTTTCTTCATCACTTGCCTCCATGTATTTTAGTTTACTTCTAATTTCATGTGTACACATGGAAAAGATGCCTACCTCTAGTTTGAAGTGGTCCTCCTAGCTTTGTCATTCCAGCAGAGAAAGAACTTTTCTTCCTCAGTGTTTACATCATAGTCATAGAGTGGACTGGTTAGCTTTGCTTGGGTTTGGCTCAGCCTTGAACCAGTTCTGTTGCCAGAGGAGACTGATTAGCCAGCCTGGACCACATGTCCAGGAAAGGGTAGGAGAGTTCTTTAAAGGAATAGGAGGTAAAGTAGAATGATTTTGAATAGAAATAAATGGTTCTTGACAAGTCCTAATGGGATAGTCCATTAAATTTTTTTTGCAATTTTAATAGGTATAAAATGTTATTTAAAAAATTTTTGCATTATTTGAAGCTAATTGATGCTGTTTCTTCATGTATTTTAGTTAATATATCTGAAACATAATGGTGTTTGTGAGAGCCCTTAGAGCAGTGATAAGTAATAACAGTAAGAAGTGCTGCTTTGTTGATTTGTTGAAGCCCTGTTATTTTTCTTATTCATTGGAATTCTACCAGGTTTTCAGAAATTGAGACAAGGCCTATTGGGCCAGAGGTGCTGATTTTTTAGATTTCCAGCCACTTGCCTATTGGTATTGCAGAGGTAGAATTATCTTGGAGTTGAAAATCAAGACATGATTGCATGTGTCTGTAGTGGTTTTAATGGTGGGACCAGATTTGTGATTGTTGTGGAAAAGGTGGTAGAATTCTGTTGAACTGAGCAAGGATTGTGGGAAAAGCCAGTGGCTTTTACTGCTTTCCAAACCATTTGGCTTGATTTTTCTTCCACGATTGCCACACCACTAACCACTAACTTGGTAGTCATCTCTCATATATGTGCTCTTATTCACATGATAGACAGCATGAAAATATCTCAATAGCTCACTGCAGCCTCTTCTCCAATATTGAAAAAACGTTTAATAGTGACACCTACATATACCTTCTCCCCAAATGGCCAGGAGGTGAAAATAGAGGGTTTTTTTTCTCTAATAAATAGAAAGCAGATAACTTTAATGTTTGGCTTATTGTTTCCCTCTTTTCATGTTTATTTATATTTAGGCACTATTTGTTGTAAGATGTTTTTTGGAGGCTTCCTTTTCAACTTCTGGTTTTCAGATCATGATTCCATTTTGGGTAAACTTGGATTATAATGAAAGTGCATTATTTTTGAGTAGGAGCAGGACTTCAACTTCTTGAGAATAGTCAGTGTTGTTCAGTACTGTTTCAATTGTTACAAGAACCACTTTTTTTCCTGTAGAAATGGCATTTTTAGAGCAAGAAAGCAGTATTCATTGGTCTACTAAAATGAGATTTAAAACTATTGAGTTTGCTAGCATGTGCGTGATCTCAGCATGCTCGGGTTGATTGGTGAGCATACTCTTTAATGTCTGTGCTTGTTGCACAGACAACTTCTTAGCTTTTCAAATCTTGAAAGCATAGAATTGCTAAGTCAGATAAAACTGACGGTTTCGTAGGACAGTGTCATAAAGAAGGGACAGGCAGTGAGGGTTTTTAATTGATATTAAGAGACATCCTTTTATATGTCTCATTAGTTGTATAGTAAAATGGAAGACATAGATGCCATCTTCCTTTGTTCAGCTTGAATGATTTCTATATGGGGGAAACACATATGGAGATAGGAGTATGTGCATGCATGTGTTCACATGTGTATATGTATATGTTTGTGTGTGCGCATATAGTTTTTCATTATAAATCTTGGAAAGGCAGTTTTAAGGAAAATGATATATTTTATCCCCCAAAAAAGGATGGATATTGAGCATAAGCTGTCAGGTTCTTGAGGCATAATTTTCTCCCTGGCAATGACTAGAGTCAGATTGAAGGAGGTGAAAATTGGTATCCTGTCCAGTGCAGTTGTGACAGCTCCAGACTGACGTACTCACATCAGAAGTAGGCAGCCTGGAAGATAGATGTTAAAAGGCAGATGTGATCAGGACAAAGCAGCTGTCAGTGACTATTTGAGAGGTAGATAGGAGACATAGTAGAGTCTGGGCTTGCCAAGTTTATGATGTAAAGACATGAACTATAGCTTTTAGAAGTTTTATGTGGGTATGTGAGAGAGATTGTATTGTAATTTGTCTGGTCTTATTAGTGTGGTTTTAATCAGGTTGGAGTCATGAGCTTGATCTTATGTATGGGCTGTTGACTATTTCACAGGAGAAAAATGATGAGTATTCCTACCCTAGAATGTTGAGTATGGGTTTCAAAAGTGTTAGTAATGATGCTCTGGAAGAGCAATAGCAGAGAAACATTTAACATTTTGAAAAAGATTAAAGTTAAGTTAATTAGGATTTTAGAGTACTGTAATCACTTTCCTCACAAGAAATTAAACCTCATTAGAAATCAGCTGATTTTTCTCATACTCTTGCTTTGAGTTCTGGCTTCTCATTTGTTATCCTGCCTTTTCCCCTTGCCATCTTGCTAGATTTTTTATTCTGTTTTCTCATCTTACTTGTGTGGCTATTTCTTTTCATGTGATTCCCCTGGCTGGGTCTGTTGTTAGAAGTGCTCCCACTTCAAATCCTACCCTTCATATGTTCCTGAAAACTGTGATTAATTTAAAACTTGTTCATTATTGACCCTCATTCCTCCCCTCTCACAATTTAATACATTTTCTTTTGCTCTTCATTTAACTTGAGTAGAAAAGCAAAATACAAATTCCAAAAAATCATCAACTGGTTGTCATTTGGGTGTTTTATGTCTTAAAGTTGTCTGTCTGACTTCAACTGTAAGTCTCTAGAGTGGAGGGTGCATTTCCTTTGACTTGGGATGTGTCAAGGATGCTGTCTGTTTCTGGATCACTACCCTTGTGTGAGCATATGCTGCTCTGCAGAGACTTGGGTTCTGCTGTAGCCAGCTTGGAAGTGAGGAAAGGAAAATGCTTATTAAATTTTAATGTTTCATGTGATTTTGAAAAAGCTTCTCTCTTAATATTTTTGGCTTTCTTGTTAAACTCACAAAAATAAATAACACTAGCCAGGATAATAATACTTTTAAGTTACAGTGGGTAATATTATTACCTTAATATATTTGTTCAGAGTAGCCAAGGGAATTATCTCAGGTATTACAATTTTGACTTCGGCATGACTTCAACCATGATGTTACAGTAACATGGTTTCTACTAGTTATTTTCTTAAGAAAGTGACTCCAAGTTGAAATGCATGTTATGCATTTATTTGAATGCGTAATCAGGAAGTAAGTGCCTCTCTTTGGAGTGTTTCTGAATAGCAGCAGGGCACACTTGAATTAATAAGAAAAATGAGAACGTGAATATATGTGGTACTCCATTTTAACTTTTTAAAATAAAATCAATCCATTCTGTTAACTGCTAAAAGTATTGATAGAAAATTCAAAGCTCTGTTCCTTACCCCTTCAGGATGGGGAAAGATACAGGTTGAGAGTTTTTCTGGCCATGCTCTGAAGTGATTCTGATGGGCTTTTAGTATTTAAATAACATGATATTAAACGTTTATTTCCTGGGTTGATTTTCAAAAGATAAACATTTTTGTGGATTAAAAATGGCACCTTGGGAAAGTTGTCTTAAAGCATCTGTCAGGAATTTTTGAATCATCAATTTTTCTTTACGTATAGAGGTATCATCTAGGGGTCTGTGTTTTTAGCCAAATATCCCTCATTGATGAATGGAAAGGTGAAGGTGGAAAGGAAAAGTGTTTTATTCAGATTTATTCTAATGTCGCAGGGCATGCAGGTTATGTCAGATATATACCACTATTTGGTTCCTTCCCAAAGGATGATGTTATGAAATCTGTTATTCGTGTAACTATATTGCCAGTTTATCTTCATTGATAAGAGTGGAAAATGTCTTATTTCATTAGACGGCCATAGAAAATGAATTAAAAATATTTGGGGGGTGTGAGGGGAAGGGAGTAGTGGGACAGCTTGGGAAATGGGTATTAATTCTTGATTATCTTGAAGTTAGCAAATAATTTTGTGAAGCCTTGGTCCTGTCAATTTATTATTTTATAAAATGAAAGTTGATGGAATGATAAAATAAGAATAGTTATGTTCCTTTCTGATGAGATCCCTTAATTGTATTTTAGAGAATTTGGTATAAAGTAGTTTTATCAGTGGAGATAAAACAGAAAAAAAGTAACTTAAGAATTAGGAATCCCATGATAAAGAAGTTTTAGGTATTCAAAAGCCAGGGCTAGATGCCTTTAAAAAAAAAAAATTGTACTGTGTGAAAAGATGCCAAGCTGTTAAATAAGGGGTTGAGGGTGGTGGAGGGCATGTATTATAACATACTTAACCTCTGATGTTGGTTGGTTGGTTGCTCTTTTTTTTTCCCCTTTTCTATGACTGTTCACTGGGTAGAATTGGAAACATTTTTTTTTTAAAAACAAAAGTAACTTTTTTGCAGTAAGCATGCTTTTGATAGTAAGAGCAAAAAGAAGAAAATAAAAGTCAGCTGTGATTTTGTTACCCAGAGATGAAACCAATGTTTAACATTTTGGTTAGACTTTCAGTTTGTTTTTTATGAATATATTCATGTGTATAGAAATATTTTTTTGCTACATTTTGTCAGTTTTTTCACTTAATGAATCTTGAATATCTTTTAGTATCATCAAGTATTTTCCTACAATGTAATTTTTAATGGCTGAATAATATCCTTTACAGAATAATAATGCAACTTAAAGAGACTATTTTGAACCATAAAACCACAGACCTTTCTAACTCTCCAGAGTTTTATTCACTTTTCAAATATACAAAAGGAATATAGTAAACACATAGAGTGGTTTTTCTTTAAAGACTGAAGGCTGTTGTTGAGGTATGTGTAAGTATGTATGTGTAGTATGTAAGTGTAGTATGAGGTATGGAGAAGAAAAAAATTTTTAAACATTTAAAATAATTTTGAGGTAAAGAGATCAAAGTGACTTGAGGAAGGACATCTGGAAAATCAGTGGGAGAAGGGAGATCAGAATCCTCTTATGGCCACAAAATTGATTCTGTAATGAATAATTTGAACATGTTTAAGATGGTAAGTATCTTAACTATTCTACTGGAAGCTTCTGTCATTTTCATATAGAGCTGTTTTTGCTGGCCCTCAAAAGCATATTCAGGTGAATGTCTAAAAATATCTTTTTCTGTTGGATTTGGCAATTGATAACAAATAATACGCTCTCATAAAATGTTTTATTTAAGAAATGTCTACTTAAGGTCTGTATAATAGTTGAACTTCTGCAGTAACTGAACAAAAAATAATGACAAAGTGATTGGGTTGCCTGTTTATTTTACCATTTATCTATTTTGGATAAACTTCTCAAGACAGCTGATTCAAAAAGCTTTTAAATTTCATAAAGTGTGCTATTTTTATTTTATTTTTGCAGTGACACTAATAGCCATGAGTTTTTTATACCTTAAAAAAAAGAAATTTTGGATAGGCTTTTTGAGTGTTTTAGGTTACTCCTTTCTAGGAAACCCTGAGTTTTATGTATCACAGACATAAAGTAAAGATATTTTACATATTTTGATCATATAAAAACTTTTTTCTTTAAAAGTATATACATTATAGAAGAATTTTAAAAACAATCAGCATGAAATAATCACCCTTCGGGCTGTATCACCTTGTGATATACTACCTATGTTAATATTTTTGTGTATGTTGGTGTGGTCTACCCACCCCACCCTTATAACATAACCGTGCTGTGTTCTCCATTCTCATTGTGCAGTATAAATTGTTTTATATCTGCTATTCAAGGGGGAAATTTAAAAACAAATCCCCATTAATCAAGATTCTTAGAGCGGGTGGATTATGTAATTTACAGAAGGTAAACCCATGTTCCCCTGCTGGGCTGGCAAAATTCTTATCTTTTTCTGGACCTCAAGGTAGAAAAGGAACATATTAGAAGTATCCTTAGTATTGTTCTAATTTTTGGGTCTCCTTGGAGGACTTTTAAAGACTGTAGAGATATTTACATAGCTGAATTTCTGACAACCTTGGACTCTCTGCAGTGGCATTGTGGTTGGGAGCTTTTCTTGTTGTATGACATGAACTTTTTTGTATGTGAAGTTGTAAATGGGATAGGTGAAGGAGATGACAAGTTCCTAAAAACAGGAAGGAACTTCACTTAATTTCTTTAAAAAGTAAAAAAGCAAACAGTTGGAGAAAATAATGCCCAGAAAGTAGAACTAAAGTCAAGTTTTGCTTGCCACAAAAACACCAGGTTTTTACTACTTTTTGCACTATAGACAGTCGCATGAAGGAGATTCCCTCTTTACTGCTTCAACATTACAAATTAAAAGCCATTTTTTCCTTCATCCTTTAGGAAAACTTCCAGCATGACTTTATATGTTCAGTTGGTATATGAGCAATAACCATGTTCTGAATAGATTTAAAAATTGAAGAAAGTGGATGGTAATGTGGAAAGGGCATGGAGGTATTTGTTAATTATATTGTATGTATTGCTTCATTTAATTTTCAGAACAACACAGTGAAGTGGGAGATAGTATTCTCATTTTATGCAAGAGAAAACAGGTAGAGAGAAAGCAACCCAAAGTCACACAGCTGCCAAATAGCCAAGTTGGGATTCAGACCCCGTGTTATTACCTTTTTTTAATCTATACCAAACAGTGTTCTGGGAGAATAAGTACAGTCGACTCTTGAACAACATAGGGATCAGGGGTGCTGACCTCCAGGCAATCAAATCTGAATGTAAAGTTTGGCTCCCCCAAAACTTGGTTGTCTCTTGATATCTGTGGGTGTTGATTTAGGACACCTGCTCAATGACCAAAATCCTAGGATGGTCAAATCCCTTATATAAAATGGCGTAGATCAGTGTGTACAGTTGTCCCTTCTCATCTGTGGACTCCCAGCCACAGGTTGGAACAGTTACAGGTATTGGAAAAAATTTGCATTTAAGTGGACCTCCGCAAACCCTTGTTCAAGGGTCAAGTGTATATTCATTAACATTACTTTGTAACATTCTTTGTCTTAAAGGCATAGCATAATAGAATATCTCATGTTTCCTAGGCTTATTTTGAAAAAGAAAAACCAAGCTTTCTTTCTTTCTTTTTTTTCAACTGTCTGTCTCTTTCTCAAACATACACCCACACGGTTTTCAGGCCCGTCCTTTCCTTAGAACTTTATATAAAGAGTTGGATTGCTTTGAAAAGAATTCACTCAAGATGTTTGATGCTTCGCTATGGTCTTGGTCTGGTCCTGTTCTAATGTAGAACTCAGTGTTTTTTTGGTTTACTTCCTTTACAATTGCCCTTCGTCCTTGTTTTGAACTCCAAAGGAACTTAACTTTCATCCCCTGCTTCCTTAGGGAAGAATGCTAGTGGATGGGCATGTAGACAGATCTGATTCCTTGACAGATAGTGGTTCTCTTAAGTTTCATCTTCTTTGTGTCTTAGTTAACACCAAATGTAGTGTAGTTGACTAGAGACGATTGGGACAAGGCCAGAAGACCCAGGTGTATTCTCAGCCTTTACTGCTGATCATGTGATCTTGAACAAATTACCTGCCTCAGTTTTCCCAGTTTGTCTTTTTGTATGAGGAAGGAGTGCTTGTGATAACTCTTACAAGAATGCTTAAAACTAATTGACAGTCACAATGTACTGTATTGTTTTTAAAGAATTCTTGATTTTTTTGCATATATATTTTACATTTATTAAACATCCTAAGTCAGTCTTAGTGTCATGTTCCTTTTACAGAGATGACCCTTAAAAGAAGTTTGAAGATCTTGTTTTTAGCTAGTGACTCATTTACAGATTTGTTCATAGTTTTGTGAGTAGAGAAAATTTGAATGTTTTAATCCATCATACAGTATGTTTCTGATAGATTTTTTTCTTTTACTAATAGCATGTTAGCCACGAAGTTAAGGATTTGCCATTAGTATAGCTGTGAACCCAAAGCGATTAGAGTAGATATAAATATATTTTGTTTACTTTGCTTCTTCCTTTCAGTTCCACTTATTTGCTGTCATTTGACCTGATAGTGTTTTGGAATGATATCATGCTAGCTGTCAAAAGCATGAGACTGTTTAAGAAGTATCTGGTGGGAGTGAGAATTTAGGAGGAAGAAGAGGTTATGGTGAAGAGAGAAATTGAGAGTTGGTGAAAATGGGGGATTAGTACATTGAGGTTAAGTGATGAAAATTAAATTTAAAATTATTTATAAGACATTTCACTTGTCCATTCAAATATAAGCTGATCATTGAAGAGTTTTGATTCATTTAGATGAACTTTAGTTTAAAGAAACTACTTTAAATTCATCTTGTTTGGCCTTATCTAGGCCTTTACTTCTGCCCACAGTTCGTATGTTTACCTCAGGCTAACACCTCTTTTCATTTCCAGCAGCAGCTCCTTCAGAGTTTTCCACTATCCTCAAGCCTCATTTTTATTTCCATCCTCCTCAGTATTTAGGAGAACCTCATTTACTGTTTCTGAGAAAACAGATTCCTCCAACAGTGCATGGAAGTGCCTCTTGCTACCTCTGCTCCCACTTCTCATCTGAGGGTGCAGGAACTGCTCCTCCTCGTATGGCTCTCACTTCCTTCTGTGGTCCTGATTATAGGCGTTCCTCTCTGTGATCTAGAATCTTCATTCTTCAGTTGTGTTGTTATTGTCTTTTTGCCTCCCTCTCCCTCTCAGTCTATCTCTAATTCTAACAGTGATCATAGATAGTGTGGAAGTGCAGGCATTAGTCTAATACTCCATGAACATTGGTTTTATCTCCACAGCAATCCTGGGAGTTCCGATATGCACAAATATTACATTTTGTTTATCCATTCATTACTTGGTAGATGTTTGGGTTGTTCCCACATTTCTGCTATTATGAACAGTGCCTGCTGTGAACATTCATGTATACATTTTTAGTGTAGAGATGTTTTTAGTTCTCTGGGGTATATACTTAGTGGAATTACTGGGTCATACGGTAATCTGCATTTAACATTTTGAGAAATCGGCTAGACTGTTTTCCAAAGTGGCTGATTCATTTTACATTTCTACCAGTAGGGTGTGTAGTTTCCAATTTTCCCACATTTTGCCAACATTTGTTACCTGTCTTTTTTTAAAAAAGACTTTATTTATTTTTAGAGAGAGGGGAAGGGAACGAGAAAGGGAGAGAAACATCAATGTGTGGTTGCCTCTTGCCCGCCCCACACTGGGGACCTGGCCTGCAACCCAGGCATGTGCCCTGACTGGGAATCAAACCAGTGATCCTTTGGTTTGCAGGCCGACACTCAATCCATTGAGCCACACCAATCAGGGCTGTCTTTCTGATTATATGAAGTGATACCTCATTGTGATTTTGATATGCACTGCCCTTAGCTGTTGAGGTTGAACATTTTTTCATGTGTTTATTAGGCATTTATGTATCTTCTTTGGAAAGATGTATATATAATTTCTTTACCTATTTTAAATCAAATTCTTTATCTTTTTTTAAAAAAGATTTTGTTTATTTTTAGAGAGGGGAAGGGAAGGAGAGAGGGAGAGAAACATCAATGTGTTTGCCTCTTGAGCACCCCCCACTGAGGACCTGGCCTGCAACCCAAGCATGTCCCTGAATGGGAATCGAACCGACAACCCTTTGGGGTTCACAATCCCACGCTCAATCCACTGAGCTACACCAGCTAGGGCATGGATTATTTATCTTTTTATTGTTGAGTTGTAACAGCGCTTTATGTGTTGTGGATAATAGATTCTTATCAGGTATATGGTTTTCAAAAATTTTCTCACATTCTGTGGGTCTTTTTCCCCTTCTTTTAAAAAAATATTTATTTTTAGAGAGAGGGGAAGGGAGGGAGAAAGAGAGAGAGAGAAACATTGATGTAAGAGAGAAACATCGATTGGTTGCCTATCATATGCGCCCCCATCAGGGACTGAACCCACAACTCAGGCATGTGCCCAGACCAAGGATCAAACTGGTGACCTTTTGCTTTGCGAAATGACGTCCAACCAAGTGAGCTGTGCTAGTCACGGTTTTTTACTTTCTTGGTAGTGTCCTTGGAAGCACGAAAAATTTGAATTTTGATCATGTTTAATTTATTTTTCCTTGTGTTTGTGGTTTTGGTGTTATAGCTAGGAAACCATTGCCAGAGGTCATGAAGACTTATGTCAGTGTTTTCTGTTTTATAATTGTAGCCCTGCATTTAGGTTTGATCTATGATATTTTTGAAAGTATATGGTGTGCTCTTGCCTTCTTTTCTGTCTCAGGACAACCCTAGCTTGAAACCTTTAAGTAATCTTTGGTGCTTTCTTCTCCCTCACTGTTCATAATCAAAGGTTATCATATTATTTGACCCCCTGCCTTTATAATTTACTACTTTTCTTTCCTGGGCTCTCATTGTGGCTTTCTGACCTCTGTCTCTGGTCACATTTATTGTATGTATTGTTAGGTTAATCTTTGTATCTGTGACTTTGAATTTGTTCTTTGGTTCAGGGATTTTTCTTTACACTCTCTCTGTGGTCTTTCCATTCCCATCTGCTGCTACTTAGAGCAGTCAGCCCCCAACTATGCCTTCTTTTTGTACACCTCGACTTAAGTGGTTGTAAGAACATAAGCACTGGCATTACAAATCTTGGTTCTACCATTTAATAGCAGGTGACTGTGATTTAATTAACCTATCTAAGCTTTAGTTGTCTCATTTGTAAAGAAGGGCTAATACAGCCTACTTTCTAGGAGGTTGAGAGGATTAAATATGATAGTGTCACAGAGTGGATATGTAATAAATATTGGGTATTACTGTGTTGCTTTTCCTTTTTTGTTCAGGTGCTAACTCTTTTAACTCTACCGTCCAAAGTCCTTCTTATCCTAAGAGGGTAGAGTACGTCTTGGAGTATCATGTCTTCCATAAAACTTGTTGGTTGTTAGTGCATCCTCTTTTGAAACCCTGTGGTACTTTATGATTTTGTTACAGCTTGTATATTATAATGCCACATGATTTCCATATGATCACATTTCTCTTTTCTAGATTATAAACCATTTGAAAGCAGGGATAGTCTTGTTCAGCTTTGTATTGGATTTGTTTGTTTTTAGTGTGTAATAAGCTCTCAGTAAATAGGTGAGATTCTATTTATTGTATCTCTTGTTTAATATTAGTATCACTTGAGGCAAATATCTTTTTCTGCAAGGCTTTTGAGACAACTTATTATGTGAGTAAATAGCTTTTCCAACTATCTTTCCATAGCACCTTGTCCACAGGGCTATTGTAATTCTGATTGCATTGTAATACTTTCTAATATGTGAGCCCTTTGAGTACAGGTGCCTGTGTTAATTAGCTTTTAATTGTTTACTTGTCTGTCTTCCTGCCATAGGGCTCCATGAGGACATGGTCTGTTTCTTGTGCACTGCATCACTGGCATTTCATACAGTCCTTGATGTATCATGGGTGCTGAAATACTTCTTGAATAAATAAATAAATGAATGGGCTCTGTCTTTTTAAGTACTATAAGATAACATTTGTAATGTCATATATCCACATAATAATTGCTATATGTCTGTATCTTACGTACAGAAAAAAACTTTTAATTGTGAAATTGTTTATTGTGAGCTATTCCTGACCTGACAAATAATGCAGAACTGGATCTTGTCTTTATTTTCAGTATATATGGTGCTTCTAAACCTAATTAATATAAATCTGAGGATGGATTTACCCCCTCCCCCAGCTCATATTATGCAAGTAAATTTGATAGCTAGGAGATATTTGGTAGATCTCTTTGGAAGTAGCTAGATTTCTTGAGAATGCACTTTTTTTACATTTATGGAAGTGTTGATAGAGTGAATGGCCTTTAAGCTTAAACTGAAGTGGTCACATTCAGCCAAGGGAGGGAGTATATGCTTTCCAGGAATAAATTTTTTTTTTTAATCCTCACCCCAGGACATGCCCATTGATTTTAGAGAGAGGGGAAGGGATGAAGACAGAGAGGGAGAGAAACATCTATGTAAGAGGGATATCATTCAATTGTCTCTCACATGCGTCCTGGCTGGGGGTAAAACCTATAACCCAGGTATGTGCCTTGACTGGGAATTGAACCCACGACCTTTCGGTTTGCAAGATGGAGCTCCAACCAACTGGCCAGGGCCTTTTACAGGTACTGTCAGTAGCATAACTGGTGGACAGACATAGCACTGGTCCTGTAGTTGCTTCCAGCTATAAGAAAAGAGGGACAATATAGGCAATTTAAAAGGGTATTAATAGAAACAAATGACAAAAACTATGTTATTTTACAAGTTTCTAGGAAATGTTACAAATAAATTGTTAGCATTATTGAACTCAGAATTGTGTAAGCTGGATGTTCCTAATAATCAGTAAAATGTATATGTTTTTAGCTTAAGTTTATTATGGATATAATACCTATTTGTTACAGAAGACATTTTTATAAGTACAGAGTAATGTAAAGAATCAGATTGTAACCTAGTATATAAATATTATTTGTCTTTTGACTTCAGTCATTTCTTTTTTTTAAACATGGATTACATACACTTACCATTTTGTTTCTTTTCTGCTTAAGGTTCCATCATTATGCCTTAACATTTTTCATATATATGTTAATATTTGCAGAATATTTGATTCCAGGTTAGACCATAGTTTACTTAACTAGATGCTTGTTGTGGAGCATTTGAGCTGTTGGCAGTGTTCCACTATGAGAAAAATGAGTGATTCAGTGACTGAACTCTGTCTTCCACATACCAGTGAGTCTGTTACTGTTAGAGCTGTGCACATAGACAGTTAGGATGGTTAGTGAAGTGTGGTGCTCCTACATAATGGTTGCTATATTTCTGTGTAATTCTGTGGATGTGAGGGTAAATTTCATTAGATCCTTTCTTTTCTCCCACTCAAATCTTGGATTTAGTTTTCTTAGGATACATATAATGTTCCTTTTTTGAAAGGAGTATTATTACATCACTGGAGAGAAGTATTTTTCAAGACTCTTAATGTATAATACCAAATCATTTTCTAGGTATTGTGCTTTTATAAGCAATATATGAGGGTGCTTTTCTTAGTAACAGCTCTAAAAAAAAAGAGAGAGAAAAAGGCAACCACAAAAATAAAAAAAAACCTTAAACTAAATTCCATGTATGAAATATACAAAGTTTTTATTTTTTGAAATGTAGACCAGCTATTTGCTCATTTGTGCTGTTTGTTTTCTGCATTCTGTAAAACAGGTGATTTGATGAAGAGTGCTGCAGGAGAGTTTGCAGATGATCCCTGCTCTTCCGTGAAGCGTGGCAACATGGTTCGGGCAGCTCGAGCTTTGCTGTCTGCAGTTACCCGGCTGCTTATTTTGGCTGACATGGCAGATGTCTACAAATTACTTGTGCAGCTGAAAGTTGTAAGTACAGGCAGGCCTATGTCTGAAATTATTTTCAGTAGCACAGTGAGACTGCTGCTGGCCATACTTAGTTCAGCATTCCTGGGGATTTGGATTGGTTTTGAACTTGATTTACTTAAAAGGACCAGGAATGTTTTTGTTTAATTTTCACTTACTCCTTTATTCCTAGCGTATGGCATACGGCTCTACTATGAGCCTGTGTTGTCTTGGTTTTAATGAAGAACTTATAGCAAATGTATTGTTTGACTCTTTCCCTTCTTATTTTAGTGATTAAACATTTTCTTGTTCCAGTTGAGTTCCAGAGTTGAGAAACCAATATATGTTAAATTGTATCCTTTAAACAGAAGTCAGTCATACTGTCCTTTCCACCTTTCATAAAGCTCCCATGTAGTAGCTTCTCAGATGTTTGAGTGCCATGTAAACTAAAGAGAAAGTTTGGATTGCTATGTGTGTTGCTGTTAAAAGGCATAAAAAGTTCTTTATATATAGACTTACATTGTTCAGAATTTTACTTTTGGGGGGGGTTATGTTTAATAGGTGGAAGATGGTATCTTGAAACTGAGGAATGCTGGCACTGAACAAGACTTGGGAATACAGTATAAAGCCCTGAAACCGGAAGTGGATAAACTGAACATCATGGCAGCTAAAAGGCAACAGGTACGGTGATGATTGGGGATATATTAACGTTTATATTGTTACCTAGTGGGGAAGATTTATTTTACCTAGGTTTTCTGAAGTTAACAATACCTTCCTCTGCTAACATTAAAACATTTAATTTACATGCCCTGACTGGTGTGGCTCAGTGTGTTGGGCATTGTCCTGCAGACTGAAGGGTTGCCAGTTTGATTCCAGGTCAGGGCACATGCCTGGGTTGTGGGCTGGGTCCCAGTTGGGGGCATGCAGGAGGCAGACAATGGAAGTTTCTCTCTTTCTCTTTTACCCTCCACTCCCTTCTCTCTAAAAATAAATAAATAAAATCTAAAAAACATTTAATTTACAAGTATCTTTTTAGTATTTTTAAAATTAAGTTGTATCCATTTTATACTCCTATTTTCAATCTTGTAAAAATTTTCCTTTAAAGTGTCACAGGTTCGATTCCCAGTCAGGGTATATGCCTGGGTTGCAGGCCATGACCCCCAGCAACCGCACATTGATATTTCTCTCTATCTCCCTCCCTTCCCTCTCTAAAAATAAATAAATAAAATCTTTAAAAATTTTTTTTCCTTTAAGTAGCTAGCCAATTTGCGATAGTGTAGGAGGTGATAGTTATATTGCATTCATCAATTAACTTGAGTTGGTAATGGAGTTTAATTCAGATTTTTTAAAAACCTTAAACTAGTTAAAATGTAATGGAATTCTATATCAGAAAGTATCTCCTCTCTTTCAGTATTTTTCACTTAAAATTTTTAGAAAATGTATTGATTTTTAGAGAGAGAGAGAGCGAGACAGACAGACATCGATTTGTTCTACTTATTTATGCATTCATTGGCTGGTTCTTACATGTGCCCTGACCAAGGATTGAACCTGCAACTTTGGCATATCAGGACAATGCTCTAACCAACTGAGCTACTTTGCCAGGGCTTATATTTTCACTTTTTAAGTATATTTTAGATTCACAGGCTTGGAGTCTGTGTAGGTGGAGAGCCAGTTAGTTATACGTAGATTTCCAAATAGTCAGAGGGATTAATACCTGTAACTGCTGCACTGTTCAAGGGTCAACTATATTTGTTATTAATCACTGTTAGTAGTAGTTTCCATTATTTTGGGAATTTGTGTTGTGTGCCATGTGGATCAATGTTCTTGTTTTTAAGCTTTGCTAGCTCTTTGGTGTCTTTGCTGTTGAGATGCTTTGAAGTCTTCCCTGTACCCTTCCTGTGTATTAGATGTGTGTTCTGTAGGGGAGATGCATATGACAATGTTCAGCTTCTTACAACTTCCATAGTCCTGATCAAGCCTTTAATTCTTATTTTTAAAGAAGCTATGAAAATAGGAATTCTTCTTATTATTAACCAATACCTATATTAGTTAGGATATTTTACACTGCAGTTCATAGAAAAGCCAGCTCTAAAACTACTTGAGCAGTGGAGGATTTATTTTCTCAGTAATTGGAAGTCCCAAGTTAATGTTTCTGACTTTAGAGTTGTTAAATTTAAAGGCTTTGCAGTATCATCAAGGATCCAGGTGTTTTTTTTTTTTTTTTTAATTTTTTTAAATTGATATTTCAGAGAGAGAGAGAGAGAGAGAGAGAGAAACATTGATTTGTTGTTCTACTTATTCACATATTCATTGGTTGATTCTTGTATGTGCCCTGACTAGGGATTGAATCTACAACTTGGATTATATTAGGATGATGCTATAACCAACTGGGCTACCTGGCCAGAGCAAGGATCCAGGTTCTTGACAATTTCCAGCATGGCCATCTTCAGTGGGTCTGGCACTGGGTGGCTGCTAAAGCTCTAGACATGACACTTATACACATAGTATGTCCATTGAGAAAAAGGGAGTATTCCAAATGTGTGTCTATAAGCAAGCAGTCCAGGAGCCCCTAATACATTTGCCTTAAATCTGAATTGTGTAATACTGCCATTCCTCACTGATCATTGGTAAGAGGAAATCAGTTACTATGTCTGACTCAGTAATGAAGATCTTCCTTATAATCTGGAATGGAGTGGCCTTCCCAAGGATAGGAACACCCGACAAGAGCTCTGACAAGCATGAGGAAAATGGGGTCAACACTCTAAATGTCCATATATGACAGCCTCAGCTTTGAAGACTTCTTAGTAACTTTCATTTGGTTATATTTACATTAGTATAACAACTCTACCCTACAGGGTTGAGAGGATTAAGTTAAATAATATATGTTAAGTATTTAATATAGTACTAGGCACTAAGTAGGCTCTCACCAGTGGGCAATTGGTGAATAATAGTTATTGCTCATATTTCAAGCTATAAGATGTGATCAGACTAAATCTGCACATGTGCAAGATCCTGGTTTTATATCTCTAGTACTTAATTTTACACATGATAATACAGCATTATCATGGTATACTGGATTTGGTATACAGTCTCAGTAATAGTTAGTATATGCTCAGTGTACTTTTAGCATCTGTCCTGGTGTTGGCTTACGTCTCAATCACATAAATCTCAAGTAATTTTTTCCTTTTGCTGTGGCTTATTGCTCCTTAGAAGAACTTGTTATAATAGTATGTTAATTCTATTAATATGACAAGTTGGCCAAATTATGTCTAAAATTTATTTTACTTAATGTTCTTGATATAAATTCTTATTTGAATACCTGAACTAAATGTTAGATATATTTAAAAAATAAAGTTTGGCAAATAGTCACACTGTTTTAAAAACTAGTCAGATCGTGGTTTATGAAGACAATATTATTTGAGAATATTTAGACTGACATTGTTGCTTGTCTTTGTGAAATGATAGAATAACTAAGTCAGTGATGTTCTTGAGATGAAACATAGTAATAGTCCAGAATTTTGTATGCTTTTGGAGAAACTTACTGGAAATGCTACCCAAGTTTTAAATCTGTATGCCATGAATCCATGAAGAATTTTTAAAATATAATTTCTGATGTAGTAATAAAAAGGTAGTAAATTTCAAACATTTCCAAAATAAGATGTCATAAAAATCTTGAAGATATTAATTAACATGCTGGATGATCTTCTGTTTGTCCTTCCATATGTTTTCTGCTCTTGTTCACCCTGCTCTCTGTCCCAGGAACCTCACCTATCTGGACTGCATCCAGGGGCTCCTTTGCTTTGTGGCTCTTGGTTGCTTTGGCCAATAGGAGCACCTGTAGGAGATCAGAGGACAAAGGAGAGTGAGGCTAGGGTTTTATTCCCCTGGCTCCCACCCTGCTGGTTGTTTTGGGTGGCTAAAAGCCATATCCTTTGTCTGAGGTATTCCCCACATACCTGGTTCCCTGGTTTCTGCTAACCACAGCCTCCTCTTGTCTCTTAAGGCCTACGTGGTCTAACAACCTTGTGGTTTCCCTGTATTTTGTCCATACCTTTGTGGCATAGTCCCTAAACAGTCTTTGAATTACCTAGTTTGATTTTACTATCTGTTTACTGCTCGTATCTTGAGTGATACACATTCCCATTTTAAAGTTTATCTTGGGTTTGTAGTATGTCATGGTCATTTATAGTTTTCCTTGGGCCTAATTCTTTAATCTCCTACAGTAAAATCCATTCACTAAGCTGGCTGTAGGCCCCTGTGTGCCTCCTGTTCATAAAATGGCCTTTTACAGGATCTGGGCCTTGGTATCTATTCCTATAAACTAGTGTTTTTTGGGGAGAATTAGAGTGCTACTCCTTTCTTTTTAAAATCATCACCTGAGGATATGTTTATTGATTGGAGAGAGAGAAAAAAGAGAGAGAGAAACATTGATGGTTTGACTCCTGTTCATGCTCTGTCGGGCATCAAACCTGCATCCTAGATATGTACCCTGACAGGAAATCAAACCTGCAGCCCTTTGGTGCATGGGATGATGCTCCAACCAACTGAGCCACTGGCCCAGGCTAGACTGCTACTCATATCCTAAGGTCCCAGCCTGGTGGAACCTTCATTTTTCCTTTTGGATATTGCTCACTGGCCTCCTTCAGTAACTGGCCCATTTTTCTGTATTTTCTGGCAGGATTTCCTCTATTGCTGTATGCTTAGCCTCCTGGACTTTTTTCTGTCCCCAGGCATGGCGTGTAATAATTTATCTCCTCATTGAGCCTCTTATCTTTGCAGACAACACTGGTTGAGAAAGGGGTATTTTCCTCAAGAGCAGTATTTGGGTTCAGTGTGTGTACTGGCTCCCTTAGCCTCTCTTGTATCATTTAAAGCAGCAGCAGCCACCTGTTAAGGAAATGCTAAATGTCGTAAGGTCCTCAGGCTCTCTGGAATTTACCTGTTCGTTCTTAAGGTTTTTCTGAGCCCAAACATGTGTAGAAGAGTTCTCCAGGGGCAGGGGATATTGTTCCATTTATCCATCTACCTGCCCAAGGCAACCTGTTTTTTAAAAATAGGGAGGAAATCTGCTATGGCTTTTGGCAAAGTCTTTCACATGCTAAAACTCACATCCTTACACATCCCCTCTCCCCAGCTTTTTTGGGGCTCCCTAGGAGTTTACTCATAGGACCTGGCTGAACTACCATCTGGGTGGGGACTGTTTAGAGACTGGAATCCACAAAACTAGGAGTTCCCTTCTAGTGAGAGATGCTGCTGAAAATAATAACTCTAAAAGGTGTTTACAATGTTCTAAATTCTGTTATAAGCCCTTTATAAACACAAAGCTCATTTAATCTTCACAAAATAGTATGGATAGGTACTGTAATTGATCAGATAGTAAGTTATATAGATGAAGGAACTGTAGCACAGAGAGGTTAAATTTTGGCAAGGTCACTCATCTAGTAAGTGGTTGAGCCACATTTTGAGTTGGGGCTCTCTGGCTCCAGAGAACAGGGGTTTTGTCTGTTTAAATTGCTATTATTTATCCCTAGTGCTTAGAACATTGCCTGTATATAGTAGCTCAGTACATATTTATTTAACAAATGAGTGAATAAGTCACTTCTCTGTACTACACATCCATCTTGGAATGGAATTCTGATTATGGCCCAAATCTATTTCTTGGGCTAGAATGTTATTGGCTGACTAGAAGTATTGAATTTCTATGAGGCTACAGGCTCTCCTTTGATGCTAATAGTAAAATAGATGTGGCAGAGATTAGGATGGGCCAGCATCAACTAGTTCCTGAGAGGAGGACGGACTACCTCTGCCCCACACTGTCAACTCTGCTCGTTAAGGTATTTGTAAAATTTTAATTCTTGTGAGAAGGACTACCTCTGTCTCACATTGTCAACTCTAGCTCATTGACATATGTGTAAAATTTTCTTACCTAGTCTATGTATGACTTCCGTGATTATTTTTCTGAAAACCTGAACAGACGCACTGGTATTGGATAGCACTGCCAGTGTTGTATGTGTTCATTTTCTGGACTGACTGGGTTTGACCATGTTCCATTTCTTTAAGTATAGTCATTTGAGTGCAAGAGAAGACACCTGATCAAATGTGTTCATGGCTATAATTTTATATTGAGAGGGAAATGAGAGGAAACTTTCCCTTGAATTTCCAGCTCTTGGTAAGAGAGAGTCTTACAGATTGCTTAAAAGTAAGTTTCTGATTCTTGGTCACTGCATGTGATGGTTAGTTCACATTACATTGAAAGCAGTCATTCCTTCCTTCTGTTTTCTGTTTGTTCCTGGGTCTGCTTGAAACATGACTGAATTGGTGAAGTTAAATCAGGAAGGTTAAAGTAGATAAGGGACTCTAATTTCCTAAATATTCTATTGCTTAATAGCTCACTTTTTTTCACTAATCTGGATTACTTACAGGCATTATATATCTTGAAAAGAATACTTATGATTGATCATTATTTTTATAGTACATAGTATTGCCTGTGATTGTGTTCGTTTTCTTATTTGTACTTAAAAAAACTAGTTTCTTAGTGCCACAGCAACAGCAGTTCTAAGGAAAGTAGATGCTTTAGCAGTTAGTACAAATGATAATATTTGCCATTTTTATCATAGAATAAAATATATTATTCCCCCATACTTTGTAAATAGGAATTTATTCAGAGATACAGTGTGGTATGAATAAGACATTTAGAAAATGTCATACAGAGCACGTGCTTAAGCATAATGGTTAGCCTTAGCCCCATGTCATAGCTTGAGTTTTGAAATTATCAACAATTCTTTAAATCCACGGGGCCCCGTTTCTGAATGTTTAACCTAATGTAGTCTATGGAAAGAAGGTAGAAGTTTATCATACCAGTCCAGGCAGTGGTTTTAGGAATGTCAGGCATTAAATGGTAATTCTGACACTATTAACTTTAGGTGACCACAGGAGTCTTTGGTGACCTTTATAAGAGGCTGTACCGATTAGGTTATAGGTGTTTAGGAAGAATGTCAAAGCTGATTGCAAAATATTTTATAAAGCATAGCACAAGTGCTTAAAAGCAAATGCCTCCCTAGCAGACTTAACGTCCTCGAGGTTGTGGTGAGGGCAAGACATTTAGAAAATGCTACGTGGAACCTGTACACCAGCTGTTGAAGCATAATGGTTAGCCTTAGCCCCCTGTCGTAGCTTGAGTCTTGAAATAATCACTGATTCTCTAAACCCACAGGGTCCTGTTTCTGAATATTTAGCCTAATGTACTGTGCTACATGTGTTTGGAGTGCTGTGAGCTATTACATGCAAATTCCAATTCCAATTGAGAAAAGTATTCTAGGAGGAAAAGAAAACTGTCATATTAGACAAGGTTTGAATAAAGATGCAAATCTAAAATATATAGTGAGATGAAGTTTCAGATAAAGGGAGCCAGTTTGGTGTCTCTAATGCTTAATTAGGATCACATCTAGAAAGATTAGCGATTAAATAGCTGGAGTCAGACTTTGAGTAATTGACTCTGGTTTTTCTAAGTCACTTTGCTTTTACATATTTACACATATAATACTTATTTTTAACACATTTAAATTTGTACTCTTAAGATTCAGTCGGTGGCATTAACATTGAAATTCTATGGTTATATAGAGCTGGAACAGCTCTGGTGGGCACTTACAAGGCCTGTCCAGAAAGTATCCAGCCACACACTATGAAACAGAAATTGATTGAAGAAGATACAAAATACAAGAAATATCATACATGGGACAATGACGCCTCAGTCCCCTTCAAAGTAGGCACCTTGAGACCTCACACAGGTCTCTCAGTGTATCTTCTACTGTTCAAAACACTGCAGAACCCTTTGCTGGAGTCACCATTAGCTGCCTATCATGTTTTCCTTAAGTGGATTGACAGTCTGAAATCTCTTTCCTTTCAAAGGTGATTTTGGTTTTGAGAAAAGCTAGAAGTTGCAGAGCGCCTAATCTGGACTGTAGGGGGGCTGAGTCACCTGGGTAATTTGATGTTTCGCCAAAAAACTGTACGAGACATGATCTCTCAACTAATGAAGAACATTGAGGTAGTCCTCCTTATAATTGTTTGGCCTGGAGGGGTGTACTGGTAATGGACAACTCCTTCCCAATCAAAAGACACAGTTAACATGGTCTCGATCTTGGTGCAACTTTGCCGCACTTTCTTTGGGCATGGAGAACCAGGCGACTTCCATTGGGACAACTGGGCCTTCGTTACTGGATCATAGCCATAGACCCATGAGTCATTTCCGGTTATGACCTTCATTAAGGAAATCTGGTTCATTGGCAGTGGTTTGAATCAAGTCATTAGCACTGAAGCACCATGTTTCTTCTGCTCTGGTGGTAGAATCTGCAGAACGAATTTTGCCATGACACATTTCATGCCAAGACCCTGCATCCAATCTTGGACACAGTAGTTTTTGGAATCCCCAGATCAGCTTCTAGTTCTCACACTGTCAGTCACCGATCTTTGTTGATTGCAGCCTACATATTCACCATTCTCAGGAGTTCTGCTTGTTGCAGGCCTTCCAAAACATGGATCACTTTCACCAGATTCTCAACCATCTTTGAAGGGTTTGTGCCAGACTTTTATTTGCACTGCTCTCATTGCATCATCCCTGAAAGCCTTGTGAATGAATCATCTGAATAGTTTCTGCAGAGGACTGTTCAAGCTTAATGCAAGATTTGATGCAGATTTGTTGCTTTACTTGCTCAGCCATTTTGAATGTGATGGCCACACGGTGCACATGCTCATTTCAGCAGTGCCTACCACCCCTGCTGACTAAGTATAGTGAAGTTGTCATTGTTCATGCATGTGTATTCCAGTCCACACACCTTTGCTGCCAGGTTACACCGATGTCATGCAAACCATTCTTATTATATTAACAATGGCTGGACTTTTTCCGGACAGACCTCTTCTGTGGTGGTGATCTGCATTTACTGAAGACTTAGCATTTTGATCCATATTTATTAAAGACTTACTGACTGTATTTTTCTCTGTATAATGCACACTTTTTTGCCCAAATTTTTGAGGGAAAAATAAGGATGCACATTATACATGAGTGTAATGGTTGCATACCATAAGTATAATAATCCATGCATAATGCACACAGAAACATGGGTATACATTATACATGACAAAATATAGTAGTTCTTTTCTCCCTTTGAGTAATTTCAGTAACAGTGGGATATCAGAAGTACTCCATTGTCATCTTATTGTTGGTATCTTTTGTCACTACACATAGCCACCCTGCTTGTCTACTAAGTAGAATCTGGTAGTGGAGACTATGCCAGGAACCTCAAATCCTTTTAACTGTGGATTATGTTGTAATTATGGGGTAGAGGAAATTGAAAAAGGGCGGTTTCACTTCAGACCACATGTATATAGAGTATTGCAATGAGATATACACCATTTGATTTAGTCATGGAGCACATGAACCTCACTCAGCTTTGTGCCTAATGACCTGTGTCCTAAGGTGGTCTTTTAGGTGGGAGAAGGGAAGGGAGAAGTTGTATACTTGGGAGAACATCTGGCTGATTTGCATAGTTTGTGTACAGCTGTGATAGCCCCTCCCAGGTTTCACAGAACTCTTGTAATGAATTTTTATAACTTAATAAAAAAATCCTCATAATCTTATTTTGTTTAGATATGTCTCTGAGTGATTTTTCTATTTTGGTTGGACTACTACAAACATATTTATATAGTTGTAATGAAGATGCTAGTCAGTTTTATGTTTTACTTTTTATTTAGTTCTGTGCTTTATATGCATTGTGCCATTTAACCCTCAAGACAATTATGGGAGGTTCTGTTATCGTTCCTATTTTATGGAAAGTGAAGCTGACCATGGAAAGTTGAAATAAGATCACAATAACCAGGAAAAATTAGAGTTGGAGATTGAAATCCAGGTCTATGTGGTTTGGAAAGTTTGAATTCTTACCTACCAAACCATACTACCTTGATGAACTTTCAAGCCAGACTTAATGAAAATGTTGTGTTTAATTAGTAGAAATTCTGACTTTTTAGTATATACTGACAAAGTTTTATATGAATAGAACCCATATATGAAGACTGTTTCAATTTCTTGTTTTTTGCTCTTGTAGGAACTGAAAGATGTGGGCCATCGTGATCAGATGGCTGCAGCCAGAGGAATCCTGCAGAAAAATGTTCCAATTCTCTATACTGCATCCCAGGCATGCCTACAGCATCCTGATGTTGCAGCCTATAAGGCCAACAGAGACCTGATATACAAGCAGCTGCAGCAGGCAGTCACAGGCATTTCCAATGCTGCCCAGGCCACTGCATCAGATGATGCCTCCCAGCACCAGGGTGGAGGAGGAGGAGAACTGGCATATGCGCTCAATAACTTTGATGTAAGTTATGCTTGGGAGGAAACTTCAGGCTGTTGACCATCCCCTAAGTTAACAGATTTTTGGGGAAGT
Source organism: Phyllostomus hastatus (assembly GCF_019186645.2). Taxonomy (NCBI): domain Eukaryota; kingdom Metazoa; phylum Chordata; class Mammalia; order Chiroptera; family Phyllostomidae; genus Phyllostomus; species Phyllostomus hastatus. The sequence goes on along the minus strand of NW_025333611.1, from coordinate 28,995,687 downwards.
ATGATCAAGGTTTATAATGAAAGCTCAGTTTCTACTTAGACTTGCAATCTAAGTGGAAAGAAATTTTATGAATCATCAGTCTACTTATTTTAACTTGGTCTCAAGCATTTATCTTTTTTTAGTTTGAATTAAACTTCTGAATTCTTTTATGCATCTTGTGTTTCCTATGAGGTCATTCTTTTTTATTATTAGGCTATTACAGTTGTCCCATTTTCCCTCCTTTATTCCCCTCCGCCCTGCACACCCCCTCCCACCCGCATTTCCCCCTTTAATTCATGTCCATGGGTCGTACATATAAGTTCCTTGGCTCCTATGAGATCATTCTTTATTGAGGATAAGAATTTAGTTCATTTCAAACAAGATTTTAACCTTTTGGCAGATGTGAAGCTATGAGAGATACAGAGGCAAACTGTACAGTTTGATGGGAGATACAGACACATCATAAATAACTAAAACAAGTGTCATCATAATCTTATTTGTCTGCCTAGATACACTTCTCTTCTTAATTACTAAATTGTAATAATAGACAAAATTTAATCATGTGAAAGCAGATTTAATCATGTGAAAGCAAATTAAATGCTTTTGTAGCATAATGCCATGTAATTACTTTTTATAGATGATGCCTGTATATTCTGTGTACACACAGAATATATGTATCTAATCTTTAATGGTTTTGGTGGGTTTTATGTTTTTAAAATTTTTACCCACAATGCCTCCTGGCTTCCCGTATATGGTGGCGGTTTAATATTTAACTGTCTTTAAAAAAATTTTTTTTTAACCAACTATTGGGTTAATATTTTTTTTTCAAGTAATATAAGGGAAAAATGCTTTCCAGATGGCAAGCATCTTTTCATAAGTAGGGGAGAAGGCAGCTGTGAGGCTGATGTGGCCCCTGGTGAAAATGAGTTTGATGCCCCTGTTTTAAAGGAAAGAATCTGTACAGTGGAGTGTTTTTTTCTTGTTGTTGGTTTTGTTTTGTTTAAACATTTTTTCCTTGCCATTACCTTTTCTTTCCTTTGTCTCAGCCCTTTACTTAAATTGTAAAAAACAGTGTTAAGCCTAAAGACCATGGTGTTAGAACTGAATTTTTATTCTGGAACCTTAAGCATTAATTTACTTTATAGTATAGCAAACTGTTATGATGTATCTTATAATTTACTGGCATTGGTGCTTTTCCTGCTCAGATTTGACAGTATTGAGTATTGGCCTCTTTCAGAACAGTAAGGGTTCCTTTTGGCCCTAAGCTGAGTAAAATCAGAGGCCACTTAATTCATAAATGAGGGGGTTGGACTGAATGGTTGCAGGTGGATTGTAGCTCTATGACTTTTTTAAAGTTCTGTGACCATTCATTCCTCATTCCTGTTGGTCAGAATGCATTGTGTGTTTTGTTTTAACTAGTGAAATCTGGCTGTAACTTAGTGCAGCACAAAAAGTGATAAACTAAAATGTAGGTTAATAATGAACTCAAGGTATTCCATGTTAAATTTTGAAACTGAGGGTTTTACTGTAAGGGAAAGAAGAAATGTACACTTATTGGGAAAGGGCAAGCTTTTTAAGAAAAACCGTGGCATTTAAGTTGAAATCAATAAGATCATAGTCCCCATGAAGGAAAATTAAAGGCTAAATATTTGCACAGACATTTACTAATATAAAGATAAATTGTATCAAGTGAAGAAGTTGGAGAGAGACCAATAGCTGCTGTTCAGGGGGTATTGATATTTGACCTTGAACCTACAGCTTACTTGTGACCTGAACTCATTCACTGGTAAAGCTGGGTTTAAGTCAATGGAGTGAAGGGAAGACAGAGAAGGAGAAAGATTTATTCTTATTGGGGCAGTTGATGTCACAGATTAGTTTTGTTGGGACAGATTGTTATTATCTCTTATAGATAGGTCTTTGAGAAAAGAAAGTCTTGAATATAGACAGGTAACGATAAATTTAAGACTGAATTGTTCATAACATTTGATGAGATATGTAAGTTGAGGGAAATGTATTGAAATTGATTATAAATGCATTCTTTTTGGAAACTCTGAGAATAGATGTCACTGTTATTAATTTTTTTATGGTGAAACAGTTCTGCTAGTGTCATGTAGCAGTTTTATACTCTATATAGAAAAGGGAAAGCTAGCTTTTATTTTCCTTGTAATTCTCATTTGGTAACAATTTACTAATACTATATAGGCTGGCCTTTAGATCTTCAGATTGAGTAGTTTGAACATGATTTTTATTCTGGCATACTTTTGTTTGCCACTTGTGATACCTTATCTAGGTCCCACTCAGCTGGATAGTACTGCTTCCAGGGCCTTCTTTGAGAAGTGATCCATAGGCCAGCTTGTATGGGATGGCCTCTCATCTATCAAGGAGTATAACTTTCTTTTGGGCATTGTAATTTTTGTGTTAAATGTTGATGTTTCTATAATCAGAACTTCCTTTACCTCCTCAAACAATGGAGGGAACTGAGATTAGCAATAACATTCAAAAATGCTTTTTCTGCAGAAACAAATCATTGTGGACCCCTTGAGCTTCAGTGAGGAGCGCTTTAGACCTTCTCTGGAGGAGCGCCTGGAAAGCATCATTAGTGGGGCTGCCCTGATGGCTGACTCATCATGCACTCGTGATGACAGGCGTGAGAGAATTGTGGCTGAGTGTAATGCTGTCCGCCAGGCTTTGCAGGACCTGCTCTCGGAGTACATGGGCAATGTGAGTTATCAGAACTTCATTTTTGAAATAAGAAAAGCTTTCCATGGTAAATGTTGGATCTGAGATTTTTTTTAACTATAAATGGCAAATATGTCCTTGACTCCTAGACTCTTTTGGGTGAGGCAAAATTTTCAAGGGATACATAAATGGTTTTCTTTTTTTTTTAATTTTACTTATTTATATTTAGAGAGGGAAGGAAGGGAGATAGAGAGAAAGAAACATCAATGTGCGGTTGCTGGGGGTCATGGCCTGCAACCCAGGTATGTACCCTGACTAGGAATCGAACCTACAACACTTTGGTTTGCAGCCCGAGCTCAATCCGCTGAGCTACCCCAGCCAGGGCGGTTTTCTTTTTTTAGAAAAGATTTTGTATATTTATTTTTAGAGAGAAGGGAAGGGAGGGAGAAGGAGAGAAACATCAATGTGTAGTTGCCTCTCACATGTCCCCCACTGGGGACCTGGCCCGCAACCTAGGCAGCCACCCTTTGGTTCACAGCCCACACTCAATCTGCTGAGCTGCACCAGCCAGGGCCATAAATGGGTTTTTGTGTGCTCCTTTCCTCCTCAGCTTTTGATCTTGAAAAATTTTAAACTTACAAAAAATATTATGAGCACTCATCTATCTTTTATCTAGACTCACTGACGCTTAATAAAAGAGTGCATGTTTGTGTGTGTAAATATTTATATGTGTCTATACACAACCTTTTTAAAAATGAAGCACTTGAAAGTAAGTTGCAGACATTGTGTCACTTCACATCTAAATATTTTCAGCATCCATCTCCTGAGGATAATGACCTTCAATGTCCCTAAAATTCTGTGATCACATCTAGGGTGGTCAATTAATTTTGAGCAAAACAAAATGCTGAAAAAATGTGTATTTAGTTGGTGAAATTTTTTTTTCATGAACCATGTAGAATGGCAGGTTGCCAGGTAGAGCTGTATTGGGTAAACTGAGTAGTGTTTTTGAATTTTTAAGATTTGGGTTTAAAAAGCAGTACTGTGAAATTTGACACCTGACTTTTTTTGTCATAGAAAATACTGGTTGATTTTTTTCCCCTGCATTGTTGGTGCCTTTCTTTTTCCTTCCCTAATCCTCCTTCCACTCCAGTTATTTAATGCTAATTTAAGGGTTACTGTAGTTTAGACCTTGTACCCAATGTTTTACTGTGGCAGAGAAGAAATAAATGAAATAAAAATTAAATAAAATAATTTTAAAGGGAAGAGGAACACTACAAATTAGTTCTCACTAGTGATTCTTGCCTGTTTAATACTTTTCAGGAAAAGATCTTCATACTTTCTAATTTGTTCATTTTCCATACATCATCTTTGTTTACTTATATGCCTGTGTAAGTGAACAGATTATAGTAGTGAGTCATGATGGAATTCCTAGGGTGAAGATGAATGCCTTCCTGTGTTTATCTTATTTCTTCCATATTGTGAAATTAGTGAAGCATATTGAACTTTTTAAGTCACTGCCATATTTGGATCATATGCAGTCTACCACAGAAAAATGAGATTAGACGTTTAGATGTTTGGAAATGATGGTTGGTAAGTCAGTGAAAATGTAGGACACATTTAAAAATCCATATCTAAGCTAGAAAATCAAAATACTAAAAACACATAATTCGAAGACTGGCTTACTATGGTGGAGATTTACACGTGGACACAAAGGACTCGTGGTACATATGTGTCACTTGTCTGCCATGTCATGTAGTGCTGAAGTGGTGCAGAAGTGTCCGATGCAGTTATGATTGCAAAGCCACTTTAAAAACAGCCTTTGGTGGTGGAGAGTATGTGGTGAATCTGTTCTCATTGCTCCAGTCTATAAGATACCCTTGAACCTTGAGGTTGGTCAGATTTCATGCCAGTCATCCCGGTCATGAGCAAACTTCTGGTTTCTCCGTAAAAAGTATCAGACAAATAGTACTTTATTTGGGCATGGATGTAAGTAAAGGTGGGAAACACTCATTTATACTGAAGACATGGAGACCATAACAGCACACTTACATTTTTTTATGTAAGTGAAAACTAGAACAATGATTGATGCTTGATTTATGGTGGGGGTTTTGAAAGAAGTGATCTTGACTCAGAAATAATACATTTTAGAAGATGTCTCTGGGCATGTTTCTCCTAAAGATAAAAATACTTAATTTCCTTGTATTAACTCATGTAGCAGTGAGCAGGCTAGGTTCTGTCAAAAGTGATGAAGTAAGGAAAAGGGGGAGAACAATGAAACACACCTGAAAACTTAGAACAGTGAAAGGGTCGGCAAGAAGCAGAAGCAACTGTGGGGATATATTGCGTTTTCTGCTCATTTAGTAAGCCTTCGAAAGCATTGAGACCCTCTAATGACAATCAGAACTTGACTGGTAGTGTGTGCCTGTCACTCAGTTATGAACTGAGTATGTGTCACATGCAAAGTAATATGCTGAGCGCTGTATAAAAGGAGGAATGAGGTGGTGTTTCCTCCCTTCTGGAACAGACTTGGCCAGTACAGGGCATTTATTGGGAATGCTATCCTAGGTACTGCTAAAATTGCAAGGAAGATGAGAGTATTTCTAGCTGGGAAACCCAAGAGGACTTTATGGAGGATTTATTTTATATTCTGTAGATTGAGCTCTAGCTTGATTTTTAAAAGATGGTTCAGTTTAAGTTTGGATTATTTCTTTTGAAAAATATTAGGCAAGTAATTATGGTATGTAGAGAATTGAGACAATCTTGATGAACTAAAACTGGTTTGCCACATGGAACTTTGTAGACAGAATATGGATGGATGGTAAGTCCAGAAGAAACCACGTATTTTTACTTTTTTCATTTCCTGGATTCTCCCAGTAATGTCATTATTCTTTATAGATACATACTCTCAAAATGTTTGCATAATCTCTTAAGTCTGTCTTCCTTATTCTGTGTTGTCACTTATCTAGCTAGATTGGTTTTTACCTCTAAGGCAGTGGTTCTTAACTTTGGATGCACATTAGAAACCCTGGGGAACTTTGAAAAATCCTGATGTTTAGGTTGTCCCCCAATTAAGTCAAAAATCACTGCATTGAGGCCTAGGTATCAGTATTTTTAAAAGTTCCCTAAGTGATTCCAGTGTGCAATTAAGGTGGTGAAACTGCTCTAGTGGTTTATTGCATTTGTTTTTTTTCTGTTTCCACTGCTGTTGCCTTATTTCAGGCTCTATTCACTTTCCCTATTTTTCAATCTGTTCAGGCTAGTCTGAGTTCATGCCTTTGGTAGGACATTGTGCATTAAGTTTTTTAAATTTCCTTCCCAACTGTTTAAACCTAACATGTTCTTCCTCAAGGCCCACATTCTCCCCACCCCCCATCTCTTTGTTGAAGGCCATTTTAAACTGTGCCTTTCTTCATTATTTCTTTGCTGTTTGAAGTTTCGCACCTAACCGTTTACTTCCTTGAATTATTATTGTATGTACTTTATGTAACTTCTACAACTCAGTTTTAAGCATTTGAAAGATAGGAACTGTTTTTAAAATATCCTTTCAGGGTGTATGTAGTATAATGCTAGAAGAGGTACTCAGTAAGTGTTTGCCTAATGAACTCATGCTGACTTGGGAGAATTCATAAAATGAACAATTTTGGATATTCATAGTGCTAAGGATACATTAACAAAGATTCTTGCTCTTTCTGGTTTACATTCGAGAAGGTTATGGGGGAGGAGGCCATAGGTGGTTTGCCTCTCCTTCCTGTAGATCTTTCAGTACACATATGACATTTGTAGAAAAAATTAAACCAGATACTCTGAAACAAGTAGTGAGTAAAAGTGATATTTTAGATCAGAGTGGATTTAAATTTAATTCTAACATCAGATGAAGGCCAAACTCCCTTTTAAAGGCTCTGAGGGCCAGGACTCTAGCAGCCTTAATGGTCCTGCTTGAATTGCTGTTTGAAGAGCTGCAGGGTATTCTTGGCTCTGTTGCTGACTTGCTTTAGGATTGGGGATATTACTGTTAAAAGTAATGCATTTGACCCCTACTTACTTAACATGGAAATGCCTCAGATTATTTAGTAGATCTTTGTAGTTCCATAAATGACTTTTAAGTTTCCTTGAAATGAAATGTGGTTATTGTGGTAAAGTTTAATTTGTTCCTGCTCTGTCAGCCTAAGGTTACTCTGCCCGTGAGGGTTCTGGAAAAAGAAAAACAGCTTGAATGGGTGTTGTAATCTTAAAAGATTTAAAAGTAAATGACTTGAATTAAAAGGAAATGTAATTGAATTTGAAAAAAGTTATTGCTACTTTGTTTATTTTTTTATAATTGAAAGTCATACACGTGCATTAAAGTACTGAACCACCATTACTGTTAACATTTAGGGATATGTATTTCCAGTTCTTTTTCCTTTCTTCTATGTAGGTGTTTCTTAAATCTAAAATAGTTTGACCTTCTTAATGTTCTCTGCATATAAACAAAACATGTAAATAGGGCTCAAACTATTAGGTTAATGGGTTAAAACAGACTTTTAGGTTAATGGATTAAAATTTTTGTTCTTAAATATGTAGCTGACTTTGGAGCCCAGTTGTATGTTATAATGGTTCTCTCAAGTTGTTTCAGTGCCAGTGAAAAACCTCCTTTTGAAGAGCCCTGCACTTTATACAGCTGAATTCTCTATTTAACATTTTTCATTCTGCTGAGGAACATGCCGACTCTTAATAATTTTCCTTTCTCCCTTTGTTAGGGCATGTGCTGTGAGTTCTTGCAATAGTAGAATGTATGGGGACCAAGTACATCCATCTTCAACTCCTGACTCTTTAAAAACCAAATAAACGCCCCCCCCCAAAAAAAAACCAAAATGAAAGCACTTAACACAGTGTCTGAAACATAGAAGACCCTCAGTCTTTGAAATGAATTTCATTTGGTTTTGGCCTGAGCAGCCTTCGTGGTTGCCTGTTGAGTGACTGGAGTTAGGATTTAGAATTGGTGAGAAGCTCATAACTTCGGGCTTGAGTAGTTCTAGCTCTGTGTGATCCAGCATGGTAGCCAGTATCCGTATGTGGCTGATGAGCACTTGACATTTGACTAGTCTGAATTAAGATGTTGTAAGTACAGACTACACAACAGACTTCAGAGATTTAGTACATAGAAAAGGATATAAAATATCTAATGTCTCATTGGTAATATTTTAGATATATTGGGTTAAATAATAAATTTACTGTTTTAAAAAAACTTATGGCTACTAGAAAATTTTAAATTATTTATATAGTTTATGTTTCCTGCTTGCATTATATTTCTCTTGGTAGTTCTGACTACCAGGTAACCAACCAGCTAAGGAAAGTAGATAGGAGTTTAACATCAACTTCTTTATAGCTTGTCCAGAAACAGTAATCCATACATATAGGTATCATAGCTTATATTTTTTTATAGCTAAAACTATAGTTTTAGGCAGAAGAAAATTTGTACAGCTTAGTACCTGGTGAGAATGGTGCTACTTAAGGATACATTTTATCTTTGTTCTTGCCCCGAACAATAGATGCAATGGTTGTAGAATCCTGGAAGAGGAATGCAGTAACTGGACATTTTTTGTATTGGATTGGCATGTATTTGAGGGGGTTCATTATGTTAATATATCAAGTATAATATTTTTATTTGATTTGAATAATAGTTTGACATGGAATGTATAAATAGGGTGCAGTTAATGTTCACTTTCAAAGATATATTGTTATTGTAGTGAAGGGAAGCACTTCATTTAGATGCTAATCTCTTCTCAGTTTTGCAAATGACTTCCTGGAATCACTTTAGCACAGCCAGAATTTCCCAGCCTTTGAAGGACTCTGCGAAGAGCTTGCTACGGCATTATTTTATGGCTGGATTTTCTTATTTTCAAAATTAGAATAGCTTAATATTTTTTTCTGATCACAGACTGTGTTTATTACATATCACTTGTAATCCTACTACCTATTTTTGGTGTATAGCATTCCAGACTTTACTCTGGGTGTGCACACGCACACACATGTTCTTTTTCTTACTGTTTCTTCTTCTTTTTTTTAACAATAAAAATAAGGATTATCTGTGCCATTATACTGCTTATCATATGGTAGCTATTGTAATAAGAGACATACATTATTGCTTATTTTACTCCGATAATAACCCTTACTGAATTGCTATTTGCTTGAAAATACACATACGTACAGCTGACATTTGAACTCAAGATTTCTGTGACATTTCTGTGACCTGAAAGTCTGAGCCCTTAATACTGTTGTCATTGCTCATCTTTGCAAGTTAGCAATACAGTTTTAAGTCATCATCTTTAATGGTTGGTGGCATTTTCCACTGGAGAACTTTATAAATGTTCTGAAATCAAATGCTCCTCACTAAATAAAATAGAACAATGTCCAGTATAGCTGCTTGGAGTGAGCAGAATGAGAAAGCTTTTTAGCATATCCTCCCATTCTAAACTCTGGTATTAACTCGTGTCATAGGTGTTTGAGTTGGCTCTGTGATATGCAACTACAGGGGCTGAGTTTTGTTATATAATATGCTCTGATTTCTATCTTTGTTTGAACCCATGGGTTTACTGCACTAGATATTCACTTGTATTGCTGGTCCATAGTTCTGTAGCATTATATGCCTACAATTTTATCGATTGTTAGTGTAAGCTTTTCTGTGAGCTGCCTTGCGTATTTGGGAGAATTTAGATGTAAATAGATGTTGCATTGAATGCAAAATTGAGCATATGTAGGACTTGCTTCTCTTGACAGAACAGCATTTATTTAATTTGAATTCCTTATTTGTCAAAAATTAATGTGTGATTTCTTTTATGGATGAGAGGTTTAAAAGAGCTTCTTAACTCTGAGGAAGACATCTCACCCCAGTTATATTTTGTATTGCTTTCTAAGAGGTTTGAGATACTTCCTATGTATATTACTCTGGCATTATGAATTGCAGTATTTAATAGCCAAGTTTTTAACCCTTTATGTGCAAAAAGGTGCATGTTTATATATTACATGAAATGGTACTGGTCTAATGGAGCAATAATGGAATGGTCTCTTGAAATCAGAATGATGCAGACATGGAAACCTGCCCAGGTTCATGCTGCAGATGGATAGGGTTGTATCCTCCACAAGATTGCTGTTATTGTTAGATCAGTGGAGACAGACTGGACCTTGGTTCATCAACACTGGTGCTTGAGTTAGGAAATTCTTTCTGGCTAGGAAAGAATTCAGAGCCAAGACTCAAACTATAAGAGAAAGTTTATATAAAATGTCACAGAGGTAGAAGAAGTGAGTGGTAGAAGAAATGGGCTTAGGAAGCAAGTTAACAGAGGTAAAAGAAAGGCTCTTGGAGTTTAGGAAGGAGAAGTGTAAAGGTACCGTCCTGGGTGGGGGTAAGGAGAGGGACCAGAACGGCACAGGTGTACTCCCTATAAAGGTGTGTCCTTTCACGGTAGTGGTCTCCACTGATTGGTGGGCTCTAGGGCAAGGGGTCATTAGCCAGTGCAGCTGGTCTTGGGGTCAGCCATGGCATTGCTTTTCTGGTTTTGCTGCTTTTCTGGGTCTGGAGGTGAAACGCAACTGTGAGCTAGATGTATTTGATGTAGGTTAGAACCTCATTGTCCTGGGGGCTTAATGCTTAAGGGCTATTCTCCAGCCCCCTTCCTTGTTCCCCTATTAAGGGAGTCTAACCCACATGACTAGTGACCTGCCAGAGGAGGAAAAGTCAGGGGAGGGTCTGAGCTGCATGACCAGTGAGCGATATGCTAGGAGAGGAAAGGTTACCCTGCAGGTGAGGTCCTTGTTTTCCCAATTTTGCCCATTGCTAGGGACTCAGGGGCTTTCTGCTCTAGGTGACCTTCAGTTCAGTACCTGGCCTATTGTCCTTGCTCTGCTTTTGTCTGTCTGCCTACCACACTTGGTATTACTTTCTGCTCTTTAGATGTCAGGCAGGCTTGAAAAGATTTCATATATAGAAAATGTTTCTAGGTTAAAAGAGTAACCTCTAAATATATCAGAATATTAGTAATTGTCACTAGGTGATGGGATGATAAGCAATATAAATTTTCTTCTATATTTCCCCCCACATCTTTGACAGTTTCTTATGGCCATAATTGCATGTTTCAAAATAAAGTAGATCCTTAGTTTTATGTGTGTTGGATTTTTAGGGTTTGTTTATAATCATATACTATATTTATTTCTAAAGTATATTAATAGGCACACTTGAGAATATTTCACCTTAGGCTTTGATTTCATCTTTTTGAGGTAAGGATTTATTTAACACTAGTTTGACTGAAGTGGTGAGTTGTGTTTTCTTTTGTTTGTTTACTGTAGTGTACATCTAACAAGTCAAAACTGAATCACTAATCCTTGTGCAATAGCATTTGTTATTTGTTTGTTGTTAATTAATCAGTTCATTTTTAAGACCTCACCTGAGAATGTTTTTTTTTAATCCTTACCCGAGGATATGTTTTTTTTTAATTGATTTTTAGAGACAGAGAAACATCAATATGAGAGAGAAACATTGGTCTGTTGCCCCTGTACACACCCTGACTGGATTGAACCCGTAACCCAGGCAGTGCCCTCCTGACCTGGGATCAAATCTACAACCTTTTTGGCGTTTGGGACAACTCACCAACCACTTGACCTACCTGGCCAGGGCTGTATTATCTTTTTCTTGAACTGTTATATAGCAAAGTGATTTTTTCGACCACAGAATTATAGAATTGTAAAGTTCAGAATTTGGAAGTGACATTAGTTGTCATCTAGTGCAGGGGTTGACAAATTATAGTGCTCAGGTCAAGTCTTGCTGCCACCTATTTTTGTAAATAAAAATATTCTGGAACACATCCATGCCCATTTGTTTACTTGTCATCTGTGGCTGCTTTTCCACCAACGGCATAGTTGAGTATTTGTGACAGAGACAGAATGGCTCCCAAAGCCTGAAATATTTACTGTCTGGTCCTATTCAGAAGTTTGTCAAGCCTTAATCTAGTCCAGCCAACAAGTCTTTTTAAAGGTTTTAAATTACAAATCCAATGTCTTTAATGGATATAAGATTGTTTAGGTTATCTATTTCTTCTTGGATGGATTTTGGAGGTTTGTACCTTTTATTAAGTAAGTAGTCCATTTTATATAATGAGTCAAATTTTATATACAGAGTTGTTTGCAGCATTCTCTTACCTTTTTAATGTTTGTGGGGTGTCTGTAGCCGTATTCTCTAATTCATTCCTAATGTTGGTAATTTATATATGTTCTCTTTTTGTCAATCTGGCTGCAGGAGTATCATTTATATTGCTCTTTTGTAAGAACCAGATTTTGGTCTCATTGATTTCCTCTATTACTTCCAATTTCACTGACTTCTGCTTTTTTATTTTCTTTCTTCTGTTTCCCTTGGGTTTATTTTGTTATTTTCTAGTTTCTTGAGGTAGGAACTTAGGTTATTGGTTTGAGACCTTTCCTCTTTTTCAAATGTAAATATTTAGGGAGGATTTCCATATAAATCACACTTTGTCTGCAACCATAAATTTTGGCATAGTTTTTTCATTTTTGTTCAAAATATATTTTGTAAAGAATTTATTTTTAGAGGAAAGTGAGAGGGAGGGAGAAAGAGAAAGAGAAACATTGATTGTTGCCTCTCACAAGCACCCCCAACTGGGGACCTGGCCTGCAATCTAGGCATGTGTTCTGACTGGGAATGGAACCAGTTACCTTTCAATTTGTGAGATGATGTCCAACCAACTGAACCACACCAGTCAGGGCTGTTCCAAATATTTTAAGTTTTTATTAAGTCGTCTTCTTTGACTAGTGGATTATTTGGAAATATGTTGTTTAATTTCCAAGTATTTGGAGATTTTCTATGTTTCTGTTATGGATTTTTAAATTTAATTCAAATTCAGTATGGTCAGAGAACTTACTTTGCATGATTTCATTCTTTAAATTGCTTATTGAGGTTTGTATTATAATGAGCCAGATGCTGCCTTTGTGAATGTCCTGTCTGCACTTGCAAAAAATATGTTCTTTGCTGTTGACGGACAGAGTTTTTCTATTTCTTTCTTATTATTGATTGATTTTCTTCTTGTTCTAAGTGTTACCGAGAGAAGTTACAGTCTTCAGGTACAATTATGGATCTGGCCTTTCTCGTTTCCTTTCTGCCAGGGTTTTTAGTTGCATTTAGTGGTGTAGACACGATGGAATGTGTTTATTTTATCTTAACTATAACTGAGCTTTTTGATTTTTAGTTCAGAGCTACTTCAAGTGGTGCTCTTCACATGTGATACCACAGAAGGTGGACAATAAGCTGATGGTTATAGAATAGAACTCATTAAAGCATGATCAAGTTACCTCCCCAATATTTTCTTTGCTGTAAAATAGGCAATAATAGGTGCCCCCAACCTAACTTTGTTAAAAGGTGCAGAGAACCACACAAATAAGACCAAGTAAAATGATGAGGATGGAATAATGGGTAGTAGTTTTATAGAAATATCAAAGTTCCTTGAAACAAAAGAGCAGAAAATGTAGCCAGTAACAAGGTGGAAAGAGATCTGGATAGGCTGCTGTCCTCTCTCTTGTGGCAGGTCTTTTTTCGCTTTGTATGACTGCTCCGTTCCTTGTTCTGAGCCTGTAGCAAAGAGCCAAAGAGGTAGTCCCCACCACCAGTCCGCATGATCTTGTAGTTCAAGTGTCTGATCACAGCTGATAGGAAGGGTCTTTCTTTCTTCCTCACTTGAAGCAGGGCAGATACCGTATTTGATGTAAACATAAAACTGTAAAGTGCTATATATATGTGTGTGTGTGTGTGTGTGTATGCGCAAGTTGGTACTATTTTAGGAAATTATAATACAATTGTTTTTCCTCATTTTTGGCTCAAGGAATAGGCTTTACTTTTGGCAAGGTTGTCATATGTTGATAAGAAATTGACTCATTTAAAATAATGTAATTCTTTAAATGTAACAAACTAGGTGTTTTGGGATGTTAACTGTTCAACTTACAGTGCCCATATGTGATAAACCTGTAAAAGTAAAAGCTCATCAATCACAACTCTCCTAATATTTTATGTCCACCGATTTAAAATTTTTTTTTCTTATTAGGTGTTTTAGAGGACTTAAAGTAGTTAATAAACACTTGCATATTTGCGAAACTGTCCTTTCCAGAGTGTGTCCCTGTCTGCCAGGACATTTCCTCTTCTCTGATTTCAGTCCTGCTCTCTTGAAAGTTACTTTGGTTTTCATATTTCTCAGTCATAATATAAAAATAGAAGGGTGAAAGTCTGTGGAATGTGATGTTTTTCTTCTCTGAGTGAATGTCCTTATTCTTTTTATTTTGGAGCCAAATCTGTGTTCACATCTGATGACTGCTAAGTCAGTACTGGACAGTCACTAATAGCTTGTGTATTTTAAAGTGGAATAGTTGATATTTAGAACCAAAGACTGCTGAGAACTTACTTTGTTTGGTCATTCTCTACAAATGTTATTAAGATCTTTTTATAATGTCATGATTTGGAGACATACTATAAGGAAGATATTTCCTTTGAGTTGCTTTATGCTGAGATAACATCTGGACAGTAAATTATCTTACACATAGTATTTTCAGGTGTGTTGAAATGATTGCCTTCCTGTTCTGGTTTTACTTCAGTTGCGGATATTCTAACTTTTGGTTTTGTAATTTGCAGTTTGTAATTCTATTTGAGGACCAAATAGAATGCGTGTTATTTCAAGACTCTTTGCTAATTATCCTTTAAATTATACTGCAAAGCATACTTGTCCTGAGTTACTTCTCCTTGCTATAGAAGAATTATTGGTTTTGTAGATTCAAATATGAAGCTCATCTTCTAGGAATAAAAAGGCTTATGTTTTGGCTTGCCCTTGATCTTGTGTCTATGTGAACGTTATTATTCCCTAATGTAAAATAACTTGCAATGTTTTATAAGAAAAATTATAAATATTTGATCAGTGACACCCAGTTATAAACCTTAAAGTTCTTAATAGTAACATGCTCATTGCTGGGAAGCAGAACATATTTGTTTATTTTACATTTAAGATTCTGTATTTTTGCCCAGGCTGGTGTAGCTCAGTTGGTTGGGTGTCATACATTTCCAGTCAGGGCACATGCCTGGGTTGTGGGTTTGGTCCTCAGTCAGGGTATGTGCAAGAGGCAGCCCATTGATGTTTTTCTCTCACATTGATGTTTCTCTCCCTTTCTCTTTTTTAAAAAAAGATTTTATTGATTTACTTTTAGGGAGAGGGGAGGGGAGGGAGAAAGGGAGGAGAACATCAGTGTGTGGTTGCTTTTCGCATACCCCCTACTAGGGACCTGGCCTGCAACCGAGGCATGTGCCCTAGACTGGGAATTGACCTGGCGACCTTCAGGTTCGCAGGCTGGCATCAATCCACTGAGCCACATCAGCCAGGGCTCTCTCCCTCTCTTTATTCCTCCCTTCCTGTCTCTAGAATTAATAAAAGGAAACAATAAAAGATTATTATTGGTAAAAAATAGATAAAAGCCATTATATATGGAAAAATTGTTTGGCTTTCAAAAGTTGGTTGTTTAGCCTCGGCCAGGTGGCTCAGTTGGAATGTTGTTCCATACACCTAGATTGCAGGTTTGATCCCCCTGGTCAGGGCACGCATGGGGGCAAATAAGTGTTTCCCTCCCACATCAGTGTTTCTCTCTCCTCTCTCAAATCAGTTTTAAAAAAGGTTGCTTGTTCAGATATACCCTTATTTAGTGATTTCTGTAGTAATAAAGAATCCCCTTGTCCCCCTCATCTTTTAGACTATTAAAAGTTTCTAATTGAGGAAATGGACTCAGAACTTTAAAAAGACATTTGTTGGGTTTTTCTTATTTTAAATATTTTATTTATTCACTTTTAGAGTGAGGGGAAGGGGGGAGGGAGAAAGAAGGAGAGAGACATTGATTGGTTGCCTCTTATACCTCCCAATCAAGGACCTGGCCCACTTGTGGCCTGACTGGGAATTGAGCCATCAACCTTCCAGTGTGTGGGTCAACACCCAGCACACTGAGCCATACCAGTCAGGGCGGATTTTTCTTTTTTAAAACATTATTAAATTTTGTAGCATTCAGAAAAAAATTGCAATTTTAAAACTGAAAGTTATAGTCACAGTGTTTTAAAAAACTGCATTCACTAGCCTTATTTGATGACTGTATAGCGCTTTCATTTTGGCAAACTTTAGATGCTATAATCAAACTATTCTTTTTTTTGACTAGGTTTTCCCAGCTAATGCCAAATTAGCCATTTTCTTAAAACCACTCTGAATCAAGAATTACATTAATTTTAGGGTTAACATTGATGAATGTCATTAAATATGTTTTTGACTTGAGGTTTTAGTCAAGTGGCAGTTCTTTTAACCCTCAAGATTTGACAAGATTTGAACGTCCATATATGGACATAGGTTTATGTGGAATGGTACATAGAAGAGAATCCCTTACAAAATGACATGGTCTTAGTTTTAAAATATTTCACCAAAAAAGAAAAAAAAACTTAATGGAAGGGTGATAAATGAAACTAGAAAAGCAGAAAGTTGATGGTTAAAGCACGGTGATGTTACATAAGAAAGTTTATTCACAGTCCTTTGGGATATGTTTGGAAATTCCATAATAAAAAGTTTTAAAAAGGTATATTGTATCAGCATGACTATTTGAATAGGTGTCAGCATATTAGATGTTTAAGGGCACAGTTCTTGCCACGTTTACAGCCCTTCTGTGAGGGCATTTGTCTGTCTTGCAGCCTCAGGAAGTCCTTGTTTTATCTAGCTCCCTTCTCAATCCTTAGTTCATAGGCTGACTTATGACGTCTCTCAGGCCGATTAGATTCTCTTGGGAATTTGTATGGGAAAAAAAGGGGAAAATGATGCAATTAGTAAATGGGCACTTGGGTAGGAAATCATGCTATTTAGTGGAGTCAGAGTCATGAGGGGCCAAGACAGAGTGAATTTGTGGGTGAGTAGCAGCTATGAATTAGATAGGCAGCATAGAGGGTAAGAATAGTAAGTATTTGCGTCTGGGGAAGGATGCGACCAGCTAAGAGGAGGATCCCGTTTGGCTGCTTCTAAGGCCAGTTGCCTAGCTCTTGTGCACATGCGCCCTTGAAGTAAACCGTTTGTCACTAGATCGGATTTGAGTTCCTTGTTTCTTCAAAAAGGGTGTGACTAGTATAATCATTGCATGATGCTGAGTTTTCTTGGTTAAGTTCTTAGTGATCACTTTTTTAGAACATCAAAAATGGTCATTGCTTAATCAACAAGGGGTGTCCAACCCTCAGCCTGTGGGCTGCATGTGGCCCAGGATGGCCATGAATGCAGCCCAACACAAAATCGTAAATTTACTTAAAACGTTATGAGATTTTTTTTTGTAATTATGTGTCACAGTGTATTTAATGTGTGGCCCAAGACAACTGTTCTTCCAGTGTGGCCCAGAGATGCCAAAAGGTTGGACACACCGATAGGCATTCCATAGTCCAGTTTCTTGAGCATTACCAGAACCTTTGCCCTTGTAAGTCATAATTTTAAAGCTCTATCATGTATATAGTTAGACATCTTTTATTGCTTATCTACCTGACTATAATGTAATTTAGTACTGATCTTTTATATTGTTCACTAGGTCTTGACTGAATGAAATTTAGTAAATGTCAATAATTAGAGCTTTCTTGTGGGGATGGGGCATGACTTGTCTTTTGCAGGTTTCCTGTACTTGAGAAGTTGCCTTAACACCATCTCAAAAAAATTTTATAAGAGTTTATTTGAGCCCAAACTGAGGACAATTGCTGGGAAGCAAGATCTCAAATACTCCCAACACAGTTTTTAGTTAAACACTATTTTGTTGTCAAACATGATTTCAAATTCCTGCTGATTCTTAAAACACATGGCCTCTGACTAGGGAAAGCCTGTTTGCATATAAACATCCTATCCACTGTTATCTTTTTCTCTTTTTCCTTTTTTGGTGCTGTTTCATGGGCAAAAATAAAAATGAGGAGATCTGGCTTAGAAGAGATAATGTTGGTACAATGCAGGTAAAAAATGTAAATGAAATTGCTTTATTATTATGAAGCACTGAAGAACTATAGAACTATAATAAATAGGATATACAAAGCAGAAATGTAAGGCTGGCATTGATTGCCATTGAGGAGTGGGCTAAGGGGATAATAATAATAGATTTAGAATTAAGAATTAGCCCTAACTGGAGTGGCTTAGTTGGTTGAGCATTGTCCTATAGAATGAAATGTTGCCGATTCAATTCCTGGTCAGGGCACATGCTTGTGTTGTGGGCCAGGTCCCTGGTTGGGACTTGTGCAGGAAGTGTCCAATTGATGTTCCTCTCACATAACTGTTTTTTTCTCCCTCCCTCACCCTCTCACTAAAAATTAAATATTTTTAAAAATTAGGAATTAATATGCAGGGGATGGCAAACCTCTTGGCTTGGTGGGAATGAAGAACCATGAAAGCACCATTTTACAAACAAGACTGGCTCGAAGTAGTCTTCTTCCTCTATTGGTGGATGGTTCACTGACATTGCCAGAGGTCTTGGGAAATGTTAGCTTTTTCCCCTTTAATGCTTGTGTGTAGAAAGTTACTGCTCAGACTCTAGTGATAAGAGGCTTATGGAGAGAGAGGTGTTTTGATCATATTATTTTTATATTGTAACTCCTTTGATCAGAGGCTTTCTCGTAGGTGGATTTAGCCTTTGGTACATTTCTTCAGGCCCAAGAAAGTGATCTGTTAAAGTAGAAAACGAGTAAAACTATTCCATTTAGCCTCTAGACAGTGACACATTAAGGACTAATGACTGCCAAAAGGAAATGTCAAACACTAAGCTAGTCTACTTTCTTTGGCAGCTGAGAATCCGGTGAATCAACAGTTTTAGGGGGTGTATATGTGGGTGGAGGAAGAGAGTGTCTAACATTCTTTTAGGCCCTGTTAAGTAAGTTGGGCACAGTGGGACTTGGAGCCTGTTTGTACTTTCTAAACCCAAGAAAGGCATGTACCGTAGTTATTTGTATGTAGTATTTTAAAACATTTAAAAATGTGTTTATGGGCTTTGTTTTATGTATTTTTTATTATTGGTGGATGCTAAAAAGGTGTGCATTTGTATGTGTAAGGGGTATGTACTTTTTCCCAAATAGGAGTTATCTAAAGAATCTTCTGAAAGAGATGGATAAATTGTGATACTGGAGGTATAAGGAACAAATTTAGACTGAATACTAAAAATTAGTTTCAAGGAAAGGACAACAAATCTTGAGCTTTTAAACTTAAAATCAGGTGTGTTTCCTATGTCTTAGATATTTAAAATTTAGCGCTTGAATATTCACATGCAACGGTATGATAGTTAAAGGGTCCAAGTTTTTTTAAGATTTCATTTATTTATTTAGAGAGAGGGTGGAAGAGAGGGAGAGAAACATCAATGTGTGAAAGGAACATCAGATGGTTGCTTTTGTATGTGCCCTCACCTGGGTCAGAACCCGCAACCCAGGCATGTGTGCTGACCAGGAATTGAAACATGACCTTTTGCTTTGGAATATAATGCCCAACAAACTGAGCCACATGGATTAGGGAGGGTACGTGTGTGTGTGTGTGTGTGTGTGTGTGTGTGTGTGTGTGTGTGTGATGACAGTGTTCTAATGGAAATGGTTTTAAATATCTGTGAATATACTAAAAATGAGCTGTACACTTTACTGGCTGAATTGTATATGAATTATATCTTAATAAATTGCATATTTTTTATAATGCAAATTTTCAAGAATTTATTTATTTTTAGAGAAAGGAGAAGGGAGTGGGAAAGAAACATTTATTGGTTGCCTTTTGTGTGCCCCTGGTTGGGGACCTGGCTCGCAACCCAGGCCTGTGCCTTGACCAGGAATTGACCTGGCAGCCTTTCCATTTGCAGGATGATGCCCCAGCCACTGAACCATGCTGGTCAGGGGCAATAAATTGAATATCTTAATAAAGATGTTTAAAAATATTCACATCTTTTTTCACATATGTGTATGCTAATGATGTGATGTGTATTTTAAATTATATATTTCCTATTGGAATCAAGGCACTTTGTTTATCCTGTATGAAGTAATGTCTCCATTTTCAAATGAGGTCTGTGTGTCTCATTGCCATCAGAATGACATTGGCTGCACTAAAAACCTACATTTTGCACACAGTTGGCCTCTTTGATCTCTTGACTTTGAATCAGACAGACTAATGGCCTGCAATTTTCTTTGGCTATTTTATTAAAATTATGAATATGTCATATTAAGGTTGTTGAATCAAAAATATTTTAAAAACTCAGAAATCAAATACAGAACATGTATCATTTCAAGCTATTTAAATTTTATTTTGTCTTAGAGAAAAAGGGGTGGATCTATACATTATGCATATTGTTGGCCCTTAATTTATCACATTTTAAAATACACTGTATTTTTTATTTGAAGATTCTGCATGTAAACATGTACTTTGATTATACAATTCTGAAAAGGAATCAGCTTTTACATTACTTATGTAGTCTTTTGGATTTTTTTTGTTTGTTTTTGTGGTCAGAGGAATGTAATGGATTTGGGTTGAAATAATGATACTCAGAAATACATAGTAGTGTCTTATGGTTGTATTGTGAGCCCACTTGAACTTGAAAGAATTGCACAAAAGATGTAGCAGAGGTTGTAAGTTAAGTATCTTGTTTTAAGCAACATTAATTATTTTGTTTCTCTACAATAGATTTTTGCTCTTTTTACTTCCATGAGTAGTACGTGTAGCTCCACAGCGTGGACTTTGAGTTTGTGTCACATGTGCTTTTCCTGTGGTACACCTGCCAGACTAGCATTGCTGGGCCTGTAGGGTTTACTGCTGCCCTGCAGAGCTAAACTGCAAATCTATCAACTTTGGTGAATCCAAGGGGCTAGCCTTTTCTATGATGAAGAGGCGACCAAAGTCAGCAGCCTCACAGCTTTCAGTGATCCTGAGGCTTTATCACAGAAGTTTGTCCAATTCTATCATAGAAGCCAGCAAAAATGTTACAAACAGAAAATAAGTCTCATTCTAATCTAGTCTGTGTTTGTAATATAAAATTACAGCTACAAACAAATGGTCAGATTGACCATAATGACTTCTTTCTAGGGTTTTCCCATTAATGTTAACTTTCTATGTAGTTAGTTCCTTTTATCTTCTGATGCTTCCTACCAGACCAGACTGTAACAGGCACCAGAACCAAATTCATGTAAGAGCAGGAATTTCTGAAAATTCTTGTTTTTCTTGCAACTAGGGGAAAACTGAAAACATTCCTTTCTGGCTATCATAATTTCTTAGTCAAATTGTTGATTGAGAAAGTCAAGTATTATTCTTTTCCTGCACTTCTTATTCTTGTTTTATTTGGGGATATTTGCTTTAAAAAATACTCATAGAGAAGCATGATGGTAGAATTTCAGGTGCTATGGCAGGAAGTAAGAGAGATGTGTTTTGGAAGAGACAGTCACTCTCAGATCAGTGTGGGCAAGTACTTGAGAAGCCTATTTGGGGGAGGGAATCTCTCTAAATTGATATCCCAGGAGATGGAGCAAGTCTTTGCTGCCCTGAGTAAAGTTGCAGTGAATTATAGAAAGAAAATATTTGGGCAGCTCCGAGTTCTATTGTTGCTGCTTGGAGCTTGGTACTAATGAAGTTGGTGCTTTTTTATCTGAGACTGAAGAGTTGAAGGTAAAAGCAGAAAATGACAAGAGATTGTATAGGCTAGTATATCTCTCGTTGACGTTATCAGGGATGGTTACTGTTACTGGAATTTCTGGAGATGAAGCAAGTAGCTCCTCTAGATCTTTAAAATTTTCTTTGTTTAGCTGGGATTTTGTGGTCCTGCTTCTAAGGTGCTATAATTTACCCAATTTGAAACTCTCTTTTTTCTCCAGAGATGTTTGAATTACATTTTCTAGTATACATAGATTGTTGGCTTAAGATACATTTTTCCTTGAAGGGGTTTTCTGTAGAGTGACATTGTTTAGCTCTTAACTGCTGCACCAAGCATGAAGAGGAACCTACACTCCCCAAAGTCTCAGTTGCCTCCACACTGAGTTGGGGATGTTGATAGTGTGTGATATGAATACAACTTAGTGGGGAGGGTGTAAACCAGTCCCTGTTGTTAAAATATTACTGGTATTATTACCAATAAATTTCAGTTTTTTGAATGGTTTAACTTTAGGTTCTCTGTTTTATTTTTGTTTGTTTGTTTGTTTTAATCTTATTTTAACCTGTTCTGCTTTCTAGTGGTTTCTTAGAGTTAGTGCATTTCTCATTCTGCTCAGTGAAAGAGCTTAATTCCTTCTCTCCTTCCCCTTACCTTCCCCCCTCTCTTTCAGCTGAGGTCGAAAATGGATGGAAAATTGTCCCTTTCTTATGTGCATTATGGTAATAATGTCTAAAGACTATATTAATTTTTAGCAAGTGTGTTCCTGCTGACTGTGTTGCAGAGGTTATTTTATTGCTCTCTATTTGTCTTAACTGTCTTGCCTGAAGTTGGTGGCCTTATTCCCAGATTCATAATATGTTCTCTTTACTATTAAAATGTACATTTTGCTTGGGTCTGGCATACTTCTTTATAGCTAATTCTGGGTTATCTGGCATGGGGGAAGGGAGCTCTGGATTGCCTGCTCATTCTCTGAATTGAGTTTTATATAGGCATCTCTGTAAAAAAAAAATCTCTTCACTGTTCTTTCCCATTCATTTTGGATTTATTTGGTGATTGCACTTGAAATAGATTTTTCATTTGAACACTATAACTATCCATATAGTTTCTTTTCTTGTTCATTTTCTACAAGTCGTATTTATATTTTCTCTCTAGTTTATTAGCACATCTTTCTAGCACTAGAGAAAATTAGTGTAATGAATAAGACTTATTCTGGTATTATTAACATACCTACTAACTCATTGTTTAAGAGAATTTATGTACCCTTGAGCTGGTTAAATAATTAACCAAAAAGGAAATTTAGGAATTGCCTGTGTAGTATAAAAAGACACTGGAATACCTAGTGTGAGGTCTAGAAGTTTTTTTTCCCTTTCATGTTATAATCTTTGTCTCTCTTTAGAGCTGTAAAATGGCTGAAGAGAAAAATCTTTATAGTTAAGCCAGGCTGACTTGGAAGTGAGGCACGTGGCTGGCTAGAGCCATCACTCTTCACTTAGGAGATAGGAACTCGCTGATTGGATTAATGGTTAGTTGCTTCGGGAATGATACTAAAGCTAAGAGTAATAGGGAGGCATTCCATTTGCTGGCTCTCATGGTTTGTTTTGAAAAAAGGTAGGTCTCTTTTGAGCTGAGATCCTTATGGCTGCATTATTTCTTAACACCTAATAAAAAGTTTTAAAAATTTTTATAATAGGTAATATATCTAAATAGTTCAAAATTAAAAGGATGTAAAAGACTATATAGTGAGTGTATATAAAGTTCCCTCTCATTTTTATTTTCTAGCCATGCAGTTTCTCTCCTTATAGTTTATTTCTCCTTCCAGAAATATTTTATGTAGATACTGTAAAGTACATACATAGATGCTCATGTTAAAGATTACATGTGTCAGTATTGAGAGTCATATTACTTGATTATAAAGTAGGCTTTACTATGATAATTTGCTGACTTCTACTTATTTTGTTTTTCCCTTGAAAAATGTTTTCCCAAGTATTATATAGACTCTGCTCTCATGGTCACAGAGTATCATTTCACATCACTCACTCTCTTTGGCCAAAACCTTCTGCATTCTCTTTTTTTACTCCTAAGAAAGCTGTTTCTTGTCTGTCTTTGCTTTCTTCCTTCTTTTTTAGATATTTAATCTGAGGCTTCTGTTCCAGTTCCCTCTACTGTGTCATCATCAGCTTATGGTCCCTTGTTGGCAATGAAGTCCTCACATGTCTGGAATATAATCATTGTGTCTTGTTTCATGTTTGAATTGTTTCTTAACCGAGTCAGATGGAGTAGCCTTAGGTTAGATGCTTTATTATTGAGTGTTCTGTTTAACATTGAGGTTGCTTCTATTTAACAAATAATTACTATTAATGATAGCACATCTTAGTGTATTATCTACATAGCCAACAGGCATTTTCTGTCTTCTTTGAGATATTTATTCCTGAGTGTGAAGTCTCTTTACACTTCATAATTTAATACCTTTTCTCATCACAGATGGTTTAAAGTAGTCTTTATTCACCATAACTTTGAAGGTTTTGTCATTTCACTGTAGTCTCTTTTACTTTTGCTTATCTGACAATTCTGTGGTCTTTAACTTCTAACCTTAGTTCTTGACCAGAAAACCTTCATTTATTCTTTTTCAACTTTGATGCTTTCTGGTTTTGGAGTCCAAAAGGCATTATCTCTACAGATTTAAAATTTGTCTATAACCACTATAAAAGATGTAAGATACCCCCAATGAACCCTGTCTAATAAGTCCTTTTTGGTGGCTTATAGGAGTTTCTGCTTACTAGTATTGGATTTTTAACTTTAGCTATGCACAAAGAGTTTTTACTTTTAGTTTAGGGAATGTTGAACATCACCCAAAGCCATGATAAAAAACTGACATGCTATGCTCTAGGAAGAAAGAAGACTGTTCAATAAACAAACAAACAAAAAGTACCCTTTGCCTTGTCCAGTTGAAAACATGCAATGTAATGTTACCAGTGACACATGCCTGGGAAGTTCAGGTTCAGGATACTTACACAATATACTCTGTCTAGAGCATGTCATAGTTAATAATCAGGAGAGGAGAACCCACATTGCCTTCTTTGTTTTCTTTATTGGGCTCCTATCTAAAGGAACCTTTTTTCCTATCCTGCTAGTAACTGACCCCAGGGCCTCTGACGTCCTTGGCGTCACAATCTCTGGAGGTTATCTAGTTGATTATGGCAGCTGGTCATTACAGGAGGTGATGCTACATTGCCTGTCAGTAAAGGTGGACATTGCAGGATGGATGACTTGCACCTGTCAGCAGGGGAGATCAGTCAGTACATGTACATCTGGTTAGTGTAGATGCTACCCAATTAGTAGTGCAAGAGTTCTGGATAAGGATTGTGACGTCCTCTACCAGGCCTGGTATTACACTTTGGTGTGTTTGTGTGTAATATTGCAATATTTCTAACAGTGCCTCAGTGCATTCCTATGAATATGAGCCTTGTCTGTGAGGTTGTGGGCCAGTAGCCAAATTTCCTCCACCCATATTCATATTTCCTGCTTCCAGGCTCAGCTCAGGGAGGTACTTTCTTTCATCTCTTTCTTGGGCAGCAGTCCAGGACAATGATTTCAGCCTGTTCTGCACCATATATCCTCTCTGCCACTGCCTTCATTCTTCTTCCATTTTCTACTTTTTTTTTCCCTTTTTACATGATAGCCCCTTCCTTTCTAGGATCCAGTGAAACTGATGACCACTATAGTTCAATAATAGTTCTTTCCTACAGCCTAAATTGCCTTTTAAAATATTATAATAATAAGAAATTAAGCTTCACTTGTAATAAGTGTAACTATGCAGTACAAAAATGTATAAAGGCAAAGATAATCCTCCTTTTAAATTCAGTACCTCTACTACACATAGCTTTTCTATAAATGGGATCTGTATCCCAATGCTGGGTCCTCTTATTTCCTGTTTCTCTCCCCTTCCTCTTTCCACTCAGATTTCTCTTCACACCACATCTTTCTCTTCAAAGAACCAGTGTTACCTGGTATGAATATCTCCATGCTTTTCTCTGCTTCTATGACAGATGACAGGTCACCAATCTCTTCCCACCCATAGGTATTTATTTATTTTTGTGTAGGTGTTTGCTTGATCAAAGTGGGATTATTGTTTACAGACCTGCATTTTTGTTGCTCAGCAATACCTCATTAAAATCATTTAAAGTCTCCTAGTTTACCTCTAATTCATTCTTTAGTTGCTGAAAATATTTCATGATGTGGATATACTGTGAGTTACTTGACAACTCCCCTCTTCTTCCAAGCATTTGCTTAAAAAATTTGTTTTAAAGCACCATGAAAAATGTACCTGGTGTTTGTGCTTTAGTTTTATGAGATAGGTTCTAGATTTTATTTCTATCAAATTGCTTGGTTGAATGGTACATACACATTTTTTTCTTTGAATGGATCTTGGTAGATTATTTTTCAAAAGAGGCCAAACTAGTTGCAGTTCTACTGCCAATGTAAGAAAACAGTCTTTGTGTTCTCTTTAATAGTGGATGTTATTTGCTTTAATTTTTCTAATCTGATGGGTATGATGTAATAGTTCATTGTTACTTTAACTTACATTTCCCTGACAACTTTTGAATTTAAACTTGTCCAGTCATTGGATTTGCTCTTCTGCAAATTGTCTATTCATACCTGTGCTCATTTTTCTAATGGCTTGTGTTTCTCTTTTTTTCCTGGGTGGAGCTCTTCGAATATTATAGTTGTTAACCTAGTATTTGCTGTCTACGTGGCATGTATTTTTTCTAAACCTGTCATTGTCCTTTAACGTTGTATATGGCTTTCTTTTCACTATATCAAAGTTTTATTTTTAGGTTCATGAATGCGTGTTTATTTTTTGTTTTATGACAAGAAGATTTCCTGTTTGGGGTAAAAACGTATTCCCCACTTTGGAATACTTACACATGCATACACATCCCTTTGTGTCACTTAGAGTTCAATCACTGAAGCAGGGCAACTATGAAAAAATATATAAGGAATTTATTTTAGGGATTTCACCGTATGCAGTCACGGGAACAGATTAAACAGTTTGTGTAATCTCGTGAGGTTGTTCCTCTTGTGTCTGATGCTGGAGTCAGAAGTTAGCAGGGCATGCAATCAGTAATAGCAGATGCTATGTGTGAAGCAGGGTTACCCTGGAACTCATTTTGGCCTCCTACTATATCTAGGCCTCAAGTCAGAAAAGCTGAAGGAGAAAATCCTGTTGGAGATGTGGTCTTGGTTGCTGCCTGAGCTACCAAAGTGATCCAACAGAAAATCAGCAGTGTGTATGACGTGCAATAGCACCTGTACTTATACCTACTACCCCAGCATTAAAAAGATGGTTGCTGCCCTGGCCAGTGTGGCTCAGTTGATTGGAGCATTGCCCTGTAAACCTGAGGGTCGCACGTTTGATTCCTGGTCAGGGCACATGCCTGGATTGTGGGTATGGCTCTAGGTCGGGGCACACATGGGAGGCAACTGGTCTGTGTTTCTGCCTTTCTCCCCCATCCTTTCCTCTTTCTTTAGAGTCGGTGGGCATGTCCTCGAGTGAGGATTAAAAAAAAAAGGTGGATGCGGCATCATTTCCACCTTCCAAGTGTCAGGCAAGGATGTCTCATGTGGTCCAGGCTAACCAGGAATTGTGCAGAGAAGGGAATTCTGGGAAATGTATTTTCAGAATAGCTAAACCAACATAATACAAATTCATTTCGGTCTTTCATCTGCCTGATGTGAAAGAGAAGTGCTCCAACTTAATATTTCTTCCAGTTCGATAGTGACTTAACATCTGTACTAATTATTAATAAATCATTTTTTTCTTTTTTTTAAGATTTTATTTATTTTTAGGGAGGGGAAGGGAAGGAGAAAGAGAGAAAGAGAAACATCAGTGTGTGGTTTCCTCTCATGGCCCCCCCTGGGGACCTGGCCCACAACCCAGGCATGTGCTCTGACCGGGAATCAAACCTGAGATACTTTAGTTCTCAGCCCATGCTCAGTCCACTGAGCTATGCCAGCCAGGGCAAACCATTTTTTTCTTAATTGAAATACTACTTTGTCACATACCAAGTTATACTAGCAAATACTTAAAATTGGGAAATTAGTCTAAATTTAGTTGTGTTTCAACACTAACAGATTTTATTTTATTTTTTGGCCTTAGAAATGCTTACAGGTGAACGATAACATTTTCTTCATTCACTGTTTGCTAAATTAGTTTTATTAATCAAGAATTGCTGACAGTAGTAGCCAACTATTTGAGCCTTAAAAGCCTCCATTAGTTGTTTGTGCTTTAGAAGGGAAATATTAACGCTGCCATACTTGTATCACACACCTGTACAACAAAGGCATACTTCCTAGGTGTTGCTTAAGGACTGAACAGAAATATTCAAAAGGAACATCGCGCTGTGTGTGTATGAAACACATGCAAAAGTAAAAAAAGAAAATGAAAAGACTCACTCAGTGGATCTAGGAAAGAATTTTCTCATTCCAAATGAGAGTTTTCGTATAGATTGACATATTCCAAATACAGATTCCTTTGCAAAAATTACATGGTTGAATACAAGGTAGTGGTTAATTGCCTGGTTTTGACATTGTAGATTTTATATGAATTGTTTTCAAACAGGCCATTTCAGTTACTTAGGATCAAAATTTATTTGACCTGGATGGATGGAAGAAGAAGCCCAGTCATGGAGCTAGTTTAATGAAGGTTTTCAGAGCCTTTTCTTCTATAGCATTCTATTATAAACCATTCTTTCACAGTTGTCATTGACATTGCATCTGCAGGATTTCTATACTCATAAATAGTTTTAAGAATATTTATTGTGTTTTATTTTTACCCACATTTGCAAATTTTGTGTGGATATCTGCAATTTATTTATGGATATACAAGTTTCTGAATGCAAGCATTGAATATGATTCTATACAAATTCAAGTGAGAGGTTCTTTTTCCAGTGAAGTAAAAATGGCCAGTACAAGCCAGCTTTTATAGTTTCTGTATAAAAATATTATTGTGGATGCAGTAAGTTGCAGATTTATCGGTAGAAGCCCTTTAAATAGCAATGACAGAAAATCCAGTACATACTGGGTAAAACGTTTTTTTTGTGTTGTTTTTTGCCTTTTTCCTAAAAATTTACACCTTGTTGAGTTTTTATCTTCTGTTTTTCATAAAGCTTGGAGTGCTGTTTTCCTAGTGGTTCTCAGTTGTGGACACTTGCTTGGAGGTGTGTGGGAAACCCATATTCCATACCATGTTTGGTGGGTGAGACAGGTCTACTTTGTTACTTCGTTAGTGGAGGGAAAAGCATGTCCCTTTTCCTCTTGTAAAAAGAGCTGGAAAAACTAATGAGTTGATTTCTGGTAGATTCTCCTTATTTTGGTTTTCCTCTGCTTTGGTTAAATAAAAATTAATGTAGAATTCTTAAGTCTGTGGAAAAAGCCTGGACATCTGACAATTTTGGTGGTTTGCCTAATTGGGCAAATTTATCAGTTACTCTTGATTGTAATGAAAATGTAGGGGGAAAAAAGAAATGTGTGTTCTCATTTGAGACATTGAAGAGCTCTTTTATTTATGAGGATTTCTGAAAGAGTCTTTCTAAAGAAAAAGAAAGTATTTGATTATGGAGAGGGAACTAAAGACATGACTGAGTTAAATTTAGGTTGGGAATGAAGGGATTCTGAAATTTTGGAACTTGTTGCTCTTGTTAGTGTAACCCTTTAAGATGTCATTTTCATCTTCAGTTTCTGTTATTAAGATAGGAGGTAGATAACCATTTGGGTCTTTTATTAAAATTGTATTGGCAACCTTTTCACGTATTTTTAATAGAAAAAAAGTAGTTCCGCTAAGGTTTCTAACAGCGAAGGCCTTAATGAACCTCTTTATATATGAAAGTAACAAATGAAACGTTACAATGTGATTCTTTTGTAGTATGCAAGGAAGCAAATTTAACAGGTTGTCACTACATTGTGCTCCTGCATTTCTGTTTAACATTTGTACTATATTAGGGAGTCAGAAATTACTGTTCTAAAAGTTTAAAACTTTTATTTATTTATTTTTAAATATATTTTTTAGATTATTTATTTATTTATTTTTAGAGAGAGGGGAAGGAAGAAAGAAGGAGAGAAACATCAGTGTGTGGTTGCCTCTCACATGGCCCCCAATGGAGGCCTGGCCCACAACCCAGGCATGTGCCTGGGAATTGAGCCAGCTACCCTTTGGTTTGCAGCCCACATTCAAAATTTTTGAGTATGTAATTAAAAATGGAAAAAAGGGATACAATTTACTAGAGGGAACAGGACCCAAACTAGTGCTTTGCCCCATACTTTGCAAAGTAGAAAATGGTTCTGCCTTTTTTGTGTCTAATTCATGAAGCGAAGTTCTTATTGACACTTGAAAAAGAAAGCTGTAAATAAATGTGATAGCATGGAGATATTATATATCTTTTCAGAAAATAGTTTTAGATCAGAGATTAATCATGAAAACTTAAAATTTAACATGAGAACTTGGAGGCTTGTTTTATTTAGTACATCTGGGTAAATGAGTGATTTACTTATTTGGTTTTTTTTACTGCTTTTTCCGTCATACCAGTCTGTTGCCCATTTCTCTTGAACAAAGCTCTTGGAGAGAGCCATTTGTTCCATCTCAATGGACCATTGATTGGTTCCTACCGTTTGCCTGTCCTTTAAATAAACCTCTTTCCCTGTCCATCTTCATTAGCAGCTCTTTTCTGATAGTTGAAGTTGAGGGTTTTGTTTTTCTCAGAAAAAGAAGAAAAATTGACAAAACATGTTTTTCTAAATCACCATTTTGATCATCATAGCCCAGCCATCTCCAGAAACCTGGAGTTGGCTGTTCTTGTTGACCATGTTAAATCTAAGTGTCCTTCCTGGTCACAGAGACCCTTTGGTATACGGTCCTATTTTGGTCAAGCTGTGGGTAGCTGCACTAACGGGTATTGTCCATCAGATTAGTGGCTCTGGCTGTCCCTGCACGCAGTCATATTGAAATCCTGTTGGTACTTTTATACCAAACTTAAAGCTCATTTCTCCATTGCATTCTTCAGTACCCTCCCTGTTCTCTAAATACCAGTAATCTAGGTGGTACCATCCAGTTCATATTTTTGGGCTTATTCTCTTTTATTAGTTGTTTGTTGAATATTATACGTTTTTAAGGGCTTTTTCTTTCTTTCTTTTTTAAAGACTTTTATTTATTCATTTTTAGAGAGAGAAGGGAGGGAGATAGAGAGAGAGAGAAACATCAATGTGTGGTTGCTGGGGGTCATGGCCTGCAACCCAGGCATGTACCCTGACTGGGAATCGAACCTGTGACACTTTGGTTCATATGAATATTATAAGTTTTATTTCCAGCCAAATTATAAATTCCTGAGGTCAAGGGCCTATCACCTTATCATCTTTGATAGTGGAAGTTAAAGTAGTACTTGCTGAATTATTTAAAAAATTTAGTAGTAATAATAATACAATAGCTTATACTTTAGCACTTACTGTGGGCCAGGAATTGTTCTAAGTGCTTTACACATGTTCCCATTTTATGTTCAGAGCATGAGTTTGATACTTTTAAGGCATAGCGGTTAAATGACTTATTCAAGGTCTTACAGGTAGTAAGTGGAGGTGCTTGCTACATTTGAACCCAGCCTGGCTCCAGAGTCCAAACTCTTAACCGCCATTCAACACTGCGGGTCTAGTAGAGGAATAGTATATTAGATTGACAACACCACAAATTACGATTGTAATTATATTTTTCCTTTCTTCCCAACATTTTATTGTGAAAATTTTCATGCAGAGATGCTGAAAGAATTGTACAGTGAACACTCATATACAGAAATAAGGCTTGCTTGAGTGTGGTGGGTAGGATAATATGGATGTAATAATTTATAGTTTTAATTTGAACATTTCACCTAAAATGTCATATGGTGCACTTGAGTGTGATATTGTTATGTTACAGAATTACATGCTTATGATTTTGTAATAAAAGATTTTGTAATAAAAAAGGGGCATTATTTGTGCTGGACCCTGTATATACCCATTTCCTAGACTCTGTGATCAACATTTGGTATATTTGTTTTACCACATATTTACCTATTCCTCTGTGTTACTGTTCTGATGTATTTCAAAGTCAGTTGCAGGCATTTACTATACCTCTAAACATAGTGAAATGTACAAATTTTAAGTGTACTATTTCACAAGTTTTAATATATGTACATACTTTGTAACCTCTATGAAGATAGAGAAAATTATGTGGTTATCTTTTTATTGATTATTTGGTGGTTTTGTAGTTCAAGTACATAATCCGTACATTTCTCCCCAAATTAAAACCTGCTTTTCTGATTGATCTGTGATCTCTTATTTGTTCTTTAGTTTATTAACCTCACTGAGAGCAGGGCTCTCTCCAACACCTGCTTCACCTGGGGAACATACTCAGAGGTGTGACTGGTGGTGGGCTCTTGACAGTCATATGTGTGCAGATCCTTAATTGCCCACAGTTCCTTTGACATGAAATGTCTCAAGTCTATTTTAATGAATTAAGTTGACTTACTCTCATTAGTTTTTCCAATAGAACATGCTTTGCTTAAGTGCCTTTGATGTTGAAGGAATGCTGTCCTTACTTTTGACTGAAAATCCATACTTTTTTTGTTGACTGCCATGTGATGAATTCCTCATACTGGTGTAAGAGAAGTTTGGTTGTGGAGTTTCTCCTCCATCCACCTGCATTCCCTTGGTGGTCTCATTCATTCTCATGACTTTATATAACTCTCTTCACTGATGATGACTTCAAAATTATATTCCCAGCCTAGGTCTGTACCCTGGACTTGTCATCTCTACTTGAGTGGCTGACAAACACTTCAACTTTAACGTGGTGAAGACTGAATCTTAATTCTGTCCCATCTCTTCCTGTTTGTGCCATCTGTAGTGTGCTTAATCTCAGCTGATAGCAGGTCTGGAAATTCAGTTTAAGTGCTAGTTAATAACATGAGAATAAAGGAGGGCGACTGTCCTTCCCAGTTTAAACTGAGGAATTTAAAAGAAAAAAGGATTCACGGCCATGGACAACAGTGTGCTGACTGCATGGTGGGGGGTATAAGGAGACTAAATGGTAATGGGAAAAAATACAGTAAAGATTAAGTAAAAAAAATAAACTAAGAAATTTAACATAAGATAGTTAGAAGGTGAGATCTTTAAAATATTGTTGTTTTGAGAAGCCAGTAGATTTGTGATTTTAACAGAAATATGTCTGCTTAATGATTTTATAATAATTGATGGTGATGTATTGCGTTGGCCAAAAAGTTCATTTGTTTTTTTCTGTAGGATGGTTGTAGTAGTGCTTAGTTGTCTTTAACTTCATTTGAAACTATTTTGTTAGATTATGTTGTGCTATCATACTAGCATACGTTTAAAAAATACTTAACAAAATTGGTGAATTTTTGTGTAGCCATTTTAATATTGAAGATGGAAGAAAATATACATTTTTGGCATATTATGCTTTATTTCAAGAAAAATAAGAAAGGCAACTGAAACGCAAAAACGATTTGTGCAGTATACAGAGATGGTGCTGTGACTGAAAGTGTCAAAAGTGGTTTGGGAAGTTTTGCGCTGGACATTTCTTGCCTGGTGATGCTCCATGTCCTTCAGGTAGACTAGTTGAAGTTGATAGTGATCAAATTGAGACATTAATTGAGAATAGTCAACTTTATAACACCTGGGAGATAGCCAACATACTCACAATATCCAGATTAATACAGTTATTGGTGAAAATGAAAAAAATGTGTCTTTTATTTTATGGAAAAAAACCATATGGACTTTTTGGCCAACCCAATATTTGGAGGGGAGGTCAACTAGCTGAAGTAAACCCTTTCATTGTTTGTCCAGTTCGTCACATTCTATCTGTAATTCATCTCACATCTAATTCTAGTCGAGTGCAAATTGGATGGTGATGCTGTTTATGCACTATAATGTTTCTGACACTTCAGGAATGCTGTATCAAAAGGAAGAAAATTCCTGACCACCTGCTATTAGATTTTCATGTAGAATAATAGCTCAATCTTCAACTGGAAGTTTTAACACAATAATAAAATGGGCTCTAATTATTGGAAGATGGTGGTAAGTGTCAGAGCAGTTTCGCGCACACCAGCCTGAAGGGATTGTCAGGAGAAAAGGGGGAGAGATGAAGTGGTGTGGCACTGTCCCAGATGCCTTCAGGAGTGTGCTGAGGGTAGTAGTTCTTTTTCCTCCCTCTCTCACTGCCATTTTTCCTCTGGTGAATTTCAAGGGGAAGTTGGGGAAGTTGATGGGATAGGAGTAGTAGTGTCAAGGTCACTTCTGACCTCACTTCTCAGTGTGTGCCACATGCAGGTTTTAGAATGATGCTACTGTCTTTGGAGTACAAATTGTGGCAGAACATACTTGCATGTGAAAAGTCAGTGTTTTCATGTTTAGTTCTTTGGAATCTTGATAAAGCAGGTGTGAAATTTTAGAGCAGAGATGGGAGAAGTAAGGGTAACTGCCTGTTACTACCCCAAGAATTTGACATTTCTGAAAATACCACAATCATGTCTTTTACTCCCATGTCCTCTTTGCCCAAGGCACTTTCCCCACCCCCAAACAAAACCAGCAAAATAGCTATTCATATTAAAGACATGAAGGGTGTTGGGGATTTTATTTGGTGAGAGAGCTGGAGGGAGTGCTGATTACTAAAAGGAAAAGGAAAAGGGTTTTATTCCTAAATGGTTGGTATTTCTGGTCTTTTGAATATAAAAGCAAAGTGAACAAAATTATTTGATAGTTTATATTGATATTCAAATATCTGTATATTGGGAAGGGCAGACTGAGAAGACAGTGTAGATGAGTAATTGTATTCCTGTTTCTAGCAGTATTTCCTAATTTTTATGGATCAGATTGCAGCTTATAGGAACTCAGTTTTGTGGAGTTGAGTATGTTTTAAATTATAGGTATTTCTTGGAAGGTAGGTGCTCAGCAGTGGATATACTGTGACTGAATGGTTTTTCATTCAGTAATGTGATTAGCCTTGGTATTTTGGGAGCCATGACGGAGAAGCAGGTATGTGAAGAGCTTGTTCATGTGTTGGTAAGTAAGAAAAGAGAAAAGCCCCAGGTTCAAAAGATGTGAGAAAGTGGAGAAAAATTGTGGGTGAAGGAGAAGATAAAGTGATTTTCTTTGCAGGGTAAACTGGATCATGATCTTGGAAAGAGAGTACCAGAAAAGTAGTTCTTGATTTGAAAAGTCTGGGCCATGTGATCTGATAAAACTAAATGTGTGTATTCATTCAGACAGGTTGATTCTGAGGAAGCTTTATATATAATAGAGATTTTGTTAATAATGGAGGATCACTGTTCAACAACCACAACACGTACCCTTCTGTGTGCACTAGACTGATGGGTTATCTTTGTGCCTTTAAACCCTACCTCATACCTCTCAATAATACTCCTGGCAAATCTGCCTATGAACCAGATCTGTCATAATTGGACGGGCTGCTTCCTAAATTAGATGTGGTAGACTTGAAGTAGATTTTTTTCTAAGCAAAAAAAGAACATCATAGTGATCTTTAATTTTCAGTCATGTATTTTGTCCTAGAATAACATGGTCAGAAGATGGAGATATCAGTGAGGTTATTTCTTTTGAAAATCAATATTTATGATAATGAGTAGTATATATTGTCCTACATGATTTTACTGAACAAAGAAAAGACATATTACTTGATTTTAAGTAACTACTTTACCCAGAAGGAATTTTGGAATTAGTGATTCTAAATCTTTTGAAATTTAGCCTTGATTCATAAAGCTAAACCAGAGAAATGTCATGTCTAATATTGTATATTTGATAAAGCAGATTACTTGACTATGAGATAATGTGGTCAGTTTTATATCAATATTAAATATAAAAAGTGGATCCAGTCTGTTGACTTGTTAAAAGCGCTCTAATTACTAGTCTTCATTTTGAAGGCTATATATTAATTTAGTGAGGAAAGTAAGAGTAGAAAGAGTTTTGGAGAGCAATACAGGGATCTAACATGTTTTCAATGTGATTATATTCTCTACCTGATGAATCTGTCACATCTAGTTCTCCACATACTGCTGTTCCATTTATTTATGTATTCATTGTTTGCTTCTTGTATGTGCCCTGACTGGGGATTGAACCCACAGCCTTGACATATCTGGACAATGTTCTAACCAACTGAGCTACCTGACCAGGCCTGGTCCACATATTGCTATTAAGAATAACAAACATTTATTGAATGTTTATTCTATCCAGCTTGTTCTCAGGACTTTATATGTATTAAATGCCCTTGTGGTTGTTACTGCTATTAATTTCCTGATAGGAATGAGAGGCCCAAGGCATAGTGAGGTTGAAGGACTTGTCCAGGGTCATAGGCCTAAGTGTGGAGTAGGGCTGCTAATCATGGTGCTATTTGTTCCTGTTGAAATATAGGTGGTTTTTCTAATGGCATGTGGAATGTGTTTTAAATTTTAAAGAGACAGTTAAATTTCTGATAGCTGCTCAGATCACTGCATGCTTTATCTTTTTAAATGTGTTCTTAGGAAAATTAGTTATCATCTTCTAGATTCTTTCCCGAGGAGCACATTTATTATCAT
Organism: Phyllostomus hastatus; assembly: GCF_019186645.2. Classification (NCBI taxonomy): domain Eukaryota; kingdom Metazoa; phylum Chordata; class Mammalia; order Chiroptera; family Phyllostomidae; genus Phyllostomus; species Phyllostomus hastatus. The sequence goes on along the minus strand of NW_025333611.1, from coordinate 28,959,751 downwards.
CAGCACACCTAGAGGTGATATATGAAATATGCTTCTCTTTGTTCATGACGTAGTGGAACATTTTTAAGTTTTAAATTATATTTCTTGTCTAGAAGATTTGTAATGTAATAGAGTAGGTATTTACTGGATGTCCCTTAATGTGATGGAACACTATAGTTGGGGTTCTATAAGGAGGAAATAAGAACTGCTTTTTTAAAATTATGTTTTACTGATTATGCTATTACAGTTGTCCTGATTTTCCCCCTTTGCACACCTCCACCCAGCACCCCAGACCCTCAGGCAATCTCCACCAACACCATTGTTCATGTCCATGGTCATGGGTATAAGTTCTTTGGCTACTCCATTTCCTACACTGTATTTTACATCCCCATGGCTATTCTGTAACTACTTATTTGTACTTCTCAATCCCCTCACCCCTTCACCCATTCTCCTCCTCTCCACTCCCATTTGGCAACCATCAAAGTACTCTCCATATCCATGATTCTGTCTCTGTTCTTCATGTTTGCTTAGTTTGTTTTTTAGATTCAGTTGTTGATAGATATTATTTATTGAAGTTTTATTGTTCATAGTTTTGATCTTCTTTTTCTTAAATAAGTCCCTTTAACATTTCATATAATAATGGTTTGATGATGATGAATGCCTTTAGTTTTTTTCTTGTCTGGGCAGCTCTTTATCTGCCCTTGAATTCTGAAGGATAGCTTTGCTGAGTAGAGCATTGTTGGCTCTAGGTCTCTGCTTTTCATGACTTTTAATGTTTCTTGCCAATCCTTTCTAGCCTGCAAAGTTTCTTTTGAGAAATCAGCTTATGGGAACTCCCCTGTAGGTAATTAATTTTTCTTGCTGCTTTTAAGAATCTCTCTTTATCTTTAACCTTTGGTGTTTTAATTATGTGTCTTAGAGTGCTCCCTTTGCATCCATCTTGTTTGAGGCTCTCTGTGCTTCCTGAACTTGCAGGTCTATTTCTTTCATCAAATTAGGGAAGTTTTCTTTCACACTTTTTCCAAATAGATTTACAATTTCTCGCTCTTTCTCTTCACCTTCTGGCACCCCTGTGATGGAATGTTGGATCTCTTGGAGTTGTCACAAAGGCTGCTTATACTATCCTCATTTTTTTGGATTCTTTTTTCTTGTTCTGATCGGTTATTTTTTGGTTCCTTATGTTCTAGATCATTGATTTGATCACATCTTTATTCACTCTACTGTTGTTTCCCTGTGAATTATTCTTTATTTCAATTACTGTACCCTTTGTTTCTGACTGAATCTTGTTTATGCTTTTGAGGTCCTCCTCACTAAATTCCTTGAGCATCCTTATAACCAGTGTTTTAAACTCTGAATCTGATAGATTGCCTATCTCCATTTCATTTAGCTCTTTTTCTTGAGTTTTATCTGTTCTTTCATTTGGGCCATGTTTCTTTATCTCCTCGTTTTGGCAGCCTCCCTGTGCTTGTTTATATGTATTAAGTAGAGCTGCTTTGACTCCATGTATTCATAGTGGGGCCTACTGTCCTGTGGTAGATGTCCTGTATGGTCCAGGACACAGCCTCCCCTATTATCCAAGCTGGGTTCTCGGGAATTGCCCTTCATGGGAGTGAGTACCCCCTCCTCTTGTAGTTGAACCTTGATTGCAGTTGGCAGATCAGTGGGAAGGGTTTACCTAGGCCAGTCAGCTACAAGGACTGACTGTGACCACTGACCACCAACTTTGGCCCTCTGTGAAGGGTCAGCTGTGCAGGGGCAAAGTGGTGGTGCTCTGACATGATCTGTAGCAGTCCACTGGGTGGGTTGGCCCTGGAGTTTCCCGGGTAGTGCTGGCCAAGTTCAGCTCTCACCTGTGTTTTGTCTGGGGCATCCTGCCTGAGCTATGAAACAATCTGAGACTGATGCTACTTGTGCTGGGCCTGGAGATTCCCAGGTGAAGCCAAGCTGTGAATCTAGGCTGGCTGCTGCTGGTGTTGGGCCTGGGGCTCACTGAGGCCAGCTGTTGCTTGTTTGATAGAATTTAGGAAGTTGTGAAGCATAAGCCAGGACCAGCTCTTCACACGGAAAAGCAGCTTGGGTGGGCCATTAAGTTGGATGGGGTGGAGTCTCCGGGGATTTCCAAGGTGGGTACAACAGTGGTAACAAGGTTGATGGAGTCTCTAGATAGGGCAGCAGCTTACTGGCTCTGTGCAGGGAAGGTTTAGCAAAGGGACAGTGGCCCACTTGCCTTAATGCTAGACACTTCAGTTTCTCCCTGCATACCACTGGAGACTTTAAAGCTGCTCCCTGGATGCTGGAGTTCAGAGAGAATAAGTCTGAGTAGGTGAGCCCGTGTGTGGGTTCTTTAAGAGGAGCTGCTTGGGGCTGCAGTGATTTCTTCCCCTGACTCAATCTCTGCTGATTTTTGCAGCCAAAAGTTGTGGGGACTTATATTCCTGGTGCTGGAATCCTGGGCTGGGGGCCTGGTATGGGGCTGGGACTCCTTGCTCCTGAGATATTCCTTCTGAAATTTTTTCCACTGCATGTGGGTGAGGGACCAGCCTGTAGCCGTCTGCACCCCTCCTACCAGTCTGGATGGATGTGGTTTCTTTAATTCTGTAGTTGTCAGACTTCCATACAGTTCGTTTTCTGACAGTTCTGAGTAATGGTTCTATATTTTAGTTGTAATTTTGATGTGATTGTGCAAAGAGGGGAGCCATGTCTGCCTATGCGGCCATCTTGACTAGAAGTAAGAACTGCTCTTCTAAGTAGGTACATGTCCATTCTTGCTTACTTTATAGGCTCCAGCTTTGGGTCACCACAAAGGTTAGATCACAACAAAGCATGCAACATGCTTGTGTAGGCTCCCCATCCTTAGCTTTTTCAAGGGCTGACATGAAGAACAAGTCTGTTCTCTAAAACCTTCTTGAAGATACTGTCCGACATGTTTCCTTATTGTTCCTATAGCTGGCTCTATATTACAAATAATTCATAGACTTCTGCACCTAAGTGTTGCCCCCCCCAATTAAATTAGTGTGTTCCCTTCATCAGATGAAGGAAGTGTCTTCCCCCCAAAAGAAGCCAGTTTGCTTCTTGGATAGATGAAAACTGTTGATTCTGTTCTTTGCCTTGGTCACCAGGAAGATGAAGGCCAAATTAGTATGTACTAGAAACAACTTTTTCATTGTTCTACCAGGGCTTTTTTGTGAGTTATCAAAACCCTTAGGATCGGCCTGTGTGGCTTAGTTGGTTAGGGCTTTGTCCTATAACTGAAAGGTTGTGGGTTCAATTCCTGGTCAGGGCACATACCTATGTTGTGAGTTCAATCCTTGGTTTAGGTGTGGGTACGGGTGGCACCCGGTCTGGACGCTTATGATCCCTGGTCCAGGTGCCTATTCCCTGGTCCATGAATTTATGGAGGCAACTAATCGATGCTTCTCTCTCCCCTCTGTTTCTCTCTCTTCCTTCCTCTCTCTCTAAAAGCAGTGGGACAAAAATGTCCTCAGGTGAGGATTAAAACAAAACAAAACAAAACCTTAGGATCTGGTGAAATCTCTAGACTCACAATATTTGTATTATAATTTCAGGAGGTTCCTATATGCTGTGAAACATTCCAGACCCTTAGAGTTAAGAATCTCTGCTTTTGATCTTTTTACATTCAGCCATTCTGTACTTATGAATATATTATACTAAGTTTACTTGGCTTTAAAGAGATAGGTTATATGTAAATGATACATTGTTTTCAGGGGTTTTAGCAGCTGAGCGGTTGCCCTGTATGTAATTGGCAGCCTAGGCCATGGGAAATGTTTTTATTTATACAAGAGGAACTTTTCTGGTTCTCATGATGATGAAACCGGTGAGCTAATATAAATGGCTATAGTGTTTTTGTCGAATGATTTTCCAGAAAAAGAAACCTGGAGGTTGTGTGCCTGTGTTCTTGTGCGCTAAACACAAATGTGAATAATATTCAGTAAAGTTATGACATTTTTACATTTCTGCACTGTGTTTTTTTATGAAGTCTATTAATGAAAGTTGTGAAAAGGCCTTGGAAATTGTTTCTGGGGCTGCTGTTTTAAAATTTAGTCCTTCTCTCTTTGGGTATTGGTTGAGCCATTGGACCTGCTGTCTGGTTGTTCACAGATGCTCCTTCATGTTTGGTTTCTAGCAGGACATCCTGAGTTGGAGGCCATGAATTAGGCTGTGCTCTCGGGCCTCTGTGTGTAAAGGGATGGTGTATTTTAGTTGTGAGCTTTGTGGGATAGGGTACCCCATTGCACTTGCTATTGGAGATTTCTCGCTCTTTAATGTCTCCTTTCTGTAGGGGAAGGGAAGCTCAACAACTGTCTGTCAAGAGCGTTCCCAAAATATTGGCTAATGAGGAGGAACTCATGCTAAGGCAAGATGTTTGGAATAGCTATGATTTTCACCTCTCTTTCCCTTCTCTCTTTGTGAAAGACAATTTGTAGTACATTTTGTCTCTCTAAGGGAGACTTGAGTACCCAGCTGGTTGGATATATTTAAAGAAAGAAAAAAATCTCATTCAATAGACATTGAAGAAATCTATTATAAATTTGAGTGGGAACCTGAGAATGCTGTGGCATACAGGCAAAACTAATTAAAATAACTGATAAAGAAACCAAATGTAGCTTTACATGGGATTTTTCAAAGTTAAAATGTATGAGAATTATGTTAATAAGCTCTGCTTTTAACTTGGTAAGTGTAGGAATTCGTTCTTTTGTACAGCTTGAAACCACCATCACCTATGCCCTCTAGTGCATACTGGGTGAGTTTGACAGTAAAATTTTATTCCTTGCTTCCTGCCTTTGCCCTAGTTACTGCTGAGATTTTTGGTGAGAGAGCTCTCTTTGCTTCTCTGATTTCCTTTTCCCTGGCTGTTGGAGAAGTGGGCAACCTTGTTTCTTCCTGTGTATTTGGTTCTCTTCAGTGTTCTAGGCCTGGAGAAGCAATAGGTGCGTTCTGGAAAGTATGGCAGATTCCTGACAGTCACCTCCTAAAGGCCACAGCAGTTTTTGCCCCCCACTGCTGCCCAGGCATAGCATCCTGTTCTGGGGGTGTTTACCTATGCCAGTTGAGGGACAGTAGTTAAAAATCTTGCCTTCCTTTCCCCTGTCCATACTTAGTGAGCTGGCATCTGGTGTAGAGTTGGCCATGTAGGGACCCAGACGTTTAGCACCTATGGTCCTCCCTCTCAGGAGTGGTGTGCAAGGTGCTGCTGAGATGTACCCCAGTGGACCCCCAAGGTGAAAGCCAAGTTGCTGTTTGCTGGGGATAGGCAATTGAGTGCTTTTTTAAAGCTCCCCAGGCTGTGGCAACAGTCTACTATTAGGGAAGTTGGGGAACAGTGACCAACCCTAGGCCCTGTGAGCCCCATGGACAGCTGATGTCCACTTGCTAAGGCTTGTGACGGAACAAGTTGGCATGGTGGCTTTTTAGCTCCCCTTGGCTCCCCTTACTTTTCCTTTCTTCTTAACCTACTAGTTTTGCCTGTCTCTGCATGAAGATAGGTGATGATTAGCTGTCCTTTTTCCAACTGGCACATTTGACATTATAGAGAATGTGGTACAAAACAGCTGTTCATTTAAGGTTTCTGTATCTGTCACAAATGGTTTTTTAGGTTTCACATATCAAAATAGGTTACCCAGAAAAGCTAAAAAAAAAAAAAAAAGACATTCACTTTTTTCAGTATACACGCTTTTAATAACAAAACTTTCCTGTACACTGCACTTTGTTCACCATCTCCCCCTAGAACCCCAGTGTAATAGTATTTTCTTCCCACTCCTCCCAACCCATTTGTCCCCCCCACTCCACCCCCCAATGGCTCTTAAGGTGATTGAACACAATGTGTTTGGACTGTACTTTTGGTTTCCAGTCTGTGTGGATAGAAAGGGTAAACAAACATTCCATAGATGAAACTTTTCTTTTAATTACCAAGGAAGAACAGGTAGGTTGAAGGAGTAGCAGGTGTTTCCAGATGTTTGCAATGACAGTATGAAAGCTTAAACTATCATTTTCTGTTTGTTTTTGCCTTAAATTATTCAAGTTTTCCCTAGCTTAGGGACAGAAATATTTAAGTATCTATGGATGGCCTTATCACCATTGTATTTTTCTGGTTGAAGCACTTTAACCAATAAGATACGAAAAGCATATCTCAAAAGATTTTTGAGACAGGTCTGTCACTGTATTGCTGTATTAGGAAAATGTTCATGTAAGTCAGCTTCTAAAAATATTTTTTCAAATATCATATTGATATCCACAATGTAGAGGGAGAATGGGGTATTTATATCCTCCCCCCATAGCTCTGTATAGGAAGTATGCCTTAAGAAACTGTCTTTTTTCAATTTTAGGATTCAGACCTAGTGCTACATGGGGCTCATTTTTATTGGAAAGATGGCGTCTAGCTCTTGGTGACTAGCATCAGAATAAGCAGGTGGATTTTAATAATTAGTGGAGTTTGGAAAGTTCAGTCAATTCCATTCATTAAATTGGTACAGAACTTAGGCACATTAAGAAATTACATGTGTTAGAGCAGATTTTTGGCTTAAAAAATTAGTATCTTTGCTATTTGATGTTGGCAGTGGGTATTCTGTCTGAGTTGTGTGTGGATTTGCAAATGTATCAGCCCACTCTCATTTTAGAGAGGTGATTGAATCCCTGGCAAACTGCAGAAATGAATACAAATGATTCCAAACTAGTTTTGGTTACTAGCTGGGTGCAGTATCATAACCTTCTTTAGCTTTCCTTTTTCCAGAGAGATTTTATTGTTTTTCTGGTTCTTGGTAAGTGGTCATTTTCCTCTAACCTTAGGTGGGGCCTGGGGACTGGGTGTGTTGGGAGAGGAGGCTGAGGAGGATACAACAAAACTGAAAACCAAGAGCCCTGACATCTCCTTAGCAGGGTCTGCAGTGTGGCTGCCATGCTCTCACCCTGGCGGGTTGGGAAAGAGCACATGTGATCGACAGTCTCCTCCTCAAACCTGTGCTGAGACCAAAACACAAAAAGGCCAAAGTTAAATGGAACCCTGTCCTCTATAGGCAATTTAAAAGGGAAGTTTGCGCTTTAATGAAAAAGGAACATGCTATTTGGCATTGTTACTCATTTTTTCCCCAGAGAACATTACCAAGAAAGTGCAGGACAAAAAAAATCAGTTATTTTTTACCTTGAAATTATGCTGTGGTGGCCTTGGCTCTACTGTTCCCCTTGAATGACTAAATGGCTTGAGTTTCCAATTTACTTTTCTATTTTCATTAGGGGTTTTGCTGATTGGGGGTCCATTTTACTAACTGTAATCTTTAGTACTAATGTGGGGATTCCCAGTCAGTACTTCTCACCCTTGTTTTCATAGTTTCAGTTAAATTTGATGTTGTTGAAATGATAAAAAATACTCCTTTGCTGTCCTTCAGGGCGAGTGGAATCTTGTGTGTTCAGAACACAGCTGTGTTGTGACAAAGCTTTTCTCTGACAAATGGCCGTGGCTTCCCTGATAAATGAGTTGGGTAAATTTTACCTTGTGGAACTCTCATTTGTAATGGGGATTTCAAAGCCAGCCAGCCCTTATGTAGGGGAGCAGTGTGCTGTGCTCTATGCCATAAAATCAGCTTTTGTCCCTTCCTGGGCAGGCCCAGGGTCTGGTTCAACAGGAGGTGAAGTGCTCACTGCTCAAGATCAGCCAAACTCTACTGGGCTGAGACTTTGCCAAACTGATTTACCCACCTTAAAAATTTAGAGTGTACATTTTTACCACAGAATGTGATGGTGTCTGCTCTTTACTGAGACACGTTTTCTTTGAAATGTAGACAGACCCCCTCTCTTAGTAGTAACAAAAGTTAAGCCTCATGGTTAAACTGTAGTTGTAGCAGGTTTCCAATTCAGTCCAATGAAGAAAATCCGCCTTGAATGAAGAATGTCATGTTAAAGAAACGATAACTTTTTTCTTTTATGGTCGTGTTCTTTTCTTTTTCACATACAGTAAATGTCATTTCTAAAAATCCTCATTTTTCTAAAATCAAGTCAGTGGTCTAATGTCTTGTGGTTTGTTTTTTTTTTCTGCTACATACACGGAACTTTGTTTTGGAAAAATTCTGCGTGAATTGGTAACTTGCATCTGAACTCAAAATACGTTACAGTTTTTCCATGGAAATCATTAATTGAAGAAATGTAATACCCATGGCTCTTTTCTACATGAAAAGTGTGGCATCATTATCATTTGTTAATTATGGAATGTTTATATTAACACTAGAGAACCTCCTCCTCCTCCCCTTTTCAGCTGCAGGTCCTAGGGCCTTGACCTGTAGATAGTGTACAGCTACCCATTTGCCTCACTCTTGGCTGCCTCTTAACTTCAGCTAACCTGTTTCTGTGAGTCAGATTTTAAAATGCTGCCTTTCCCTTTCATCCCCTCACCTCCATGCCACCTTTGAGTTACCACTGTGTGGCTGCATAAGCATGTAGATAGATTGTTTTCCCACAAAAAGGTTTGCCTCAGTGATATGTTGTTCCCTTCACTTAGAAGGAATTGCTTTTATAGTGTGAATATATATCTTTATCAAAAGGTCCGGTTTTAGTATATAATATTTAGAAAGTGGTTTTTAATGGTTCCTTTATAATATATTCTAATAAGAATCAGTGTTATGCCTGTTGCTAGCCAATTAATTTTGACTTGGCTGTGAGGTTTGAGGGTCAGGAAAAGGCAAAAGAGGTTTAAAACCCCTTTCTCAAGGCAGCTTTGATCATGACAGTTGAGAGAGAGAGAGAGAGAGAGAACGCGCACACGAGTGAGCGCGAGAGCATTTCATGTGTGCTTTCAGACTAGAGGGAGCAAGTCATAGGGTTGAGTTGACTCAGTTGCTCTCTTTTCTCTCCAAACTAATTTTTAAATCTTTCTCACATATAAATGTAAATATAGGCTTTAGTAAACTGATCAGTGAAATGGTAATGTAATACTAGTTTAAAACAATTTTCTAAATGCTATAAAAATCAGCATGTTAATCATGGCAAACTAGAGATGTATGATGCAAAGTCATTATAATTACTTGGTATTGATTTCATTGTAATGAGACCTTTTCACAATCACTTGGATTCATTGTTCAAATGTATTAAGGAGTCACTTAGCTTATTATAATTACATAAAGGATTTGATTTTATGATGTGGACTTTGATAATATCTATTAACCCAGGCAAAAACTCTGGAAGAAGAGTATTTAATATTTACCAGACTTCAGCATACATGAAATTATACTTCCCACACTGGCAGTAAATTGTAGATTTGAGTAAATACCAAATTATCATACAAGAGAACTTTGCTAAGTCTCCTTTTAAGCAGCAAGCCAGTGGTGGTACTTAGGATGGAAAGCAGTGATCACACAAGTACTGATCCGTATCTTTTTCTGCTCAGTAGCTTCTCTCCAAACCGTTCTCAGTAGGAAAAAATAGCATATGGAGACTTTAGTGTAAATGTTTACACTCAATAGTACACAATCACATACATGAAATGTCATATTTTGAAGTAAGCATTTTTAGACTTTCCAGCAAGAGTGCAAATTAATGTGAGCATTGCTTCATTTCACACTTAAAATATGATTTCATTAAAAAAATTAAAAACACTTCAATACTTCGAAAACTTAAGTCTCCACTTGGTTTTGAAAATTAGGCTTAATGTCACCATTGTTAAAAATTAGATATTTATTTAGCCCCTACTATGTAAAATAGGTTACTTATCTGATGTAATTTTGATGATGGGTAGATATTATACTTCACATTCTTTGTATGGCAGCTGCTGACACTTGCACTGTCCATAACCATTAATGATGATAAAGGGTCCTTCGTGGGTGGGTTCATATTCATTATATGGTCCTTGGTCTGACATGTTTGACATATGGAGTCGTGTTTGGGATCGGAGCTGCCTGTGGTTCTGAATCATTGAGCACTGCCTAATTCTTCTTAAAGTGGGAGGGCAGCACTTCCTGGAGATGAACACTATAAAAATAATAAAAAAGAAAGAAAACAATAAAGCCATTGTTCCTGTAATTACCCTCTGAGTGAAGATGGCATTGTCTGGTTCAGGAAAATGTTCCTCAGTAGTAACTGATATGCCTGCCGTAGTTGGGATTTCTTTGTCTCCCACATGGTAACTTGATGAGCTTATTCTTTTTGTATATTCAGTGGTTGGATCTCTGTAAGTTGTAGCCATGGCTGTGACAGTGGTTGATAAATTCCAGCAGAGCTGAAATCCATGAACTGCATCTAATATATCCTCTCCTTGGGTGTGGTCAGGACTGTGGCATAAGATGGACTGTTCCCACCGACCTTGGAAACTGCCCAGCCAGGAGGCCAAAGCACATATTCTAGGGCTGCATTCCCACAGATTGCCAGAGAGGCCAACAGTTGTGAGGGATCTCAGGGAATTTAAGATCTTGGAATCAAGGCTGTTTAACTTGTTGTTATCCATTAGGAGTATTTTAAGATTAGGCATTGTTTCAAACACTGTCAAGTCGATGGCCTTGATTTCATTTCCAGTCAGGTCTAGCTTTTCTAAAGTGCCCCAGGTCCATTCCATCCCACATGTCAAGTTGCTGATTTTGTTCCATTGTAAGAAGAGTGTGTGCAGACTGCTTAGCCGTAGGAAATGAGCAAAATTAATCTTTGTCAGCTGGTTGTGCTCTAGGTGAAGCTCTCTCAGTTTGATTAATCCTGCAAATCCATTACGAGCCAAACTTCGCAAACGGTTTGTGCTCAAATCTAGAAACTCCAGACTACGACAGTCCCAGAATAGGCGTACTGGGATAGTCCGCAGAGAGTTGGACCGTAAATGCAAGGTCTGCAGCTTCCGAAGGCCATAGAAGAGCTCTGGGTGCAGAGATGACAGCTGATTAAAAGACAGGTCCAAATTTTGCAGGTTAATCAGTTGAGTAAAAGTTGTGTTTGGCAAGTAAAATATTTTGTTGGAACTTAAGATTAATTCCTTAAGTTTATATAGTCCTTGAAAAGCATCTTCTTTTACTGTTGAAATTTGATTGTGGTCTAAGTGGAGCCAGGTAAGTTGACTGAAGCTGGCAAATTGATCTCTTTCAAGCTCTGTGATGTGATTGTGCCTCAGGGACAGGCCCAGGGAGCCCTTTTCTGTGGCGTTTGGCACTGAGTGGAAGCCCTGAGAGTCGCAGTAGAAGAGCAGCTTCTCACAGCGGCATTTGGGTGGACACGCCATTCCCAGGGCAGGCAGCATTTTTAAAACCATACTCATTGCATAAATTGCTGCCAGCATAGGGGCCCCTAACGGCCACTTGAAATGTAAGCCTGCAGAATATAATTTAAGGAAGACAAGAAGATAGGATATTTTTCAGCAGAACATATGAGCCATTAAAAAAAAAACAACCCATAACATTATGGTGAAAGATTTCACTGCATATAACTCATTTTTCATTTACTGCAGAAAAGCTAACCTCGTTAGTATGACTGGAACAAAACTTAAACCATTAAGAAGATAAAACATATCCTGTCATCAGCAATATATGCTTTTAACTAAACGTCAAGATACAAAAATATGACAGTGATTCCCCTCAAAACAAGTGAATTCAGTGGTTTATTTTAAAAAGCATGATTCCTTGCTGACTGTAGAAAACACATAAATGCATGGACTTACCCATTCTTCCGAGCACATTGGAGGCTGCATTCAGTCGCGGTTGTTAGACTCAACGCAGTGAGTCTGTAAAAGGCTCTAACATGCAGGAGCCTTTGACCAGTTTCCTGTTTTCTGTGTCCCAGGCTTTTTGAGTAAAACTGAATCCACCAGGGTGAGTCGTTTTTTTCCCTTAAGATATTCCTTTCAAAAGCATTGGTTTCATTTTCTGTGATCACTCTGGTTCCTTAAATCACATTTGAATGTAAGTTATTAATTTCGCCCTCCTCTAACTGCTCAGCTGGTTAATCAAAGCATCAGTCTTTCCTTTCCGCAGCTGTTAGTTCCCTCGGTCTTAACTTGTTGATGGCAGATGGGAGGCTTGTTGCAGAGAAGAGCTCCTGGAGCAGCATGAGTGCATTTACTGAAAAGCTTTTCCGAGAAATGGCACAAGAATGGATTTGCTTATGTGCTGCGACCACACAGAACTGTATATAGGCTGACGTCACCGGGTGACGTGTCTTTTGTTTGGGTTTTCCAGAAGCTTTACTGTTATAAAGCACCGTGCTTTGTAACAGTTTTGGGTCGTTGTAAGACCCCCAGTTACAATAAAACAAGAAAGAACTCCTGGCTTAAAAACATGGTATTCCTTCAGTGTAGGAAGCAGCAGTGAGGTTGTAATAAAGGCTGCATTCAGGAAGACCCGTCTGAGCCGTGAGTTGGGTTAGCAGAGATGATTTTTAATGCTTGTGAGAGCCAGTGCTAGACCGCCGATTCTGCATAGAAAGACCATCTAAATGATCAGGAGCACAATTTATGAAGTGCTGATCTAACATCAGCCGATGCAAGTTAGTGCCCTCTGCTCTGGTAGTTTGGGAAGCTACTCAATCACCTCATTGTCATGCTTTGTTAAAATGGAAGTATGACTGCAATTTGCATTCAGTGTGTCGGTAAACTAGATAAGTGGATTTGGCTTCTTTGTCGTTAAGAGCTTAACATCACAGACTAAGAATAAAGAGGGGGAAAGCTTGCAAAGCGTTTGTTTATTTTTCTCCTTGAGAATTTCAGAGGAACTCTAATTTAAAAGATTTCTCCTTCTCTGTCCTATTTTATAGTAATATTTTATCACAGGAGAAAAAAACATAGGTCATCTAATACTGCATGGTTTAGGACAAGTGATAACAGCATGGCTGGATTCTAACATGATCCCTTGTATTTACCTCAAAATCTCACCTCCTCCTTCAGCTGCAAGCCTCAGATGATTCTGGAATTGGGAGTTGTGGCACTCAAATAATAGAACATTTATTTGCACACTTACTAGCTCTTACTGGCACACTTAAGAACTGACTCTGAGTCTCATACTGTCATTGGCCTTTGTGTAGTGAATACAAAAGGTCTCTTAAACTTTGGAATATGATTTTGCTTTAGCTGTTTTTACTTGACTTAACTCTGTCTTCTCCCTGTTGAGTAGTTTCATCATTTTTCAGAGCTTGGTTATGAATATGAAGTTCCGTGTTTAATTTTTCTTTCAATCCTCACCTGAGGATATGTTCATTGATTTTAGAGAGAGAGGAAGGGAGAGAGAAAGACAAAGAGAGGGACCTCGATGTGAGAGGAAACATTGATTGGTTGCCTCCTGTACGTGCCTGGACCAGGGATCAAAACCGCAACCTTTTGGTGTAGGGATGATGCTCCAGTCAAGTGAGGCACCTGGCCAGGGCTGTACAGCTCCAGGTTGAGTGTCCTGTAAGCGTGAAAGACATTTCTAGCATGAGTCGGGCATGTTTTTAGGCCTGACGAAGGTAACACCTCTTATACACCTTAATGATATTACCTTCTGTGCCAGTTTCTCTTACATTGGCCTTTATCTGTTATAAAGGATCTTATATCACACCTGAAGGCAGAAATTTCAAAACTACCCATGATACATGTGAAACATCATTGGCCTATTGGCTTCCATGGCCTTAATCCTACTGGGCAAGTCTAAGAAGTCATTGTCTTAAGGGGTATAGATTCTGTGTTGGAGTGTGGTACTGGAGTGAGGACTGGAAGGATTCAAGATCTCTTTCTCAGGGCACTGTGTAAAGATGCTGTGAAAATGGCAGCCACTGTAGGTGTATAGTTGGAGTCTTTCTAGAAGCAGACTCCAAGATGGGATTAGAAGTAGTTAGTTTTATTAAGGAAGATGCCTGGGAAGTATTAAGGAAGAGAGAAGACAGCGGGATACTGTAAGCGCTGGTAGAGTCTTCAGACCACAGGGTAGGTCTGACACCTCTGAAAGCAGAGGGGAAAGGAGATTGACAGGCAGGGTCTTAGACTGTGCAGCACAGTTCTAAGACTTTCCCCAGGCCAAAGAGAAGTCCCCAAACCAAAGTTACCTGTTCTCAGGGATGAGCCTGCCTTAGTACTCCCATCATTTTCCTTTTCTGGTTAAGAAAGTGAGGGAGGGGTCCTGTTTAAGACTTCAAGGATGCTGCTCCTGCTACTGACCTTGAGCCTTTCCATAGTCTGTCTCTCTATAGGCTAGACGCTCTTAACATGGCTCCACAGACTGGCTTGTGGAATTTTGTTGCTTGTACATTATTCTGTGAATAAGGTTTAATCAGATTATTAGAGGGTTTGCTACCCTAGATTTCAGAGTTACTGCTCTACAGGAACTTGCTTCCAAAATTTCCAAGGGGGAAATCTGATAAAGGTTTCTTTTTTTCTTTCCTTTTTAAAGGGATAGAAGCCCTTGGGGTACTGTAAATGCCCTCATTGAAGTCAGCCACCCTCTGATGGGAAGGGGGGAAAAAGTCCCCCAAAACCTTTGCCAGGCAGGAGGATCTAGATTAATTCTTCCCTGAAGTAACCACTTTAGTTCCTTGCGCAGAAAAGCATTAGAGTCAATTGGATTAGAGCAACCACAATTAGGAATGAGTTGTATGTGAAAATGTAGAAGGAAAGGCATCTCCTTTTTTAACTCTTAGTTCTTTTCTGTTCTTTAGGTCACTTGGCCTACTTCTTATATACTAACAAATAGGAAATGCTTAAATTATATTTTCCCACTACCATTATACCAGATTTGTGGGCAAGAAAAGTTGCCCAGAGAAGCACCAGTGCAGTAAAAAGTAATTATTTTTATTGCATTTGGAATAGAGGGCAGTAATGCAGTATCACAGTACCCAGAATGCACAGTTCCTTTTAGGTCACCAGCCATCTTGCTCACTTGGCTTCTTTTTGGGTTCAATAGGTCTGGGCAGCGGAACCAAAGAAGATAATGGTGTTTGTCTTAAAATTGTTGGAGCACACAGTTCCTGTTGATGGAATTCTGTATCATTTTTTGGTCTTTATCTTTCTTTAGCTAAGAGGACTGAACAGAAGCCCATGGTTTTTCTGAATAAAACTTTTTTTGGTTTCGTTTTAGAACAGGATACATATGTCTTTGACTTAAAGTAGCCGAATTACTACTTATGGAGGGTACTATCGGAATCAAAGGAGCAATAATATCTAACCCCACCATCTCTTTCCTCTGTAAATGGGCTTAAGTAGATTATGTGAGTCAAACAGCAGAACTTAGATGCTGTAGTTAACTGCATTCCTCTACCTGAAAGTTTGCTTTTAACGTATCTTGCTGATTAGGGGGAGAATTATTTCCCCACTTGGAGGAGCCCGGGTATAGAAGTTTACATGGAATTTCCGTGTGTGTGTGTGTGTGTGTGTGTGTGTGTGTGTGTGTGTGTGTGGTGTAGAGGCAGGGCTTAATTTTGTTTTGTACTAAAAGGCCATATGTTTAGTTAATTGTGCCCAAGTTTTAAAATTGTCATACCCCAGCGCCAGAGGTATACTGAGGTGCTCTGGGGAAGTATGTTCAAATAAAACTTGTTGCTGCCAGTCTTGATCGCTATTTGGAAGATACCCTCTCATTCATCAGAAAGTCATAGTTTTTAGGGTGGAGGCCCTCAATTTTATGGATGTGAGTACATGACTTACTAAGAACCTTTTGGGATTCTTAGTTGGCAGCCTCTTAATTGTGCCTATATAGTATCAAGACCTATAAGTAGAGCAAGTGGGTTTTACTAGCCTTTCTTTTTTTAAGGAGGATGGAAAGATGATGGTTGTTCACTGCTTTCAAACATGCGTGCATTTAAAGACAAACGTAATTTCTTTTAATTTTTTGGTTTGTTATTTAAAAGCAAAAAATTACTGGGGTTTGGTGCTTAATATTAGCTTGTTATCTTTGAAGGAAATAGAACCTGACAGAGGCAGATAGAATATGTCAGATTATATGATAGATTAATGGTTTCACCAATCCATCATGTTGGAGGTGAGCTAAAGGGAAGTTGATAGTCCCGGGTAGAGCCAGAGGTTCTGAGAGCATTCAGAATTCTAGACTCCTAGAGTCTTGTTACAGTCACAAGGGACCACTGTGTAAATAAGTACAGTACATCTGTGTTGCTGGGAATCTTTTCTGTTAAAAGCCTTTAAAAAGAAGACACGCCCTGGCTGGTGTGGCTCAATTGACTGAGTGCCAGCCTGCAAACCAAAAGGTTGCCAGATCAATTACCAGTCAGGGCACATGCCTGGGTTGCAGGCCAGGTCTCTAGTAAGGGGGCGTGTGAGAGGCAGCCACACATTGAAGTTCCTCTCCCTCCCTTCCTCTCTCTCTGAAAATAAATAAATAAAATCTTCAACAAACAAACAAAAAAAAAGAGAGTTGACTCCCCCAATCAGGGTCCCAGAATTTTTATTTTTGATTGGATTCTTGTCTCCATCACTGCCCTTGATTGATTTTGATTTTTAGAAGTCCTTTTGTTACTTTGTTAGTAAATATAATTGAGAAAGCAGTAGGAAGGGGAGTGATGATTACACTAGTGATACTGTGTGTTCCTTTTGATGCTGCAACTTAGAAAGTTTGGGGTTTCTATTCTATTTTGGAGGTGTGTGCTTCTAGGATTTCCTGCTGTTGGGGGAGTGGCAGGTCTAGGATCATGTGACAGCCTAATTCTGTTGTGCTAGCCTTGTATTCTGTGCCCATGGCTAGGTGATTTGTCAGTAAATGTCAGTGTGATGCACCTGAGTCAGATGTTAGGTGAGGGAAAATCTTCCATAGAAGTTTGGGCAGAGGTTCATTTAAACCATGAAACTTTTTTATTTCTCCTACCATAGACATCAAACCAAACCAAACAGAACTATCCTGAAATCTTGATTAATGCACAGACTGATCAAAACGTATATTGCTAAGCCCTTTTCTTATTCTACTTGTCTTTGGTTTCATCGTGTTTATGTTTTCTTCCTCTTCTTTGCAAGGTAGGCTGCTGCTGCATTTTTTTATTTTAATTTTAATTTATTTTTGTTTTTCTCCTATATTTTAAAACAAAGAACAAAATTTATATAAGTTGTAGTTTCTAGATTGTAAATTATAAAGAGAAATTTGTTTATTTTTCATTTGACACACAATTTTAATATATATGAAGACCTAACAGTAGGCAAGGTTTTAAAACACTGTATAGGACTTATGGAAGTGTGCATTGGACATTGGGAACAATTCATAAATTCCCAGTGTGTGGGTTACAAATATCCAGAGCATCACTGCTTGATGTCCCCACAGGAAATCATCACTCTTGGCTTGTCCAGTGTCTTTTTTTTTTCCCCATTTTTTTTATTGTTGTTCAAGTACAGTTGTCTCCATTTCCCCCACCCCGTACTTCCTCCCACCCTCGATTCTACCCCGCTTTGGTTTTGTCTGTGTATCCTTTATACATGTTCCTTGATGACTTTTCCCCCTTTTCCTCCCATTATCCTCTCCCACCTCCCCTCTGGTTACTGTCTGTTCTTAATTTCAATGTCTCTGGTTATATTTTGCTTGTTTGTTTGTTTTATTGATTAGGTTCCACTTACAGGTGAGATTATAGGGTATTTGTCTTTCACCACCTGGTTTATTTCACTTAGCATAATGTTCTCCATCCAAGCTGTAGCAAAGGGTAGGAGCTCCATCTTTCTTTCTGCTGCGTGGTATTCCATTGTGTAAATGTACTATAGTTTTTTGATCCACTCATTTACCAATGGGCACTTAGGTTGCTTCCAACACTTGACTATTGTAAATTGTGCTACTTTGAACATTGGAGTGCATGGGCTCTTTTGAATTGGCGTTTCAGGTTTCTTGGAGTATAGTCTCAGCAATGGAATTGCTGGGTCAAAAGGCAGTTCCATTTTTAGTTTTTTGAGGAAATTCCATACTGTTTTCCACAGTGGTTGCACCAGTCTGCATTCCCACCAACAGTGCACTAGAGTCCCCTTTTCTCCACAACCTTGCCAGCATTTGTTTTTTGTTGATTTGTTTATGATGGCCATTCTCACCCGTGTGAAGTGGTATCTCATTGTGGTTTTAATTTGCATCTCTCTGATGGCTAACGATGCTGAGCAGCCTTTCATGTGTCTCTGGGCCCTCTGTATGTCCTCCTTGGAGAAGTGTCTGTTCAGGTCCTTTGCCCATTTTTTAATTGGGTTGTTTGTTTTCCTGGAGTGGAGTCATGTGAGTTCTTTATATATATTGGAGATCGAACCTTTGTCTGAAGTATCATTTGCAAATATATTTTCCCATATGTTTGGTTGCTTTTTCCTTTTCCTGATGTTTTCTTTAGCCATGCAGAAGCCTTTTTATTTTGATGAAGTCTCATTTGTTTATTTTTTCCTTTATGTCCCTTGCTATAGGGGGCATATCAGGGTAAATATTGCTGCATGGAATATCTGGGATTTTCCTGCCTATATTCTCCCTCTAGGATTTTTATGGTGTCATGACTTACATTTAAGTTTTTTATCTATCTTAAGTTTACTTTTGTGTATGGTGTAAGTGGGTGGTAGAGTTTGTTTTTTTTGCATGTAGCTGTCCAACCTCCTGACACCATTTGTTGAAGAGGCTACTTTTACTCCATTTTATGCTTCTGCCCCCTTGTCAAATATTAAGTGACCATTGAGACTTGGATTTATTTCTGGGCTCTCTGTTGTGTTCCATTGATTCATGTGTCTGTTCTTATGCCAATAACAGACTGTGTTGATTACTGTGGCCTTGTGATATAGTTTGAAATGTAATACATCACATAAACAAAAGGAAAGACACAAATCACATGATCATATCAATAGATGTGGAAAAAGCATTTGGTAAAGTACAGCACCCATTTATTATAAAAACTCTCAGCAGAGTGGGGGTAGAGGGAGCATACCTCAACATAATAAAGGCCATATATGAGAAACCTACAGCCAACATCATACTCAATGGGCAAAAACTAAAAGCTTTCCTACAAGATCAGGAACAAGACAAGGATGACTACTTTCACCACTTCTTTTCAACATAGTATTGGAAGTCCTAGCCTCAGAAATCAGATAAGAAAAGGCATCCAAATTGGAAAGGAGGAAGCAAAACTGCCATTGTTTGCCGATGACATGATAGTATACATAGAAAATCCTATAGACTCCACCAAAAAAGTGCTTGACCTAATAAGTGAATTTGGCAAAATGGCAGGATACAAAGTCAGTATTCAGAAATCGAAGGCATTATTTTTGTACACCAACAATGAAATATCAGAAACAGAAATCAGGGGAAAAACTCTATTTGCTATAGCAACAAGAAAAATAAAGTAACTAGGAATAAATCTGACCAAGGAGCTAAAAGACCTGTACTCAGAAAACTACACAACACTGAAGAAAGAAATTAAGGAAGACAGAAACAAATGGAAGATGTGCCATGTTCATGGATTGGAAGAATTAACGTCATCAAAATGTCCGTACTTCCCAAAGCAATTTATAGATTCAACACAATCCCTATTAAAATACCAATGACATATTTCACATAAATAGAACAAACATTTAAAAAATTTATATGGAACCATAAATGGCCCTGAATAGCCGTAGCAATCTTGAGAAAGAAGAACAAAGTGGGAGGGATCACAATACCTGATAGCAAGGCAGGCTTCTTCTTCTTCCTTCTCCTCGCGCCCCCTTCCCTCTCCCACTCCATTATTCTAAAATACAACCAAGTTTGGATTTGTCCTTCCTGCTTTTTCCTCTCCACATTTCGAGTAGCTTTTTATTTAGATGTATTTCCTCCTGCCTACATAGATGGCCATGTGCTGTATTCAGAGCCATTTGCACAGGATAGAATTAAGAGTAAGATACACATTCATATTTCCTTAAAGAATCCCTTTCAGTTTTAGAGGACTCTTTGACTCAATTGGCTAAATTTAAAAGGATGAATTTGCATGTATATTGTCTAGATGCTAGCAAGTTTTGGTTGCTGAAGCTTGGAAATGTCCCATTCCCTCAGAACCTTCTTAAATTTGCTGTGGGTTAGAGGGACAGCGACATGAGCTGAGGCAAGCAAAAAATATTGAAATATGTAATGTCATCAATGCAGAGAAAATCAATAACAAGAATTTGGCCCAAAGAGTGAAAGATCATTTCTTATTATGAAAGGCTATTGCAGCATGTAACATTATAGCTGCAGTTGAGATGTGTGTACTCATGTTGCTGAAATGTGGCTTGCTGAGGCTTGAGCTCTTGTGGGAGCTGATTCTGTCCTGCTGCTTGTTCTGTGTGGGGGAAGGCTGAGGGGTCTGTCTGTCTGTCTGTCTTTCCAGTGGCTTCATAGTTTTTCCCATCTGTATGTTTGTGGATGTGGGTGTGTATCTAAGGACTGCATAGCTTTTTTCATATATGGCTGTACTGCAACTTACATGTTTGTTTTGAGGCTTATAGCTTTTGTAAATAGAATAAAATGAATATCTTTTAATATCTTTGCATTCTTAGTCAAGTTTGTATTAATATAAGTTTCTAACCATGAAATTTCAGGTTAAGGGATGTGTATCTTTAGAATTGATAGACACTGCCATATTGCCTTGCAAAAATTTTTAAACTATTTCAAACTGCCCATAGTTGCCTATGAATATGCACTAGCTACCCACTCAAGTTCTCCCCCAAACACCATGTTGGAAACCAGCAAACTTTTAAAATATCTGGGAATCTGATAGGTGAAAAATGCTTTTTGGTTTGTATCATTTTGTATGTAGGTATAGTGTTTGTTCTTTTCTGTAGACTGTATTTCATTTGCTCATTCCACACCCCACTCCTAAAATTGGTCATTTTCTTAAAGATTTTTAAGATATTTTTCCTTATTAAATAAACTGACTTTGCCAAATATCTTACATACTTATTTCAGTTAGTCATTTGTCTTTGAAAAGTGTATGGTTTTGCTCTATGTACTTAATTTTAAAGAATGGCTAAACTGATGAGAAGCTTTTTAAAATATTAAAACAAACCCATACTTGCACCAGTTGGTGAACATAAGATGTTGTAGAATCTTTAGTAAACAAGGATTCCCTGTTAAACCATTATCTTAAGTAGGGCAGAGAGGGTCTGAGAGCCCTTTAGAATTTTTTTTTTTTTAATCAGTATAGAAACCAAAAGACCTCCCTGGTTTATCACAAATTTCAGTCCAGTTTTACCAGTTAACTGAGCATTTAAAAATCCTTCTGAAATATACCCACAATTACCCACAATATACCCACAATATCCTCTAAAGGCAAAACTTGAAGTAGAAACCTCTGAGCCAGGGCCAAACTCCTTAATCTATTAATTCAACAAACATTTATTGAACACTTGCTATATGGCAGCCATAGACCTAGTTGCTCAGGATGCAGCCCTTATCCCCCTCCCCCCAGGTTGTTAGTAGCTTCAAATTTAAATTTTTAATTGACCTTTATATATTTAATTTGTATACCTGTTGGGTTTTTATACCTGTTTGTGCTTCTGAGAACTTCCCAAATTACTATGCACAGAAGCTGTTTAACAAGTAGATGATTACTCTCTTTTTTAAGGGGGGGGGGAATCCTGGTGTCTGAAAAGAGATTGGAACATCTCAGCTATATGCTTCAGCTTGTGCCAGGGACGTCTTGGGATTGGCTCTCTCACTTTTCTCTACCATGGATTTTTGTCATTTTTTATCCCCCAGAAAGAGACAGAAATAGTTCACATGCTCATTCTGATCTCCCAGGATTTGAGGGAAAGGTGCCACAAATTCATTGTGATTCAGTTGATTGCAGTTCTGTGCTGTAGCAGCCATGTAGCTGGACATGGTATAGTCACACCATGTTGGAATACCTGAAAAGCCATATTCTAACATGTGTCTATGGCCAGAGCTGAAAATACCTAAGCTTATTATAACTGATAGGACATTTAGACAGATAGCTGGGCATATTTTCAGGTGTAAATGCAGCATCAAGCTGAGAAAAATCTATAGGTGGTATGTAAGGCTGGCTGTCATCTGCAAGAATTCCCAGGCAAACCAGTAAAGCTCATTTTTAGACTTCTGTTGTCTGTAAGGGGAAGAAAAGGAAAGTGGGGTAATATGTCTGTTACATTAGTGTTCCCTACCACTTTTTTAAAAAAAAAATTAGCATGAACTAGGTAACAGTAGGCAAGCTGGAAATTTCTGTTCTTTGCAATTGAAGGAGAGGGTACTCTTTGAAAGGAATTTGGAAATGCAGGTATATATAACCATTATATTCTAATATTGAGCTCTTAGTCTTTGCCTAAGGCTCTCAGTGACTCTCATCACATTCAGCTTATGCAGAGCCCATCAGCCATCTGTGGGCCAGGTAGAACAACCAGGTCAAGTTGTTTCTCATGTTATTCCCCAAATGTTTAGTGCATGATAATGTGTTGCCCAGTCAACAGCAGAGCTTTTATTTTAGTCGAACTCATGAAAACATGGATTGGCTCTCTAATAGGTGATGCTAGTGTTCTTTGGTGTTCAGACATTTTCCATGAGTGTATCTTTAATATTATAGCTCCCTATTCTTCACTCAAGCCTCCAGCAGCACCATAGATACCACATCCTCACCCCGGCTTTACTTAAAGGCCTCTGCTCCACGGATGACAGCCTTTTCCTGTTTTTTTACCTATGGTGCTGCTTCATTCATTTCTCTTGTTGTTTTGGTGATGGGGAGAGGGGGCTGCTTCAGATGCTCATTCTTACTTGGGTCTTGTGGAATGCCATGGTTTTAGTTTTTAAATTCTGTTTAATTTTCTGGTGGCTGATGGAGACATTGTATCTAGTTAGACCTTCCTGTTGAACTAATCATACCTTCTTACTTTCTTTTAAATAGTCCCTAAATGTTTCAGGATTAAAATTTTGGATTTTGCCCTTCTCTGCTACTCTCTCCAGCCTTACTCTAGTATATTAAAATGAAGATAGAAAGCAGTATTTGGCATTATTTGAAACCCTTATATTTTGACTAATAACAGGAAATCAGGAGACCAGTAATTTGCTGTATAGATCACACATTAAGTCCAGTGACTTTGATAACATTTCTCATTTCATTCATGTCCAAATGGAGAGAGACAGGTATGACTTGAAACTGGCTCTGGGGAAAAGTATAAGGTGCTGTGGGAGCACTCCAGAGGGGCTTCTAACTTGAACTTAGAATTGGGGGTGGCTCCAGGAAGTATGCTGTCTCATCTAAAGGATGGATAGGAACTAGAAGGGGAGAAGAGTATTTTAAGTTGGTGAGAGAGCATGGCATGCCTGAAGAATTAAGATGCAGTGGGTGGGTCATAACATGGAAGATGGCAGAGTGACCATGGTCACTGAAGTAATGGTGATGGCTGGGCTCCGGCAGGGAGAAAGCAGAACAAGACGAGAAGGAAGTCTTTGGCTGAAGAGGCCTCGCTGAAGAGACCAGATAGCCCCTTCAGCATATAGCGTGTTTTTTCCAGAAAGAACTGGATGTTTTCACTGTGGTTTTTTCCCTGGAAGCGCTGAGTTTATCTTGTGCCTTTACCCTTTAGGTGGATCCTGTTAACCTTTGTCACATTGTTTCTAGGGACTAAAATGCCCCCTGAGGTGCCTCCAGTGATGCCAGGGACATACTTCATCCCTTCTTGACTGCTGCTTATTGTATCCCTTCTCAAAGCAGGGAAGGGTTGGAGTGCAGTCAGGGCCTTCAGAGGTGGGCTCGGTTGTGGGTGACAGACTGGCGGCCATGTGCACCAGCTGCAGCAGTGAGACCTGCCTCTGTGGCAGGGGTGTGAGTGGTCGGGCATGTTGTACATTTGTTGTGGGAGAGTGCTTGCTCACTCTTTCTGAGGCAGGAGTCAGTTCCTTCTGGGGGAAACGCTGTTATTTCAGAGGTTACCTCCAAAATGGGTAAAACCCTTATGAAATTCTAGTTCTTAATACTTTAAAAAAAACAACACCTAACTTAAATGTAACCTTCTGCATAACTGTTACTACTTTGACCCACTAGAGGCCCAGCATGATACAGGGTATTGCTGAATTAGTGTTACTCTGAATTATTTTACCTCAGATTATAAAGCCTCTGATAGAAGGATTATGACTGGTCCTGCCTACTCCAGTGGATGCAGAGTAGGTGCTCAGTAAACAGTGTGTTTAAACTAATAGAAGTCTGTTCACGCAGGACAAAGGAATGTGGGGGAGCTTCTTCAAGCTTCTATTAAAAATGGGTTTTGAAAGCTCTTCACTATGTCAGCCAGAACTGTGTTGCTGGAGACTGTCCCAGCCAATAACCTTTGCTTCTCAGCTGGCATTTACTTGCCAATGAGAAGCTTTATGCTAAAACCCCAAACATGCCTTATATTTTTCTTCTAAGCCCTTTTGTCACTGTTTAGCATGGATATCCATATAAAAATTGAATGACCTATCTGGTCTCTCTGCTCAGTGGAATAGTCTCCAAATTAGGTGGGAGTCACGAGTCACTTATTTTAAAGATTCATTGAGCATTTTACTTTGGTTTACCTAAAACTAGATATAAAGAACCCTAACAGTTGTAATTTCAAAGAGAAGTAAAGTTTTGTTTTACAGATCAAAAATGTTCTACTTTCACCAGGTTCATTGTTAAGGTTGTGTGTATATACATGTATACTCATTCCGATTGCATTTTAAATGATTGTGTGACAGGCTAATAAGCCAAGACAAGCAGAATTGGGAAACTGAGATAGATACTTAAACAAGCAGTTTGCAGCCATCTAGTAAATCCTATCTTCCCTAAACCAAGGACACTTAAGAGTAGTGGTGTACACTTCTCTCTAACCAGAGGGTAAATAACTTAAATCATCCAACTCAGGGAGATAGATAGCAGAAATCCAATTAGTGCCATTTGCCAACCATACCCAGGACAGATGAAGATAAGGGAATAAATCTCATTTTGTTACATCGGCATAAAGTTGATGAATATTCTGTTGAGATCCTCCCCAAGAGTTCCCCAAAATTCCCTCAAAAGGAAGGTTCCTGCTAATGCTCCCTTACCCCAGGCACACCAGCACTATTCCCTTCCCCTTCTTCCCCCACAGGCGTGCATCTCCTAAACTCTAAGGGAGCCCACAAGGCTTGCAACCAGGGAGCAGTGGGCAGCAGCAGCTTGTCCCAGGCTAACCCCCTGCCCCTGCCCCCAGGGCCCCCTTTTCTCTGACTTCTCAGGGAGCCAACAGCAGCCCTGCTAAGGCTCATTTCTTTCCTATAACATTTCCAGAGAGCCAGGGCAGCCTTGCTTAGGCTCTC
This sequence comes from Phyllostomus hastatus, assembly GCF_019186645.2. Lineage (NCBI taxonomy): Eukaryota > Metazoa > Chordata > Mammalia > Chiroptera > Phyllostomidae > Phyllostomus > Phyllostomus hastatus. Next base: position 28,934,609 of record NW_025333611.1, on the reverse strand, counting down.
CTTTCGCTTCCAATATCCTAAGCACTTCTTTGTTTCATTGATCCCATCTTTAAAAAACGTCCTCTCAAAATCACCTGGACTCGTGAAGTCTTTCCTACACCAGTCAAGAACCCACACACAATTGGCTAGCCCTAGGCAAAACCTACTCAGGGCCAGGTCCCCTGTTCCACTAATAACTGGAACCCTGAACTTGCTATTTGGAGTATATTTTTTAAAGAGATGCTTTGATTTAAAAGGTGGTCTGACTAGTATAACCTAAAAGCTTCAGTAAATAACTGCTTCTGAACTGCCCCCTCCTGATTCATGAGGCATAAACTTCTTATTTCCTAAAGTAACAAGAAAGACAAATTGATTTTTAGGGTAATTGAACAAAGAATTAACAGATTCATGGTGTGGCATCTTAAAGTGAATTTTATTGTGTGACTATAATTCCCTCAAAAGTCAAGTTGAAGGGTGGTTTTTATATAACTTTCTAAGTAAATCTTCCCAATTTGAGGGAATTTCTGGGTATTTTATGTTACAGGGAACGGGGCTCTCATGAGGTCATTTAATCCAACCTTTGGGTTTTTGATAAATAAGTGTTTTCTAGAGTAAATGATTCCTCCCTCCAAAACATGGCTAGGAGCAGTGACAAACTTTACTGGGTTTATATACAGAAATTTTCTTGGAGTGCTTGAGTGTCTAAGAATATATTGAGACTTTCTTTATTAAATTTAAAAAAAAAGATTGTATTTATTTATTTTTAGAGAGAGGGGAGAGAAACATTAATATGTGGTTGCCTCTTGTGCACCCCCTACTGGGGACCTGGCTTGCAGACCAGGCATATGCCCCGACTGGGAATTAAACTGGCGACCCTTTGGTTGGAAAGCCAGCACTCAATCCACTGAGGCACACCAGCAAGGGCTCTACTACCATCTGTTTTGACTCTGCTTGGGATGTTCTCTGGGGTGAAGATGAACTCATCCCCTTGACTGGTGAAGAAAGGCTGATTTATATACCTCTCTTAGAGTAGCTAGAATGTTCTTATCTGTGCAACATGATTGCATTAAGCTTAGCCTAGATTTATAAAAAATAAATAAAGTAATGAAGTAATCTCACAGAGCATTCTTATTCAAGCTGCATAATATTCATTGTTAACTTGGACCCATCATAGTGTATCTTAGTGTTTTTTTTAATATTTTATCTATCTATCTATCTATCTATCTATCTATCTATTTATTTGAGAGGGAAGGGAGGGAGAGAGAGAAACATCAATGTGCGGTTGCTGGGGGTCATGGCCTGCAACCCAGGCGTGTACCCTGACTGGGAATCGAACCTGCGACACTTTGGTTCGCAGCCCGCGCTCAATCCACTGAGCTACGCCAGCCAGGGCTTTGTATCTTAGTTTTAAAATTCATTTTCACATTGTTTTAGTGCCAGGTGCCAACTTTCATATTTTGACATTCTTCAAATCTCAGAGCTCACCAAAATTGGATGTAACCTGTTCTAGCTTGCAGTTCAAGAAGAGCTGGTTTGTTAATGAAATTTGTGTATGCAGAACCTTGGATTAAAATATAAATATAAATTTTTAAATGGAACTTGAAGTGACAGTCCTATTCCTTGGCTTCTGTTACTTTGGTAAAACTCCCTCAATTCCCATCATCAGATGATGTGGAGCCTAAGAGTCGTTAAGGTTATGTTTTTATGAACAAAGCCACATGGTTCCCCATGTCCCCTGTTCTGCCTCCCCCGGTGTATTTTCCAACTTCGGGTTTTAAAAAAATTGACTGTTTTTTCAATGTTAACTTGAACATAAATAGCTGTTGGCTATCATTAAATTTATTTGTGAATCACTAAAAGGTGCATCTCTTTTTTCCCCAGGCGGGACGTAAAGAAAGAAGTGATGCGCTCAATTCTGCAATAGATAAAATGACCAAGAAGACCAGGGACCTGCGTAGACAGGTAAGCTAAAGAAAGTGCTGATTGCCTGCCTCCCCAAGCTCTCAGTTTTGTAGTTCTGGTTAAAATCTCAGTAAATACTGGGCCCCGACACATTTTAAAAGGGGTAAGGATTGACTTTCACAGGAAACTGACTATCTCTGTTTTGGTGCTAATAAGCTTCTAAGTGGCTAATAAAATCTCTAGGGGACCTGGACTGATATGGTCCTACTGGGATGGCCTGAATAAGTTAGCTCTTGTGTGAAAAGGATGTACAGGTGAGAAAATCAATTTAAAATGACTTGGGGGCCCGTGAAAATACACTGAGACAGAAATTGCAGCCATTCATCTGACTTACCCAGTGCTGGTTACGCACTCATAGTTTCCTTACATCCTCGGTGGAGATGTATTTCCAGTGCACATACGGTGGGTAGAGATATATTTAGGGTGCTCAGTTTTCCAAGTTAGTAAACAGAGGAAAGAGTTTCTTCATTTAATGTTAAATAATTCAATTAACATTTTAGAATCATATTGAGTTTTCATCTTTAAGAAAGGTAGGACTGAATTTATAAAACAATGTATTAAGACTTAAAAAGAAGTTGTAGTAATAATACAATTTCCATACTTAGTGGAGAGACATTTTGTCATGTCTAATATAAAACAAAATGAAAGAGGGACTGTATCTTTGTATTCCTTTATTGAAGTAGCATTAGAAATGGTTTTAAAGATGACCTTTTGGTTTTAAAGTTCATAGTATGCCAGCTCTGTTCAGATAGACCAGAAAGTACATTTTTCCTCTCTTCTCAGTTTTATTTAGCCATTTAGGCTAATTACGTATATTCCAAGGCTGTGTGCCAGTTTAACTCAGAGCTGCTTTCTGTTTAGTTTATTATTCCTTTAAGATATAAGCTTCCCGATTCCCAAGAAAATTTTGTAAATCCCAAGAAAAAAGGGTATAATGTTGAAAACTGAAGGTTCTGTGCAGTTCCCTAGATGATTACCTGCAATCACACGATTCCTGTGTTGCAGATTGTATAACTGCATGAGTTACATGGGGAGGGGGTTGTCTTCATATTAAGTGCAGCCAAGCTATCATAAGCTTCCATTAAATTTAAAAGTACAGAAGAAAAAAGTAATCCAGCTTCTTATTAGAAATCAAATCAAACTTTTACAATTTAATTATTAGCTTCGCAAAGCTGTCATGGACCACGTGTCAGATTCATTCCTGGAAACCAATGTTCCACTTTTAGTATTGATTGAAGCTGCAAAGAATGGAAATGAGAAAGAAGTTAAAGAGTATGCCCAAGTTTTCCGTGAACATGCCAACAAATTGACTGAGGTAAGTGTTTTAGCAGTTTCTTTAACTGTAAGTAATTTAATAGAGTGTGATGATTTTTAGTCACATGATTTAATCAGCTAAAAATTTTAGGGGATCGCCTAATATACAATATGTTTAAGATGAAAGTCTTTTATTATTACTTAACATCATCTAAAATCACCATTTTGGTTAGTTTACATTAATTATGTACATGATTAAACATAGATAGTCCCTATACTGTAAAACTTAGCATCTCTGTTTAATGTTAATGCTAATAAAGATAGATAATGACGTTGGTGAAACTCACAAGACACTATCAAAAGGAGTAGCAGCTACAAGATGGAGCTCAAGAATCCGACTGTCTGGGTTTGCATCCTGGCAAATTATTGGATTGGCTAAAACGTCCGTTGTGTTTTTTTCTGTAAGATAAAAGGCACATTTTTCATTTTCACCAATAACTTTATTGATTTGGGTATATTGAGTATGTTGGCTATATCCCGCTATTGGTTTCTAGTGGGTAGTGACCAAGGGTGTACTAAATGTCTTCCAGTGCATAAGACAGCCCTACAGCAAACTTACATGCCTAAATGTCAGTAGTACCAAGAAACTTTGCTAACCACTTTTGACACATTCAATCAGTTACAGCACCTCCTCCATACACTGCACAAATCATTTTTTGTGTTTCAGTCACATTTTTACCTTTCTTGAAATAATAAAGCATAATTACACTGGAAATGTTACATATGTTCTTCCATCTTCAGTATTAAAATGGCTGTACAAAAATTCACCAATTTTGATAATTTTTAGAAAAATGCATGCTGATGTGACAGCCGTCACAACACAGTCTTAACAAAATTGTTTCAGATGAATTTAAAGACAACCAAGCACTACTAGACCCATCCTATAGAAAACAATTAATAGTTTTTGGCCAGCCCAATACTTACTCCTGCCCTGAATTCCCATTTCTTGTCTGTAAAATACAGATGCTGATAATACCTATCTTAGAATTATTTTGAAGTCTAAAATAGATGATGTGTGTCAGGTGCTTAGCACTTCCCTGAGATACAGACTCAGCCCAATCATTTTGTTTTAAAATTAAAGACACTGAGCCCTAACATGCTGCTAATTCGATGTATTTGAATAGTAGAAATCTGTATGTAAGTGGTTGGTTTGTAAGAAGAAATAGGAGTGAGTTGCTATTTAATTTCCAGGTAAGTCTTGTTCTTACCTTTTGCTAACTGAAATTATGCTATTGATTGATTTATTAATTATTATTTTATTTCAAAAATTTGACACATAGTAAGCATATACCCAAGTTATTTGATATTATAACTTAATGTAAAACATCTAATATTTGAAAAAGATTTCATAGACCATTTGGTTAGTCATTATATAAGAACAGGAAATGGGGCTTTTATGTAAAAATTTATGTCCTATATGTTTGAATTTATAGTGATATTAGGCCAGTTTAATACTATAAAATATTCCAAGGAAAACATCAGTAATCACATTAAATACATTACTAATTTTATATTTAGTTTTCTTTGAATATTATGAATTAATTATGTACATAATACATAGGTCAGTCTGCTGTTGAACTTAATGATTCTGGCATTTGGATTAAAATGGGAAGAATTTCATTTTCTGTCTCTTACATTAAGCATAATCTCGTTCACAAGAGTTAATGGCAGCATGAGGTGTAACCTTCTTGAAGACAAAGATTGTCTTCAGGAAGCCAGCCTCAGTAAGTAGCCTGCATATTAGAAAGTATGCCTGTGAGGCAGGAAGCAAGGACACTGCCTGCCCAAGGCTTTGAGTAACAGGTTCCAGTAATGGCATGGGAAGGGTGCAGCGTGGCAGCTGGATCTCAGCAGGAAGCCCTGGTCTGTACTGCAGCTGGAGGGCCCTGTGGGCCTCCCCTGTCATCCTCAGCCTCTCCAGCCAATGGAACTGACACTTACTGAGAACCTACTGTGTACCATTTATGTGCAAGTACAATGTACTTTCTATAACAACATTTCTCAGGTTAGGAAACTATGGTTTAGGGTTAAATAACTTGGCCTAAAGTCCCCAGGCTTATATCTCTCCAACAGTGAGGGCTATGCCACTTGAACTTACTGGTTTAATGGACAGCCTTTTGCCCAATGAGAAGCACTATATGGGCCTTTGGAGACCTTGCTCCAGGAGCTTTGTCCATGGTTATTTATACTTTTTATTTCATTCTGAACATCAGTAAGCAGGGGCCCCTTAGAGTTCAGAGTTTGGTGATCCCTCTCTCGACTTGGTTTTGACCCCTTTCTTACCTCTCTTCCCCTCTCTATGCCCTCCACTCCCTCATCCCCCACTCAGATATATGTATTAAAGTGCTTTTCATTGCTTGAGTCATAACCAAAGGCTTTGTATTACCATTCTACTGTTAATTACATTTAAGGTGATAGAGATACTAGGATGCATATGTGCATGAAAAGGAAATGAGCGTTTAAAGTGTAAAAGCAGCAAGAGATAAGAAGCTATCTACAGGGGAGTTCCCATAAGACTGTCAGCTGATTTCTCAAAAGAAACTTCACTGGCTAGAAGGGATTGCAAGAAATACTCAAAGCCATGAAAAGCAGGGACCTACAGCTGAGATTGCTTTGCCCAGCAAAACTATTGCTTAGAACCAAAGGGCAGATAAAGAGCTTCCCAGACAAGATAAAACTAAAAGTTCATCATCACCAAACCATTATTATATGATATGATAATGGGACTTACTTAAGAAATAGAAGATCAAAACTATGAACAATAAAATGGCAAAAATACATATCTATCAACAATTGAATCTAAAAAGAAACTAACCAAACAAGAAGAACAGAGATAGAATCATGATATGGAGAGTGTTTTGATGGTTGCCAGATGGGAAGGGGTATGGAAGAATCAGTGAAGAGGTGAGGGGATTAAGAAGTACAAATAGGTAGTTGCAGAATAGCCATGGGGATGTTACAGAATAGAAATGGAGTAGCCAAAGAACTTACACCCATAACCCATGGACATGAACAGTGGTGTGGGGATTGCCTGAGGGAGTGAGGGGTGCTGTGTGGAGGGGGGGAAATCAGGACAACTGTAATAGCATAATCAATAAAATAGAATGAAAAAATAAAATTCTGAAATACAGTTGTCGGTAACTACCTGGAGTTACCACAGCTGCAAGTTTGGAGGTTCCCCTGGCCATCCACACTGCTAACTAATTGGTTACAACTTTTGAGGGTTCCCATGACCCATTTCAGTTTCAGTAATTTGCTATTAACTCATAGAACCCAGAACAGTGCTATACTACTTATGATTACATTTTATTGTAAAGAATAAAAATCAGGAGCAGCCAAATGAAGAGACACATAGGGTGAAGTGTGAAAAGGCCTTGTTAAAAAAAAAAAAGACCATTCAGCCAAGTAAATGTGAAAATCTAATGGCTTTATTAAGCGATTCATGAGTCAGGCAGCATCCCACCTAGCAACTGGAAGGGCACCCTTGGGGTTGTACAAAATGGAAGTGTTTTGTAAAAGAGAGTGGGAATAAGGGCGCTCTTAACAAAAGAAAAGAAAGGATTATTTTTGGGTGAAAGAACCCAAAGCAGATTGCTACTTCTTTAGGGGGGGCAATATGGTGAAGGGTCCACATGACAGACAGATTACTTCATTGGTGAGAAAACAGACTGGCTAATTAAGATTGTTTCTGGGAGAGGTTGAAACTGCAATTAAATCTAGGTTTGGTATCATGGGCTTTTAATCCAAGTGATGCCATTTTGAGCCTGTGGTTTTCTCTTTAATTGTCTCAAAGACAGAGTTTTCCGCCCTCTACCCGTGGAATCAGAGCACTTGACCTTCCTGGCACTCTGACGATTCAACAACCAGGGAGCTCCACTGAGTCTGTGTCGAGTTTTTGTTGGGGTTTCATTATGTAGGCGTGATTGATAGAATCGTGATTTAATTGAACTCAGTCTCCATCTTCCCTTGCTTCCCTGAAGCCTGGATTCTCCTGAGTATCCCAGTCATATAATCACTTGGTTGACACAGTGGTCTGCTTCTATCCCCAATCAGCCATTAGTATAACATATATCTCGGTGCCCCACCCAGGGTTACCTCATTAGTATAAACTACCTGGGTCAATGAAGAATAACAAAGACCCTCCTGTGACTACTGATTCCCAAGGATTTAGAAGTTTCCTCCCAGGAACCTGGGCCTAAGACCAAATATACTTTACTACACAACACCTCCCAATCTCAAAGGTACATGGAATGCCTGGTTTTCAGGTACCTTGCTGTGCAGCCATACATACACATTACATGAAAGAGGTAGGACAGCACAGAGGTAGGTCTGTGTCTTGCAGCTTTCTGTAGATCCTATCTGTGGCCCTTTACCGAGAGACTCCCCACTTCTTTTATTTGGTACTCCTTGCATTGTTTGAGCTTTCCCTTTCTCTGGAGGCTCTCCCCTTTGGAAGCCAAGTTTTCTGTCCTTTCCTGGGGATTGGGTCCGTCTATTTACACTGCAGTGAGTGATTCTTAACCTCACAGAATCTGTGATTCTCACTCTGGTGTGTAAATTGTCACTTATCTTTTCTTGGACTCCTTCTATAGTGGGAAACTCCCTCCCTGTAGATATTGAAAATGTGGTATGGAAAAAGTATATAAAATGTACATTCTTTGTGCAAATCTTCACCTTTAAAAAATGTGTGGCTACTGAAAATTTTTAAAATTTTCTTATGTGGCCCACACTGTGTTTCTGTTGGACAGCACTGGTCTGGCTGATTTGCTCAGGCTTTCCAGAGGCTCTCTTCATTCTCCCTCTTCTCTGAACACCAGCTGCAAGCCAGCACTCCTCGAATGCCTGCTCCAGGGGCAGGCGCACAAAGATAGAGCAGCCAAGGCCTCCGTCATTCTGGAAGGAGGCTCTGACCAGTGGATCTCAGGATGGCTTTAGCTTTTGGGGTAGTGGCTTCCGTTGTTGATTCCACTGAGCTCACAGTCAGTCGGCTTGGGGTTTTTCCTCCCGAGGTGCTGCTGCTGAGTCCCCTCTATCCATTCCTGTCTCTGTGGGTGTGGTTGTTGCTTGGGTCTCTGGTGGTTTTGACAGTCACCCAGTTTAAACTTCTTAGATTCAGTTTAGTGTTTCGTCCTATCAGAATTGTTGCTATTAATATTATTGATGGCCCCTTCTAAACTGTGTCTTTCCCCCTCCCTCCCTCCCTCCCTTCATTTTTAAATAAGTGTATCTTTTGTCCTTTATTCAATCTGATGTTTAGAAAATTGTCTAAGACAAGGCATAGGATATAACCTTTCAGCTTGCTACTAGAAATCATTCTCTTGATTGAACTGTTTTTTGTATAGTTGGCCTTTCAGGCAATTAAGAATCTCTTTATTTTTGTCTTGCTTGCTATCTAGGTAAAACATGGCCACACTGTTACCCTCATGTTCTTTTCAGTATCATTCATGCTCACCCCATTAAAATTGGGGTAACTGTAGGAAGCATAATTTCTATATGCTATTTTTATGCTATATAGCCTTTTTTGTAGGTTCCAGCTGCCTGTCTGCTTCCCAGAGCAGCAGATTCTGCTCATGTGCTGTCCAGTAATTTCTTCTCTCCCTCCCACCCTCACCAGTCTTCCCCATGAACCCTTTCAGGCTATTGTATATCAAATAGCTGCTCCTTGGGGTTAGATGAACTCCTCTCACAGCTGCTTCCTAAAGGGTATAGTCTGATCTATTGGGTGTTAGAAAATGTGCTCTTCAACACTGAAGTGAAGCCAGGCTTCTCCCTAGAACCATTTGGTGATGCTGTGTGATTGCTGCAGCAGGGACCTAGAGGCACATAAAACTTGGAGCAGCCAGTTTGCCCAGGGCTGATCTTTGGCAACACTGCTAGGCTCATTTGCCCAACTGAAAGCACCTCTATGCAGCAAGGTGCCGAGGAGAAAAGATGAAAGTGTCAGTTTAGATTAGGTGCAGTTTGGGGGACACTGCCATTTAAAAGTATGGCTTTTAAAAAAAAACTGTAAAAGAAATACAAGTTTGGCCCTGGCTGGGTAGCTCAGTTGGTTAGAGAGTCATCCCGCCAAAGTTCTGGGCTTGATCCCTGGTCAAGGCACATACAAGAAACAACCAGTGAGTGAGTGCATATAAGTGGGATGACAGATCGACGTTTCTCTCCCTCCACCCTCTTTCCTCTCTCTTTCTAAAAATCAATCAATAAAAAAAATAAAAGTTCATTTTAGAAAATTTGTGAAATAAATCACAAAGAAAAAGGAGTAAAATTTTGGAGTAGATTCACATTTATATGTGGGTGTTTTTCTTAAATGATTGTATTTATTTTTAGAGACAGGAGAAGGGAGGGAGAAAAAGAGGGAGAGAAACAGTCCTGTATGGTTGCCTCTTGTGCACCCCCAACTGGGGACCTGGCCCATAACCCAGGCATGTGCCCTTGACTGGGAATCAAACTGGTGACCTTTTGGTTCACAGGCCGGTGCTCAATCCACTGAACCACACCAGCCAGGGCTTTTTGGTTTGTTTGTTTTTAGGGGGGCAGTTTTAAACGATATGTAAAATTGATATCATACTGGGGTTTTTTTAGGCAAATGGTTATCATAATGTGTTATGATATAATTTGTTTTTGCTCTGCTTATTATATCACATCCATTTCATTGTGTTATAAAGTACTCATTTATAGTGTGTATATTGATTGCTTACTAGTCCCTTTATTTAACCAGTCCCCTACTATGAGGCATGTAGGTTATTTAGGTTGTTTTTGTCTTTTACTATTACATACAAAAGTATGATAAACACCCTTTTATTTTTTTATTTGCCATCGCCCCACTTACGAGTTCAAGCCAAAAGTATGGGAGTTATCCTTGATTCTTCTTTTTCTCTATTTATTCTTCATATGCCATATTTCATTCACAAGTCTCCATAGCATTCTTTTCTTTATTTCCATGGACACCATTCTAGTCCAAGCCATCATCTCTCACTGGACTTGGCAAGAGCCTCCTAATCGATTCTTTTGATTTCACTCTTGTCCGTCTCTAGTTTCTTCCGTAAAAGTGTAATCTGATCAGATCGGACCATGGCATTCCTTTGCTTCAGGATCCATCAGTATTCTCACCACCACTTTCCGTGGCATATAGTTGCACTTGGGATAAAAATCCCAAAATCCAGGTTCTTAACCATGGTCCATAAGGCACCCTGCCTGCCTTTCCAAATGCCTATTGTCCTGTCTCTCCCTCTAGTTCCCTTCTCCTTACCCCATGCTAGACAACTTCTTTCTCTTTGACCATAACCATATCACCACCTTGTGTCCTCTGCACTCCCTGGGCCCTCTGCCTGCAACAACCCACTCACTTCTCATCATAGAGGTCTCTGCCCAGATGTTACCTCTGCAGAGGGGTGTTCCTGATCCCTCCAAATTCCCTCCACCCCACACTCTACCGTGTTTTCTTCCTGTCACCTGATTTACACCCCACATAACACTTTTCACTTTCTGAAGTTACTGGGTTTGCCTTGTTTTCTTCTCTGTTCCCATATCATACTCCAACAGAATGTTAAATTCTTTGGGAATATGGGCCTAGAACAGCGCCTGGAGCATAGTAGGTCCTCAATAACTATTAGAGGAATGAATCTACTGGTCTCAAAGGTAATAAACATTAAGAGTTACCTAGGCACTTTCAGGTTCCTGGGCCACTGTCCCCAAAGATTTGGATTCAGTGGTCTGAGGGATGTACTTTGAGAAATTCAGAGCTTTACCTTAGGACTGAACGTCATTGCTAGTGAGCTTTGCCTTTTTCTGAAGTATCTGTAATGTTTCTTCAAAAGAGTGTCATTCTGTACAATGTATACATGAGATGAATTGTGAGATCTTGTAGGATGTAGAGATGGGAAAATTTTGGAAACTTTTTAAAGATTAGTTGACATTGATTTGAGCAATATTTTCTTTTGCTAGAACAAAGCATTCAAAAACCTATAGCAAGCTTTTCAAAGTGGAGGGAGAAAAAATTGTAATGGGTTTTTGTAGAGTTGCTAAAATCTCCCAGTCACTGTTCTGGGCACTAAGTATATAGCAGTGAATGAAACAAACCCCCTACTGTGCGAAGATTACCTTATACTAGAGAGAGACAATCAAAATATTTATATGATGTATATATTTTTTATAATGTGACCCAAATGGTGCTGAAATTATATGTGAAAAAGGTTATCCATTTTATCAGCATTCGAAAGGGGAGCTGAGCAAAAGCTGTTATTTTAAACAGCATTTTAATACATGACCAAAATAAAATTGGAGCAGATGTGTTGGCACTTGCTAACTTGGTTTTTGGAAGTCTTATTTATTGCTTTAATAGAAATACTTTCCCCTTAGACCAGATAAAATATAAAATGGTAATGCTATAATTTGGAGTGTCATATAAAGTTGCTTCAAATGTATTAATAGTTTTTAAGTAGTCTTAGGGATAACACCCACTTAGAAATGGAAACCTATTATGGAGTCTTCTTTGTATAGCACATTATGGAAATACAAGATTAGTCTCAAGAATAAAAAGCATGTACTGACTCTGAAATTTTACGAGCAGAGAGGATTTCTTTCCAGACCCTCTCTGTTCACAGTGTTGAGAAGGCTGCATGGTGCTGGCTGCCTCTTGGATCCTTATTAAATGACTTTTGTGATTTTACTTGAAAAAGCAAATTAACAGTGTTTGCTGTGAAGTTGCTTTTAACTTATTTTCTCAGAATCTGGCTAATACCTCTGACTGCCTCATACCACAGTTGTCAGTGGAATCCAGTACCTCCCTACATATTGAAGGTGTTGAAGTCCCTTAAGTGAAGGGTGTATAGAGGTCGTGTTGTTCAAGGCCAGTGAGTAGGGGAGCAGGAGCTGAGGTCAGCCGTGGTGAGCTGGGTGGCATTCTCATCACTGTTCTCTGCCTTTCTGGAGGACAGACAGCACTGAGGGCTTTGCTTTCCTCTGTTTATAAATGGCGTGGCTCTGCTGCAGGAAGCAGGACGCTTTTTATACTTGACTGTCACCTACCACATTAATGATTTATGTTGCTCTTTAATTTAAAGTATAGAGGTGAAAGTGTATTGAAGTGAAAAATTTATTTTGTTGCAAAATACTAACTTTTTGTCAACAACGTAACACACGTGTATCCTTTTTAACTGCTTCATTCTTTGCCCACATCCTTTGGCTGTGAGCAGCTTAACAACTAAAGAACAATCAGTTTTCCCTTTTAATTTTTCTCTCTTCTGAGTCCTTTTTCAGTTTCATGAATTGAGAGTGAAATAGGAAAAATGCCATTTTATGAAATCTTGCCTATAAAAACTATGTATCATTTAGTATCCTTTTTCCTTTAGCTCCAGACATTGTATTAAAATAGCCCTCTTATAACCTGCTACAGTAAGATATCTTGTTCATTGCCTTGTGAGTTAAGAACCAAAATGTAAATGTAACTGGTATGCTGTTGAGCTAGATTATCATTACTTGTGGGGCTCCCCACTCTCCCCCCAAGTATTTCCCATTATCCAGGACTTCATAGGGTACGACTTTATTGGCTTGAAATGTGTTTTAACTGCAAATTGAATGATCTGCATTTTAACTTTTATTCTGTGGTGTGCTGATAATGTGTAGTAAAGTAGCCTTGAAGAAGGCTCTGTGAGAAGCATTTGAATTAAACACTGACCTTATACAATCTACTTGTGACACCTTGGGTGTTTTCTTTGTGCCTCTGTTTAATACTGTAGGATGAAATTCTTGCAAATAACAAATTAAATGAAGGTTCAACTTTTCAAGACTGTAAGATGTTTGCATGAAAATAGTCAGGTGTTCTTGGGTGTTATGCTGACCTTCAGCACCAGAAGAATTTTCTAAACATATTAAGCTTGGTCTCACATTTTCAGAGATATTTCAGATTAATGGGACTGTGTGAGACAAAAGTCTTGACTTACTGTTTCATCTTACCCCCTAACAAGCATTTTTGGCTGAACTTAACCACCTAGTCAATTTTGGGGATGGTCAAGTGAAGGCAGTGGATGAACCTTGTTCTCAGGGAGCATCAGGATTCTTTTCTGTTGAACCGTTGGTAGGAATGATTAAGGAAGCACTCTGCCTGGTGACGGCCCTGCTTCAGAAGAATGTAGGCCTCCTATTTTCTCATCAGTAGAGCTGATGGACTAATGTTTAGACAGGCGCCTGTTTAGCTTTACTGATAGATAGGTTATTCAGGTAGTTAGATAATAGGGGACTTTTATATTTATTTATTTTTAGAGGGAGGGAAAAGGAGGGAGAAAGAGGGAGAGAAGCATCAGTGTGTGGTTGCCTCTCGTGCGCCCAACTGGGGACCTGGCCTGCAACCCGTCATGTGCCCTGACTGGGAATCAAACCAGTGACCCTTTGGTTCATAGGCCAGCATTTAATCCACTGAGCCACACCAGCCAGGACAAAAAATACAGAACTATTAAAGTAGTATATATGATACTATGTAAATGGAAATGATTACAGCGTCATCTGGGTGGTGATCTACAAATGAAAGCTTATTATTTATTAAACAATAGCCAAATTGTTTAAAATAGTTGATGATGTTTCAGTAAATTCACTATTTCTAATCCTTGCTAGAGATACTTATGTTTATATCTTGCTGCTTCCTAAAATTAGATTTGACATAACTTATTTAGGACAAAAACATGAAGTAAGGTAGAGGTAGAAAATCAGAATAGAGGAAAAGAGTAATAGACAATTAAGAGCTATAATTGTCATGTGTGAGTTTGGATTTGGCTCTGCACTGCCTGGTAGCAAGGAGAAAAGGATGAAACACAAGTAGTTGTGTAGTTCTTGTCTTTGGAATGGAGGAAGGATGTCCATTTTCTTCATGAAAAATAAGCCTATTCTGATAATAAAGTATAAAAGGAATTCTTACATGGGGCTTTTCTATAAGAAACAGTGATGGGGTCCTCAACATTTTAACATACAGTGACAAATTCCATGATTTTCTTATTTTCTTGTAAGTTCCTTCGAAAAAGGCAAAGTCATAACATTGCGTTCCTACTGAGTTGCAGTCCCTGCAGCTATGACCTAGTCAGGGGCTCGCCCAGCACGTGGCCTCGAGCTCCCCAATGGCAGTATTGGGAGGACGGTGCACAGCGAATCTGTACGTCATGTGCTTTTTCCTGATCACCCCAGCATAGCTTTCTCCTTTCTTCTGAAAAATAATGTTCAGTCTTTGTTTTTTTGTTTTAAATGTACCTTGTAAAGAGCATATGTTTAGTTATCATTACTCAGTTTAGCACAGTTTATTTTTTTCTGTTAGGGTTTAGTACATACACATTCCTTATAGTTATGACATTGGATTCATTTTTACCATTGAGTTTGTTCTCTTTCTCTTTCACCCTCTGCTTCTATCTTTCCCTTTTTGGAGTGGTTGAGACTTCCCACCTCCTTTTTTATTACCCTCCTCCTCATTTGGAAATCATATACTCTCTGTTTTATTAGTAGTAACTCTGGATATTTTATCATGTATATTCAACTCAGAGATGAGGATTAATCAACTCAATAGCTTTCCTTCCTGAAATAATATAGGAATCTTAGAATACTTTAACTCTATTCTCCAACTTAAATATTGTCCAGTATTTTGGTTTTCTTTATTTATAGCCCCCTGAGTTAGACATGGTTGATATTGCCTTACTCATTTTTTCAACTTTGCATAAATTTTATATGATACGATATTTTCATTGCTTCCCATTTCTTCTTGCATGTTAAACCTTCTGGGGTTACTTCCCTTTCTGAAGCATATTCATTAGAAACGTCTTTAGTGGGCGTGGGAGAGGGATATATCTGGAGTAAATGCTCTTAAGTTGTTTTTGTTTTTGTTTTGTCTTTATGTCTTTCTTGTGCTCTGTTTCTTGAAAAAATAGTTTCAGTGTATTTATAGTCCTAGGATAGATGATTCCCCCCTCCATCCTCCACCTCAGTGATTTGAAGATTATTTCTCTATTTCTGGCCTCCCTGGTTGCAGTTGGAAAGTCAGCAGTCAGTCTCACAGAGCTTTCTTCATAGATAATTTGTATTTACTTCCTGGCTATTTAAAAATCTTGTCTTTGTTGTTCTAAAGCTTTACTACAGTGTATCAGGCTGTGGATTTCTTTTTACTTCCCATGCTTAGAATTTGTCTTCCTAAATCTAAAATTTAGATTTCATTCACTCTGAAAAAATTTTATTATTGTTCTTTCTTTCAGTATTACCTCTGTTCCATTCTGTCTTTCCTCCTGAAAATTCTCATGCTTGAATAGTAGGCCTTCTGAATTTATCTTGCATTTCTCTTAATTTTTCATATTGTGAAAATTTTTTTCTTTTTTTTAAATCTTAGGTTTGACTTTATAGGTTAATAATTCTCTCTTTGCAGCACTGTTTCAGTCAAGATTATTTTATATTTCCAAGAGTGCCAGAAGTTACTGCTTTTCTCTCAAAGCTCTATTTTGATTCTTCTCAAGTCTGTGTAGTATAATTTTTCTGAGTATTCTTTCCTTGTCTCTACTTTGTATACTTTTTAAAATTCCTGTTAACATAAGAAAAATCTTTTAATATTCCATTTTTGATCATTTGAGTATCTGCAGTCATTGTGGATCTAATCACTCAATTCTTTAGCCTACTCTTGCCCAAGATGGCTTATTTCCGTCTGTATTTTTTGCACTTTTTATTGTGAATTCACATCCTGGTATTTTGCACCTAGGAATTCTTTGAGGCCTTTGATTATCTTTCATCAGAGAAAATTTCCATTTAGATTTGCTTCTGCCAGTTGTTTAGGGATATCACTAATATATGACCTCCTAAACCTAAACGCTTTTGGGGCTAAATAAATAATTTCTATATCTGAACCCCTGTGGAGGACCAGATTTTGGTTAGAATTTGGGAAGGTAGACCTTTTCTTTTCTTCTCTTTGAGTAAATGCTTAGAGCTTACACTGGCAAGTATTCTACTGTTTCCCTCTTCATGGCGACTTCTTTGTTCTTTCACTCTTATCACTAAGGCTTTTGGCTTTTGGCCATCCCAGCTCTGTGCAGCAGAGCCTGTGATCTGAAGTGAAGGTCATGGCCTTGGCCCATTAAAAACACGGGTTCTGACCACAGAATGGTACATACCCCGTTCCCCTCCCCCCACCCTTATCTCAAATAAACGCTGTCTTCAGTGCTTGCTTACCTCTCTGAATTCCTGCTTTCTCATTTCTAGCCTCTGATAATTTCCTCTAATTACTCATCTGCTTAGCCCTGAATTTCTTTTAAAGATTTTAAAAAGATTTTTTTTATTTATTTTTAGAGAGGGAAGGGAGAGACAAAGAGAGAGAGAAACATCAACGTGCGGTTGCTGGGGGCCATGGCCTGCAACCCAGGCATGTGCCCTTACTGGGAATCGAACCTGCGATGCTTTGGTTCACAGCCCGTGCTCAATCCACTGAGCTACGCTAGCCAGGGCTGCCCTGAATTTTTTTAAATAGCAGATTCTATTTTAAAAAATAGAATTTTTAAAAATATGGTAATTTAGGTATCATAAAATTTACCCATTCTAAGTATGCAGTTCAGGGATTTTTTACTAAATTTACAGAACTACATAACCATCACCACAGTCCAGTGTGGAACTTTTCTGTCGCCTGCGCACACTTCGTTTTTTGGTAACATGCCTTGTTCCCCCTAAGAAGGTAACCAGCACCCTCCCCTGGAAATTGGGAAGGTGAGTGCTTACCCTTTGTTCCATCATCAATTCCCCTGTGGGCTTGGGAGTGATTGTTAGAAATTTCTTGAGTAGTTTTGAAATTTATATGACGTAGAGTTGGGACATCTCAGATATATGACAAGTTTAGAAAAGTTGAGTTACTGTTATTTTAGAATTTTTGAGAGTTAGACTCAATCATTTTAAAGAAGAAAATTCAAGCTGTAGTAGCTTGACCCAAGGCTGCATGGGAAGTGATGTAGGTTTTGAGCTTCAGCCTTGTAGTCTGCTTCTCAGGTTGTGATGTTGCCACTTAGATTTAAAAGACCTTTTCCACAGGTGTTCTGCTTGTTTCACTTCATGGAACGGGAATGACTTTGTCATGAGAGTAAGTCATTAATTTATGGCCAAGAACAGAATTAGTCTTGTCTTCCTTTAGAGGTTCCAGAGTAAGGGGCAGTGTCGCACTTCAGCAAAATGCAAAACCACGAGCACTTACCCGAGGGCAGTGGGAACAACTTGTGTGTGGTTTAAACAACTCTGCACTTTAAAGTCATCAGCACATACTGTATAATAGAAGAAAATGGTCATAATGGGATATTTTTCTACTATAGAACTTTCTTTCATAAATTTTAAGTAAAGAAAATCTAGTGTAAATGTAGAGCTTTTCTAAATCTCTGAAATGTTATCTTTCTGTCATGTGCAGATGTCATGTTTGCTGATCTGACACAGCCTCACTATGACAGTCTCCTTCACAGCACAGACTGTTACTGGGCTCCTCCTGAAACCTGCAGCAGCCTAGAGCTGTTTTTTTATTAGGGAGTTGCAAGCTTTCCAAAATGTTCTGCTCCTTAACATGGTCCAGACTCACATGAGTTAGGCAGAAGCAGTGCAGCAGAGGCACTCGTCACTCTTTCATGATGTCAGAGCCAGGGGTCATTGTGTCGGTTCTAGCCCACTCCTTGGATTAGCAGGCATCAAAGACATTTACATTGTTAGTCGTACCTCAAGTTACTGTGATAGCAAAGACAGAATAATTAATTCCCAGAACAACTGTAGAGATACTGCTCAGTGCTCTACAAAGTCTCAGCTCAGCCAGGTTCTCTGGAAGTTAGCTGCTCTGGGTGTTTTTAATTCAAACTTCATAATCTTCGGTCTCTGTATTAACTGCCATCCCAGATTTTTAGAGCCCAGAAGGAGACATTTAGGAAGCCCTTCCCCTCACTCTGAGCTTTCCCTGTACCCTGGCACTAATATACAAGGTTAGCCTCTCAGGGAACTATGGTCAAGAGGCTGCATTTGCACATTTTTCATTGTTAGAAGTGAGTAGCCTTGTCCCTGGAGGGTGAATTGAGCGTTCATCTGGAGAAGACTGTCAGTGACAGGTGCCTGCTACCTTCTCCCAGGCCAGTCAGGGTGGCTTCCTGAAACAGGCAGTGTACCTAACATTTTAAAGCAAAGAGCAAGTCTTCCCTAACCTTTGTTTTGTTAGGATTATTAGGAAATAGGAAAGGTGGTTTACCAAAGTCAGCCATTTCGGCCTCAGCCACTCTATTAGTAGATAGTACTTTATATAGTTTTTTGCTCCTTAATTTAAATATTTTTCTGGGTTTTTCAGATTCATACAATTGGGAGACTATAAATAGAAATGAGATTATATGAGTAGTGACTAAGGTATGGAAGACAGAAACACAGTGGCAGACCTTTCCGCATCTGACATTCGCCTGGCTTCCTAAGCGGTGGGGGTGGGGTGGGGGTGCTGGCATCAGTTCGCTCAGCTCACAGGGACCTCCGTTAGTCCCAGCTGCTAGTTCAGTGATCAGCTGCACATTTTGTATTTGGTTTTCAAAACCCCCTCTTAGGGCATGAACATACCTAATTTAAGCTTTCCCCTTCATTATAGCATCATAAAATGTGCAATTGAGGGATAATGTTTTTTTAAGTCTTCTATAAAATTTAGCTTAGGCCATATTTTGTAGCAATTTTTAAACAAATAAGGATCTACAGTCAGCTCTATTGATTGTCATCATGAAGAGAAAAGTCCCTCTTGGCTCAGGTCCAGTTGACATCAGAAAGTAGAATTGTAATCTTCAGGGAGAATAGATGTCACTTCTTTATGTGATTTTGAAGGCCACTAAACATTAAAGACCTAATTTTCAGTTTCTTTACATTTTATTTTTAAACTGCATGTTCGTTCTTTTGTTTCTTCTTGTGATTAGACAGTACAGGATTCTGATAGTTTAGCAGTCTTGCAGAAAGCTGTTAATGCCTAACTGTAACACAGCAAACAGCCATAGTAGTATATATTTTTCTTGTGTCTTTATGTGCTTACGTTGGGTGGAGGAGTAAAAAATCAAAGGTTATTTGCCATTGCCCTTGTTTACTCTGGCATTTAAATTCTTGGAAATTGCCTTTGGTATTTCACTGCCTGTGCCTCTGTCATTCATTACTGAGTTTGCATCTGGGGGAAAGATGTGTCTCAGCCCCGCATAGTCAGTTGGTCTGTGGCATTACTAATGGAATTGGCAAGGTTACCATTAAGAAGCCGTAACAGTCACTATAGAGCACTACAGAGCAACATTATCGGCATAGCCAGAGCTTTGCCAGAGGAAGTATGGCACAACTTTGAAACACTGTTTCTGGCTACATGAGCAATGTCATTGAGACTGTTGGGTGGGAAGTTCCAATGAAGCCGCATAGTTGGGGAAAGAGTCCAGCTGTCAGTGCTTTTGAGAAGCCAGCTAGGGGACAGTTTTGCTCTTAACAATGGGACATCATTGCTGTTTCTTTTTCCTTTTCTGATGAGGATGTCTTTGTGTCCATGTTGATGGCTTAATGCTATTTTTTTTTAATTTGAAAAAATAGACTTATATTCAAATAAAGCTCATTTGGGCTTAAAGTAAGCATCCATTCACCTGTCAAATGAGAATAGTAACTTAGATTTTCGATTTCCTTACTTCAGAACAGCTGCAAAGTACACTAGGATACCAGCAGTTCTTTCCTGGTGCATTTGGTTCCTTAGCTTTTCTCATGTCACTGCCCCACTGGGAGAACTTCTTCCTGAAGTTACTGTTCAGACAGGTCAGAGCCCATTTAAAGCCTGTGAGTTACAGGCCATGGGATCTTTTAAGGTTCTGCCACCAACTTACAGTATGACCTGTGTTATGAATCAGTACAATTTCCTTAGCACAGGTCTTAAAAAAAAAGTATCTTTGTAAGCTGTAAAGGTCGGGAGTAAGGGTAAGTGTATGTTTGTTTTCCTTTGCAGTTTAAGAGAAAAATCTTCAAAGGCTTTTTTATGGTGTTCCTTCTTCTAGGTTGCCAACCTGGCCTGTTCCATTTCAAACAATGAAGAAGGTGTAAAGCTTGTTCGAATGTCTGCAAGCCAGCTGGAAGCCCTCTGCCCTCAGGTAAGGAATGACCCGTAATGTGTAAGGTACGACCAAATTGGATTTGGGTTAGAATGGAGATGAGGTTTACTTTGTTAGTTTTGTTTTTAGGATTTTAGATAAAAGGCATGGAGACAAAACACTGATTCAGAGTCTACGAAGATTGGAGAAAGTTATGTTTTAATTTCAAGTGACATTTCCTGAGGGCATTGCATGCTACTATCCCCTTGCCCTTCATAAAAAATGTGAATTGTCCTCTGCTGCTCACAAATGGCGGGCAGTGGCCACACCCTTCAGTCTACAGCCTTCTTGAACTCGGGTATCTGCAACATCTGGCAGTCCTGCGATCACGGTGGTTACCCCACAAACCCCAAAGTGTAACAGCTACCTCCCTGCCCTCCATCTGAATGCCTTGTATTTGGGTTTCTGCGTTGGGGGAGGCAGGGAACATTTAAGAGCTGGAACCCTTACTCTGTAATGTCTTAAAGTAGCCTTATGATACAGATACTAATAATGTAATTCAGCCAGCTACCAAAGTAAATGCTTGAGAACTTTTCTCCATTTATAACGGCATTTTGGAAGACTGGTGATGAGGCTAGGTTAAGCCTCTGGGACACTAGAAAGACTTTGAAGCACACAGAAGAATGGTGTTGTTTGTTACATGCCCAGTGTGTTGCGTGTGTCCCATGAGGGGACCTGATCCTGTTCGTGTGGCCTGCTACTCTTTGCCACTCACAGGGATTTCTAGGCAGTGTAAATACTCTTTCAGTGGAAGAGGTTGCCTCTCCAATTTCCCAAGTAGAGAGTACTCATGGGTATACTTTGAGGACTTACATTTACTTCTCTCTAAATGGCCTGCCAGATGGCAGTGCCCACAAATAAAGGGGAATGCGCAAGGGAACTGGAGTAATAGAATAGAGGTCACAGGAATGAAGTTTCTATGTTATGTCTGCAGCCACCTTTAAAATATACTGTGACTAATACTCTGGCTCTTTCATATAAATAATTCCTGACACTCAAAGTAGGTGATAGGAATAAGTAAAGCCTGGTTACTAATATGAGATCCTTACTGGTATACAGGTTAATTAGGACATTTGTTCTCATTCTGAACCATGTGAATAGTTTCCCAATGAGAGTTGCTTTGTCTAAATATTAGTGTGATGGGCCAGTTGAGAATTTGCATTATGTGATGGACATTTCTTCAGCTTTAATCCAGTCATGAAATCTGCTAGTGATTGCTAGCTGTGCAGCTAATAAGCACAATGGATTGAATCACCTCCAGAAAGTTAATGTATGACCAAGTTACATGAAATAAATTTAGAGCATATTTCTAAAGATTTGGCTTTTTTTTTTTCCTTAAGTTTGCCATTTTATCCTATCAGTATATGTTTTTAATGTCTTTGGTTCTCCATTTGGTTTTTAAATGCTTGAAAAACAACAGTGCTTTCACATATCAGCTTAAACAGATGGTAACATACGCTCATCACACCTAGCAAGAGTATTTATATAAATGATCTTAAAGCCTGGGGGGGGATCACATGGAGAGTCTAGTAGATAGACTAATGAAAATGGTGATGTGCATAAATCGTGTGTGGCTCGGCCATATCGCACAGGTTTGAGTTTGCCATCAGAAAGCATCCTTTGTCCTTCTCCTTTGTAATTTCATTCTCCTACTCAAGGGCTTAGACAGACAGTGGGCAGACCACACTTGGTATTGGGTATATGTCCTGAATAAAACGGTGTTTTCCAGGTGTGATTATTCTCTCAGTTTCTCACCTGGGCTCATTCCTACCCTTGCTTACAAACAGAGCTGGGCAGGTTCAATGATGGCAAATACAATAGCCATTTGCAGGCATGGTAATGACATTATGTACATTACCAGATGCCATTTCTAGACAAGGCAGCTGTGACACATTGAGTATGGTGTAAGGAGGTGGTTTAGTTTAATTTTTTTTGCATATATCTGTCCAACTTTCCCATCACTGTTTATTGAAGAGACTGTCTTTATTCCATTTTATGTTCTTGCCTGCTTTGTCAAATAGTAGTTAACCATAAAGGCATGGTTATGTCTGGCTCTCTATTCTGTTCCATTGATCTCTATGCCCTTTTTTTTTAATGCCTGGACCATGCTGCTTTGATTGCTATAGCCTTGTAGTATAGTTCAGTATTAGGTAGCATGGTACTTCCAACTTCGTTCTTCTTTCTTAAGATTGCTGAGGCTATTTGAGGTCTTTTGTAGTTTCATAAACATTTTTGGAATATGTGTTCTAGTTCTGTGAGATATGCCATTGGTATTTTTTAACAGGAATTAAAGTATATTTTATTGATATGCTATTACAGTTTTCCAGGTTTTCCCCTTTGTCCCCTCTCCAACCCTCCCAACCCTTCAGCATTCCTCCCTGCCCCTTAGTTCCTGGATTGTACATACAAATTCTTTGACTTCACTGTTTCCTATACCATTCTTAATCTCTCCCCGTCTATTTTATGCCCACTGATTATGCTTCTTATTCCCTGCACCTCCCCCGCCCCATTTTTCCCCTCCCCACGGAAGACCCTTCCATGTGATCTCCATTTCTCTGATTCTGTTCCTGTTCTAGTTGTTTGCTTAGTATTTGTTTTCATCGTTGGTTTTTTTTTTTTTTAGGTTCAGTTGTTGATAGTTGTGAGTTTGTTGTTATTTTACTGTTAATAGTTTTTTATCTTCTTCAATTTCTTAGATAAGTACCTTTAACATTTCATATAATAAGGGCTTGGTGATGATGAACTCCTTTAACTTGACCTTATCTGGGAAGCACTTTATCTGCCCTTCCATTCTAAATGATAGCTTTGATGGATAGAGTAATCTTGGTGTAGGTCCTTGCCTTTCATGACTTCAAATACTTCTTTCCAGCTCCTTCTTAACTGTAAGGTTTCTTTTGAGAAATCAGATGATAGTCTTATGGGCACTCCCATAAGGGGAGTTTGTAGGTAACTGTCTCCTTTCCTCTTGCTGCTTTTAATATTCTCTCTTTATCTTTAATCTTGGGTAACTTAATGATGTTGTGCCTTGATGTGTTCTTCCTTAGGTCCAACTTCTTTGGGTCTCTGTGAGCTTCCTGGACTTCCTGGAAGTCTATTTCCTTCACCAGATTGGGGAAGTTTTCCTTCATTATTTGTTCAAATAAGTTTCCAATTTCTTGCTGCTGTTGTTCTCCTTCTGGCACCCCTATAATTCGGATATTGGAATGTCTAAAGTTTTCCCAGAGGTTCCTAAGCCTCTCTTCACTTTTTTGAATTCTTGTTTCTTTATTCTGTTCCAGTTGGATGTTTATTTCTTCCTTTTGTTCCATATTATTGATATGAGTCCTGGTTTCCTTCCTGTCACTGTTGGTTCCCTGAATATTTTGCTTTATTTCAATTTGGGTATCCTTCATTTGTTCTTTCATTTTTCAACCAAGCTCAATCAGTTTTACAAGCATCTTGATTACCATTGTTTTGAATTCCACATCAGATAGGTTGGCTATCTCCTCATCACTTAGCTCTTTCTCTGGAGTTTTGCTCTGTTCTTTTATTTGAGCCATATTTCTTTGTCTCAGTGCACCTGTGAAGTTGTAAGGGGGTGGGGCCTTAGGTTTTCTTTTTTTTTTTTTTCTTTTTAATATATTTTTATTGATTATGCTATTACAGTTCACCAGGGCCAGGCAACCCTCTTTTCTGTGCTGATGTGCTGCCTGTGGGGGAGGGGCCAGAGAGGGAACGATGCAGCTCACCTGCTGGGCTCTAGCCTACTTTACAACTCTGAGACTGGGAGCTTCTCCCACTGTGGCAACCCCACCGTAGTCCACAGTCAGCTCTGAGTCTCAGTTTTCCATTTAGCCAGCCCTGCCTGCGCGGTCAACTGCCTTGCTGAGGGTTTTCTCAGCCAGCCCCTGCCTGCACGGTCCACTGCCTTGCCCTGGGTTCTCCATCCACCCCACTGCCCGTCTCCTTCCTACCAGTCGGGTTGGTCTGGTTGACTATCTTTTTAATTCCTTGGTTGTTGGAGTTCCATGCAGTTTGATTTTTGGGCACTTCTGGTTATTTATTGTTTTTAGATTGGTGGTTATCCTCCTTTTGGTTGTGCAAGGAAGTAAAGGGTTTCTACCTATACCTCCATCTTGGTGGGCACTTCCAATTTCTGAGTATTGTTTTTGTATCCTGCTAATTTACTGAAATTTATAAGTTTTAGCTAGTACTGTTTTGGTGGAGTCTTCAGGATTTTCTATATACCATATTATGCCATCTACAAATAATGACAGTTTTACTTCCTCCTTTCAATTTGGATGCCTTGTATTTCTTCTTCTTGTCTGATTGGTGTGACTAATACTTTCAGTACTATGTTAAATAAAAGTGGACATCCTTGTCTTATTCCTGATCTTAAGGGAAATGCTTGTAGTTTTTGCCTATTGAGTACGATGTTTGCTGTGGTTTGTCATAGATAGCCTTTATTATGTTGAGGTATGTTCCTGCTATTCCCACTTTGCTGAGAGTTTTTATCATTAAGTGGATGCTGGGTTTTATCAAATGCTTTTTCTGCATCTATTAATATCATGTAGTTTTATCCTTCATTTTGTTTTTATGATATATCATGTTTATCAATTTGCAAATATTGTACCAACCTTACACGCCCAGAATAAATGCCACTCGGTCGTGGTGTATGATCTTTGCAGGGTATTGCTGGATCCAGTTTGCTAATATTTTGTTGAGGATTTTAGCATCTATGTTCATCAGGGATATTGGCCTATAATTTTCGTTCTTTGTAGTGTCTTTATCTGGTTTTGGAATGAGGATAATGCTGGTTTCATAAAATGAGCTTGGAAGTCTTCCTTCCTCTTAAAAATTTTGGAATAGTTTGATAGGGATAGGTGTTAGTTCTTTGAATGTTCAGTAAAATTAGGCTGTGAAGCCATCTGGTCCAGGACTTTTGTTTGCTGGGAGTTTTTTGATTACTGCTTCATTTTCATTAGTTGTAATTGGTCTATTCAGATTTTCTGATTCTTGATTCAGTTTTGGGAGATTGTGTGTTTCTAGGAATTGATCTGTCTTGCCCAGATTGTCCAATTTGTTGGCATAGAGTTCATAATATTTTATTACAATCCTTTGTATTTCTTTGGTGTCAGTTGTTACTTCTCCTCTTTTATTTCTGATTTTATTTATTTGGGTCCTCTGTCTTTATGAGTCTGGGTAAAGGTTTGTCAATCTTGTTCATCTTTTCAAAGAACCAGCTCTTGGTTTCATTAATTTTTTTTTAAATGGCTCTGTGTCATTTATTTCCACTCTAATCGCCACTGTTTCCTTTCTTCTACCCACTCTGGGCTTTGTTTGTTGTTTTTTTCTAGATCTTTTAGCTGTAGGGTTAGTTGTCTGTGTGAGATTTTTTCTTGTTTCTTGAGGGAGGCCTATGATACTATGAATTTCCCTCTTAGAACTGCTTTTGTTGTGTCCCATAGGTTTTGGGTTGTTGTTTATTTATTTTAATTTGTTTCAAGGTAACTTCTGATTTCTTCTTTGATGTCATTGTTGACCCTTTCATTGTTTAGTAACATGTTATTTAGTTTCCATGTGTTTGTTTTTCATTTTTTTTATTGTAATTGGTTTCTAGTTTTATACCATTGTGATTGGAAAAGATGCTTGATATGATTTCAATCTTCTATAGAGATGATCTCACTATTTTATTTTTCTTAGTTCATTATGTGAGAAATGAGCATTTACATTTATGTTAATACAAACCTGGCACTTTAGGAATTCATATAGCCTGATTTAAATAAAATATGGTCTTTCTTGGGAATCTATACAAGGGTGAATTAAGTATTTGAAGCCACTACCTATCTACATTTCTTTTTGTGTGTTTTTTTTTTAAATTTTCATTAAAATTGAGAACTTATGAAATTGTACATTCTTTCATTTACCTCCTTAGACTTCTGTGTTACTTCTTCTCCCATTGTGCCTGTGGGAACACTGATCATTTTCATGGCTGAAAGTCTTGACAAGCATCAAAAAAGTACAAATCCAAACAGGCCTGGTCTGCAGGTAGTGAGAAAATACACAGCCCTTTAAAGAACACCCAAGGCATATGGGCCAGAAAGCCTGTGGCCTCAGCTCTCCCTCATCTATTATTTCACAATCATAGGACCATCTACATTTGAGTCACCTCACTTTTCTACTCCCTGTTCTCAGATCTTTTCTTACAAAGTAGTTTCACAGAAGAGCCCAAAGGAGGTGCTTCCAACTAAAAGTTTTTCTCAGCATTTTCTGTGTATCTCCTCTCTCCCCTCCTACCGCACGCACAGAGAGGTCTGCAGGTAACAGGCCTCAAGAGACACTGCAGTCTCCTCGTAAGGCTTGCACGTTTATAATGGTCTTGTTTTCTTCTTTTGTAAAGTTTGATTTCCGTATCATAAAAGCTGAAAGTATTTCCTTCTCTCCTGTTTTTTTGTTTGTTTTGTTTTTCTTGATAAGTCTATAATGGGTATTAGTCCTTTTTTAATGGTTTGGAAGAATTTACCAGTGAAGCCATCTGGCTTGGAGTTTTCTTCATGGGAAGGTTTTCAACAACGAATTCAGTTCTTTAAGATACCAGGGTATTCAGATTAGCTGTTTATTCTTGGGTGAATTTGGGTAATTTGCATTTCATCAATTACACTTTTTTTTAAAAGATTGTATTTATTCTTAGAGGGGAAGGGAGGAAGAAAGAGGGAGAGAAATATCAGTGTGTGGTTGTCACTCATGCACCCCCATAGTGGGGACCTGGCCCACAACCCAGGCGTGTGCCCTGATTGGGAATCAGACCGGCGACCCTTTGGTTCGCAGGCTGACATTCAATCCACTGAGCCACGCCAGCAAGGGCTCTATTATTTTTTTCCTTCTGCTTGCTATGGGTTTAATTTGCCCTTCTTTCTCTATTTTCTAAAGATAGAAGCTTTTAGATCACTAATTTGAGACTTTTTCTAATGAACACTTAATGCTATACATTTTTCTCAAAGCACTGCTTTAACTATATCCCACAAAGGTTGGTGTGGGATGAGCAGGAAAGACCTCACTGACAAAGTGCTGTGGAACACATGTAGTCCTCCTGCATTAGGGGTAGGTGGTATTATCTATATTTTTAAAATAACAAGAGGAAGTTCTAGAACAAAATGTCATTTCAGAGTTGGTCTCAGAACTTAGTGGGTTCATAGAGCCCGCTGACTTGTATTTCTTTGTGAGACTACATTTTCCCCTGGTTGTTTCCTGGACATTCGTGGCTCACCTTAGGTAAGGCATCCGTGTCTTTCCTACTTTCTACTGACAACTTTGCTGTTCCCCAATTTACCTAGCATGATATACCTCATCTGTTATATATACATACTTAAATGTAAAAGGAATATAGTTAGATTTCTAAATTGACTTCTCCAATTGTTATTTGGAAATAGAGAACAGTTTTCTAAGACATAAGAAACAATTTCTATTTAGGTTTTTGTTCAGTAAGTGCATACATAAATATATTCTTCTAGCCTTGTAATTTTAAATTTAACTCATTTATCTGGATACAATCTTAGCACATAAATATAAGTATGAAGTAAAGCTATAACTTTTTCTCAAAATAGCCCACCAGATATAAAAAGGGTACCTTTTGCCACCCATATGTGATGTCACTTTCATCATAACACTGAATTTGTTTTATGATAGGGTCTGTTTTTAGATTATTCTGTTCTAATTACTTTAGCTTTATACTATAAAATATCTCTCCTCCTTACTCTGGCTCTCTATCCCCAAGATTTTTTGGCTATTTTCAGCAATTGATTGTTCCAGGTTAATCTGTTTGTCTTTATTCAAGTTTTTAAATGTGCCTCAGAAAAGTTTAGTCACTTTTTGCTACTTCAGCCCAGTGGGTTTCTTTACAAATTTAATCCCACATGTTTTGCTATTAATTGCTTTTATGAAGATCTGACACTTTACTCATTTTCTGTACTTTTTTATATAATATGAAACTATGTGATTTTTAAAAAGCTATTTGTTTATTTTTATAGAGAGGGGAGGGGAGGGAGAAAGAGGGAGAGAAATATTAGTATGCAAGAGATGCATTGATTGGTGGTCTCTTGTGGGCCCCCAACTGGGGACCTAGCCTGCAACTCAGGCATGTGCCCTAACTGACTGGGAATAGAACCAGCGACCTTTTTGTTTGCAGGCCAGCACTTGGTCCACCCAGCCACACCAGCCAGGGCCATTTTCTATTCTTTTTGATAGCATATAGAAAAGCTACTGGTTTTTATATATATTGTCTTTAACTATCTTAATGAACTCTTATTCTAAAATTTCCTAGACAAAGATCATTTGCATGGAAAAGTAATTTTGTCTGTTTTCTGACAGCTTTTTCTATTATTTCAATTTCCCACTTTATACATTTCTATTTTTAATTTTCTAAGAGTCATAAAAAAAGGAGTACGGTGGAATCTAGGTTCTCAAACTTAATTTGTTCCAGAAAACTGTTCGAGAAGCTATTTGTTCGAAAACTGAATCTCCTTTGTTTATAGCCAGAGAGACGTGACACTGATCATACAGGCATGAAAGAATTGTCAGGCAGAGAATCAAGACCCAAAGTTTTGTTAGACAACTGAGATTTTTTCTGGGAACTGAATTGTTCAAGAGCCAAGGTTTGACTGTATTTGTCAGGTGTCCTTTGTAAACAGTTTTGTAGTCAAAATGAGAATGTTAACCTTAGGCAAGGGACTGTTCCTTCATTATACTGCATGAGATAAGAACAAAAGAAAGCAATTTTCTCTTTGTAATGGAAAATTATCTTAGTATTTAAAACATATAATTAAGCCAGTGCCCATGTTTTACTTGGCTTTCTTTGGAAACATTTTCTTCAGCCAAATATTCTTACAAGGTCTAGCTCCACTCTGATCCATTGATACATGAATGAATTAATGAGTTAATTAATGAAATATGTAGCCTACAATGGTGAAGCACCCAGTGGAACTGAATGGCAAGAAGGAAGAGAGACAAAAAACAGGCCTCGAAATAATGAATATGGGAGACCACAGCATTACACATGAGAAATATAGGATGTCTCTTCTTCCAAATAATTTATTGTCCAAACTCACATACTTGTGAAAGTAGTGGGCTATCAGTAATTAATAACTGGGGTGTCATAGTCCCCCTGTGCCTAGGAATCTTTCATTGTCTTGATAGTCTGTCACTTCCAGTTGTTCAGGGAGGAAGAGGAATAGTCCCACCAGCCTCGTGGGTCTGATTCTTCAGTTTGTTACAATCACAGTCTTTGGAGGCTAAGTCTGTGGCATATCCCTCCAGTGTGCTGGAGGCATGTGGTTCCTGTTTCATAAGATGGAGTAATAAACAGTGAATGCTTTAAACAGATATTTAATGATACGAAGTATTTAAAAGAAGAAACAAGATAGTTTTATGTACCATTTAATTCTAATTGTGTATTTTGTGGCATGTTTACATACATATGTATACAAGGAGAAAAAAGCCTAGAATATAGTATAAAAATTACAGAGTTGCTATCACATAGTGGAAATACTAGACTGTTTTTATAATTGTCCATAGTTTCAATGTTATTACTGTATTTCTATATTTTAAACATGTTGCTTCTACATTCATATATAAAAACCTATTGTTTAACACTTCTGTCTTTATATTATGGTGAAATTTGCTTTGTCCTGTGAGATGCATGTGAGACAAAGCCACAGCCACTCGACTAACCGTATTATCCCATCTGCTTTATTTTGATGCCTCCAAAAGATCAGCAGTGAACTTTACTATCTTTGCAGGTTATCAATGCTGCATTGGCTTTAGCAGCAAAACCACAGAGTAAACTGGCCCAAGAGAATATGGATCTTTTTAAAGAACAGTGGGAAAAACAAGTCCGAGTTCTTACAGATGCCGTCGATGACATTACTTCCATTGATGACTTCTTGGCTGTCTCAGGTAATGAGCTGGCTCCCTAGAGAAGCGTGTGAGGATGTGTATATTTCCTTTTGCCAAAGTCATAATAATTGACAATCAGAATGCCCCCAAGTCCGGGCAGATAAATTATTCTAGCAATATATTGTGCTGGTTTTCATTTTAATTAAAAGCAAAACAAAAGCTACCACGGAACCCTAACCAGTGGGAGATGGCATTGGAGGGTTTCCCTTGTGGTGGGGCTGGTCTTGATCTTAGAAGCATGAATTAGAAAGCTGGCTGGCAGAGGTTTGCACCTGTGACCAGTACAGCACCATAGCCATCCACCCCTCTTCCTGCTGTTGTGTTTAGAAAAAGTATGTCCTTCGTCCTAGTAGAGGCTGTGGTTATTTGTTATGAGCCAGCGAAACTTAGGAGACAGGAATCCCAACACCATCACCTTTAGTTTCTTTTGTGAAATATTTTTTTCCTTGCTTGGAAATCATCTCTCTCCCTCACAAATGATCATAGTTGAACTGTCTACTTTTTGAAAGACTCTGTCTGCATGATGCACAGACAGAAAACAGGGAGGAAATATTTAAGTGCCATTTAATTATGAACTTGCAAAAATAAATCTGAGTAATTCACCTCACAAAAACAGTTGATTTCATTATATAAACAAACTGGTAATGATAGTAAATTGCATTCATATAGAAAATGTCTGTCAACTGCAATTCACTGTTTGTCATCATACAGAGATAAATTTCGATCTATCTCCTTCGAGTTGAGCGAGTATAAATGCATTTTCCATTTAATGGGACCTCTGCTGCCCTTGGCTGCACTGCTTGCTCTTTGGAGGTGCCAGACTTCCTGAGGCCAGCAGCTGTGGGCAGTGCCAGTGGCTGGGTACTTGTAGGGCTGAAACTACCTGTCACCCCAGGGAGCCATAGGCTGGAACGTGGGAGATGCGAATGTCAATGGGGCTTGAAACAGAAGCGGGCCTAAGAACATGCACAGCACAGTCCTCCAGCAGTGACCTGCATAAGGTGACAGCATGCTCTGCATACCAATGTTCCCCTGTCCCTGCTCGCTTTCCTTGGGATTGGTGGCTCTAATTGATAGAGTGAGGAGCAGGCAATATGTAAACTGCACAAAAGGGGCAAGCCATGCTGTTGTAGGGCAGCCAAATTACAGGCGCTGGTACTTCAAAACAAAAACCCATTTGCAAGCACATCTTTGCAGGTGCCCAAAATGCAGCACGGCTTTTTTGGGAAATCATGGCCTTCCGTAATTTTTTCCAGTGAAGTACTGAATTACTCTTTTTCATAGGTTTAGAGAAAAACATTCCACCTTCACAGCGCTTTTAAATTTGAGCAAACAACTAATTCTGAACTCTCAATGCAAAGCTCCCCTCAGGAGAAAGCTATGCCAAGCTCCCCTCAGGAGAAAGCTATGCCATTCCTGAACTTCCTTTTTTTGTGATTAGGGTGGGTTTCTCTCAGGCTTGGTCTCAAGTGATTTTCAGTCTTTCTTACAGCAAAATAAAAACATACGAGCATCAAAGGTCCCTCATGCATCATTCTTCAGATCAAAGAATAAAAGGGATTCTGCAGTAGCGGTTTGTGGATCCAGGCAGTATCTTTAGGATATGTAACATAATACAGAAGAATGGCAAAGAGAAATCACATTCTTTAACAGATGCACTTTTTTTTTTTCTTTTGGTATGTTCAATTTTTACGCCAATGTGGAAAGTATAAGGGTTGACTTGATGGAAAGGAGCGTAGACCGTTTCTGTTAGCATATAAAAACACAGAGTGATTGTTTTAGTCAGAAAGTGGTGGTGGTTTCAGAGCATCTGAATTTTAGAGGTCTACCCTGGTATGTTTTTCTGATGCTTTGTCACAGGCTTTCTTAGCGGTGTCAAGTAATTAAATAATTAATAATTCCTCTAATTTTTATGACATACTTCTTAGGGACATGGGATGAAGGGAGGAGACAGGCAAATGCCTGTGCAGAATTCTGCATTAACCAGTTAATTTCTAGCATTCAGACTCCCTTTATGTCTTCACATACCTGCCTCAATCATGACAGCTTTAGCACCGGGGTGGGGGGGGACTAGAGATGTCTCCCCATCTCACATGACACGCAGCCTTTGTAGGGAAGTCTTGGTTGGCTCTGATTGAGAATAACCTCAGTTTAAACTGGGCAGGCCCCCACCGGTCCCAGATCTTGGTCCTTGTGCACTCGGCATCTCTGGACATGCTCCGCGGGGCGGAGAGCAAGTACCATCTGCAGTCACAGGCAGCCTGTAGATAAGAAGCCCTGGCTTGGCCTCACCCTGACCTGCCCTCTTGGCCAGTTTCCCCTCACCCTGACACACTGGTGCTTCAGTAATCCCCTCAGCGAGGCGAGTGTGTTTCTGAGTAGAAGGGCTGCCAAGCAAGTGCCCAGCACGGGGTTTGGCTTAAGGCTGGTGGACTTCATAAAATGTTGCCAAATGAAAAGTGAGAATGCTGCTTGACATCTTGGAGTGGTTGTTCTCTACTGTTTGGGGCCTTGAGGCCCCTTGGCAGTGTGAGAGTTTTTGTGGGATATTTCCACTAGTACTCGTCCACCATCACATTCCCTTTTAAATTGTGGGGACTGGATGTTGGCTGTAGCCCATCCAAGGGGCAGTTATTTGGGAAATAGGACTGAGAGGACCCTGTGCTGCTTTATTTCTGTTGTTCCTGATACTCTCTGTTCCATTGGTTCCAAAAGTTCCCTCATACTTATATCACAAAGCATATCCTAAATTTGTGGCTCAAAAAGTAATCGTCAACCCTGGCCAGGTGGCTCTGCTGGTTGGATCATCGTCCTGTACACCAAAGTCTAATCCCCAGTCAGGGTGCATATGGGGGGCAGCCAATGGATGTTTCTCACACTGCTGTTTCTTTCTTTCTTTCCTTTCTTTTCTTTTTTCTTTCTTTTTCTTTTTCTATCTATCTCATCTCGCTCTCCCTCTGTCTATCTCTCTCGCCCTGTCCCTCTAAATCATTTAAAAAACATCCTTGGATGAGAATTTAAAATAAAAAAATAAAGGTAGTGAGCATCTTGTGTATAAATCTGGTAATCTGGTGAAGTCATGAAGACCCTGAGGCCAGTGTTTTCTGAATCTGTAGGGCAGGGGTGACTTGGGTCACTGCATCACATAGACAGTGGCACTTGGAAATAGGTACATGCATGCCACCCCAGGGAAGAGGGCCTAGGGTCTTCTTTTCCCCAAGCTGTTCTATTCATAATGTTGCCTAGTGAATACTGGGGATCGTTTAGGATGCTAGAGAGCGTTCAGCAAACCATGAATATATTTACATGGGCCGATCCCTTAAGGATGGTGGTTTGAAATTTATCAAAGTGATAAAGATTGTTTGGATTTCATTTGAATTGTATTTGATAAATGTTTTCCATGGATTTATTTCCATTTCCAATTTACTTTCTCACTGGTTTACTCTGCTTACATGTGGAAGTTTTGGTTTTTTTAAATTTTTTATCTTTAAAGATTCAGTTGGTTCTAATTGGTTTATTACATTTCTTTACCAGATGTTCTTAGGAACATGTAATGTATCGCATGAGATACTTCGGGGCGACACACATGAGTGGTGTCAGTGTGCCCAGAGAGCTTGGTCTGATTTGGAGGACATTGAATAAAAGGGTTATTGTAGCTAATTTTGTTTTTGTGTTTAGTCACAAAAATGCAGAACTGAAGAGTTCCTCTCTCTTGAGGAGGAGGCATAGGTAGCTGACTCCCATGCCCACTAGCCGTGAGACCTGTGTGACCTCAGGCAAGTCACTCAGTACTTCTGTCCACCAGTTTCCTCGTTAATTGTGATTTTTTAAAGAAGAAATGGCTACCATTTAGTTAAATGTCAATCAAATATTTCCTGTTGTTTATTAAGTTTGTTATATAACATATTATCCCCTATGTGTGCCTAAGATGGCATCAAGAAAGACGTTCAGAGCACAGGCCCTGTCGTACATTGTGGACTAAAGTACAAGTTACACATCCTTTTTGGAGAACGCCACTTGGCTTGGTTCCTGGTTGGCAATTAGGCACCGAACATCAACTTTAAACATACATGACTTTGATTTAGCAAAAACCCATTGCTAGAAACTTTCCCCAGAGACGTGTACACAAATGCTTGCGAAAATACCTGTACAAGGATATTCACTTCAACCAAAACATGTAAGAGAAGACTAGATAAGTGAATTATGGCCCTTCCATCTATTAATAAGGTACTAAGTAACCTTTAAAATCAATGAGGTAGGTCTGTAGAGACAGACCTGGAAAAGTTTCCAAATGAAAAACAGGCATAATAGTGTCCATAGTACGATCCCTTGTAGATAGATTGTTGTATGTGTGTGAGTCCTCGCCACACCCCCCATTAGAAGCACCTACAAAAAAGACTATATTGAATCACCAGAGTCTTTAATGAATGGGGTACAGATCGATGTGTCTACTTATACTGGGCCCGTGCTGAGTTTCCTGGGAATTTCAATTAAAGCTTAAGTAATTTTTGGTATAAGTTAGTGTGGGCACCTCCAGCCCTCTCATGTTTGCACACGTCCAGTGGAAAGTCAGTTTCCTCCTAGCACTCTAGTGTAGAGAACAGGGTTGATGCTGTGTCCTAGGTGTGTGTTGGCCTCCGCTGGCTGGGACTTTCCTAGACACAGCTGTTCAGTGAGGGTAGAAAATATTTAGCCCTGGCTGGATGGCTCAGTGGATTGAGTGCCAGCCTGTGAACCAAAAGGTCACTGGTTCAATTCCCAGTCAGGGCACATGCCTGGGTTGCAGGCCAGGTCCCCAGTTGGGGAGCGTGTGAGAGGCAGCCAGTCAATGTATCTCTCACACATGGATGTTTCTCTCCTTCTCTTTCTACCTTTCTTCCCTTACCTCTGAAAATAAAATCTTTTTTAAAAAGTAGAAAAGTCCTGGCTGGTGTGGCTCAGTGGATTGAACGCCAGCCTGCAAACCAAAGGGTTCCTGGTCCCCAGTATGGTGGTGGGCGAGGGGCAGCCACACATTGTTGACCAGTTGCCTCTCGTATGCGCCCCGACTGGGGACAGAACCCACAACCCTGGCATGTGCCCTGACCAGGAATCAAACGCATGACCTTTTACTTTTTCAGACAACACCCAACTAAGCTACACCTGTCAGAACTTCATTAATTCTTATAACTGGTTCAAATATTACCCCCTAAAATTTGTTTATGTAAAAAGTTTAATGTGTAGTTTAATGTTTTCTCTTTAAATAGTACAAAGTTTAAATCCTAACAAGTCTAATTTTTTACTTAGTAGACACTAAATTACAGCCTTTTTTAACTATGTTGTCGTCGTTCGTTTTTCCCTTTTATATAGGAATTCTTACTACATTCTTGCTTTCCTTGGAAAGATATTTATTGATTGATATTTAAAGATTTTCAGAGCAATTTTAGGTTCACAGCAAAATTAAAAGGGAGGTAGAGAGTTTCCCATCTAATTTCTATTTCCACACATGCACAGCCTTCCTCATTTTCAACATCCCCCACCATAGTGACACATTGGTTAAAATTACTCAAAGTCCATAATGTACATTATTGTTCACTTTCAGTGGTTTACATTATATGAGTTTGAACCATTGGACCCATCACTATAGTATCATATAGAGCATTCACTGCCCTAAAAAAAAAATCTGTGTGCTGCCTATTCATCCCTCCTCCTTCAGCCTCTGGCAACCCCTGATCTTTTTACTGTTGCCATAGTTTTGCCTTTTCCAGAGTGTCATATAGTCCAAATTATATAGCGTGTAGGCTTTAGAGATCTGCCTCTTTCACTTAGTAATACTATGCATTTAAGATTAATCCATGTCTTTTAATGGTTTGGTAACTCGTTTCTTTTTAGTGCTAAGTATTCCACTGTCTAGATGTGCCAGTTTGGTTTATCTGTTCACCCGCTTGAAGGACATCTTGGTGGCTTTCAGAGTTTTGGCAATTATGAATAAGTTTGCTATGAACATCTATATGCAGGTTTTTATATGGACATAAATTTTTATCTTCTTTGGATAAATACCAAGGAGTGTGATTGCTGGATCATATGGTAAGAGTATGTTTAGTTTTGTAGCAAACCTGAGGCTTTCCTTTGTGTTCCCTGCCCGCCCGCCCCGTGGGGCCTGGGCAGCACTGCCATCCTGGCTGTCAGCAGTCTCTGGGCGAGTGAGAACACTCCTTTCCCGTTCAGGGTCTGCCCCTACAGATCGACCTCATCCATTGTGACAGCTGTGTAGTGCCCGTAATTTATTACCCACTTTGCTCTTGAACATTTGGATTGTCTAAACTTTGCAACTATTGATGAGGTTGAAGCAAACTCCTTATTCTGAGGTTCTCAGGATCTAGTGTGAAGTTTTTTACTTGAGGAAAATAGTTTTGATGGGTCTTCTGATTCTAGCTCTGTGTCTCGTAGGAGCCTTGTCAGCTTAACAGAATTCAAAGATTTCCACAAATATCACAGCAGGTCTACCTATAGCCCATAAAAGGGTTACAGAATGTTTCCCGAGGTACGCTCCCTCAGCACCCTCCCAGGGGCTCCAGTGTGCTTCCCAGTGCCATCTCCTCTCCCAGGACTGTGCTGGCTCCTTGGCAGATTGTCGGACTGCTGTTGCATCTACTGGAGGAATAAGGGACTGGGGGGATAGTCTTAGAGTGAACCTTGTCTTCTAATTCAGACTGTGTTCTGGATACAAGGTCAGTGACATTATTTAAGGTAAAGTGAAGTTAAGGTTTTTGTTCTCTGAATTGTCTGCTTAGCTGAACAGCTTTGCCTTAAAGATGGGCCTCTTTATTTTTAAATCTGGAATGAAGATTATTATGCTTGGAGGTGATTATAAGTTGAATTTCTGTGGAACAGCTAATCCAACAGATAATCTGTTCTCTTCAGTGAAATGACACATGTAAAGCTTTTGTCACCATAGCTGGCATTGAATGATACATACCAACTTACAAGTAATTGTCATCTCAACATAGGGGGTATAGTCAGTATTGTGATAACTATGGTGTCAGGTGGGTGTTCGTAAGTTACATACATGTCTAATCACTATGTTGTACACCTGAAAACTTGTATGTCAAAAGTAATTGAAAAAAAAATTAAAGAAAAAAGAATTGTTCCCTTCCTATGGAAGGACTCCTCCCTTACTCATCTTTTTGTTTGCTCCTCAGAGAATCACATATTGGAAGATGTGAACAAATGTGTCATTGCTCTCCAAGAGAAAGATGTGGATGGGCTGGACCGCACAGCGGGTGCCATCCGAGGCCGGGCTGCCCGGGTCATTCATGTAGTCACCTCAGAGATGGACAACTATGAGCCAGGGGTCTACACAGAGAAGGTGCTGGAAGCTACTAAGCTTCTCTCCAACACAGGTACGGGAATTCCCTGCTTTACTGGCACTCCCCACACACAGAGAGCCCGCTGGGCTGGGCCGTCTCATCAGTCCAGGCTCTTTGGTTGGGAAATAGGAGATCAGGACTCGGGTCTTAAGAGTTTTGGGTTGTCAGACTTGTCAGACAAATTATATTTCCTTCATGTGGGTCCCATGATTAATGATGGGAATACTTTTGAACACACTATTTAAGATGAACTTTTAAGTCTTCTGTTAGTGAATAAAGGCTAAATTAAGGAGGGCCCCATTCTTAAAGCAATGCCTCATGTCAATCTCATTCATGTTCTTAACCATCCAAATCCTAGACTGTAGAATCTGGTCAGAGACAGAAATGGCAATTTGACTCTTTGTAAAATACGGCATTTATTTCAACCATTAATATTTGTCACATATGTAGAAGCAGAGGCTCCTCATTGTACACCTGGCCTCTTTCTGAGTGAGGGATTTCGGGAGGGCTGATGGAGTGACAGTGTCTGCTGGACCAGCAGGGTCTGTCATGCCTCTTTTCTGCACAGTTATGCCGCGTTTTACTGAGCAAGTAGAAGCTGCTGTGGAAGCCCTCAGCTCGGACCCCGCCCAGCCCATGGATGAGAATGAGTTTATCGATGCCTCCCGCCTGGTGTACGATGGCATCCGGGACATCAGGAAAGCGGTGTTGATGATAAGGGTGAGTAACTGCATTTCAGATGTTTTAACAGCTCTTTATCATTTGCTAAATTTGAGCAATGCATCATTCTGGAACTCAGTGGATGCTTTGGCAATATATTAAAACTATGAATCTAAAAGCTGTTAGAGTGAATTTATTTAATTACATTGTCTAAAATGACTTTTAGTTGCACGTTTAGAGCCCAAACTCAGGTTGAGAATAGAAGCTAGTATGTGCTGGCCTTGACAGTTTAATTTAGGGCAAACAGTCACCACAGTATGAAGTTTCCATTTGAGGTAAAGGGAAACTACGGAAAACAAAGGCTTTTCAGTTAATTTCAGAGGAGGAGTATTTCCTTAATGCAGGGTGAGGCTGTTCTCCACATGGAACACTCCTATCTCTAAAGGGGTGGCGGGCAGGATACTAGAGCCCAGTGTGTTCAGGGTGAGAATGGGGGACTGTGGCAGCCCTTGCTTGTGTTCCCTGGTTCGTGGCCAGGCCTCGAGCAGTCTCACCACAGCTGAGTGAAATGCTCCCTGCTCAGGGCCCTGGCTGACCCACCTTCTCAGAGAGCAGCACTCTCACTGTCTGAAGGTCTGAAGGGCCCCCTCTGAATGGGCATAAACAAACAGGTTGAGAAGCTACCAACCCCTCTAATGCACACCCCCAGGCTATTAGGATTGGGTCTCACAGCTCCCTTTCCCACAGCAGCTGTCCTTCACATGCCGTTCTGAGCATAAGCGTGTGGCTGTGGAAGCCAAGAGCAGGGCCTGCCCGTGGCATGGGTGGCTGTTTTGCTGTCTTGTCAATCTTGTTGGGTCAGAAGATTTTCATTTATAAACACCTTCAAGGTTTGCGAGTCAGACCTCCCAAGGTAGACAGGAATGCCGTCCCACTTTTTATCCCCTCAGCCTGGTAGCCTGTGGAACCTGGCCCATTGTCAGCTGGAAACAAAGGCCATTTATTTCTAAGGCTGTTGCGTTAGGCTGGACCCATTTATATGCAGTGTAGAAGCTCTTGGGCGACACTGCACTGCTCTGGGATGAGGAGGGAAGAAACTGTTCAGGAATTGCCTGGTTGGCTGCTCGCCATTCCTGCAGGCCCCATTCCACCTGCACATGTTGGAGTTGGGGGGCAGAGAGCTGGTAGAGCCTTTTGCTTTCCTCTTGATGCTTGGTGCTGCTAACGAAAAATGGATGTTCTGCAGAGGCCTGGCCGAATGCAAGGTTAAACCCAGTCGCCCTATCTCAGTGGTGTAAAGGGGTCCCCCGGTCACATATATCAGTGTTAATGAACCCTTTTCTTCAGAGTTCTTTCCATGATGACAAAGACACCTAGAAATAGACTAAAAGAAACCTTAATGATAAAGAGGAGGTTAATGCCTTTGGAGAATTAAGAGGGCTGAAACTGCATACTCTTCAAGAGATGCTTGCAAATTCCAGAGTCCCCATCCTGGGGAAGCACATAGGGTTGTGGGAAATTGCATCTTGGGGGCAGGCAGGCAGCTTGGATTCCTCTTCCAGCTCCGGAAGGAGTAAAATGGGCAATGGTGGCATAGCGCTTTGCACTCTCGGGTCAGACGACAGGACTCTGCATTGGCATGCTCTCTGTGGCTGGCTGGGGCTGTGTGTCCTCTGCTCTCCTCACCTCCTCACTGGGGGACAGGCCTGGCTCTTGCACATGTACACACTCTTGGCAGTTTCAGATGCTTTCTCACACGTCCTCTCCTTTGAGCTTCATAGCAAGTCCTGGGGCTGGGCTTGGAGTAGGTCCTGATGCAGATGAGGGACTTGCCTCCTGCCCTCCTGTCATAGGCAGGCTGGTCCAAGAGCCAGCCCCAGCTTTTCTGCCTGCTACCCCGTTCCTGATAACTTGGAGAGACATTATATTTCAAGTCAGCAGCTAATCATGCGAGGCTGAAGGTTGTGCAAAATAAGAATTTTATAATTCAAGCAGAGCTAGGAACACTAATCAATCAATCCCTTTGGTATTTGTTCAGACCTTACCACATTCTCTTCTTCCCTTTTATCAAAGGAAAAAAAAAACACAACAAACTACATTGTCTAATTTCACTCCTCAAAGCAGCCTTTGGTAACTAAAGAGAAGACCCATTATTATTTATTTCATTTAATTTTCTTTTTGTTATAAAGCAGGAAAGTTGTCAGAATCTGCTTAACATTGTATAAAATACTTCTATTTTTAATACAGTACTTTTTCTACCCAGGGCAGTTCTTACCTTTGTTTTTAGATGCAGCTATTGGACAAGTACATTAAAAAGTAAAAAGCATGTATCAAAGAGAGTCTTGATTCTCCTTGTCGAAGCCCCAGCCCCCAGAAAGCAGTCCCTAGGCTCTTCGGAAAGCGTGGGGTGGTGCTCTCACCTACTGCTTGTTGGGTGAACTGCTCACGTGTGCATCAGCGAGGCAGGGTCTCAGGTGCATACTGCATGATTTTAGCTTTATTACCCACACCTGTTTAGAATACTGCTCCTGAAAATCCCAAACTCTGAGGGCTCATACATGAGGCCCAGGGGTATAGGCTGAGAGGCTTGGGACAGCTGGAAGCCCAAGGTTGTATCTGACTTACAATCTCTCTTTTGGTGGCAGACTCCTGAGGAGTTGGATGACTCTGACTTCGAGACAGAAGACTTTGATGTCCGAAGCCGGACGAGCATCCAGACAGAAGACGATCAGCTGATAGCTGGCCAGAGCGCCCGGGTGAGGAATCAGTGAAACTTGTTTGCAGACCTTCCCTGCCCCTCGGGTCTTAGCTTCTCTTCTCCAGGAAACCACTCTCACTATTGTGAGCCCTGTGTTTTCCTTTTTATGGCAGTAGGATGTTAACCTCAGTTGTGGTACCTACCAGTCGATTCTAGTTTCCTCTGAAGTGTCTCCTCGGTTGGGAGCAGGGCAGGAACATGGGTGCTGGGGCTTCGGTTTATGACTGAGTCCTGCGTCAGGAGATCCCTAGGATCCAATGTGCACGATGTTTGTTATAAGGATTGTGAAATCAAAAACAACTGCTGTCTTTGCCCATCTCGATGATACCATGGGTATGAACTATTTATTTCTGGGTTAAAAAAATGTTACATTTAAGAAAATCACAGCCCTTGCATACATTCGAGTCATTAAATCTTCAGTCAATAGCATTTTTCTTTTGGGGAGTATGCCTAGAAATATTTCTAAGGAGTTTTTTTTTCACTTCTCAAAAATAATTTTGAACAGTGAGTACCTCCCTGCTTTAGGGTCATGCGTTTTTTGGGAAGCTGAGTGGGGAGGAGCCCAGGCAGACGGAAGTGGGCAGCAGGCCTCCTCAGGTTGCTTTGATAAGCTTTAAATGCCCCTGAAATACGTAAAATGTGTGTCCCTCAGAAGGTTCTCTCTTGCATTCTGTAAAATTTATGTTCTAAAACCACTTCTAGTTCACCTTGAAAAGTTGGGGAGGCAGTGCAGCCACAGGAAATGGTTGTTTGGCACTGGCCAGGGAAAGGGTGGGGGCATTAATTAGCCCCCTCTCAACTCCACTCTCCACGGCAGGAGACAGAGGATGAAACTTGTAAAGAATTAAATTAAGCAGGTTCGGTTTATGTGCAAGTGTGGTCACGAAGCTTCCACATTAGTCTTCTACCCCTCACATTCTTGTTTTCCTCCACGTTAAAACTTGTTCTTGAAAGTGGGCTGGGAATTCAGGCTGCCATAAACTTCTAGGCAAAGTGAGAAGAAATGGCCCTTCAGGCAAAATGAAACCTATTAAAGCATTATCCTATCTATGCCATAGAACACTCAGTGGAAATGTTTTTGGCTAATGCACTGTGAGAATGTCATATTCTCTTCATGTAAGAGCTTTCTGCGCTTCTGATTTCAGGCAATCATGGCTCAGCTTCCCCAAGAGCAAAAAGCAAAGATTGCGGAACAGGTGGCCAGCTTCCAGGAAGAAAAGAGCAAGCTGGATGCTGAAGTGTCCAAATGGGACGACAGTGGTAACGACATCATCGTGCTGGCCAAGCAGATGTGCATGATCATGATGGAGATGACCGACTTCACCCGGTGGGTAGTGCCTGGCCTCCCCAGCTGCCTGCCCGGGGGCAGCTCTCCTCCCCACAGGTCACGTCGGACGGGCAGGGCTGCACGCTCGGTAGCCATCTTCTCTCACCGGAGAGATCCTTCATCTGCAATGATCCTTGTTCTCTTTCTTCAGAGGTAAAGGGCCACTCAAAAATACATCAGATGTGATCAGTGCTGCCAAGAAAATTGCTGAGGCAGGATCCAGGATGGACAAGCTTGGTCGTACCATCGCGGACCATGTAAGTGACGCACTTGCCAAGTGGGTCTTTGAAGTTCACCCAGGGACTCGGGCAGCCCAGCACAGTCCCTTCCTGAGGCGGCAATAACAGTGATCTTCATGGGATATAACACTCTTCTCACCTAAAAAATTGTTCTTAACTCACCAACCAACGTTGATTTTTAAGGGTTTATGAATTCCTGTTTCTTCTTTGACAAGTCTTAAGAGGCAAGTCCAGTTTGCAATAGATAAAAGCCAGCCTCTGCTGGTGCCTTGTTTATTCCGAGTTCCCTTCTGAATTTCAGCTGTGGGCAGGCACTGCTTCTGCAGCCAAACTCACTGACTGACACGGGTGTGTGAGTGCCTCTCCTGGTGGATTTACTTCACACAAGAATCCACCTAATGTGCCCAGGTGGGGACAAACACCTATGTCCTCAGCACTGAGGGTTCTCAACTATCTGGCCTTCATAAAAAACCCTTTATGAAAAAATGTGCCTAACTCCTGGAAAGTTCACGTTTTCCTTGATGCTTCAACACTTACTTATTAGAGACGCTGTTTCCCAGTTACAGTTCTCTGCAGTTATAAGCCCTTCCCTCCAGCCCCTTTCCCTGAGGTATCCAGCCTCTCAGCCTGCATCCTGGCGCCTCATCGCCCAAGCCCTTTATAGGTTCAGAAGTCATCCTGACTCCACTCTTTCAGGGAATCCAGTACTAAGCCTTGGCATGTCCACCAGCCCTGAAAATCCTGACCCATTCAGTCTTTCCACTCTCCTCCCACCAACTCAGGCCAGACCCCACAGCCAGGTGCCTGGATGACTTCTTGTTTCCCCTCTCTCCCTCAGCTGTCAGTGCCGTCTTTCTACATGATCATCTTAAATGCTATCAGATATGGCTCTGCTGCTTCTGTAAGCTGCTTAGAATGAAATTCAAACTTTCGGTCTCTCTATACCACTGTCACACTCACTGAGCCCAGTCTAACAGAGGGAACTGCTTGCTGTACATACTTGAGAGGTCCTCTGTGTTTCTTTCTCTGGGTAAAGCTTCCTAAGCTGCAACACCCTAATGAAGACCTCACAGTCCCCAAGTGCTTTCTTTCTTGCTGTGATTACTCTTCCTCCATCTTTGCCTGAAGAGAACCTCTTCTTTCATCAGGTGTTTACAGTGTATGTCGCAATTGAGCAGATAGAGTGCCTCAGAGCAGAACAGCTACTGGAATGGTTATTACCTAGCTCAGAGCACTCTTGACTTTTCTCCAGAACCAAGCTATTGCTTGCTGAGGCTTTTTCTCACCTTCAGGGCCTGGGCCCAAGCAGAGTAGCCCAGGGATATGGGCTGCCCCAAGTAATTCAGTAACTTGTCTCTCGTGCCCTTTGATCCAGCAAGGAGAGGGCAAGCCTCTTGGTAGTACACTGAGAGGTTTAGCGATAGTCCCTGGGGGTGGGTGATTTGGGTCAGGCCTGGGGTACTCTGTGCTAAACCTGCTTGCTCATCAGTGTCCAGACTCAGCCTGCAAGCAGGACCTGCTGGCCTACCTACAGCGAATCGCCCTCTACTGCCACCAGCTCAACATCTGCAGCAAAGTTAAGGCCGAGGTGCAGAACCTTGGTGGGGAGCTCGTGGTCTCTGGGGTAAGTTTCATCTGTGAAATGAAGTAGTTGGTGGGCATAGGTTGGCC
Source organism: Phyllostomus hastatus (assembly GCF_019186645.2). Taxonomy (NCBI): domain Eukaryota; kingdom Metazoa; phylum Chordata; class Mammalia; order Chiroptera; family Phyllostomidae; genus Phyllostomus; species Phyllostomus hastatus. Next base: position 28,890,318 of record NW_025333611.1, on the reverse strand, counting down.
TTTGTCCACATATACTCCTTACCTGCCCTGAACTGGGAAAGTGTGCTGTGGAGATCCCTGAAGTTTCCTCCTAGTTCTTGGAGGCCAAGGGCTGCCTCTCCATTGCTCCCTGCTGAACTGCAGTTCCATTTAGCACTGTGTGGTACGTGATGACTGTAGGCCACTATAGGGCTGGCCTCTCACTAGGAAAAGGTACTTACCTTCCTTGTTTTCGTTCCCCTGTAGAAGAATTGAGCCTATTCAGAAATTGCAAAGATGATGTACCAAGGCTTTTGGAAATCTCTTCTACCCCTCCGAGTGCCTGAGTAGTGTCCCCCTCTCTTTTTACCATGTCACAGTTCTGACCTTGTCACCTGGGGCAGCGCAAAAGTGGTATCTGTGCTGGGCTCCACTAATTCTCTGTGGCTTCTGCTAGTCCCACAGACTTTCCTTTCAAAGGAACTTTGTGTTAGTGGTACGTACGGCTACCATTTGCTTACCTGCTACAATGTCAGTGCCCCTGCGCAGGACTGAAAGCAGTGGGTTTCTGTCTATTATGGCTGACTCCTCCAGCTTGTCTGAGTGAATAAAAACTTGTTGAGGGGTGAGGGCAGGCAAGGCAATAATGCCTTAGATTTGTTACTGTTTACCCAGTTCTTCAGAAGATCTGAAACGGGTGTTTTTAGGGTATTTGGGTAAGAGCAGCAAGCCATTGGGAGAGAGTTAATTAGTAATGGGACTGTTGCCATGCCCTGCCCTGGAGGGGGAGAAGTGGGGCCTCCCTCCTCGCCCAACCACGGGGCTGGAGGTCGGACGTGTGCTCCTCACTGCCCCATATTTGTGTCTTTTAGGTGGACAGCGCCATGTCCCTGATCCAGGCTGCCAAAAACCTGATGAACGCCGTGGTGCAGACGGTGAAGGCGTCCTATGTGGCCTCTACCAAATACCAGAAGTCTCAGGGTATGGCTTCCCTCAACCTCCCAGCTGTGTCATGGAAGATGAAGGCACCCGAGAAAAAGCCCTTGGTGAAGAGAGAGAAACAGGATGAGACACAGACCAAGATTAAACGGGCATCTCAGAAGAAGCACGTGAACCCTGTGCAGGCCCTCAGCGAGTTCCGAGCCATGGACAGCATCTAAGGCTACCCTAGCCAGCTACCCTCACCTCTCAGAGCTCTTAAGATCAGTCTCTGTTCTTCAAATGTATTTGCTAAGGAGACCACTCATGTTAGATTCCACAGGGAAATACACATTTGTGTTTAAGCCAGTCACAAATACTTTTAGCATTCAGGAGCATATTTTTAGCTATATTTTTGTAAGCTTAAATAAGAATTCCATAACCAAAGAGAATCCCACAGTAACTTGTAACAGTCTTGACCGAGCTGTGTAGTGCGGCATTCAGGTTAAAGAAAAGGGGAGAGCTGACTCACCCTTTGTTCAGGGAAGGGCCTCCCAGCAGCCCTGGGTCCCAGCAGGTTGGCTGGTGTTAAATGACCAAAGATGACCCAGGGTAAGCAAACAGGGTATCTCAAGAAGCTGTCCCCAGAGAAGAAACGTTCCTAGAAGGGTCCTGAGAGAGACAAACCACATGAACTCGGTAAAACGCGTATCATGCAGAAAACTGATTACTCTTTTATGACATGAAATGAGAATTTTAATGCATGGTTACAGTTACTAATGTACTCTGCTGCAGGACATTAATAAAGTTGCTTTTTTCAGGCTAGATGTTGTGATGCTGTAATCAGAACATGCTTTTTTCCCTTTCTTTAGCTTCGAATGCAGATACATCTTTGGGCTCACTTCTAATAACTGCAATGTATCCTGCCTTGGGCTTGCAACAGAAGCCTAACAAAATAGTGTTTGCTTAGGCAATAATTTAGACTTTACCTTATTTGTGATTAATATAGCAATTACTATAGCTACAAGGTATAATTTTACTGTCTTATTTAAATTTTATGAATTTGAATGTTTTTACACTAACTTTTCCCAATAAAGTCTACCTTTAAACCAAGTCTAAGAAGCCACAGTCATTTTCCTTGGCCTTCCAGAAAAGTCAGGTTTTACATGAAACATCTCCTGGATTTGCCCGCAGCATCTGCAGTGTCCCAGCAAGGAGACTGTGTCTGTGGCTCTAGGCCACGGGCTGCACAGCCTGGGCTTACAGCTTCCACGACAGCCCACCAGGGAAGACCATGTCCACCCTTCAAAGGGAAGGTCAAAACCTTGGAGGCGTCCTGAAAATCTCCATGGATAGCATCCCCTCTCTCTTCCAGGTTCCCATCAGCTCACAACCATTCCAGGATAATAACAGCCTCCAAATTATAACCCATCCTAACTCCACGTCCCTTCCCAGCAACACATCCCACCTTAAGCAAGACTCCCTAAAGAAGTGTATAGTCATCCCTTTTTCCTCATTTCCGTTCTCTGCCATCCTGGTAGCTGTCCCCTGTGAAGGGAGCTTGCCTCCACAGCAGCAGATTGACCGGCTGTCTTTATCTTACCAACTTCACTGTCCAGGTGCCCAGGTAAAAACTCTCCTTCCCGGAAGTTCCTCACTTGACTTCCAGAACACCCCACTCTGGTTTTCTGTCTTCCATACTATGTGCTCCTTCTTCGCCTTATCCTGGTCATTAAAAGTTGTGCTGCCCATGGGCTCAGTACCTGGGCCTCTTTGGCTCTACTCACTTCTGATTTTTAACCAGACTCTTGGCTTTATAAATACAATCCAGGTGCCGACTTCTCCTGTAATTTGACTTTTATAACCCCGCCAACTAAACTCTCCACACGGATCTCTTAATATCTCAAACTTGACCTGTCCATATAATCTTTAAAATGTGTGCTGGGTCCAACTACTACTTAGCACTTCTGTTTGCTTTCACCTGGTTGTCATGATGCTAGTTACCTATTGCTGTGTAGCAAACTGCCCTGAAGCTTAGCAGCTGAAACATGACCTCAGCTTCTGAAGGTCAGGCATCCAGTGCCGCTTAGTGGGAGTTTCTGAATTGGTCTGGTAAGGCTGCTGTCCTTGAAGCCTCAGTGGGCTGAAGAGTCTGCTTCTAGGCCCCCTCACGTGGCTGCTGGCAAGCCTGGGTTCCAGGTCACATGGGCCCTCCCACAAAGCAGCTTATAATGTGGTGGTTGGCTTCCCCAGAGGGAATGATCCAAAGAACGGACACCAGATGGGAGCCAGAGTGGTTTTTTAAAACCCGATCTCTAATGTACCATCACTGCCACCATATTCTGTTAGTCACACAGACACTGAGGGAGGGGACAAGGGGGTAAAGTGCCAGGAGGTAGACTCCCGGTCATCAGAACCCAGACCACTGCAGTGACCTCCCCATCGACCTTCCCTGATCATCCTGTTCCCCACACCCTTCCTCCAATCCAGGCATAGTAATCCCCATGAAACTAGTCTGACTGGGTTGTTCTCTTGGCTGAAACTGCAGTGGTTTCCATCTCCCAGTAAAAGCCAAAGTCCAAAACGATGGTTTGGTGTCTCGGCCCTCTCTGGCCTTTCCCCTCGCCATTCTTTGTCACTCGCCCTTCGCTCCTGTGGTTCCCCTGTCTAGAACGCACTGTCCTCAGAGACCTGTGTCCTCTTAAGATCTCCTCAAGTGTCTCTTCAAGTCCCCTGATGGAGAAGACCTTTGATAAATCCTTATCATGTCCTCTCTTCAAAGCACTGAACTTGTGTGACATTTACAAATCAATCTGTTTCTATTGTAAGCTTCATGGGGGTGGGAATCTTGATTTTGCTCATCACTGACTCTACAAGGCCCAGGGCACTGACTGAATCTTGGGGAAACTCCAGTGGGGCTGGACCCAGAAGGCTCTGGCCTCCCTCTGCTTGCCCGCCACACCCCAACTCTCAGCATCCAAGCTGACTCTTTGGAACATTTTCATGGCTTTTGTTGCCATCATTTGTCACATTCCAAATTACCTTCCAGGCTTCAGTTCCAGATCCATGTCTGTCCTCAGCTGCTTCACCTCACCTGCTGGATGTCCCAGAGCCGGGGACCCCAGCAGGACCCAGCCCCTATCCACTTCTCTCCAGCAGAGGCCAAGGCCTTACTCTTCAGCTGCTGCAACGGTTCCTACACCGGCCTGCATCAGCCCCCAGCATCCATTATCCATTTTCTACCTAGTAGCAAAGGAATCTTCCAGAAACACCTCCTAAAAAGGCAAGCCTCTGCATGAGGCTTGCCCACCACCCCACCCGACAGACACACTGGCAGCGCTGTGCCCCTTCCCAGCGTGTCTGGCACTGTGACCCTGCCCTCTGCACGCACACTGCCCCCTGGCGGTGGTTCCTCGGGCCCCGCGCTCTCCCTGTGAGCCCATCACTTCAGGTCTCGGTCATCGTTTGGCTGTATCATCATCCCAAACTTAATACCACTATATACTTAAAAGATTAACTTTTGGTTTAACTGCATCTCCTCCTAAACAGTATCTGTGAAATCATGTGCTAGTTACATTTTTTCTAATATACGTCAAGATAGATTTTGATAAATGTTCATGTATCACCTCCAATTATCTAAATACCACCAGTGGAACATACAGTGTTGGTCTTGCCCAGACACCATCCAGCAAGGGGCCTGGTTCGTGCTTGAGAAATAGCCGTTCACCCATCCAAACCATTCACTGATTTAAACCCATCTATCAAAAGAGTCTGGAAGGCAAAAAGCAGGCAACTGAGGAGGTACCCGGGGCCCTGCCCCAAAATGCCAAAGTCCTTCATCCTCTCAGAGACGACAATCTAAAGCAGTGTGGCCTGGGCTGAGCACCAGGGAGACTTGCCTCACTGAGACCTTGGGGTATCCAGTCCTGCCCCTTTGCCCCCTAAGAACTGTCTCCCCTTGGCATCCGGAGGCTTTCTGCTTCCCAGCAGGGCAGGCACAACCCTCGATGACACCCCCATCCAAGATGGCACCTCACCGGCCTGGCACTCTGGGCTTGGCCACTACTCATACCTGCTCCGGCCACTACCTGCACACAGGGACTGCAGAGGGCAGCTCTCCTCTCTGCCGGCAGCAGCTCCCCTCCTGCCCTGCTAACCACACTGCACAGCCTCCCATGACCCCTGGGCAGGTTACTTCAAAGGCCCTACCTCACCTCTGCAGTCTTGATTCTCAGCTTCCAACCTCCACCCAGGCCAGGGTCACCTGTCCACTGAGGGAAGAGAGACATGGACATGCCTGTGTGCAAGGCATGCCCAGAGCCCATGTTAGGCCTTTACCCACAATCCCCCATCTCATCTTTACAACCTGTGAGGTCAGCACCACTACCACCCCTCAGTCTTTACACCCAAGTCACACAGCTGACAAGCAGCCGAAATCCCTCCCAGTTTCTGAATCCAGTCCCTTCAACGCCCCCAAGCTGTGATCTTCCCTTCTGGAGCCCCAGAGGGCAGTACAGGGCCTGTGCTCCCCTCCCCCCACCCTAACCTTCCTCCCTAAGGACTGACTAGCTGGGAAGTCCCTCAAACTCCCACCCACATCTGCCCACCCCTGTGCGGGATTCTCAGGACGATGCAGGAATTCTCCAGGTCCCTGGCTAAGGCCACTCCCTGGCTTGTCACTGGATCCTGGCCTACTCAAGGACTTTGCCCCACCGTTCTCCCCTCTATTTCCCACCTTGCCAAGTTTTCCTTTCTCTTATGTCTTTCTCATCAGCATACAAACATGCAGTTAAAGAGACAAGACAAAAAGCTTCCCTTGAGTCCGTGTCTCCCCTCCCCCACTTGCCAGAAGGCCTTAGATGACTGTCAGACCCTCCGGCTCCACCTCCCTCTTCCCCTCGCCCTAGCTCACGCCCCTCAGTCCTCTTCCAAGCAGCATGTGAAGTTGGTGGCCATCCCTCCCTCCCTTTCACACCTTCTCTAGATTTCCACATTCCCCACCCTTCACCAACCTCTGCCCCTCCCCTCCTCACCAGCTCATTCTCCTCGTCCTCCTGACCTCTACCATGGAGGCGGCCCAGGCCTTAGACCTTGGTGCTCTTCTCCCGTCTGGATGCTTCCTAAGCCTCGGCGGCATGCTGGTCAATGTGTGATAACCAGCTCTGTGGCGCAGGGGATATGTGTACACGTACACACACACACACACACACACATTTCTATACATTTAACTCCTATAAAGGAATTGTAGTACGTGATTCACAAACATAACAAAATACACAATACTCTTTACTGTAAACTCTATACAGCCGACTGACTCTTACAGGTTCTCATTCATTTCTGTTGAAATCCTGCATCCATAGCCAACTGGCAGGAGTAACTGACAGACCAGTCTGATTCTGATGAGAGTGCTGGTCGATCCTGTGTTTACCTGAAGGAGTAAGATGCAAGTGAAACAACAGAAACAATGGCGGAAATTTCACTTGATCACCAGTGAATGACTTCTTTGCTAAATCAGATAATAATGGTCAAATGCTGTACGACAGACAGTTCCTTCAGTGTTCTGTGCTATCAACACATGACACTTGCAAGTTTAATTGACCTTATTATATATTTAAACCATTTTCTTCATCACTTTCTTAAGTCTAGACAATCAACAAAATGATAAATTAGGCCTTGATTTGTAGCATTTCCCAGTAACCATGGTGGAAACACTCCCACCACATCCGATTTCCAGCCACCACGGTGACATCTTGAAGGTGGGGCTGGGGCTGCCACCACCCGGATTGTACAGCGTAAGTCATCTCAAGGGCACAGATTGCGGTCGACTGTAAAGTAACTAGGAAAGTTGAGTGTTCACTACCTTTAGAATTTTTAATTTTTAATTTACAGACAGTGAAGTTCACTCTGGTGCACACTTCAGTGAGTTCTGACAAACGCACAGAGTCGTGTCGTCCCCCGCACGTTCGAGATACGCAGTCGCAGCGCCATCCCCCGCCGATTCCCTTGCGCGACCCCAGCGTAGTGGAACTTCCCCCGGCCCTCATCCCCGGCAAAACCCTTCCCCTGTGGCTTCCCATCTTCCAGGATGTCACGGAAATAGGAGTGGACAGTGTGCAGCCCGTTGAGCCTGCCCGCTTCCCGTCAGCGTGACGCCTGTGAGGCGCACACCTGCACACCGGGGGCGCAGTGCGGCCGTCCGTTCACGCCCGCTGCAGGGCACGGCTGCGTGGCGCGGGCGCGCCGGCTCGCCTGCTTGTCCACCCCCCAGGGCAGGGACATTTGCATTGTTTCCAGGTGGTTTATTTTTAAAAATAAAGTTGATATAAGCAGTTGAACACAGATTTTCATTTATCTTGGGTAAAGACCAAAGAGCGAGATTGGTTAGGTTGCATGGCACATGTTGAACTTTGTAAGAGACCGGCCGACTGTCTTCCGCCGTGGCCGCATCCTTTTGCATCCCCAGCCACGCGGCTCTGCATCCTGTCAGCACATCGCGTTGTCGGGCTGCTAGGTTTTTAACGTTTTTCAGCCACTTCAGTAAGTGTGTAGTAGTGTCTTGTGGTGGTGGTAATTTGCATTTCCCTAACAACTAATAATGGTGAGCATCTTTTCACATGCTTATCTGTCATCTGTATTTCTTTGGTGAAATATCTTTGAATCTTTTGCCTTTTTAAAATTAGATTGACTATTTTTCAAAAGATTTTATTTATTTACTTGTAGAGAGGAGAAGGGAGGGAGAAAGAGAGGGAGAGAAACATCAATGTGTGAGAGGTACACTGATTCGTTGCCTCTCACATCCCCCAATGAGGACTTGACCCATAACCCAAGCATGTGCCCTGGCTGGGAATTGAACCGGCAACCTCTTAGTTCGAAGGCCAGCACTCAATCCAACTGAGCCACACCAGCCAGGGCTTCCTTCCTTTATTTTTATTGTATTTATTTCTTTTTAGAGAGAGGGGAAGGGAAGGAGAGAGGGAGAAAAACACCAATGTGAGAGAGAAACATTGATCGGTCGCCTCTTGCAGGAGCCCCCGACCAGGGACCCTACTGTCAGCCCAGGCAGGTGCCCTGACCGGGAACCAAACTGTTTCCCTTCTGCTTTGCAGGATGATGCCCAACCAGCCGAGTCACGCCCGTCAGGGCTGGAATGCCTATTTTCTTACTGATGAGTCTTGGGTGTTCTTTATATGTTCTGGATATAAGTCCTTTGTTAGATATGTGATTTGCAAATATTTTCTCCCTGCATATGACTTGTCTTTTATTTTCTTAATTTCTTTCACAGAACATGTTTCTAATTTTAACAGTCAATTTTATTGTTTTTTTAACTTTATGAGTTGTGCTTTGGTCATTGTATTTAAGAAGTCTTTGCCTAACTCAAGGTCACAAAGATTACCCTCTTGTTTTCTTCTAAAAGTTTTATAATTTTTCATTTAGGTCTGTGAATGCTTTTGAGTTAAATTTTCTATAACATGACAGACAAAGATCAAGGTTTGTTTTTCAAAATATGACTGTCCAGCTGTGGCCAGGGTGGCTCAGTTGGCTGGAACACCATCTTGTACACCAAGAGGTTGGGTGTTCGATTTCTGGTTAGGGCACATACCTAGGTTGCAGGTTCGATCCCTAGTCAGGGAACATATGGGAGGCAACCAAGCAATGTCTCTCTCGCTCTTCCCCTTCCTCTCCCTCTAAAATTAATAAATATATTTTAAAAGTTTTTAAAATAAGACTGTCCAGTTGTTGCATTACCACTTACTGAAAAGATGATCCTGCCTGGCTGGTGTGGCTTAGTGGATTGAGCGCGGGCTGTGATCCAGGCATCGCAGATTCGGTTTCCAGTCAGGGCACATGCCTGGGTTGCAGGCCACGGCCCCCAGCGGCCGCACTTTGATGTTTCTCCCTCTCTCTCTTTCTCCTTCCCTTCTCTCTCTAAAATCAATAAAATCTTTAAAAAAAGTCTTTATTAAAAAAAAAATAAAAGATGATCCTTTCTTCACTGAAGTGTCTTTGCACCTTTGTTAAAGATCAATTAAATGTATTTGTATGGGTCTATTTCTGGCCTCTCTACTAAGCTTTGGTAGCTGGTGTTTGTGGGAGGCAGAATAATGGCTCCCCAAAGATACCTGCATCCTATTCTCTGGAAGCTGTGAATATGCTGTGCACACAGCAAAGGGGGATTAAGGTTGCAGATGGCTGATTTTAAAATAAGGATATTATTCCAGATGATTCAGGTGGGGCCAATGTTATCACAGGGGACCTTAAAGTGGAAAGGGTGGGCAGAAGAGTCAGTCATACAAGACCCGGACTTGCTTTTGCCGGCTGTGAAGAAGGAACAGAGGTCCACAAGCCAAGGAACGCAGGCAGCTTCTAGGAGCTGGAAAAGGCAAGGAAATGGGTCCTCTCAGAACTGACAGGAAGGAATGCAGTACTTAATGTTGATGGCTCTGATTTTTACACTGTGAAAACTGTCAGATTTCTAACCTATAAAACTAAGATAAAAAAGCTGGGTTGTTTTAAGGTTCATGCCACTTTGTTACAAAGCAGCTATACTTCGTTGCTGTGACAAAGTAGTATGAGCTACTTTGCATTTCATCAGGGATGAGCTCATGCTACTTCGTTACAGCAGCAACAGAAAACTAATGCACAGAAAGACAGTGTTTTTCAAGGTATTGGTCCCTCATTTCTTCTAAGTTGTCAAATTTATAGATCTAGATTTGTTCATAATATTCATTTATAACCCTTTTAATGCCTGCAGGGTCTACAGTGATATCACTTCTTTAATTCCTGATATTGGTAATTTGTGTCTTTTTTCAAAGAACCGCATTTTCATTTCACCAATTTCCTCTATTTATTCTGTCTTCCATTTTATTGGTTTCTGCTCTTTATTATTTCCTTTCCTTATGCTTTCTATGGGTTTAATTTGCTCTTCTTACTGATTTTTTAAAATTACCTTTGCTTTTTAAATAGTTGTAAGCTTACATAATTTGATTTTTAATAACAGCTGTATTTAACAACCAGCTCACAAAGTGTCTGAGACCCACGTGGCTTATAGGCTGCTGTGAGCTGGCTCCCGCATGCATTCCTTCCACGTCTGTCTTCGCCTGTGACCTCTTCTTCCCTAGGCTCCCGACTCTCTGGCTACCTATTCAATGTCCCCACTTCAGTGTCCAACTGGCATCTCAATAAAACCACATCCCAAACAATGTCTACCATGAAGTCCCAATCTCTCCTCAGCCCTTCTCTCTTCCCACTTCCGGAAACAACACCTCCAGGCACCCATTTGCTCAAGCCCCCAAGTGACACTTCATCCTTGGCCTGTCTTTCTCCACAGGCCACGTGCAGTGAGTCGGCATGTCCTCTCAGCTCCACGATTAAAATATGCCTGGGAGCCCCGGCCGGGCAGCTCAGCTGGTTAGGGCATTGTCCTCATTTGCCATGGTTGCAGGTTCAATCCCTGGTCAGGGCACATACAAGAATCGACCAATGGATGAATAAAATAAATGAAACAACAGATCAGGATCTCTCTCTCTCTAAAATCAATGAACAAAATTTAAAAAATAGATGTGTGTCTCGAGTCTGAGCATGCCACACTGCCTTCTGTATCACCGTCACCTGGTTCAAACATCATCAGCTCTCACCTCGATTCTGCAGCCGACCCTGCCCTGGGCTCCTGTTTCTGTCCTTGCTCCTTCATCTTTTCTTGCCACCACGGCAACAGTGGTCCCGTTAAAATGTCAGTCACATCGAGTCGCTCCTCCGTTCACAACTCGCCACGGCACCCATCCCACAGAAAACCCTCCCGTCCCTACCGCGGCTGTCGAGATCTGCCCTCCCCTCTCACTCGGTCTCCTCCCTGTCACTGACTCTTCCTTTCCTTCCAACTCCTACCCACACCCAGACCGCCCCTGCCCCATGCTCCTGCCTGAGGACCTCTGCGCCTGCGACTCCTCTGGTCTACAAAGCTCCTCCTCCCATCCCACGACTCACAGCCTCGCTTCCTTCCGCCCACACTGTGTGTTCTCAGGAAGGCCTTCCCTAACACTCTTCACCCGCCTCGTGTTTTATGTTTCCTTGCATCTCTCAGCGCTCACTGCCTGGCATCACATTGCATACTGGTTTGTCACGGTCTGCCCCTCTCCGGTACTTACCACTTCCTGCCCTGGTACACAGCCTGGCTCCACTTAGTCCTAAATCAGATTTGTTTTGTGACTGAGTTTGTGAATGAGTGGGAAGCAGCTAGGAGGATGCCCCAAACCCTCCCTTGGCTCCTGACTCCACTGGGCTCAGGGTATGCTCCTGGGCAAGGCTGGCAGCGCAAGAGAGAACGTGGTCCCCTGGACGCCTGTGGCTCCACCTCAGGCATCCCTCGCCCATCACTCCGGGTGACAATGAGCTCATGTGTTCTCGAACAGGCTGCCCCCTCTCAGCTCAGGCCTTCCTGGAGCTGAAATCCTTCCCCATTTCACTGGCAACTACCAGTCCTGGGAGGCCTTCCCTGACCCCCTGGACTAGTTCAGGGGCCTCCTCAGCTCCAGCTGACCACGGCCTCCCCACATCGCGAACATGTCACACTGTAACTGCCTCTCCCACCAGCCTGCAAGCTGCCTGACAGTGAGGCCTGTGACTTACCAATCTCAGGACCCTGGGGCCTAACACTGAGGAAGTACTCAGTAAATACAATTTGAATGAAAGAATGAACAAGTGAATTATTAAAAACCAAGACAGCTGAGTGACAGGACAGGGGACCATCCCACTACCCACTCCTGTCCTCCTCCCGCACAGAGGGCCTGGTTCAGCCCAGTCCAGGAGCCGAAGGCCAACAACTAGCCAGAGCCTGTGAGGTAGCGGCAAGTCACAGCTCTCCGCCAGTCCTCCCAACAGGCCAGGAGTCCGGTGACCCAGCGTGAGAGGGGCGGAGAGGAAGGCAGCCTGCGGCTCTGGCAGGAAGTCGCATCACCCCAAGTGTTGATGGCTATGACTCCCCCATTACCATTTCCTGCCTAACTTCGAACCCAGGTCACATTCCTTGGCCACAGTTCCCAGGATGGCACTCAAGGGCAGGCAGAGAAGGGCTCCTTATAGACCTGCAGACAACAATCATTGATGAACCACTGGAACTAGAACCCACACCCCAGCAACCTGAGCGGGGGGTCTGCTACCTGGCCCAGGACCAGGCAGTCAGAGGTCCAGCACGAACCCAGACGAGGCCAATGAGACCATCCAGCAGACCAGACTTCACCATCCCCGATGCCTCGTCTGTGTGCAGAGTGAGGAGGGGAGACGCCGTCCCACTGCCCGGCCTGTGGGGTTAGCAGCCTAGCACTGACCTCACCTCCCTCATGAGACCCCAGATGCTCTTTCCTTGGCCCCAGGGACTGCCTCTACCTAGGCAATTCATGGCCCATAGTCCCCTTTCTATAGCATCCCAGAGAGTGGAAGAGGTCCTCAATTAGGCCTCTACTAGTGTAATTCCTTCCAAGGGGACCCCTTCCCATATCCCAGATCACACCCTGGTGGTTACCGAGGCCTCAAGAGCTCTGGGGATTGCCAGCCCCAGCCTGGCAGTACCCCAGAATCTCACAAAGTCACCCCCACAGCTCCCCGTGTTCCTGCCAGCCCTTGCTCAGAGTGTACCTGCTCCCACGGCCTCAGCACTCGCCTCTGCCAGGATGAGGCCCAGACGAGACTCGGCCCCAAACCCAAGCTCTCCCCATCTCCCCATGTGTCACCTTCTGCTTTCTCAAATCCACCTCAGAGTCTGCTGACCTCATCTTCAAAGGGACTCCCAGCTTTGGCCCCAGCCAGGCCCCCGAACCTCCTTTCTGAAGCCTGTCCTGCTCTGCCCTCTCTCCCGGCCCTCCCACCACGGCCTGTCAAATCAAACACTACTCCCTCCTGAGCTGCACATTCAAGCCCAGCAAACCCCAGCTCTGCCACTCACAAGCTGTGTGACCTTAGGCAGATCATTTAGCCTCTCTGAGCCATGACTTTCTCATCTATAAAATGTACTTTGAAAGCTATTAACAGACTTTAAAGGCAATGAGGCCGTATCCAACACTTGATAGACTTCGGGTCTGACCCGCACTCTGCCGGAACCCTGAGGCTTCCTAACCCGGTGAAACGGGCTCTTGCTTCCTCCTGCGACCTGGGAGGGCTCTGTGCAGGCAACAGCCCCCTCCCAAGCTTCCTGTGTGCCATGGCATGAGGTAGGCAGGGCAAGGTCTAAGGCTGAGCAAAGGGACTGCAGGGATATAAGCCACCTACTATTCCAAGTTTCTTTGGGCCTCAGTTTCCCTTCAGCTCAGTGAAGTTGAGATTTCTATATGCAAAGCCAGGATGAGGCGACGTCTACATGCAGGCTGGGAGGGGCTGCCTGAGCAGCAGGAATGAGCCTCTGGTGCATTGGGAAAGGCTGATAAACAAACACACCAGAATCCAAATCAGGAAAGCCCAGAGCCGGGGTTGCCATGGCAACCTACAGCAGGCTCCCAGCCTCTCTGGGGTGGGGGCCAGGACTTGCCAGACTTGGTTGCCCCCTGTCTCCGAGGCCTCCTCCTTGGGCTTTGCCCAGCTCAGCATGGACACAGGAGAGAGGCAAGGGCAGAAAGAGGCAGGTACTCTGACCACCAGCTTTAGTGAGATCACCCCTCGCCCCGAGTGAGGCCTCCAGAGTACAGCAAGCCTCCCCAGCTTGGGCCCCAGTCGGGCCCCATCAGTCGTCTGGGACCGGCACTGCATCCTCACCTGTGGTGATGCCCCCAGGCCTCTGCCAGCGCCAGTGGCCTTGAAGCTATTACTTGGGTACAAGGTGGGGGGAGGGGCCAGCAGATAATCCCCAGACCTCCCCTGGTAGCAGGGTTGGGGAAGGAACGAGCACAGTGGCCAGGCACTTGCGCGGTCCTGTACGTACGCTTTCCCTCATTCAACGGCACAACCCTTTGACAGATGAGGAAACAGGCTCAGGGAAGTTAAGTGGCTTCCCAAGGTGACGGAGCTAACTGGGTAGTAAAAACTAGGTCCCAGCCCAGGGTTTCCAATTCCTCAGCCCAGATCCCTCCCAATGGGGCCTGTGACTAGATGCCCTGGGAGGACCATGGACCTATGTCACTAGCGGCCCTATAGGACCTATCACACACTGACCCACCTAACTAGCAGAGGGCCATGCCCAGCCTGCACAGACACACAGTAGACAGGCAATGACCTTCGTGTCTCCATTTAATGGCCAATCCACCACTGCCCAGATGATGCCCAGACCCCAGTAGGGAAGTCCTCCAACCTGCCTGTCCCCTGCAGAACCCACCCACGCTGGTACCTCTCAGCGTCCCAGTCCAGTCCACTCGTGGGGCAGCCTCAGCTCAGCTCCTTCAGCAAGCTGTTGATAGAGCCCAGCAGTTCCCGGAAGTAGCCCTCATCCTCGCCATCTTGGAGCTCCAGGGCAGCTAGTACCTGATATTCATCCTGCAGGCTGGCCAGCATCCTGCTGAGCTGAGGGTCCTGATGGTAGTGGTCCCGGCAGGTGACCAGGAGGGCACCCAGTGTCTGCAGCACCTTTTCGCGGGCATCATGTTCAGGCAGCGCTAACAGGTGGGCAGTGATCTCGCACCAGCCTTGTTCTCGCAGGCTTGGCAGGAGGTGCACCTGGCGATACTGCTGCAGCTTCTCTGGGGACGTCTCCCAGGTCAGTTCGGCTTCCTCCTCGGCAAACATCTGCCATCGCATGGCCAGGTGCGAGGGACGGGGTGGGGAGGAGAGAACACACAGAGAGCAGTCAGCTCTGCCCTTCAGAGAGGAAGACACGTGGCTAACCTGTGAGTTCAAACCCTCTTCCTTCATCCCCTTGGCCCCTAACGGGAGAAGGTCGGCAAGATTCGTGGCTTCACAATGCTCCCTCATCCGACTATCTGTCCATCCACACACTCATCGAAGCAGCTGTGCAACGTGCCAGATGCTGGAGAAATGAAGATGGAAACACAGTCCCTGCCCTCGAGGAACTCGGGGTCTAGCAGAAGAAAAAAAAAACCAAATAATTCTTAAAGAGCACGGTAAATTTTGTCTGGTAGTGTAATGCAGAGGCAGACAGTCTGGTTCAAATTTCTGTTCCACCGCTGAGAGCCGAATGAACTTGGGCTGGCACTTGGCCTCCCTAAGACCCGCTGTTGGCATGTCTTACGTGGAGATGATATAACCCCTCAGGACTGCTGGGAGGACTCAAAACAGTAAGACACGCGCAGACACTGGCCGGCACACAAGCACATCCAACCACTCGAGCTTCAATACCAATTACTAACACGGCACCTACAATTCTACAAGTGTTAGCTAGATCAGCAACACGATCATCACTGCCACCACTACAGATCCATGCCCACAGAGGGGTCAGCGACAGGGATAGAGGAGGACAGCGTTTCCCTGGTCTTGAGGGGTAAGTGGAAGTTGTCCAAGTGGAGAGGGATGGGTGGAGGGTCCACCACATACAGGAGAGTCACAGCAACAGGCCTGGGCCCACTTCATTTTGAAGAATGGCAGGTTATGCCAGTCAGTGGAACACAGAACACACAGAGCGCTGGGCATCCCTCCAGGGAGAGGGGCCTGTATGCCCAGGGTCGGGGGAGCTGAAGAAAGTTTGGGGAGGAAGTCATACATGCTCACCTTGCACAGAAACCCAGCCCTGTCAGTAGATCCGGACTCCCCTGACTCCCCAGAAGAGGTTGGGGCATTGACCATAAGCCTACATGCTCTGGTGATTCTCTGATAAGTGTCTGCCTGAAAGCACCAAGAGAGCAGGGACTATGAACCTGGTGCAGCATGAGACAGGGCAGATACCCAGTCAACACTCATGGGAAGAACCACCCTGTGGCTCTTCAGCTCCACGAGGCACGTGGGCTGCTGACCACAAGTGGGCTCCACCTCTGCAAGAGCAGCAGTCAGAGGAGGTCCACACTCGCCCACATTTTAGCTGCTGCCTCCCCGCACCTAACCTGCACCCCCAATGACAACCTGACACACTGCCTTCAGGTGGCTCAAGACCCATCCCCAGTTTGGCTAGTTCTTTACTCCTCCTGAGGAACCAAGGAACGAAGAAGCCCCGACTGCCTCCAGCGAGGAGTATGCTGATATCTGTCCTAAAGCTCTCTGGCTGCAGGATGTAGTGGGTGCCGAGAGACACCAGTCCCTCCCTGATCTTCACAGCACACCAATGACTCGAAGATAGGTTCCCAGGCCAGCTGACTAAGGGTGGCCTTGGTGGGACTGCCCAGTGGTCCCCCCCAAGGATGAGCCAATGCCAATGCCCACCATGCCAGGGCTTGGGGCAGTGAAGAGACACCCAAGATAACAGGGGAGCGATCAGCTTCTCCAGCCAAAGCGCATGTCCTTCTCCAGGCTCGCTGGCCCATTCTCAGGGTGTCAGCTGTGCCTGGGCCTTATTAATTGGATGTGAGCACCACAGTGCTGCCTGCTGTTCTGAGACACTGGGTTTCTGCAGCTTAAAGGAGGCGGGGGTGGTGGTGCTGGGGAGACAGAAAGAGAGAGAGAGAGAAACAGGCTGAGACACGACAGACCAAGAGCGACAGAGAAGCAGAGTGAGAGAGGACGAGCACACGCAAAAGCAACAGCTGACAGAGTGAAGCAGCAATGGATGACCCTGACCCTCAGCACAGCATAGAAAGGGGCAGGGAGGGGGCTGGGCCCCTCAGCCTCCAACTCTCACAGCAGTTCCAGGGGCCGCCCAGCCCTGCTCCACCAATCAGCAGGCTGGCTGTTCGAGGGAGAGTGTGGCCTGAGACAGGCAGCTGAGAAAGCCCTGCCAACGCTCTCTGCAGCAGCTGAACTAAGAATCCAGGCCTGGCTGATTTTACTCTCTCCTTAATTAAGACACTTTTTAGGCTCACAAAGACCAAAGTGGGCTAAGTACCAAGTCTCCACCAGGTGGCAAGCACCTGGGGTCCCCAGGGGCTTTCAGGGCAGCCATTCTGAGCCCCTGCCCAGAGCCAAAGCTCCCAGAATAGGCAACTCCAGGTTTCTAGAATCTTAAGAGTCAGCATCATTCCAGCCCTTGGCTCCTGGGTATCCTGGCTGCTGTGACGGCTCCAAGACACAGCTGCTCCATTCCACCTGCTCCTCGCAACCCCAGCCCGTGCTTCAGCCAAATAATCTTTCATTCAATGAAGGGCTAACCCTGACTGTTTCTGGCCATCCAGCACACTGATCCCTAGGCTTGCACACTTTGCCCAGACCATTACCAGCACCTCTCCCCACCCCGCCTCTCCAGCCCTCAGGTGTCAGATCAGCAGTCATTTCCCACAGGACATCCTCCCCGATATCTCAGAAATCCTGGCTTCAGAGCCCTGGCTAATGAGGATGAAGGGATGGGTGGAAGAGACAGGGGAGGGGGCCAGGGTCGAATGGCCAGAAGCAAACAGCAAAGTGAGAGGGAAGCAGAGCAGGCAGGGCACTCACCTTCTCAGTGACCAGATCGTAGAGCAGGGTGACCACACGCACAGCCAGAACCTCTGTGCCCTTCTGCTGCACCAAGCTCCTCAGGACCTGCAGGCCCCCCAGCTTCAGGAACTGCTGCTGGGCATAGGGGAAGTGTCGCAGTAAGGAGCACAGAGCAAACAGGACCTGGAGAGAGACAGATCCAGAAGGGTGAGGGGCCATACAGAGCTGGCCCTGACCCATGGCCCAGAAAAGGCAGCTGGAGGTGTGCCAACTACCACGGCCCAGCTCCCATTCTTCGTGGCTCTCCCCTCTCCCCTCAGGTACAGCGACACCCCAGAACCCAGGTCTGGGACAAGCCAGCAGAGAGGTCAGACACCTTCAGCACTATCCAGAGGACAAATGAAGGCCCAGTGCAGGAAGCCAGGGAATAGGACCCCAAACTTTCCAAACCATGGGAGCTACATCCAGGCCTCCAGATGCCGCGGCACGCTGCTTTAGGTGAGTGGGACCTCTCCCCCTACGCCACCCAGCAGATGGCCTCTCAGGCCCCCAAGGGTGATGTGCACCGCCTGGAAAGGGACCCATGCCTTTCAGGCTCCACAGGGGTGCTGGGGGCTGGGCAGGAGAAAGGGAGCAGAAACCTACCTTCTTCTTTGCAGTGAGAGGCTGCTCCGTAGCCAGGATGACTAGCAGCTTCTGCAGAGCTCCCCCTTCGATGGCCTCCACCTGGACCTTTGGGTTGCTAAGGGGAAGGGAACCCAGGAAAACGTGACTTTGCACCTATTTGCCAACTTGGGGTAACACCACTGCGGCCAGCCCAGGAATCTGGGTGGTTAAGGAGCTGACACCACACCAGCCATCCCTGGGCAGAAACGCCTTCCTCCATGTTCCCCTCCCAAGCCAGTGTTGGGTGCCCCTCCTTCCATAACCCCAGGCACACCACATACTGGGGGGCAGTTACTGATGGGTCCTAGGGGCAGGGACCCATTCTTCTTCTCTCCTTTCCTGGGTGGAGCACACAGCATGAGTAAACACTTGTGAAGTGAAAGCAGGAAGAAAGCACAAGATCCAGAGAGCCTCCGAACTGCTGTGCAGATCCTCAAACAGGACCAACCCACCGCCGCCCCACCAGACCCTCTACTGCACGAGAAGAGCTGCTGCGGCTTTCTCTATCCCTGTATTCTCAGTGTTTAGCATAGGCCATGTCACAGCTCAGGCCATGTCACAGGACCCTGAACAATAGGGAATGAATGAATAAACACATGTATATAACCATGACTGTGCCAGCCAACAAACAGGCAATGCTGCAGCTCTCAAACCCAGAGCTGCCTCTGGAACTCTCTGCATTTTAGACTGGAGAAAGAGTAATGAGATTCAAACACATGTTTCAGGCACAGCCCTCCTGGATGAAAGGATGAAAGGATGCTGGGCCTGGCAGGTGAGCCCTCTGTTAGGGCAGGGTGCCAGGCAGGGGACATGTCTGGGAACCCCAGCAGGATACCCTTTTGCAGAATCCTTGCTTTCTCGGATCAAATCAGTGATCAATTAAGGAGCAAGTGCCAAACACAGGGACTTATGTCATTAGGCCCTACAGGAAGGTCAAGGGTCCCTCCCCAGCCACTTCTGAGGCTTCAGAGAAAAAAGGCAGCTGTACATTACAAGCCTGAGGCCAGCAGCAAGGGGAGGGGCAAGGCCAGAGGTCAGACAGCCCAGAAAGGGTACCAAGCCTCTTCCAACCTCTGGCTGCCTTACCTTAGCATGGCCACCAGTTCCCTGGAGACCCCCCAAACACCTGTTCCTCCTAACCCCCAACTGTGGCAGGGGGTCCTCATGGCATACTGGAGAATGAGGCACGGTATAGACAAGTCAGAGGGAGTCAGCTCCTGGTCCAAAACCCAGAGAAAAGGGAAGGCAGGTAATAAAAGAGTGTGTACACTGCTGCTTATAGGAGAGGCCCTGGCACATAGTAGGCACTCCATAAATGCTGGCCGAATGGCATGGTGATGGGCCTGAGTGAGTCCTACATGGCCCACCCTTCTATTCCTGCTAGGCACCAGCTTCAAGGTCCAAGGCAGACTTAGCACACTGAGCCTGAGCCAGTTTTCCTGCTGTAAAATGGGAGGTGCCTTCATCTCTCTGCGTCCCTCTTAGCCAGAAAGGGCATGCAGGGTGGGTGCCAGCCTGTCCCACTGCGACTCCACTCGTGTCTGAGGAGCAGCCTGGAGATAGGCCAGGGTCTCTGGGGAAGGAAGGCTGACTGCTCCTCTCCCTACAGTCAGGTGAGCACCGAGGCATGAGGGACTGGATGCTGAGCCCCTCACCCAACTTGAGAAAAGCAGCTGCTTCAGCGAATCGTGAGCTAATTAGGGCTGTTTCTGCCATCATCTGCCTGAGGAATGCTCACCCACAACAGGCAGGGCTACGAAAAGACAACCACCACACCAACGTCAAATGCTGCCTCCCAAGGAAGGGAGGCTGCAAGACCCAACGAACATCGCATCAGCCTCAGGGAGCACCGCTGATGAGCCCCATCCTCATGGGGCTGCAGAGTGGCAGAGTCAAGGCCCTCCACAGACAGCATGAAGCGTCGTCCCAGTCTACAGATGCACTGAGAACAAGACCCAGAGAAGGCAATCGCCCAGCAAACCGAGAAGTCACGATCAGAGCTCAGGCACAGAGTGGGCGTCCAAGGAGACCTGGGTCCACGCACCAGCCTGGCATCTTCCAGAGCAGCCACTCTATCACCAACAAAATGTAGTGCTGGACGAGGGGAGAGACAGCACGTAGAAGAACTGGACTCTGCCTGCCCAGATCTTACCCAGTAGAAGGGGAGAGATGACTTAAACCCCTAAAGAGAACCAAAGCACAAGCAAGATACAAACTTTCAGGGGTGAAGAGGGCAGGCATGTATTTGCAGGTAAATCACTGGGATCCCCAGAGAAAGAATAAGCTGATTGGGAGTAAAGAAAAAATGCCAAAAGCCAATAAGAGATATGGCTTCCCTGATACCTGCTGTCTACGGAGCCCCAGTGTAGGTTAGAGCAGGCCTGACTCTGTCCTTGGGAAGATGGAGAGGCAAGTCACTGCCGGGCAATTGCTCAGAGAAGCCCCCATGCAGGACAGGTCCTTGGGGAAGCTCAGCCTGTTCTCTGCCACTCAACACTGAACAAGCCAGGATTCACACATAGGGGAGGCCCCAGTACCAGATAATACTTACAGGTTTGAGAGTGAATGAATACATAAATGGTTATATAACTTTATGCCAGACCAGGTGGCTCTGAACCTAAGGTCTGTGGGGGTGCTAGAGGAACCAGGAGGGCTGCATGGGAGAGGTGAGACTGCAGGAAGCCCCAGGAGCAGTGTGGAAGACAGCCTGTGGGCAGGAGAAAGGGCAGGTGCTCATGCTCAAATGTGCAGAGGCAAGGACACCATTCAGTGGGTGGCTGTCCTGCAGAGTCATGAAAGACAGGGCTGAGAGGTATAGCTTGCCTGATACTAGGAGGCCAGGCTGGTTGCAGTGCCAAGGAGGTTGCTGGCTGGGACGGAGAAGGGTAGATGCAGGACCCAGACACTTCCCAGCAAACAGAACCTGCTCCTCTTCCTCCTCCTTCAGCTCACACCCAGGGCAAAACGGGGAGTAAGAAACAACACGAGAGAAGCCAGGAGCAGGACTTGTCTCAGGACATTGACTCTGGGGACAGGAGATGAGCTAAGGAGACACTAAACCAGACATAGCTCACCACTCCTAGGGCAGGCCAGCTTTGCCATGTTGTGCGCCTAGATCTGCCCAGCCTCCTGGCACTGACACCCTTTTCTTCCTTCCTTTGAGATATCGTTGCCTCCCCCACTCCTTGTGGTCCTGAAGGGGAGGGTTCCAACTCCTCAGACTACAGGGGAGGGCTTGTGGCCAAGTGCTGGCCCATCATAGCCCCTCCTGGCCTCAGTGGGTGGCCCAGGACTAGGCAATCAGAGCCCTTCCGTCTTCTGCACTGGAGTCAGGAGAAAGAAAAGTTCTCTTCTCCACAAGGGAGATGGCTGTAAGCCAACAGCGCCTACAGTTGTGCCAGCAGCAGCCGGGCCCACCCCAACCCAAAAGGGAAAGCCCATTTAGGGTATATGAGAATAGAGGTAAACACACAGGAGAAGGAAACCAAGAGAAAAAGAGAAAGCCTGATGCCTTTTGTCACTTGCTGAAATCACTTTCACAAGCAATAAATCTACTTTTTCACCTGCAGCAGTCTTGAAGGAGCTGGGTAAACACAGCAAGACCATGGACCAAATGTGGGCCAGTACCCAAGTGGCCCCGCCAGTCCTGGGCCTGTGCCCTGCCTGGCCTTTCCTTCCGACCAGCCTACATGAGGGCCCCCACATAAATCTGGGCTCCACCCCAGGCTTCAGTGGCTCTGCAAACACTGCAGAGGTCCCACACAATACCCTCTGAAAACAGCCTTTTAGGGCTGCCCAGTCGAGGGGCTGAGGAAACAGAGCAGAGGGAGGCTGGGAGAGACATTTCCCATGGCACTCAGTCCATCCCGGCAGGGACAGCAGAGCCAGGCGTTTCTTGAGCAATGTGGCCCAGAGGGTCAGACACAACAGCTTTATTCAGCCCAGAAACCTAGCTGGCCTCGTCCCCCTCCCAGCCTACAAGATCTAGACCAGAGCCATTCCCCTTCATGGGGGGCAGGGGGAAGAGTGAGGGGTAGAGGGTCTTGCTGGCTGAAAGATCAATGTCCTGACAGTTGGGGATTGAGAGAGTTAAAAGGGCAGGGGCCTGGCCAGCCTCGCAGGGACAGCAGTGGTGCTGGTGTGCTCAAAGTCAACAGAAGGATATTAAGGACGTAGCTCGTCTCCAACGAGATAAATGAGAATAAACCTTGTTCAGGGCTAAGCAGGCTAGACTGAATAAATACCATTAGCACTTGGATTACTGGGATGTTCACAATCAGCAGGCAAGTCAGCTGCCTGTGTGCAGAGGGACAGCAGCAGCTGCTACTCTGTAAATCTTGGGAGGGGTGGAAGGGGGAGTATGGCAGAAATGGAAGTGATTGCATTTGCAGAAATCAAATCATCTGGGTCAGGGTGACCGATGTGGGCAATCTGCCAAGGGTCAGAGGTCATACTTTAAAGAAAGCTGAGCAAGTGTTGGTGGGCGGATAGAGAAGCTGATCTCAGGGTGTGCAGCCAAGCCTGGCCAGAGGGGCCCATAAGAATACTGCCCACTTCAGACACAGGAGCTGCCCTTGTCAATCCCTGGCTCTCAGGACTGGCTACGTAATTTTCAGGCCCAGTGCAAAGTAGAAGTGTGGGGCCCTTGTTCAAAAACCATAAGGAATTTCAAGATGGCAAGGGCAGAGCATTAAACCAGGCTGGGCCCTTTACAGTGTGGGGTCCTGTGCAGCTGACAGGTCGCACGGCCACAAAGCAGGTGCTGCGGGAACCAGGGGTGTGTGCACAGAAACAGAAAACACACAGAAATCCTGCTGGGATGAACTGGAACGAGGGCTGGAAAAAGGGGGAAAACCTGGAAAAGGCGGAGCTCCAGGATGGGAAATAAGGGTTATTAGGTTGATGGGTTAGATGGGGGCTGAGGAAACACGAAGGTGGAAACCCCGGGGTAGAGCACGTGTCACCCAGAGTCCCAGTCCGAGCGGAGGGACACTGGGGACACATTGGGGTGTGTGCTCTCTAATGGGTCCTCAATGTTTCTAAGCAGAACATTTTTTTTTCATTCTCTTTTTAAAATTCTCATTTAAGCACATATTCATTGATTTTTAGAGAAAGGGGAAGGAGGGAGGATGGAGCGCAGGTGGGGGGAGAGAGGGAGAGAGAAACATTGATGTGAGAGGGAAACATAGATTGGTTGCCTCCTGTATGTGCTCTGACCAGGGATCGAACCCACAACCTCAGTATGTGTCCTGACCAGGAAGCGAACCGGTGACCCTTTCAGTGCACAGGACAATTGCTACAACCACCTGAGCCACATAGGCCAGGGCTCTTTTCATTCTCTAAATAAGAGGGAAAACTGCCATTGCTCTGAAATGCTCCCTGAGAAGATGCTACGCAGTGGGGGGAGAGGGGGCACAACTCAGAGGACATGTATGTGGTCAGGCTTAGAGTCTTTTACGATCCTGCCTGATGAAGTTGTACATGCTCACCTTCTTGCCCAGAGAGAAAGATTCTTCTCTGGTGGCCTCACCTTGGCTGTGCCCTCGTGTGTGGCCTTAACCACCCGCAAAATACAATGACTTGCAAGATGTGTAATCCTGAAATGGGTATGTTCATCAGGGATTTACATTACCGATCCCTGCCATCTAGGGATTAGTAGGGTTAAGTAATCAATTAATCAATCAACGTAGATACTGTCAATTACCAACTTGTGTAAAAACAGAACAGGTTCACCAAAAATATAAATGCCACATAACAACTTTTCTACATAAAAGTAAAGCCCCAGGAAAAATGAAACATGCATCCTGCAACGAGCCCTACACCACCTAAGGGTGGAAAGAACCACACTGGGCCCCTTAGGAGCTCCCTCTGTTACAGGGGAGGGAGGAGTGTCACCGGACCCATCCACATACAGTTCCCAACCAGAAGCCAGGCATGTGAGCAAATATGGATACCCAGAGTTTTCCACAATGACAGCTCTCACAAGAGTATCTCTAGGATTTTTTTTACTTACACACACACACACACACACACACACACACACACACACACACATACACACACACACACTCTGCCTATGACCAGAGAAATAAGGGGGCCACAGAGGGAAGGGCACCAAAGAATCTTCTTAACAGACATCTGGTACCTCTCAAACACAGCTCTGTATCAGAGTCACCTGGACACATTTGCCCCTTACATCATTTCAAACAGAGCACTTAAGAAGTTTCAGGAAATTACACCGGAAAAATAACTTACAAAAAAGTTGCAAAACAGTAAAAGAACTCCCATCAAGATTCACCAATTGTTAACATTTTACATTTCTTTCTTTTCTTTTTCTCCCTCTATGTTCCCATATATTTTTTCTTTTCTGAAACATTTGAGAGTAAGGTGCATATATGATGCCCCTTTATTCCTAAATGTATCAAATGTGTATTGTACAAGAACATAACCACAGTACAATGATCAAAATCAGGAAATTAACATTGATACATGATCCATAGATACATTTTGCCAACTTTTTAAAATATCCTTTTTAGAAAAATAATTTTGGTCCAAGGTCCAATCCTGGACTATGTGATACATTTTACTAAATGTCTTTTAAGTCTCCTTGGCATTTCCTTCCTTAGCGCGTTTGTCTTTCATGACATTGCGAGTTTTGAAGAGCATGAGCCAATTGTAGAACATCCCTCGGTCTGGATCCGTCCGACCTTTCTCATAATTTAGATTAAGGTTGTGCATGTTGGCAGGAAGACCACAAGAGCGGTGCTTTGTCTTTCTCAGTGCAGCGCGTCAGGAGACACATGAGTCAGGCCCGCACTGGTGGTGTTCACTTCAATTACTTGGTCCTGGTGGCATCTGCCAGATTTCTACACCACAAAAATACTATTTGTCTCTTTGAAATTAATAAATATTTTGTAGGGAGACACTTTGAAATATGAAGACAGCTGTCCCTCATCAAACTTTCACCCACCAGTTCTGGCATTTGTCAATAATTCTTACTTAAAATATTACTATGATGTCTGTCACATGATGATATTCAAACTCCATTATTTCTTCTATCTGTATTTGTTGGCACCCTACTTCAAAGAAGAGGTTTTCTTTCTTTTTCCATCCCTCCTTCCTTCACTCATTCATATCAGTATGGATTCATGAATTCTTACTTATCCTGTGGATTATAATCCATTCCTATCATTATTTATTTTGATGTTCAAATTATCCCTGATTTAATCGCCAGAGGCTTTTTGCACTGGCTTCTGTGTCTTAATGACATGTTTACATCATTCTTTCAGCACTTCCTTGTACAAGATGTTCTTGTACAAGCTTTGTACAAGATATTATATTTTTCCCACACCTGCCATGGAATCAGCCATTTCTCCAAGGAGCATGTGGAAAACTTTTTGAAAATTTTAACTGATTCTAAACCTTACCCTACCAATGCCGAATCACAATCTCATAAGATGGGGCTCAAAAACCTGATTTTTCATAAATGCCCCACATGATTTTTTAAAAATCCTTACCTGAGGACGTTTACTGATTTTAGAGAGAGAGGGAAAGAGAAAAAGGAAAGAAAGGGGGAAGGAAGGAGGGAGGGAAGAGAGGGACAAAGAGGGGGGGAAAGAAAGGAAGAAGGGGAGAGAGAGAGAGGGGTGGTGGAGAGTGGGAGGGGGAGAGAGACAGAGAGATCAATTGATTGCCTCCCATTCCTGCCCCAACCAGGGACCAAACCCACAACCTAGGTATGTGCCCTGATGGAGAATCAAACCAGCAACCCTGATGAAGCTCCAACCAACTGAGCCAGCTGGTCAGGACCCATTTGATTCTTATCAGTAGGCCTGGTACTGATATGAGAACCAGCATTTGGGATAACTAGGCCCAATGCCCAACCCTTTATCTGGTATAGCATCTCTGATAATTGGCTACTGAGTACTTGAAGACTAGAGCAGTGGGACGCCAACCATCGAACAAGGTAGCTTTGAGGCTAGTTTTAAACTTTTGTAGCTGTTAGAGAAATGTCTTCTGATGCCTAGCTGAAATCTAGTTTCATGAAACTTATACCAACTGGTCCCAAGTCTATCCTCTCAAAGTAGAGAGGGTCAGCCCTTCTGAAGCTTAGGAGCAACCAACTGTCCAGAGAAAGCTCCCCTTTCACAATCCGGCATCATGGGATCCTGCAGTCATTCTCTGTGTAACTGTGAAAATCCTCTGCCTTCTTGACAATGCTCTATGAGATGCCGCTCCATGCACCCACCAATCTTTGCAGTCACGGTACCCACACCTACCCAGAGGGCTCCAGCCTGGCCAATCCCTCCGGAGTCCAGTGGGCCCAGGCACCTCTGCCCCAGGGTCATTCTACTACTAATTCCACAGGCTACATCTAGGTTTTTGGTAGTAGTGTCACAGAACTGACTCACACGGGGCCTGCCTGCATCGAATCCCTGGGAGCTGTTCCCACAATCCTCTGACGAGCCAAGGGTTCCCCCGCAACACATCCCTGAACACAAACCAGCAGACAAAAAGCAAGTTACAAGCATTATGGGTCATATAATACCATATCTGTGTTTCTTTGTGGTAAGATTTATTTTTTAAACATGACTATGGTTATTTATAAGATTATACACTTAATAACAAAATTTAAAATGTTACTTTACTACCTGGGCCCCTCTTCCTAGCCTGCCACTATTCTTCTGAATTCTCATTCTGTCGCATATGCAACATGTTGATCATTCCCCGTGGTCTGTGTCATCTACCAGCATGTCCTCACATGAGAGTCTGGATGCAAGTTGGACGGGACAGAGTCTGACACCAGCTCTTCGGCACGTTGCTACAGGGAAGGAGTGAAGGCTCTGTTGACACTGAGCCATTTATAAATAAACACTTATTAGGTCTGATTGTTCAAACAGCTACAAATCCATACGTCTTTATCATCGTTTCTCTACCTGGCCTATTAGATTATTGTGAAATTCTGCCAAATGCTCTCCTGAATTGCAAGCTCCCTCTGCATCTGTAACATTGGTACAATCTCCTTGGCTGGAAAATCATTCTGGAAAAGGAAATTAGTGTGGGAAAAAGCATGAGAGAATCTTCTAGGGTGTTGATAAAGTTCTATTTTTAAAAATCTTTATTTATTGATTTGAGAGAGAGAGAAACTGATTTGGTATTCCACTTATTTATATATTCATGGTTGATTCTTGTATGTGCCCTGATGAGGGATCGAACCCTCGACTTTGGCCTATTGGGTTGACGCTCTAATCAATAGAGCTACCCGGCCAGGGTAAAGTTCTATTTCCTGACCCAGCTGGTGGTTATATAGGTATATTTACTTTTAATACGTTATCACATGGTATGTGTATGATCTATGCACTATTCTGTGGACAGGAGGGAGGGAGGGAAGGAACTAATCTGGCAAGACCTGTTTTTACCAAACTCATGCTAACTCCAAGAGATCACCTCTTCTCTTTAGAAATGCTCATAGATTGTGCTGCAAATCAAAACAACTACCCCATCCTGTCTCCTTGTCTTTCTCTCAACCCCCATGATGCCATGGGGTCTCATGACGTTGTCCATGATTTCCATTTTATTTTTCAGATTCTAACTAATATGGAGAAGCCAGTGGCTCTGTTCCTTCTTTACACTCTTGGACTCAAGTTCCTTTTAACCATGTTTGTTTTAATCCTTCTAGCAGAAAGGCCATTCTCTTTAAAAGAGAAGTCAAAGGCAAAACAGAAATAGAACAGAGGATGGAGATGCCCTCTCTTTATCTGCTACACTGAATCATCTCACTGAAGCAGGTGGCTGAACGCCTTGCTTGTCATTCCTTTCACTCTGAACGCTAACTGCTCAGG